>NW_028322265.1:1848996-2465328 GCF_059928025.1 Delphinapterus leucas | reverse complement strand
GGCCCACATCGTGAAACTGTGAGCATCCCAGCCATTGGGACCTCAGAGCAGAAGGCCCACATCCCCATGAGGATGGGAATTTGGCAGGAGTGTACTCGCACCACTGGGCGCACATCAGAAAATGTGTGGAGCCCAGCACTTAGGTCCTGACAACATAGGGCCCTCATCACCGAGGGGAGGAGGACCCAGCATGCTCCAACTGCAACCAGAGGGCCCACGTGTCCAAGGCGATGTGTGAAAGCCAGGCAGGAGTGACCTCAGAGCAGAGGGCCTACCTCCCAGAAGGGTGAGGAATCCAGCCAGGATCAGACTCACAGCAGAGGACCCATATCACCAAGGGGATGGGAACCAGGCAGGAGTGTCCTCACACCAGTGGGGCCACATCACTAAAAGCTGAGGAGAGCGGCACATGTGGCCTCCAACCAGAGTACCTACATCAGCAAGGGGCTGGGAGTGACGCAGGAAGAGGAGCCTCACAACACAGGGGCCAAAGAATAAAAAAGGTGAGGAATCCAGCAGTTGGAAACTGCCAGCAAGCAGCCCACAGCACAGAGGCCCTGGGATCTAGGTCTGAGTGAACTAACACCAGAAAGTCAACATCATGAAACTGTGAGCACCACAGCTGTTGGGACCTCAGAGCTGAAGGCCACATCCCCATGGGGATGGGAACTTGGCAGGAGTGTCCTAGCACCACTTCGCGCGTATCAGAAAATGTGGGTACCCAGCAGTTATGGCCTGACGCCAGAGGGCACTCATGACCGAGTGGAGGAGGCTCCCAGCAGGTTCCAACTGCCACCAAAGGGCCGACATCACCAAGGTGGGGTGTGCCAGCCAGACAGGAGTGACCTCAGAGCAGAGGGCCCACCTCACAAAATTTTGAGCATCCCAACAAATATCAAACTCACCAGAGGGTCCACAAGACCAAGGGGATGGAAACCAGGCAGGAGTGTTCTCACACCAGTGGACCCACATCAACGAAAGGTGAGGGACCCAGGACACGTGGCCTCAAACTAGTGAACACACATCACCAAAGGGCTTGGTGTGAGGCAGGCAGGAGGAGCCTCAAAATAGAGGGCCCATAGAATAAAAAAGTTGAGGAATCCCTCAGCTGGCAACTCCTAGCAGGCGGCCAGGAGCAGCGAGGCTATGGGATCCAGGCCTGAGTGAACTCACAACAGAGGGCCCTCATCATGAAACTGTGAGCAACCCAGCCGTTGGGACCTCAGAACAGAAGGCCCACATGCCCATGGGGATGGGAAAATGGCAGGAGTGTCCTCGCACCACTGGGAGCACATCAGAAAACTTTTGGAACCCAGGAGTTAGGGCCTGAAGCCCGAGTGCCCTCCTTACCAAGCGGAGTAGACACACAGCACGCACCAACTGCCAACTGAGGGCCCACGTCGCCAAGGTGACGTGTGCCAGACAGGCAGGATTTACCTCACGGCAGAGGGCCCACCTCACAGAAGGTTGAGGAACGCAGCCAGGATCAGACTCTCACCAGAGGGCCCACATCACCAAGGGGATGGGAACCAGGCAGGAGTGTCCTCACACCAGTGGGGCCACATCAGCGAAAGATGTGGAACCCAGCGCATGTGGCCTCATACAATGGGACACACATCAAGAAGGGGATGGGAGTGAGACATGCAGTAGGAGACTCACAAGCGAGGGCCTATAGAATAAAAAAGGTGAGGAATCCAGCATTTGGAAGCTCCAAGCAGGCAGCCCAGAGAACCGACGCTATGGGATACAGGTCGGAGTGAACTCACAGCAGAGTGCCCACATCATGAAACTGTGAGCAACCCAGCCGTTGGGACCTCAGAACCGAAGGCCCACATGTCCATGAGGATGGGAACCTGGCAGGAGTGTACTCGCACCACTGGGGGCACATCAGAAAATGTGTGGAGCCCAGCACTTAGGTCCTGACAACATAGGGCCCTCATCACCGAGGGGAGGAGGACCCAGCATGCTCCAACTGCAACCAGAGGGCCCACGTGTCCAAGGCGACGTGTGCAAGCCAGGCAGGAGTGACCTCAGAGCAGAGGGCCTACCTCCCAGAAGGGTGAGGAATCCAGCCAGGATCAGACTCTCAGCAGAGGGCCCACATCACCAAGGGGATGGGAACCAGGCAGGAGTGTCCTCACACCAGTGGGGCCACATCATTAAAGGTGACGCAACCGGCACATGTGGCCTCAAACCAGAGTACCTACATCACCAAGGGGCTGGGAGTGACACAGGCAAGAGGAGCCTCACAACACAGGGGCCAAAGAATAAAAAAGGTGAGGAATCCAGCAGTTGGAAACTCCCAGCAAGCAGCCCACAGCACAGAGGCCATGGGATCTAGGTCTGAGTGAACTAACACCAGAAAGCCAACATCATGAAACTGTGAGCACCACAGCCGTTGGGACCTCAGAGCTGAAGGCCCACATCCCCATGGGGATGGGAACATGGCAGGAGTGTCCTAGCACCACTTAGCACGTATCAGAAAATGTGGGTACCCAACAGTTATGGCCTGACGCCAGAGGGCACTCAAGACCGACTGGAGGAGGCTCCCAGCAGACTCCAACTGCCACCAAAGGGCCGACATCATCAAGGTGGGGTGTGCCAGCCAGGCAGGAGTGACCTCAGAGCAGAGGGCCCACCTCACAGAATTGTGAGCATCCCAACAAATATCAGACTCACCAGAGGGCTCACATCACCAAGGGGTTGGAAACCAAGCAGGAGTGTTCTCACAGCAGTGGACCCATATCAACAAAAGGTGAGGGACCCAGGACATGTGGCGTCAAACAAGGGGACACACATCACGAAGGGGCTGGGAGTGAGGCATGCAGGAGGAGACTCACAACAGAGGGCCCATAGAATAAAAAAGGTGAGGAAACCAGAATTTGGAACCTCCAAGCAGGCGGCCGAGAGCACCGACGTTATGGGATACAGGCCGGAGTGAACTCACAGCAGAGGGCCCACATCCTGAAACTATGAGCAACCCAGACATTTGGACCACAGAGCAGAAGGCCCACATCCCCATGGGGATGGGAACCTGGCAGGAGTCTCACTGCACCAGTGGGCACACATCAGAAAATGTGGGGAGCCCAGCAGTTAGGGCCTGACGCAAGAGGGCCCTCATCACCGAGGGGAGTAGGGACCCAGCAGGCTCCAACTGCTACCAGAGGGCCGAAGTTGCCAAGGCAGGGTGCGCCAGCAGGCAGGAGTGACCTCAGAGCAGAGGGCCCACCTCACAGAAGTATGAGGAACCCAACTAGGATCAAACTCTCACCAGTGGGCCCACATCACCAAGTGGATGGGAACCAGGCAGGAGTGTCCTCACACCAGTGGGGCCACGTCAGCGAAAGGTGAGGAACCCAGCACACGTGGCCTCAAACCAGAGGACACACATCAAGGAGGGGCTGGGAGTGAGGCAGGCAGGAGGAGCCTCAAAGCAGAGGGCCCATGGAATAAAAAAGTTGAGCAATCCGGCAAATGGAACCCCCCAGCAGGCAGCCAGGAGCAGCAAGGCTATGGGATCCAAGCCTGAGTGAACTCACACCAGAGGGCCCACATCCTGACACTGTGAGCAACCCAGACATTGGTACCTCAGAGCAGAAGTTCCACAACCCCATGGGGATGGGAACCTGGCAGGAGTGTCATCACAGCAGTGGGCGCACATCAGAAAATGTGGGGAGCCCAGCACTTAGGGCCTGACGTCAGAGGGCCCTCATCACCAAGGGGAGGAGGCACCCAGCACGCTCCAACTGCAACCAGAGGGCACATGTGGTCAAGGCGAAATGTGCCAGCCAGGCAGTAGTGACGTCACAGCAGAGGGCCCATCTCCCATAAGTGTGAGGAATCCAGGCAGGATCAGACTCTCACCAGAGGGCCCACATCACCAAGGGGTTGGGAACCAGGCAGGAGTGTCCTCACACCAGTGGGGTCACATCACTAAAAGGTGAGGCAACCGGCACATGTGGCCTCAAACCAGAGGACCTACATCAACAAGGGGCTCGCAGTGAGTCAGGCAGGAGGAGCCTCACAACACAGGGACCGAAGTACAAAAATGGTGAGGAATCCTGCAGTTGGAACCTCCTAGGAGGCGGCCAGGAGCAGCGAGGCTATGGGATCCAGGCCTGAGTGAACTCACAACAGAGGGCCCTCATCATGAAACTGTGAGCAACACAGCCGTTGGGACCTCAGAGCTGAAGGCCCACATTCCCATGTGGTTGGGAACCTGGCAGGAGTGTACTCGCACCACAGGGCATACATCAGAAAATTTGGGAGCCCAGGAGTTACGGTCTGACGCCAGAGGGCCCTCATTACCGAGGGGAGGAGACTCCAAGCAGGCACCAACTCACAACTGAGGGCACACCTCGCCAAGGTAACGTTTGCCAGCCAGGCAGGAGTGACCTCACAGCAGAGGGCCTACCTCACAGAAGGGTAAGGAACCCAGCCAGGATAAAACTCTCACCAGAGGGTCCACATCACCAAGGGGATCGGAACCAGGCAGGACTGTCCTCACACCAGTGTGTTCACATCATAGAAAGGTGAGGAACCCAGCACATGTGGCCTAAAGCACAGGACCCACATGTCCAAGAGCCTTGGAGTGAGGCAGGCAGGAGTAGCCACACAACACAGGGCCCATAGAATAAAAAAGGTGAGGAAACCGGCAGTAGGAACCTGCCAGCAGGCACCCCAGAGGACTGAGACTATGGGATCCAGGACACAGTGAACTCACAGCAGAGAGCCACATCATGAAACTGTGAGCAACCCAGATGTTGGGACCTCAGAGCACAAGGCCCACATCCCCATAGGGATGGGAACCTGGCAGGAGTGTCCTCGCACCACTTAGCATGTATCAGAAAATGTAGGTACCCAGCAGTTAGGGCCTGACGCCAGAGGGCCCTCATCACCGAGGGAAGGAGGCTCTCAGCAGGCTCCAACTGCCACCAGAGTGCCGAAGTCGCCAAGAAGGTGTGTACAAGCCAGGCAGGAGTGACCTCAGAGCAGAGGGCCCACCTCACAGAAGTGTGAGGAACACAATCAGGATCAGACCCTCACCAGAGGGCCCACATCACTAAGGGGATGCGAACCAGGAAGGAGTGTCCTCACACCAGAGGGGCCACATCAGCTAAAGGTGAGGAACCCAGCACATGTGGCCTCAAACAAGGGGACACACATCACGAAGGGGCTGAGAGTGAGGCATGCAGGACGAGACTCACAACAGAGGGCCCATAGAATAAAAAAGGTGAGGAAACCAGGATTTGGAACCTCCAAGCAGGTGGCCGAGAGCACCGACGTTATGGGATACAGGCCGGAGTGATCTCACAGCAGAGGTCCCACATCCTGAAACTATGAGCAACCCAGACATTTGGACCACAGAGCAGAAGGCCCACATGCCCACGGGGATGGGAACCTGGCAGGCGTCTCACTGCACTAGTGGGAACACATCAGAAAAAGTGGGGAGCCCAGCAGTTAGGGCCTGACGCAAGAGGGTGCTCATCACCGAGGGGAGTAGTGACCCAGCAGGCTCCAACTGCTACCAGAGGGCCGACGTTGCCAAGGCAGGGTGCGCCAGCATGCAGGAGTTACCTCAGAGCAGAGGGCCCACCTCACAGAAGTATGAGGAACCCAAATAGGATCAAACTCTCACCAGTGGGCCCACATCACCAAGTGGATGGGAGCCAGGCAGGAGTGTCCTCACACCAGTGGGGCCACATCAGCGAAAGGTGAGGAACCCAGCACACGTGGCCTCAAACCAGAGGACACACATGAACGAGGGCCTGGGAGTGAGGCAGGCAGGAGGAGCCTCAAAGCAGAGGGCCCATGGAATAAAAAAGTTGAGGAATCCGGCAAATGGAACCCCCCAGCAGGCAGCCAGGAGCAGCGAGGCTATGGGATCCAAGCCTGAGTGAACTCACACCAGAGGGCCCACATCCTGCCACTGTGAGCAACCCAGACATTGGTACCTCAGAGCAGAAGTTCCACATCCCCATGGGGATGGGAACCTGGCAGGAGTGTCATCACACCAGTGGGCGCACATCAGAAAATGTGGGGAGCCCAGCACTTAGGGCCTGACGTCAGAGGGCCCTCATCACCAAGGGGAGGAGGCACCCAGCACGCTCCAACTGCAACCGGAGGGCACATGTGGTCAAGGCGAAATGTGTCAGCCAGGCAGTAGTGACCTCACAGCAGAGGGCCCATCTCCCATAAGTGTGAGGAATCCAGCCAGGATCAGACTCTCACCAGAGGGCCCACATCCCCTTGGGGATGGGAACCTGGCAGGAGTGTCCTCGCACTTTTAGTACGTATCAGAAAATGTGGGTACCCAGCAGTTAGGGCCTGACGCGAGAGGGCCCTCATCACCGAGCGGAGGAGTTTCCCAGCACGCTCCAACTGCCACCAGAGGGCCGTCGTCACCAAGGCGGTGTGTGCCAGCCAGGCAGGAGTGCCCTCAGAGAAGAGGGCCAAGCTCACGGAACTGTGAGGAACCCAGCCAGGATCAGACTCTCACCAGAGGGCCCACATCACCAAGGGGATCAGAACCAGGCAGCAGTGGCCTCACACCAGTGTGGCCAAATCATAGGAAAGTGAGGAACCCAGAACATATGGCCTAAACCAGTGGACCCACATCAACAAGGGGCTCAGAGTAAGGCAGTCAGGAGGTGTCTCAAACAGAGGGCGCATAAAATAGAAAAGGTGAGGAATCTCGCAGTTGGAACCTCCCAGCAGGCGGCAAGGAGCAGCGAGACTATGGAGTCCTGGCCTGCGTGAACTCACAACAGAGGGCCCTCATCACGAAACTGTGAACAACCCAGCGGTTGGGACCACAGAGCAGAAGGCCCACATTCCCATGGGGTTGGGAACCTGGCAGGAGTGTACTCCCACCAGAGGTCACACATCAGAAAAATATGGGAGCCCAGGATTTAGGGCCTGACACCAGAGGGCACTCATTACCAAAGGAAGGAAACTCCCAGCAGGGACCAACTCCCAACTGAGGGTCCACATATCCAAGGTGACGTGCGCCAGCCAGGCAGGAGTGACCTCACAACAGAGGGCCTACGTCACAGAAGGGTGAGGAACCCAGCCAGGATAAGACTCTCACCAGAGGGCCCATATCACCAACGAGATCGGATCCAGGCAGGAGAGGCCTCACACCAGTGTGGCCAAATAATGGAAAGGTGAGGAACCCAGAACATGCGGCCTAAACCAGAGGAACCACATCTCCAAGGTGCTCGGAGTGAGGCAGGCAGGAGGAGCCTCACAACACAGGGCCCAAAGTATAAGAAAGGTGAGGAATCCAGCAGTTGGAACCTCCCAGCAGGCGGCCCAGAGCACAGAGGCTATGGGATCTAGGCCTGAGAGAACTAACACCAGAGTGCCAACATAACGAAACTGTGAGCAACCCAGGCGTTGCGACCTCAAAACAGAAGGCCCACATGCCCATGGGGATGGGAAACTGGCAGGAGTGTCCTCGCACCACTGGGCGCACCTCAGAAAATTTTTGGAACCCAGGATTTAGGCCCTGAAGCCCGAGTGCCATCCTTACCAAGCGGAGTAGACACCCAGCACGCACCAACTCCCAACTGAGGGCCCACGTCGCCAAGGTGATGTGTGCCAGACAGGCAGGATTTACCTCACGGCAGAGGGCCCACCTCACAGAAGGTTGAGGAACGCAGGCAGGATCAGACTCTCACCAGAGGGCCCACATCACCAAGGGGATGGGAACCAGGCAGGAGTGTCCTCACACCAGTGGGGCCACATCAGCAAAAGATGTGGAACTCAGCACATGTGGCCTCTTACAATGGGACACACAGCACGAAGGGGATGGGAGAGAGACATGCAGGAGGAGACTCACAAGCGAGGGCCTATAGAATAAAAAATGTGAGGAATCCAGCAGTTGCAACCTCCTAGCACGTGGCCAGGAGCAGCGAGGCTATGGGATCCAGGCCTGAGTGAACTCACAACAGAGGGCCCTCATCATGAAACTGTGAGCAACCCAGCCGTTCGGACATCAGAGTAGAAGGCCCACATCCCCATGGGGATGGGAACTTGGCAGGAGTGTCCTCGCACAACTTAGCACATATCAGAAAATGTGGGTACCCAGCAGTTAGGGCCTGACGCCAGAGGGCCCTCATCACCGAGGGAAGGAGGCTCTCAACAGGCTCCAACTGCCACCAGAGTGCCGAAGTCGCCAAGGAGGTGTGTACAAGCCAGGCAGGAGTGACCTCAGAGCTGGGGGCCCACCTCACAGAAGTGTGAGGAACCCAATCAGGATCAGACTCTCACCAGATGGCCCACATCACTAAGGGGATGCGAACCAGGAAAGAGTGTCCTCACACCAGAGGGGCCACATCATCTAAAGGTGGGGAACCCAGCACATGTGGCCTCAAACAAGGGGACACACATCACGAAGGGGCTGGGAGTGAGGCATGCAGGAGGAGACTCACAACAGAGGGCCCATAGAATAAAAAAGGTGAGGAAACCAGAATTGGGAACCTCCAAGCAGGTGGCCGAGAGCACCGACGTTATGGGATACAGGCCGGAGTGAACTCACAGCAGAGGGCCCACATCCTGAAACTATGAGCAACCCAGACATTTGGACCACAGAGCAGAAGGCCCACATCCCCATGGGGATGGGAACCTGGCAGGAGTCTCATTGCACCAGTGGGCACACATCAGAAAATGTGGGGAGCCCAGCAGTTAGGGCCTGACGCAAGAGGGCCCTCATCACCGAGGGGAGTAGGGACCCAGCAGGCTCCAACTGCTACCAGAGGGCCGACGTTGCCAAGGCAGGGTGCGCCAGCAGGCAAGAGTGACCTCAGAGCAGAGGGCCCACCTCACAGAAGTATGAGGAACCCAACTAGGATCAAACTCTCACCAGTGGGCCCACATCACCAAGTGGATGGGAACCAGGCAGGAGTGTCCTCACACCAGTGGGGCCACATCAGCGAAAGGTGAGGAACCCAGCACACGTGGCCTCAAACCAGAGGACACACATCAAGGAGGGGCTGGGAGTGAGGCAGAGAGGAGGAGCCTCAAAGCAGAGGGCCCATGGAATAAAAAAAGTTGAGGAATCCGGCAAATGGAAACCCCCAGCAGACAGCCAGGAGCAGCGAGGCTATGGGATGCAAGCCTGAGTGAACTCACACCAGAGGGCCCACATCGTGACACTGTGAGCAACCCAGACATTGGTACCTCAGAGCAGAAGTTCCACATCCCATGGGGATGGGAACCTGGCAGGAGTGTCATCACACCAGTCGGTGCACATCAGAAAATGTTGGGAGCCAGCACTTAGGGCCTGACGCTAGAGGGCCCTCATCACCAAGGGGAGGAGGCACCCAGCACGCTCCAACTGCAACCAGAGGGCACATTTGGTCAAGGCGAAATGTGCCAGCCAGGCAGTAGTGACCTCACAGCAGAGGGCCCATCTCCCATAAGTGTGAGGAAAGCAGCCAGGATCAGACTCTCACCAGAGGGCCCACATCATCAAGGGGATGGGAACCAGGCAGGAGTGTCCTCACACCAGTGGGGCCACATCACTAAAAGGTGAGGCAACTGGCACATGTGGCCTCAAACCAGAGGAACTACATCAACAAGGGGCTCACAATGATGTAGGCAGGAGGAGCCTCACAACACAGGGACCGAAGAATAAAATTGGTGAGGAATTCTGCAGTTGGAGCCTCCAAGCAGGCCACCCAGAACACAAAGACTATGGGATCTAGGCCTGTATGAACTAACACCAGGGAGCTAACATCATGAAACTGTGAGCAACCCAGGCGTTGGGACAAGACAACAGAAGGCACACGTCCTCATGGGGATGGGAAACTTACAGGAGTGTCCTGGCATCACTGGGCTCACAGCACAAAAACATGCGGAGCCCAGCAGTTAGAGCCTGACGCCAGAGGGCCCTCATCACATAGGAGAGTAGGTTCCCAGCAGGCTCCAACTACCACCAGAGGGCAGACGTCACCAAGGCAACGGGAGCAAGCAAGGCAGGAATTACCTCACAGAGAGGGCCAACCTCACAGAAGGGTGAGGAACCCAGCCAGGGTCAGACTCTCACCAGAGGTCCCACATCACCAAGGGGATGGCACCTAGGTAGGAGTGTCCTCACACCAGTGGGGACACATTATCGAAAGGAGAGGATCCCAGCACACGTGGCCTCAAACATGAGGACAAACATCACCAAGAGGCTGGGAGTGAGGCAGGCAGGAGGAGCCTCAAAACTGAGGGCCCATAGAATAAAAAGGTGAGGAATCCTGCAGTTGGAATCTACCAGCAGGCGGCAAGGAGCAGCGTGGCTATGGGATCCCGGCCGGTGTGAACTCACAACAGAGTGCCCTCATCATGAAACTGTGAGCAACCCAGCCGTTGGGACCACAGAGCAGATGGCCCACATTCCCATGAGGTTGGGAACCTGGCAGGAGTGTACTCACACCACAGGGCACATATCAGAAAATTTTGGGAGCCCAGGAGTTAGGACCTGAGGCCAGAGAGCCCTCATTAACGAGGGGAGGAGACTCCCAGCAGGCACCAACTCCCAACTGAGGGCCCACGTCACCAAGGTGCCATGCGCCAGCCAGGCACGAGTGACCTCACAGCAGAGGGCCTACGTCACAGAAGGGTGAGGAACCCAGCCAGTATAAGACTCTCACCAGAGGGCGCACATCACCAAGGGGATCGGAACGAGGCAGGAGTGTCCTCACACCAGTGTCGCCAAATCATAGAAAGGTGAGGAACCCAGAACATGTGGCCTAAACCAGAGGACCCACATCTCCAAAGGGCTCGGAGTGAGGCAGGCAGGAGTAGCCTCACAACACAGGGCCCATAGCATACAAAATGTGAGGAATCCAGCAGTTGGAACCTCCCAGCAGGCGGCCCAGAGCAAAGAGTCTGTGGGACCCAGGCCGTAGTGAACTCAGAGCAGAGGGCCCACATCATGAAACTGTGAGCAACCCAGCTATTGGGACCTCAGAGCAGAAGGCCAACATCCCCATGAGGACGGGAATTTGGCAGGAGTGTCCTCGCACAACTTAGCACGTATCAGAAAATGTGGGTACCCAACAGTTAGGGCCTGACACCAGAGGGCCCTCATCACCGAGGTGAGGAGGCTACCAGCACGCTACAAATGCCACCAGAGGGCCGACTTCACCAAGGCGGGGTGTGCCAGGCAGGCAGGAGTGACCTCAGCGCAGAGGGCCCACCTCACAGAAGTGTGAGGAACCCAACCAGGATCAGATTCTCACCAGAGGGCCCACATCACCAAGGGGATGGGAACCAGGCAGGAGTGTCCTCACACCAGTGGGGCCACATCAGCGAAAGATATGGAACCCAGCGCATGTAGCCTCATAAAATGGGACACACATCAAGAAGGGGATGGGAGTGAGACATGCAGTAGGAGACTAACAAGCGAGGGCCTATAGAATAAAAAAGGTGAGGAATCCAGCATTTGGAAGCTCCAAGCAGGCGGCCCAGAGAACCGACGCTATGGGATACAGGTTGGAGTGAACTCACAGCAGAGTGCCCACATCATGAAACTGTGAGCAACCCAGCCGTTGGGACCTCAGAACCGAAGGCCCACATGGCCATGAGGATGGGAACCTGGCAGGAGTGTACTCGCACCACTGGGGGCACATCAGAAAATGTGTGGAGCCCAGCACTTAGGTCCTGACAACATAGGGCCCTCATCACCGAGGGGACGAGGACCCAGCATGCTCCAACTGCAACCAGAGGGCCCACGTGTCCAAGGCGACGTGTGCAAGCCAGGCAGGAGTGACCTCAGAGCAGAGGGCCTACCTCCCAGAAGGGTGAGGAATCCAGCCAGGATCAGACTCTCAGCAGAGGGCCCACATCACCAAGGGGATGGGAACCAGGCAGGAGTGTCCTCACACCAGTGGGGCCACATCATTAAAGGTGACGCAACCGGCACATGTGGCCTCAAACCAGAGTACCTACATCACCAAGGGGCTGGGAGTGACACAGGCAAGAGGAGCCTCACAACACAGGGGCCAAAGAATAAAAAAGGTGAGGAATCCAGCAGTTGGAAACTCCCAGCAAGCAGCCCACAGCACAGAGGCCATGGGATCTAGGTCTGAGTGAACTAACACCAGAAAGCCAACATCATGAAACTGTGAGCACCACAGCCGTTGGGACCTCAGAGCTGAAGGCCCACATCCCCATGGGGATGGGAACTTGGCAGGAGTGTCCTAGCACCACTTAGCACGTATCAGAAAATGTGGGTACCCAGCAGTTATGGCCTGACGCCAGAGGGCACACATGACTGAGTGGAGGAGGCTCCCAGCAGACTCCAACTGCCACCAAAGGGCCGACATCATCAAGGTGGGGTGTGCCAGCCTGGCAGGAGTGACCTCAGAGCAGAGGGCCCACCTCACAGAATTGTGAGCATCCCAACAAATATCAGACTCACCAGAGGGCTCACATCACCAAGGGGTTGAAACCAAGCAGGAGTGTTCTCACAGCAGTGGACCCATATCAACGAAAGGTGAGGGACCCAGGACATGTGGCGTCAAACAAGGGGACACACATCACGAAGGGGCTGGGAGTGAGGCATGCAGGAGGAGACTCACAACAGAGGGCCCATAGAATAAAAAAGGTGAGGAAACCAGAATTTGGAACCTCCAAGCAGGCGGCCGAGAGCACCGACGTTATGGGATACAGGCCGGAGTGAACTCACAGCAGAGGGCCCACATCCTGAAACTATGAGCAACCCAGACATTTGGACCACAGAGCAGAAGGCCCACAACCCCATGGGGATGGGAACCTGGCAGGAGTCTCACTGCACCAGTGGGCACACATCAGAAAATGTGGGGAGCCCAGCAGTTAGGGCCTGACGCAAGAGGGCCCTCATCACCGAGGGGAGTAGGGACCCAGCAGGCTCCAACTGCTACCAGAGGGCCGACGTTGCCAAGGCAGGGTGCGCCAGCAGGCAGGAGTGACCTCAGAGCAGAGGGCCCACCTCACAGAAGTATGAGGAACCCAACTAGGATCAAACTCTCACCAGTGGGCCCACATCACCAAGTGGATGGGAGCCAGGCAGGAGTGTCCTCACACCAGTGGGGCCACATCAGCGAAAGGTGAGGAACCCAGCACACGTGGCCTCAAACCAGAGGACACACATCAAGGAGGGGCTGGGAGTGAGGCAGGCAGGAGGATCCTCAAAGCAGAGGGCCCATGGAATAAAAAAGTTGAGCAATCCGGCAAATGGAACCCCCCAGCAGGCAGCCAGGAGCAGCGAGGCTATGGGATCCAAGCCTGAGTGAACTCACACCAGAGGGCCCACATCCTGACACTGTGAGCAACCCAGACATTGGTACCTCAGAGCAGAAGTTCCACATCCCCATGGGGATGGGAACCTGGCAGGAGTGTCATCACACCAGTGGGCGCACATCAGAAAATGTGGGGAGCCCAGCACTTAGGGCCTGACGTCAGAGGGCCCTTATCACCAAAGGGAGGAGGCACCCAGCACGCTCCAACTGCAACCAGAGGGCACATTTGGTCAAGGCGAAAGGTGCCAGCCAGGCAGTAGTGACCTCACAGCAGAGGGCCCATCTCCCATAAGTGTGAGGAATCCAGCCAGGATCAGACTCTCACCAGAGGGCCCACATCACCAAGGGGATGGGAACCAGGCAGGAGTGTCCTCACACCAGTGGGGTCACATCACTAAAAGGTGAGGCTACCGGCACATGTGGCCTGAAACCAGAGGACCTACATCAACAAGGGGCTCGCAATGATGTAGGCAGGAGGAGCCTCACAACACAGGGACCGAAGAATAAAAATGGTGAGGAATTCTGCAGTTGGAACCTCCCAGCAGGCCACCCAGAGGACAGAGGCTATGGGATCTAGGCCTGTGTGAATTAACACCAGGGAGCTAACATCATGAAACTGTGGGCAACCCAGGCGTTGGGACAATACAACAGAAGGCACACGTCCTCATGGGGATGGGAAACTTACAGGAGTGTCCTGGCATCACTGGGCTTACAGCACAAAAACATGCGGAGCCCAGCAGTTAGAGCCTGATGCCAGAGGGCCCTCATCACATAGGAGAGGAGGTTCCCAGCAGGCTCCAACTGCCACCAGAGGGCCGACATCACCAAGGCAACGGGAGCAAGCAAGGCAGGAATTACCTCACAGAGAGGGCCAACCTCACAGAAGGGTGAGGAACCCAGCCAGGATCAGACTCTCACCAGAGGTTCCACATCACAAAGGGGATGGCAACTAGGCAGGAGTGTCCTCACACCAGTGGGGACACATTATCGAAAGGAGAGGAACCCAGCACACGTGGCCTCAAACATGAGGACAAACATCACCAAGAGGCTGGGAGTGAGGCAGGCAGGAGGAGCCTCAAAACTGAGGGCCCATAGAATAAAAAAGGTGAGGAATCCTGCAGTTGGAATCTCCCAGCAGGCGGCAAGGAGCAGCGAGGCTATGGGATCCCGGCCGGTGTGAACTCACAACAGAGTGCCCTCATCATGAAACTGTGAGCAACCCAGCCGTTGGGACCACAGAGCAGATGGCCCACATTCCCATGAGTTTCGGAACCTGGTATGAGTGTACTCACACCACAGGGCACATATCAGAAAATTTTGGGAGCCCAGGAGTTAGGACCTGACGCCAGAGAGCCCTCATAAACGAGGGGAGGAGACTCCCAGCAGGCACCAAATCCCAACTGAGGGCCCACGTCACCAAGGTGCCGTGCGCCAGCCAGGCACGAGTGACCTCACAGCAGAGGGCCTACGTCACAGAAGGGTGAGGAACCCAGCCAATATAAGACTCTCACCAGAGGGCGCACATCACCAAGGGGATCGGAACGAGGCAGGAGTGTCCTCACACCAGTGTCGCCAAATCATAGAAAGGTGAGGAACCCAGAACATGTGGCCTAAACCAGAGGACCCACATCTCCAAGGGGCTCGGAGTGAGGCAGGCAGGAGTAGCCTCACAACACAGGGCCCATAGCATACAAAATGTGAGGAATCCAGCAGTTGGAACCTCCCAGCAGGCGGCCCAGAGCACAGAGTCTATGGGACCCAGGCCGTAGTGAACTCAGAGCAGAGGGCCCACATCATGAAACTGTGAGCAACCCAGCCATTGGGACCTCAGAGCAGAAGGCCAACATCCCCATGAGGACGGGAATTTGGCAGGAGTGTCCTCGCACAACTTAGCACGTATCAGAAAATGTGGGTACCCAGCAGTTAGGGCCTGACACCAGAGGGCCCTCATCACCGAGGTGAGGAGGCTACCAGCACGCTCCAAATGCCACCAGAGGGCCGACTTCACCAAGGCGGGGTGTGCCAGCCAGGCAGGAGTGACCTCAGCGCAGAGGGCCCACCTCACGGAAGTGTGAGGAACCCAACCAGGATCAGATTATCACCAGAGGGCCCACATCACCAAGGGAAAGGGAACCAGGCAAGAGTGTCCTCACACCAGTGGGGTCACATCACTAAAAGGTGAGGCAACCGGCACATGTGGCCTCAAACCAGAGGACCTACATCAACAAGGGGCTCGCAGTGAGTCAGGCAGGAGGAGCCTCACAACACAGGGACCGAAGTACAAAAATGGTGAGGAATCCTGCAGTTGGAACCTCCTAGGAGGCGGCCAGGAGCAGCGAGGCTATGGGATCCAGGCCTGAGTGAACTCACAACAGAGGGCCCTCATCATGAAACTGTGAGCAACACAGCCGTTGGGACCTCAGAGCTGAAGGCCCACATTCCCATGTGGTTGAGAACCTGGCAGGAGTGTACTCGCACCACAGGGCATACATCAGAAAATTTGGGAGCCCAGGAGTTACGGTCTGACGCCAGAGGGCCCTCATTACCGAGGGGAGGAGACTCCAAGCAGGCACCAACTCACAACTGAGGGCACACCTCGCCAAGGTAACGTTTGCCAGCCAGGCAGGAGTGACCTCACAGCAGAGGGCCTACCTCACAGAAGGGTAAGGAACCCAGCCAGGATAAAACTCTCACCAGAGGGTCCACATCACCAAGGGGATCGGAACCAGGCAGGACTGTCCTCACACCAGTGTGTTCACATCATAGAAAGGTGAGGAACCCAGCACATGTGGCCTAAAGCAGAGGACCCACATGTCCAAGAGCCTTGGAGTGAGGCAGGCAGGAGTAGCCACACAACACAGGGCCCATAGAATAAAAAAGGTGAGGAAAACGGCAGTAGGAACCTGCCAGCAGGCACTCCAGAGGACTGAGACTATGGGATCCAGGACACAGTGAACTCACAGCAGAGAGCCACATCATGAAACTGTGAGCAACCCAGATGTTGGGACCTCAGAGCACAAGGTCCACATCCCCATAGGGATGGGAACCTGGCAGGAGTGTCCTCGCACCACTTAGCATGTATCAGAAAATGTAGGTACCCAGCAGTTAGGGCCTGACTCCAGAGGGCCCTCATCACCGAGGGAAGGAGGCTCTCAACAGGCTCCAACTGCCACCAGAGTGCCGAAGTCGCCAAGAAGGTGTGTACAAGCCAGGCAGGAGTCACCTCAGAGCAGAGGGCCCACCTCACAGAAGTGTGAGGAACACAATCAGGATCAGACCCTCACCAGAGGGCCCACATCACTAAGGGGATGCGAACCAGGAAGGAGTGTCCTCACACCAGAGGGGCCACATCAGTTAAAGGTGAGGATGCCAGCATATGTGGCCTCAAACAAGGGGACACACATCACGAAGGGGCTGAGAGTGAGGCATGCAGGACGAGACTCACAACAGAGGGCCCATAGAATAAAAAAGGTGAGGAAACCAGAATTTGGAACCTCCAAGCAGGTGGCCGAGAGCACCGACGTTATGGGATACAGGCCGGAGTGAACTCACAGCAGAGGGCCCACATCCTGAAACTATGAGCAACCCAGACATTTGGACCACAGAGCAGAAGGCCCACATGCCCACGGGGATGGGAACCTGGCAGGCGTCTCACTGCACTAGTGGGCACACATCAGAAAAAGTGGGGAGCCCAGCAGTTAGGGCCTGACGCAAGAGGGCGCTCATCACCGAGGGGAGTAGTGACCCAGCAGGCTCCAACTGCTACCAGAGGGATGACGTTGCCAAGGCAGGGTGCGCCAGCAGGCAGGAGTTACCTCAGAGCAGAGGGCCCACCTCACAGAAGTATGAGGAACCCAAATAGGATCAAACTCTCACCAGTGGGCCCACATCACCAAGTGGATGGGAGCCAGGCAGGAGTGTCCTCACACCAGTGGGGCCACATCAGCGAAAGGTGAGGAACCCAGCACACGTGGCCTCAAACCAGAGGACACACATCAACGAGGGGCTGGGAGTGAGGCAGGCAGGAGGAGCCTCAAAGCAGAGGGCCCATGGAATAAAAAAGTTGAGCAATCCGGCAAATGGAACCCCCCAGCAGGCAGCCAGGAGCAGCGAGGCTATGGGATCCAAGCATGAGTGAACCCACACCAGAGGGCCCACATCCTGACACTGTGAGCAACCCAGACATTGGTACATCTGAGCAGAAGTTCCACATCTCCATGGGGATGGGAACCTGGCAGGAGTGTCATCACACCAGTGGGCGCACATCAGAAAATGTGGGGAGCCCAGCACTTAGGGCCTGACGTCAGAGGGCCCTCATCACCAAGGGGAGGAGGCACCCAGCACGCTCCAACTGCAACCGGAGGGCACATGTGGTCAAGGCGAAATGTGTCAGCCAGGCAGTAGTGACGTCACAGCAGAGGGCCCATCTCCCATAAGTGTGAGGAATCCAGCCAGGATCAGACTCTCACCAGAGGGCCCACATCACCAAGGGGATGGGAACCAGGCAGGAGTGTCCTCACACCAGTGGGGCCACATCACTAAAAGGTGAGGCAACCGGCACATGTGGCCTGAAACCAGAGGACCTACATCAACAAGGGGCTCGCAATGATGTAGGCAGGAGGAGCCTCACAACACAGGGACCGAAGAAAAAAATGGTGAGGAATTCTGCAGTTGGAACCTCCCAGCAGGCCACCCAGAGCACAGAGGCTATGGGATCTAGGCCTGTGTGAACTAACACCAGGGAGCTAACATCATGAAACTGTGAGCAACCCAGGCGTTGGGACAAGACAACAGAAGGCACACGTCCTCATGGGGATGGGAAACTTACAGGAGTGTCCTGGCATCACTACGCTCACAGCACAAAAACATGCGGAGCCCAGCAGTTAGAGCCTGACGCCAGAGGGCCCTCATCACATAGGAGAGGAGGTTCCCAGCAGGCTCCAACTGCCACCAGAGGGCCGACATCACCAAGGCAACGGGAGCAAGCAAGGCAGGAATTACCTCACAAAGAGGGCCAACCTCACAGAAGGGTGAGGAACCCAGCCAGGATCAGACTCTCACCAGAGGTCCCACATCACCAAGGGGATGGGAACCAGGCAGGAGTGTCCTCACACCAGTGGGGCCACATCACTTAAATGTGAGGCAACCGGCACTTGTGGCCTCAAACCAGAGGACCTACATCAACAAGGGGCTTGCAATGATGTAGGCAGGAGGAGCCTCACAACACAGGGACCGAAAAATAAAAGTGGTGAGGAATCCTGCAGTTGGAACCTCCCAGCAGGCGGCCCAGAGCACAGAGGCTATGGGATCTAGGCCTGTGTGAACTTACAACAGGGAGCTAACATCATGAAACTGTGAGCAACCCAGGCGTTGGGACAAGACAACAGAAGGCACACGTCCACATGGGGATGGGAACCTTACAGGAGTGTCCTGGCATCACTGGGCTCACAGCACATAAACGTGGGGAGCCAGCAGTTAGAGCCTGATGCCAGAGGGCCCTCATCACATAGGAGAGGAAGTTCTCAGCAGGCTCCAACTGCCACCAGAGGGCCGACGTCACCAAGGCAACGGGAGCAAGCAAGGCAGGAATTACCTCACAGAGAGGGCCAACCTCATAGAAGGGTATGGAACCCAGCCAGGATCACATTCTCACCAGATGTCTCACAACACAAGGGGATAGGAACTAAGCAGGAGTGTCCTCACACCAGTGGGGCCACATTATCGAAAGGAGAGGAACCCAGCACACGTGGCCTCAAACATGAGGACAAACATCACCAAGAGGCTGGGAGTGAGGCAGGCAGGAGGAGCCTCAAAACTGAGGGCCCATAGAATAAAAAAGGTGAGGAATCCTGCAGTTGGAATCTCCCAGCAGGCGTCAAGGAGCAGTGAGGCTATGGGATCCCGTCCGCTATGAACTCACAACAGAGGGACCTCATCATGAAACTGTGAGCAACCCAGCCGTTGGGACCACAGAGCAGAAGGCTCACATTCCCAAGAGGCTGGGAACATGGCAGGAGTGTACTCACACCACAGGGCATATATCAGAAAATTTTGGGAGCCCAGGAGTTAGGACCTGACGCCAGAGGGCCCTCATTACCCAGGGGAGAAGACTCCCAGCAGGCACCAACTCCCAAATGAGGGCCCACGTCGCCAAGATGCCGTGCGCCAGCCAGGCACGAGTGACCTCACAGCAGAGGGCCTACGTCACAGAAGGGTGAGGAACCCAGCCAGTATAAGACTCTCACCAGAGTGCCCACATCACCAAGGGGATCGGAAAGAGGCAGGAGTGTCCTCACACCAGTGTGGCCAAAGCATAGAAAGGTGAGGAACCCAGAACATGTGGCCTAAACCAGAGGACCCACATCTCCAAGGGGCTCGGAGTGAGGCAGGCAGGAGTAGCCTCACAACACAGGGCCCATAGCATAAAAAATGTGAGGAATCCAGTAGTTGGAACCTCCCAGCAGGTGGCCCAGAGCACAGAGTCTATGGGATCCAGGCCACAGTGAACTCACAGCAGAAGGCCCACATCGTGAAACTGTGAGCATCCCAGCCATTGGGACCTCAGAGCAGAAGGCCCACATCCCCATGAGGATGGGAATTTGGCAGGAGTGTACTCGCACCACTGGGCGCACATCAGAAAATGTGTGGAGCCCAGCACTTAGGTCCTGACAACATAGGGCCCTCATCACCGAGGGGAGGAGGACCCAGCATGCTCCAACTGCAACCAGAGGGCCCACGTGTCCAAGGCGATGTGTGAAAGCCAGGCAGGAGTGACCTCAGAGCAGAGGGCCTACCTCCCAGAAGGGTGAGGAATCCAGCCAGGATCAGACTCACAGCAGAGGACCCATATCACCAAGGGGATGGGAACCAGGCAGGAGTGTCCTCACACCAGTGGGGCCACATCACTAAAAGCTGAGGAGAGCGGCACATGTGGCCTCCAACCAGAGTACCTACATCAGCAAGGGGCTGGGAGTGACGCAGGAAGAGGAGCCTCACAACACAGGGGCCAAAGAATAAAAAAGGTGAGGAATCCAGCAGTTGGAAACTGCCAGCAAGCAGCCCACAGCACAGAGGCCCTGGGATCTAGGTCTGAGTGAACTAACACCAGAAAGTCAACATCATGAAACTGTGAGCACCACAGCTGTTGGGACCTCAGAGCTGAAGGCCACATCCCCATGGGGATGGGAACTTGGCAGGAGTGTCCTAGCACCACTTCGCGCGTATCAGAAAATGTGGGTACCCAGCAGTTATGGCCTGACGCCAGAGGGCACTCATGACCGAGTGGAGGAGGCTCCCAGCAGGTTCCAACTGCCACCAAAGGGCCGACATCACCAAGGTGGGGTGTGCCAGCCAGACAGGAGTGACCTCAGAGCAGAGGGCCCACCTCACAAAATTTTGAGCATCCCAACAAATATCAAACTCACCAGAGGGTCCACAAGACCAAGGGGATGGAAACCAGGCAGGAGTGTTCTCACACCAGTGGACCCACATCAACGAAAGGTGAGGGACCCAGGACACGTGGCCTCAAACTAGTGAACACACATCACCAAAGGGCTTGGTGTGAGGCAGGCAGGAGGAGCCTCAAAATAGAGGGCCCATAGAATAAAAAAGTTGAGGAATCCCTCAGCTGGCAACTCCTAGCAGGCGGCCAGGAGCAGCGAGGCTATGGGATCCAGGCCTGAGTGAACTCACAACAGAGGGCCCTCATCATGAAACTGTGAGCAACCCAGCCGTTGGGACCTCAGAACAGAAGGCCCACATGCCCATGGGGATGGGAAAATGGCAGGAGTGTCCTCGCACCACTGGGAGCACATCAGAAAACTTTTGGAACCCAGGAGTTAGGGCCTGAAGCCCGAGTGCCCTCCTTACCAAGCGGAGTAGACCCACAGCACGCACCAACTGCCAACTGAGGGCCCACGTCGCCAAGGTGACGTGTGCCAGACAGGCAGGATTTACCTCACGGCAGAGGGCCCACCTCACAGAAGGTTGAGGAACGCAGCCAGGATCAGACTCTCACCAGAGGGCCCACATCACCAAGGGGATGGGAACCAGGCAGGAGTGTCCTCACACCAGTGGGGCCACATCAGCGAAAGATGTGGAACCCAGCGCATGTGGCCTCATACAATGGGACACACATCAAGAAGGGGATGGGAGTGAGACATGCAGTAGGAGACTCACAAGCGAGGGCCTATAGAATAAAAAAGGTGAGGAATCCAGCATTTGGAAGCTCCAAGCAGGCAGCCCAGAGAACCGACGCTATGGGATACAGGTCGGAGTGAACTCACAGCAGAGTGCCCACATCATGAAACTGTGAGCAACCCAGCCGTTGGGACCTCAGAACCGAAGGCCCACATGTCCATGAGGATGGGAACCTGGCAGGAGTGTACTCGCACCACTGGGGGCACATCAGAAAATGTGTGGAGCCCAGCACTTAGGTCCTGACAACATAGGGCCCTCATCACCGAGGGGAGGAGGACCCAGCATGCTCCAACTGCAACCAGAGGGCCCACGTGTCCAAGGCGACGTGTGCAAGCCAGGCAGGAGTGACCTCAGAGCAGAGGGCCTACCTCCCAGAAGGGTGAGGAATCCAGCCAGGATCAGACTCTCAGCAGAGGGCCCACATCACCAAGGGGATGGGAACCAGGCAGGAGTGTCCTCACACCAGTGGGGCCACATCATTAAAGGTGACGCAACCGGCACATGTGGCCTCAAACCAGAGTACCTACATCACCAAGGGGCTGGGAGTGACACAGGCAAGAGGAGCCTCACAACACAGGGGCCAAAGAATAAAAAAGGTGAGGAATCCAGCAGTTGGAAACTCCCAGCAAGCAGCCCACAGCACAGAGGCCATGGGATCTAGGTCTGAGTGAACTAACACCAGAAAGCCAACATCATGAAACTGTGAGCACCACAGCCGTTGGGACCTCAGAGCTGAAGGCCCACATCCCCATGGGGATGGGAACATGGCAGGAGTGTCCTAGCACCACTTAGCACGTATCAGAAAATGTGGGTACCCAACAGTTATGGCCTGACGCCAGAGGGCACTCAAGACCGACTGGAGGAGGCTCCCAGCAGACTCCAACTGCCACCAAAGGGCCGACATCATCAAGGTGGGGTGTGCCAGCCAGGCAGGAGTGACCTCAGAGCAGAGGGCCCACCTCACAGAATTGTGAGCATCCCAACAAATATCAGACTCACCAGAGGGCTCACATCACCAAGGGGTTGGAAACCAAGCAGGAGTGTTCTCACAGCAGTGGACCCATATCAACAAAAGGTGAGGGACCCAGGACATGTGGCCTCAAACAAGGGGACACACATCACGAAGGGGCTGGGAGTGAGGCATGCAGGAGGAGACTCACAACAGAGGGCCCATAGAATAAAAAAGGTGAGGAAACCAGAATTTGGAACCTCCAAGCAGGTGGCCGAGAGCACCGACGTTATGGGATACAGGCCGGAGTGAACTCACAGCAGAGGGCCCACATCCTGAAACTATGAGCAACCCAGACATTTGGACCACAGAGCAGAAGGCGCACATCCCCATGGGGATGGGAACCTGGCAGGAGTCTCACTGCACCAGTGGGCACACATCAGAAAATGTGGGGAGCCCAGCAGTTAGGGCCTGACGCAAGAGGGCCCTCATCACCGAGGGGAGTAGGGACCCAGCAGGCTCCAACTGCTACCAGAGGGCCGACGTTGCCAAGGCAGGGTGCGCCAGCAGGCAGGAGTGACCTCAGAGCAGAGGGCCCACCTCACAGAAGTATGAGGAACCCAACTAGGATCAAACTCTCACCAGTGGGCCCACATCACCAAGTGGATGGGAACCAGGCAGGAGTGTCCTCACACCAGTGGGGCCACGTCAGCGAAAGGTGAGGAACCCAGCACACGTGGCCTCAAACCAGAGGACACACATCAAGGAGGGGCTGGGAGTGAGGCAGGCAGGAGGAGCCTCAGAGCAGAGGGCCCATGGAATAAAAAAGTTGAGCAATCCGGCAAATGGAACCCCCCAGCAGGCAGCCAGGAGCAGCGAGGCTATGGGATCCAAGCCTGAGTGAACTCACACCAGAGGGCCCACATCCTGACACTGTGAGCAACCCAGACATTGGTACCTCAGAGCAGAAGTTCCACATCCCCATGGGGATGGGAACCTGGCAGGAGTGTCATCACAGCAGTGGGCGCACATCAGAAAATGTGGGGAGCCCAGCACTTAGGGCCTGACGTCAGAGGGCCCTCATCACCAAGGGGAGGAGGCACCCAGCACGCTCCAACTGCAACCAGAGGGCACATGTGGTCAAGGCGAAATGTGCCAGCCAGGCAGTAGTGACGTCACAGCAGAGGGCCCATCTCCCATAAGTGTGAGGAATCCAGGCAGGATCAGACTCTCACCAGAGGGCCCACATCACCAAGGGGTTGGGAACCAGGCAGGAGTGTCCTCACACCAGTGGGGTCACATCACTAAAAGGTGAGGCAACCGGCACATGTGGCCTGAAACCAGAGGACCTACATCAACAAGGGGCTCGCAGTGAGTCAGGCAGGAGGAGCCTCACAACACAGGGACCGAAGTACAAAAATGGTGAGGAATCCTGCAGTTGGAACCTCCTAGGAGGCGGCCAGGAGCAGCGAGGCTATGGGATCCAGGCCTGAGTGAACTCACAACAGAGGGCCCTCATCATGAAACTGTGAGCAACACAGCCGTTGGGACCTCAGAGCTGAAGGCCCACATTCCCATGTGGTTGGGAACCTGGCAGGAGTGTACTCGCACCACAGGGCATACATCAGAAAATTTGGGAGCCCAGGAGTTACGGTCTGACGCCAGAGGGCCCTCATTACCGAGGGGAGGAGACTCCAAGCAGGCACCAACTCACAACTGAGGGCACACCTCGCCAAGGTAACGTTTGCCAGCCAGGCAGGAGTGACCTCACAGCAGAGGGCCTACCTCACAGAAGGGTAAGGAACCCAGCCAGGATAAAACTCTCACCAGAGGGTCCACATCACCAAGGGGATCGGAACCAGGCAGGACTGTCCTCACACCAGTGTGTTCACATCATAGAAAGGTGAGGAACCCAGCACATGTGGCCTAAAGCAGAGGACCCACATGTCCAAGAGCCTTGGAGTGAGGCAGGCAGGAGTAGCCACACAACACAGGGCCCATAGAATAAAAAAGGTGAGGAAACCGGCAGTAGGAACCTGCCAGCAGGCACCCCAGAGGACTGAGACTATGGGATCCAGGACACAGTGAACTCACAGCAGAGAGCCACATCATGAAACTGTGAGCAACCCAGATGTTGGGACCTCAGAGCACAAGGCCCACATCCCCATAGGGATGGGAACCTGGCAGGAGTGTCCTCGCACCACTTAGCATGTATCAGAAAATGTAGGTACCCAGCAGTTAGGGCCTGACGCCAGAGGGCCCTCATCACCGAGGGAAGGAGGCTCTCAGCAGGCTCCAACTGCCACCAGAGTGCCGAAGTCGCCAAGAAGGTGTGTACAAGCCAGGCAGGAGTGACCTCAGAGCAGAGGGCCCACCTCACAGAAGTGTGAGGAACACAATCAGGATCAGACCCTCACCAGAGGGCCCACATCACTAAGGGGATGCGAACCAGGAAGGAGTGTCCTCACACCAGAGGGGCCACATCAGCTAAAGGTGAGGAACCCAGCACATGTGGCCTCAAACAAGGGGACACACATCACGAAGGGGCTGAGAGTGAGGCATGCAGGACGAGACTCACAACAGAGGGCCCATAGAATAAAAAAGGTGAGGAAACCAGGATTTGGAACCTCCAAGCAGGTGGCCGAGAGCACCGACGTTATGGGATACAGGCCGGAGTGATCTCACAGCAGAGGTCCCACATCCTGAAACTATGAGCAACCCAGACATTTGGACCACAGAGCAGAAGGCCCACATGCCTACGGGGATGGGAACCTGGCAGGCGTCTCACTGCACTAGTGGGAACACATCAGAAAAAGTGGGGAGCCCAGCAGTTAGGGCCTGACGCAAGAGGGTGCTCATCACCGAGGGGAGTAGTGACCCAGCAGGCTCCAACTGCTACCAGAGGGCCGACGTTGCCAAGGCAGGGTGCGCCAGCATGCAGGAGTTACCTCAGAGCAGAGGGCCCACCTCACAGAAGTATGAGGAACCCAAATAGGATCAAACTCTCACCAGTGGGCCCACATCACCAAGTGGATGGGAGCCAGGCAGGAGTGTCCTCACACCAGTGGGGCCACATCAGCGAAAGGTGAGGAACCCAGCACACGTGGCCTCAAACCAGAGGACACACATGAACGAGGGCCTGGGAGTGAGGCAGGCAGGAGGAGCCTCAAAGCAGAGGGCCCATGGAATAAAAAAGTTGAGCAATCCGGCAAATGGAACCCCCCAGCAGGCAGCCAGGAGCAGCGAGGCTATGGGATCCAAGCCTGAGTGAACTCACACCAGAGGGCCCACATCCTGCCACTGTGAGCAACCCAGACATTGGTACCTCAGAGCAGAAGTTCCACATCCCCATGGGGATGGGAACCTGGCAGGAGTGTCATCACACCAGTGGGCGCACATCAGAAAATGTGGGGAGCCCAGCACTTAGGGCCTGACGTCAGAGGGCCCTCATCACCAAGGGGAGGAGGCACCCAGCACGCTCCAACTGCAACCGGAGGGCACATGTGGTCAAGGCGAAATGTGTCAGCCAGGCAGTAGTGACCTCACAGCAGAGGGCCCATCTCCCATAAGTGTGAGGAATCCAGCCAGGATCAGACTCTCACCAGAGGGCCCACATCACCAAGGGGATGGGAACCAGGCAGGAGTGTCCTCACACCAGTGGGCCACATCACTAAAAGGTGAGGCAACTGGCACATGTGGCCTGAAACCAGAGGACCTACATCAACAAGGGGCTCGCAATGATGTAGGCAGGAGGAGCCTCACAACACAGGGACCGAAGAATAAAAATGGTGAGGAATTCTGCAGTTGGAACCTCCCAGCAGGCCACCCAGAACACAGAGGTTATGGGATCTAGGCCTGTGTGAACTAACACCAGGGAGCTAACATCATGAAACTGTGAGCAACCCAGGCGTTGGGACAAGACAACAGAAGGCACACGTCCACATGGGGATGGGAACCTTACAGGAGTGTCCTGGCATCACTGGGCTCACAGCACATAAACGTGGGGAGCCAGCAGTTAGAGCCTGATGCCAGAGGGCCCTCATCACATAGGAGAGGAAGTTCTCAGCAGGCTCCAACTGCCACCAGAGGGCCGACGTCACCAAGGCAACGGGAGCAAGCAAGGCAGGAATTACCTCACAGAGAGGGCCAACCTCATAGAAGGGTGAGGAACCCAGCCAGGATCACATTCTCACCAGATGTCCCACAACACAAGGGGATAGGAACTAAGCAGGAGTGTCCTCACACCAGTGGGGCCACATTATCGAAAGGAGAGGAACCCAGCACACGTGGCCTCAAACATGAGGACAAACATCACCAAGAGGCTGGGAGTGAGGCAGGCAGCAGGAGCCTCAAAACTGAGGGCCCATAGAATAAAAAAGGTGAGGAATCCTGCAGTTGGAATCTCCCAGCAGGCATCAAGGAGCAGTGAGGCTATGGGATCCCGTCCGCTATGAACTCACAACAGAGGGCCCTCATCATGAAACTGTGAGCAACACAGCCGTTGGGACCTCAGAGCTGAAGGCCCACATTCCCATGTGGTTGGGAACCTGGCATGAGTGTACTCGCACCACAGGGCATACATCAGAAAATTTGGGAGCCCAGGAGTTACGGTCTGACGCCAGAGGGCCCTCATTACCGAGGGGAGGAGACTCCAAGCAGGCACCAACTCACAACTGAGGGCACACGTCGCCAAGATGCCGTGCGCCAGCCAGGCACGAGTGACCTCACAGCAGAGGGCCTACGTCACAGAAGGGTGAGGAACCCAGCCAGTATAAGACTCTCACCAGAGTGCCCACATCACCAAGGGGATCGGAAAGAGGCAGGAGTGTCCTCACACCAGTGTGGCCAAAGCATAGAAAGGTGAGGAACCCAGAACATGTGGCCTAAACCAGAGGACCCACATCTCCAAGGGGCTCGGAGTGAGGCAGGCAGGAGTAGCCTCACAACACAGGGCCCATAGCATAAAAAATGTGAGGAATCCAGTAGTTGGAACCTCCCAGCAGGTGGCCCAGAGCACAGAGTCTATGGGATCCAGGCCACAGTGAACTCACAGCAGAAGGCCCACATCGTGAAACTGTGAGCATCCCAGCCATTGGGACCTCAGAGCAGAAGGCCCACATCCCCATGAGGATGGGAATTTGGCAGGAGTGTACTCGCACCACTGGGCGCACATCAGAAAATGTGTGGAGCCCAGCACTTAGGTCCTGACAACATAGGGCCCTCATCACCGAGGGGAGGAGGACCCAGCATGCTCCAACTGCAACCAGAGGGCCCACGTGTCCAAGGCGATGTGTGAAAGCCAGGCAGGAGTGACCTCAGAGCAGAGGGCCTACCTCCCAGAAGGGTGAGGAATCCAGCCAGGATCAGACTCACAGCAGAGGACCCATATCACCAAGGGGATGGGAACCAGGCAGGAGTGTCCTCACACCAGTGGGGCCACATCACTAAAAGCTGAGGAGAGCGGCACATGTGGCCTCCAACCAGAGTACCTACATCAGCAAGGGGCTGGGAGTGACGCAGGAAGAGGAGCCTCACAACACAGGGGCCAAAGAATAAAAAAGGTGAGGAATCCAGCAGTTGGAAACTGCCAGCAAGCAGCCCACAGCACAGAGGCCCTGGGATCTAGGTCTGAGTGAACTAACACCAGAAAGTCAACATCATGAAACTGTGAGCACCACAGCTGTTGGGACCTCAGAGCTGAAGGCCACATCCCCATGGGGATGGGAACTTGGCAGGAGTGTCCTAGCACCACTTCGCGCGTATCAGAAAATGTGGGTACCCAGCAGTTATGGCCTGACGCCAGAGGGCACTCATGACCGAGTGGAGGAGGCTCCCAGCAGGTTCCAACTGCCACCAAAGGGCCGACATCACCAAGGTGGGGTGTGCCAGCCAGACAGGAGTGACCTCAGAGCAGAGGGCCCACCTCACAAAATTTTGAGCATCCCAACAAATATCAAACTCACCAGAGGGTCCACAAGACCAAGGGGATGGAAACCAGGCAGGAGTGTTCTCACACCAGTGGACCCACATCAACGAAAGGTGAGGGACCCAGGACACGTGGCCTCAAACTAGTGAACACACATCACCAAAGGGCTTGGTGTGAGGCAGGCAGGAGGAGCCTCAAAATAGAGGGCCCATAGAATAAAAAAGTTGAGGAATCCCTCAGCTGGCAACTCCTAGCAGGCGGCCAGGAGCAGCGAGGCTATGGGATCCAGGCCTGAGTGAACTCACAACAGAGGGCCCTCATCATGAAACTGTGAGCAAACCAGCCGTTGGGACCTCAGAACAGAAGGCCCACATGCCCATGGGGATGGGAAAATGGCAGGAGTGTCCTCGCACCACTGGGAGCACATCAGAAAATTTTTGGAACCCAGGAGTTAGGGCCTGAAGCCCGAGTGCCCTCCTTACCAAGCGGAGTAGACCCACAGCACGCACCAACTGCCAACTGAGGGCCCACGTCGCCAAGGTGACGTGTGCCAGACAGGCAGGATTTACCTCACGGCAGAGGGCCCACCTCACAGAAGGTTGAGGAACGCAGCCAGGATCAGACTCTCACCAGAGGGCCCACATCACCAAGGGGATGGGAACCAGGCAGGAGTGTCCTCACACCAGTGGGGCCACATCAGCGAAAGATGTGGAACCCAGCGCATGTGGCCTCATACAATGGGACACACATCAAGAAGGGGATGGGAGTGAGACATGCAGTAGGAGACTCACAAGCGAGGGCCTATAGAATAAAAAAGGTGAGGAATCCAGCATTTGGAAGCTCCAAGCAGGCGGCCCAGAGAACCGACGCTATGGGATACAGGTCAGAGTGAACTCACAGCAGAGTGCCCACATCATGAAACTGTGAGCAACCCAGCCGTTGGGACCTAAGAACCGAAGGCCCACATGTCCATGAGGATGGGAACCTGGCAGGAGTGTACTCGCACCACTGGGGGCACATCAGAAAATGTGTGGAGCCCAGCACTTAGGTCCTGACAACATAGGGCCCTCATCACCGAGGGGAGGAGGACCCAGCATGCTCCAACTGCAACCAGAGGGCCCACGTGTCCAAGGCGACGTGTGCAAGCCAGGCAGGAGTGACCTCAGAGCAGAGGGCCTACCTCCCAGAAGGGTGAGGAATCCAGCCAGGATCAGACTCTCAGCAGAGGGCCCACATCACCAAGGGGATGGGAACCAGGCAGGAGTGTCCTCACACCAGTGGGGCCACATCAGCGAAAGGTGAGGAACCCAGCACACGTGGCCTCAAACCAGAGGACACACATCAAGGAGGGGCTGGGAGTGAGGCAGGCAGGAGGAGCCTCAAAGCAGAGGGCCCATGGAATAAAAAAGTTGAGCAATCCGGCAAATGGAACCCCCCAGCAGGCAGCCAGGAGCAGCGAGGCTATGGGATCCAAGCCTGAGTGAACTCACACCAGAGGGCCCACATCCTGACACTGTGAGCAACCCAGACATTGGTACCTCTGAGCAGAAGTTCCACATCCCCATGGGGATGGGAACCTGGCAGGAGTGTCATCACAGCAGTGGGCGCACATCAGAAAATGTGGGGAGCCCAGCACTTAGGGCCTGACGTCAGAGGGCCCTCATCACCAAGGGGAGGAGGCACCCAGCACGCTCCAACTGCAACCAGAGGGCACATGTGGTCAAGGCGAAATGTGCCAGCCAGGCAGTAGTGACGTCACAGCAGAGGGCCCATCTCCCATAAGTGTGAGGAATCCAGGCAGGATCAGACTCTCACCAGAGGTCCCACATCACCAAGGGGTTGGGAACCAGGCAGGAGTGTCCTCACACCAGTGGGGTCACATCACTAAAAGGTGAGGCAACCGGCACATGTGGCCTCAAACCAGAGGACCTACATCAACAAGGGGATCGCAGTGAGTCAGGCAGGAGGAGCCTCACAACACAGGGACCGAAGTACAAAAATGGTGAGGAATCCTGCAGTTGGAACCTCCTAGGAGGCGGCCACGAGCAGCGAGGCTATGGGATCCAGGCCTGAGTGAACTCACAACAGAGGGCCCTCATCATGAAACTGTGAGCAACACAGCCGTTGGGACCTCAGAGCTGAAGGCCCACATTCCCATGTGGTTGGGAACCTGGCAGGAGTGTACTCGCACCACAGGGCATACATCAGAAAATTTGGGAGCCCAGGAGTTACGGTCTGACGCCAGAGGGCCCTCATTACCGAGGGGAGGAGACTCCAAGCAGGCACCAACTCACAACTGAGGGCACACCTCGCCAAGGTAACGTTTGCCAGCCAGGCAGGAGTGACCTCACAGCAGAGGGCCTACCTCACAGAAGGGTAAGCAACCCAGCCAGGATAAAACTCTCACCAGAGGGTCCACATCACCAAGGGGATCGGAACCAGGCAGGACTGTCCTCACACCAGTGTGTTCACATCATAGAAAGGTGAGGAACCCAGCACATGTGGCCTAAAGCAGAGGACCCACATGTCCAAGAGCCTTGGAGTGAGGCAGGCAGGAGTAGCCACACAACACAGGGCCCATAGAATAAAAAAGGTGAGGAAAACGGCAGTAGGAACCTGCCAGCAGGCACCCCAGAGGACTGAGACTATGGGATCCAGGACACAGTGAACTCACAGCAGAGAGCCACATCATGAAACTGTGAGCAACCCAGATGTTGGGACCTCAGAGCACAAGGCCCACATCCCCATAGGGATGGGAACCTGGCAGGAGTGTCCTCGCACCACTTAGCATGTATCAGAAAATGTAGGTACCCAGCAGTTAGGGCCTGACGCCAGAGGGCCCTCATCACCGAGGGAAGGAGGCTCTCAACAGGCTCCAACTGCCACCAGAGTGCCGAAGTCGCCAAGAAGGTGTGTACAAGCCAGGCAGGAGTGACCTCAGAGCAGAGGGCCCACCTCACAGAAGTGTGAGGAACACAATCAGGATCAGACCCTCACCAGAGGGCCCACATCACTAAGGGGATGCGAACCAGGAAGGAGTGTCCTCACACCAGAGGGGCCACATCAGCTAAAGGTGAGGAACCCAGCATATGTGGCCTCAAACAAGGGGACACACATCACGAAGGGGCTGAGAGTGAGGCATGCAGGACGAGACTCACAACAGAGGGCCCATAGAATAAAAAAGGTGAGGAAACCAGAATTTGGAACCTCCAAGCAGGTGGCCGAGAGCACCGACGTTATGGGATACAGGCCGGAGTGAACTCACAGCAGAGGGCCCACATCCTGAAACTATGAGCAACCCAGACATTTGGACCACAGAGCAGAAGGCCCACATGCCCACGGGGATGGGAACCTGGCAGGCGTCTCACTGCACTAGTGGGCACACATCAGAAAAAGTGGGGAGCCCAGCAGTTAGGGCCTGACGCAAGAGGGTGCCTATCACCGAGGGGAGTAGTGACTCAGCAGGCTCCAACTGCTACCAGAGGGCCGACGTTGCCAAGGCAGGGTGCGCCAGCAGGCAGGAGTGACCTCAGAGCAGAGGGCCCACCTCACAGAAGTATGAGGAACCCAACTAGGATCAAACTCTCACCAGTGGGCCCACATCACCAAGTGGATGGGAGCCAGGCAGGAGTGTCCTCACACCAGTGGGGCCACATCAGCGAAAGGTGAGGAACCCAGCACACGTGGCCTCAAACCAGAGGACACACATCAACGAGGGGCTGGGAGTGAGGCAGGCAGGAGGAGCCTCAAAGCAGAGGGCCCATGGAATAAAAAAGTTGAGCAATCCGGCAAATGGAACCCCCCAGCAGGCAGCCAGGAGCAGCGAGGCTATGGGATCCAAGCCTGAGTGAACTCACACCAGAGGGCCCACATCCTGACACTGTGAGCAACCCAGACATTGGTACATCTGAGCAGAAGTTCCACATCCCCATGGGGATGGGAACCTGGCAGGAGTGTCATCACACCAGTGGGCGCACATCAGAAAATGTGGGGAGCCCAGCACTTAGGGCCTGACGTCAGAGGGCCCTCATCACCAAGGGGAGGAGGCACCCAGCACGCTCCAACTGCAACCGGAGGGCACATGTGGTCAAGGCGAAATGTGTCAGCCAGGCAGTAGTGACGTCACAGCAGAGGGCCCATCTCCCATAAGTGTGAGGAATCCAGCCAGGATCAGACTCTCACCAGAGGGCCCACATCACCAAGGGGATGGGAACCAGGCAGGAGTGTCCTCACACCAGTGGGGCCACATCAGCGAAAGATGTGGAACCCAGCGCATGTGGCCTCATACAATGGGACACACATCAAGAAGGGGATGGGAGTGAGACATGCAGTAGGAGACTCACAAGCGAGGGCCTATAGAATAAAAAAGGTGAGGAATCCAGCATTTGGAAGCTCCAAGCAGGCGGCCCAGAGAACCGACGCTATGGGATACAGGTCGGAGTGAACTCACAGCAGAGTGCCCACATCATGAAACTGTGAGCAACCCAGCCGTTGGGACCTCAGAACCGAAGGCCCACATGTCCATGAGGATGGGAACCTGGCAGGAGTGTACTCGCACCACTGGGGGCACATCAGAAAATGTGTGGAGCCCAGCACTTAGGTCCTGACAACATAGGGCCCTCATCACCGAGGGGAGGAGGACCCAGCATGCTCCAACTGCAACCAGAGGGCCCACGTGTCCAAGGCGACGTGTGCAAGCCAGGCAGGAGTGACCTCAGAGCAGAGGGCCTACCTCCCAGAAGGGTGAGGAATCCAGCCAGGATCAGACTCTCAGCAGAGGGCCCACATCACCAAGGGGATGGGAACCAGGCAGGAGTGTCCTCACACCAGTGGGGCCACATCATTAAAGGTGACGCAACCGGCACATGTGGCCTCAAACCAGAGTACCTACATCACCAAGGGGCTGGGAGTGACACAGGCAAGAGGAGCCTCACAACACAGGGGCCAAAGAATAAAAAAGGTGAGGAATCCAGCAGTTGGAAACTCGCAGCAAGCAGCCCATAGCACAGAGGCCATGGGATCTAGGTCTGAGTGAACTAACACCAGAAAGCCAACATCATGAAACTGTGAGCACCACAGCCGTTGGGACCTCAGAGCTGAAGGCCCACATCCCCATGGGGATGGGAACATGGCAGGAGTGTCCTAGCACCACTTAGCACGTATCAGAAAATGTGGGTACCCAGCAGTTATGGCCTGACGCCAGAGGGCACTCATGACCGAGTGGAGGAGGCTCCCAGCAGACTCCAACTGCCACCAAAGGGCCGACATCATCAAGGTGGGGTGTGCCAGCCAGGCAGGAGTGACCTCAGAGCAGAGGGCCCACCTCACAGAATTGTGAGCATCCCAACAAATATCAGACTCACCAGAGGGCTCACATCACCAAGGGGTTGGAAACCAAGCAGGAGTGTTCTCACAGCAGTGGACCCATATCAACAAAAGGTGAGGGACCCAGGACATGTGGCCTCAAACAAGGGGACACACATCACGAAGGGGCTGGGAGTGAGGCATGCAGGAGGAGACTCACAACAGAGGGCCCATAGAATAAAAAAGGTGAGGAAACCAGAATTTGGAACCTCCAAGCAGGTGGCCGAGAGCACCGACGTTATGGGATACAGGCCGGAGTGAACTCACAGCAGAGGGCCCACATCCTGAAACTATGAGCAACCCAGACATTTGGACCACAGAGCAGAAGGCCCACATCCCCATGGGGATGGGAACCTGGCAGGAGTCTCACTGCACCAGTGGGCACACATCAGAAAATGTGGGGAGCCCAGCAGTTAGGGCCTGACGCAAGAGGGCCCACATCACCGAGGGGAGTAGGGACCCAGCAGGCTCCAACTGCTACCAGAGGGCCGACGTTGCCAAGGCAGGGTGCGCCAGCAGGCAGGAGTGACCTCAGAGCAGAGGGCCCACCTCACAGAAGTATGAGGAACCCAACTAGGATCAAACTCTCACCAGTGGGCCCACATCACCAAGTGGATGGGAACCAGGCAGGAGTGTCCTCACACCAGTGGGGCCACGTCAGCGAAAGGTGAGGAACCCAGCACACGTGGCCTCAAACCAGAGGACACACATCAAGGAGGGGCTGGGAGTGAGGCAGGCAGGAGGAGCCTCAAAGCAGAGGGCCCATGGAATAAAAAAGTTGAGCAATCCGGCAAATGGAACCCCCCAGCAGGCAGCCAGGAGCAGCGAGGCTATGGGATCCAAGCCTGAGTGAACTCACACCAGAGGGCCCACATCCTGACACTGTGAGCAACCCAGACATTGGTACCTCTGAGCAGAAGTTCCACATCCCCATGGGGATGGGAACCTGGCAGGAGTGTCATCACAGCAGTGGGCGCACATCAGAAAATGTGGGGAGCCCAGCACTTAGGGCCTGACGTCAGAGGGCCCTCATCACCAAGGGGAGGAGGCACCCAGCACGCTCCAACTGCAACCAGAGGGCACATGTGGTCAAGGCGAAATGTGCCAGCCAGGCAGTAGTGACGTCACAGCAGAGGGCCCATCTCCCATAAGTGTGAGGAATCCAGGCAGGATCAGACTCTCACCAGAGGGCCCACATCACCAAGGGGTTGGGAACCAGGCAGGAGTGTCCTCACACCAGTGGGGTCACATCACTAAAAGGTGAGGCAACCGGCACGTGTGGCCTCAAACCAGAGGACCTACATCAACAAGGGGCTCGCAGTGAGTCAGGCAGGAGGAGCCTCACAACACAGGGACCGAAGTACAAAAATGGTGAGGAATCCTGCAGTTGGAACCTCCTAGGAGGCGGCCAGGAGCAGCGAGGCTATGGGATCCAGGCCTGAGTGAACTCACAACAGAGGGCCCTCATCATGAAACTGTGAGCAACACAGCCGTTGGGACCTCAGAGCTGAAGGCCCACATTCCCATGTGGTTGGGAACCTGGCAGGAGTGTACTCGCACCACAGGGCATACATCAGAAAATTTGGGAGCCCAGGAGTTACGGTCTGACGCCAGAGGGCCCTCATTACCGAGGGGAGGAGACTCCAAGCAGGCACCAACTCACAACTGAGGGCACACCTCGCCAAGGTAACGTTTGCCAGCCAGGCAGGAGTGACCTCACAGCAGAGGGCCTACCTCACAGAAGGGTAAGGAACCCAGCCAGGATAAAACTCTCACCAGAGGGTCCACATCACCAAGGGGATCGGAACCAGGCAGGACTGTCCTCACACCAGTGTGTTCACATCATAGAAAGGTGAGGAACCCAGCACATGTGGCCTAAAGCAGAGGACCCACATGTCCAAGAGCCTTGGAGTGAGGCAGGCAGGAGTAGCCACACAACACAGGGCCCATAGAATAAAAAAGGTGAGGAAACCGGCAGTAGGAACCTGCCAGCAGGCACCCCAGAGGACTGAGACTATGGGATCCAGGACACAGTGAACTCACAGCAGAGAGCCACATCATGAAACTGTGAGCAACCCAGATGTTGGGACCTCAGAGCACAAGGCCCACATCCCCATAGGGATGGGAACCTGGCAGGAGTGTCCTCGCACCACTTAGCATGTATCAGAAAATGTAGGTACCCAGCAGTTAGGGCCTGACGCCAGAGGGCCCTCATCACCGAGGGAAGGAGGCTCTCAGCAGGCTCCAACTGCCACCAGAGTGCCGAAGTCGCCAAGAAGGTGTGTACAAGCCAGGCAGGAGTGACCTCAGAGCAGAGGGCCCACCTCACAGAAGTGTGAGGAACACAATCAGGATCAGACCCTCACCAGAGGGCCCACATCACTAAGGGGATGCGAACCAGGAAGGAGTGTCCTCACACCAGAGGGGCCACATCAGCTAAAGGTGAGGAACCCAGCACATGTGGCCTCAAACAAGGGGACACACATCACGAAGGGGCTGAGAGTGAGGCATGCAGGACGAGACTCACAACAGAGGGCCCATAGAATAAAAAAGGTGAGGAAACCAGAATTTGGAACCTCCAAGCAGGTGGCCGAGAGCACCGACGTTATGGGATACAGGCCGGAGTGAACTCACAGCAGAGGGCCCACATCCTGAAACTATGAGCAACCCAGACATTTGGACCACAGAGCAGAAGGCCCACATGCCCACGGGGATGGGAACCTGGCAGGCGTCTCACTGCACTAGTGCGCACACATCAGAAAAAGTGGGGAGCCCAGCAGTTAGGGCCTGACGCAAGAGGGCGCTCATCACCGAGGGGAGTAGTGACCCAGCAGGCTCCAACTGCTACCAGAGGGCCGACGTTGCCAAGGCAGGGTGCGCCAGCAGGCAGGAGTTACCTCAGAGCAGAGGGCCCACCTCACAGAAGTATGAGGGACCCAACTAGGATCAAACTCTCACCAGTGGGCCCACATCACCAAGTGGATGGGAGCCAGGTAGGAGTGTCCTCACACCAGTGGGGCCACATCAGCGAAAGGTGAGGAACCCAGCACACGTGGCCTCAAACCAGAGGACACACATGAACGAGGGCCTGGGAGTGAGGCAGGCAGGAGGAGCCTCAAAGCAGAGGGCCCATGGAATAAAAAAGTTGAGCAATCCGGCAAATGGAACCCCCCAGCAGGCAGCCAGGAGCAGCGAGGCTATGGGATCCAAGCCTGAGTGAACTCACACCAGAGGGCCCACATCCTGACACTGTGAGCAACCCAGACATTGGTACCTCTGAGCAGAAGTTCCACATCCCCATGGGGATGGGAACCTGGCAGGAGTGTCATCACACCAGTGGGCGCACATCAGAAAATGTGGGGAGACCAGCACTTAGGGCCTGACGTCAGAGGGCCCTCATCACAAAGGGGAGGAGGCACCCAGCACGCTCCAACTGCAACCGGAGGGCACATGTGGTCAAGGCGAAATGTGCCAGCCAGGCAGTAGTGACCTCACAGCAGAGGGCCCATCTCCCATAAGTGTGAGGAATCCAGCCAGGATCAGACTCTCACCAGAGGGCCCACATCACCAAGGGGATGGGAACCAGGCAGGAGTGTCCTCACACCAGTGGGGCCACATCACTAAAAGGTGAGGCAACCGGCACATGTGGCCTGAAACCAGAGGACCTACATCAACAAGGGGCTCGCAATGATGTAGGCAGGAGGAGCCTCACAACACAGGGACCGAAGAATAAAAATGGTGAGGAATTCTGCAGTTGGAACCTCCCAGCAGGCCACCCAGAGCACAGAGGCTATGGGATCTAGGCCTGTGTGAACTAACACCAGGGAGTTAACATCATGAAACTGTGAGCAACCCAGGCGTTGGGACAAGACAACAGAAGGCACACGTCCTCATGAGGATGGGAAACTTACAGGTGTGTCCTGGCATCACTAGGCTCACAGCACAAAAACATGCGGAGCCCAGCAGTTAGAGCCTGACGCCAGAGGGCCCTCATCACATAGGAGAGGAGGTTCCCAGCAGGCTCCAACTGCCACCAGAGGGCCGACATCACCAAGGCAACGGGAGCAAGCAAGGCAGGAATTACCTCACAAAGAGGGCCAACCTCACAGAAGGGTGAGGAACCCAGGCAGGATCAGACTCTCACCAGAGGTCCCACATCACCAAGGGGATGGGAACCAGGCAGGTGTGTCCTCACACCAGTGGGGCCACATCACTTAAATGTGAGGCAACCGGCACATGTGGCCTCAAACCAGAGGACCTACATCAACAAGGGGCTTGCAATGATGTAGGCAGGAGGAGCCCCACAACACAGGGACCGAAAAATAAAAGTGGTGAGGAATCCTGCAGTTGGAACCTCCCAGCAGGCGGCCCAGAGCACAGAGGCTATGGGATCTAGGCCTGTGTGAACTTACAACAGGGAGCTAACATCATGAAACTGTGAGCAACCCAGGCGTTGGGACAAGACAACAGAAGGCACACGTCCACATGGGGATGGGAACCTTACAGGAGTGTCCTGGCATCACTGGGCTCACAGCACATAAACGTGGGGAGCCAGCAGTTAGAGCCTGATGCCAGAGGGCCCTCATCACATAGGAGAGGAAGTTCTCAGCAGACTCCAACTGCCACCAGAGGGCCGACGTCACCAAGGCAACGGGAGCAAGCAAGGCAGGAATTACCTCACAGAGAGGGACAACCTCATAGAAGGGTGAGGAACTCAGCCAGGATCACATTCTCACCAGATGTCCCACAACATAAGGGGATAGGAACTAAGCAGGAGTGTCCTCACACCAGTGGGGCCACATTATCGAAAGGAGAGGAACCCAGCACACGTGGCCTCAAACATGAGGACAAACATCACCAAGAGGCTGGGAGTGAGGCAGGCAGGAGGAGCCTCAAAACTGAGGGCCCATAGAATAAAAAAGGTGAGGAATCCTGCAGTTGGAATCTCCCAGCAGGCGTCAAGGAGCAGTGAGGCTATGGGATCCCGTCCGCTATGAACTCACAACAGAGGGACCTCATCATGAAACTGTGAGCAACCCAGCCGTTGGGACCACAGAGCAGAAGGCTCAGATTCCCATGAGGCTGGGAACCTGGCAGGAGTGTACTCACACCACAGGGCATATATCAGAAAATTTTGGGAGCCCAGGAGTTAGGACCTGACGCCAGAGGGCCCTCATTACCCAGGGGAGAAGACTCCCAGCAGGCACCAACTCCCAAATGAGGGCCCACGTCGCCAAGATGCCGTGTGCCAGCCAGGCACGAGTGACCTCACAGCAGAGGGCCTACGTCACAGAAGGGTGAGGAACCCAGCCAGTATAAGACTCTCACCAGAGTGCCCACATCACCAAGGGGATCGGAAAGAGGCAGGAGTGTCCTCACACCAGTGTGGCCAAAGCATAGAAAGGTGAGGAACCCAGAACATGTGGCCTAAACCAGAGGACCCACATCTCCAAGGGGCTCGGAGTGAGGCAGGCAGGAGTAGCCTCACAACACAGGGCCCATAGCATAAAAAATGTGAGGAATCCAGTAGTTGGAACCTCCCAGCAGGTGGCCCAGAGCACAGAGTCTATGGGATCCAGGCCACAGTGAACTCACAGCAGAAGGCCCACATCGTGAAACTGTGAGCATCCCAGCCATTGGGACCTCAGAGCAGAAGGCCCACATCCCCATGAGGATGGGAATTTGGCAGGAGTGTACTCGCACCACTGGGCGCACATCAGAAAATGTGTGGAGCCCAGCACTTAGGTCCTGACAACATAGGGCCCTCATCACCGAGGGGAGGAGGACCCAGCATGCTCCAACTGCAACCAGAGGGCCCACGTGTCCAAGGCGATGTGTGAAAGCCAGGCAGGAGTGACCTCAGAGCAGAGGGCCTACCTCCCAGAAGGGTGAGGAATCCAGCCAGGATCAGACTCACAGCAGAGGACCCATATCACCAAGGGGATGGGAACCAGGCAGGAGTGTCCTCACACCAGTGGGGCCACATCACTAAAAGCTGAGGAGAGCGGCACATGTGGCCTCCAACCAGAGTACCTACATCAGCAAGGGGCTGGGAGTGACGCAGGAAGAGGAGCCTCACAACACAGGGGCCAAAGAATAAAAAAGGTGAGGAATCCAGCAGTTGGAAACTGCCAGCAAGCAGCCCACAGCACAGAGGCCCTGGGATCTAGGTCTGAGTGAACTAACACCAGAAAGTCAACATCATGAAACTGTGAGCACCACAGCTGTTGGGACCTCAGAGCTGAAGGCCACATCCCCATGGGGATGGGAACTTGGCAGGAGTGTCCTAGCACCACTTCGCGCGTATCAGAAAATGTGGGTACCCAGCAGTTATGGCCTGACGCCAGAGGGCACTCATGACCGAGTGGAGGAGGCTCCCAGCAGGTTCCAACTGCCACCAAAGGGCCGACATCACCAAGGTGGGGTGTGCCAGCCAGACAGGAGTGACCTCAGAGCAGAGGGCCCACCTCACAAAATTTTGAGCATCCCAACAAATATCAAACTCACCAGAGGGTCCACAAGACCAAGGGGATGGAAACCAGGCAGGAGTGTTCTCACACCAGTGGACCCACATCAACGAAAGGTGAGGGACCCAGGACACGTGGCCTCAAACTAGTGAACACACATCACCAAAGGGCTTGGTGTGAGGCAGGCAGGAGGAGCCTCAAAATAGAGGGCCCATAGAATAAAAAAGTTGAGGAATCCCTCAGCTGGCAACTCCTAGCAGGCGGCCAGGAGCAGCGAGGCTATGGGATCCAGGCCTGAGTGAACTCACAACAGAGGGCCCTCATCATGAAACTGTGAGCAACCCAGCCGTTGGGACCTCAGAACAGAAGGCCCACATGCCCATGGGGATGGGAAAATGGCAGGAGTGTCCTCGCACCACTGGGAGCACATCAGAAAATTTTTGGAACCCAGGAGTTAGGGCCTGAAGCCCGAGTGCCCTCCTTATCAAGCGGAGTAGACCCACAGCACGCACCAACTGCCAACTGAGGGCCCACGTCGCCAAGGTGACGTGTGCCAGACAGGCAGGATTTACCTCACGGCAGAGGGCCCACCTCACAGAAGGTTGAGGAACGCAGCCAGGATCAGACTCTCACCAGAGGGCCCACATCACCAAGGGGATGGGAACCAGGCAGGAGTGTCCTCACACCAGTGGGGCCACATCAGCGAAAGATGTGGAACCCAGCGCATGTGGCCTCATACAATGGGACACACATCAAGAAGGGGATGGGAGTGAGACATGCAGTAGGAGACTCACAAGTGAGGGCCTATAGAATAAAAAAGGTGAGGAATCCAGCATTTGGAAGCTCCAAGCAGGCGGCCCAGAGAACCGACGCTATGGGATACAGGTCGGAGTGAACTCACAGCAGAGTGCCCACATCATGAAACTGTGAGCAACCCAGCCGTTGGGACCTCAGAACCGAAGGCCCACATGTCCATGAGGATGGGAACCTGGCAGGAGTGTACTCGCACCACTGGGGGCACATCAGAAAATGTGTGGAGCCCAGCACTTAGGTCCTGACAACATAGGGCCCTCATCACCGAGGGGAGGAGGACCCAGCATGCTCCAACTGCAACCAGAGGGCCCACGTGTCCAAGGCGACGTGTGCAAGCCAGGCAGGAGTGACCTCAGAGCAGAGGGCCTACCTCCCAGAAGGGTGAGGAATCCAGCCAGGATCAGACTCTCAGCAGAGGGCCCACATCACCAAGGGGATGGGAACCAGGCAGGAGTGTCCTCACACCAGTGGGGCCACATCATTAAAGGTGACGCAACCGGCACATGTGGCCTCAAACCAGAGTACCTACATCACCAAGGGGCTGGGAGTGACACAGGCAAGAGGAGCCTCACAACACAGGGGCCAAAGAATAAAAAAGGTGAGGAATCCAGCAGTTGGAAACTCGCAGCAAGCAGCCCATAGCACAGAGGCCATGGGATCTAGGTCTGAGTGAACTAACACCAGAAAGCCAACATCATGAAACTGTGAGCACCACAGCCGTTGGGACCTCAGAGCTGAAGGCCCACATCCCCATGGGGATGGGAACATGGCAGGAGTGTCCTAGCACCACTTAGCACGTATCAGAAAATGTGGGTACCCAGCAGTTATGGCCTGACGCCAGAGGGCACTCATGACCGAGTGGAGGAGGCTCCCAGCAGACTCCAACTGCCACCAAAGGGCCGACATCATCAAGGTGGGATGTGCCAGCCAGGCAGGAGTGACCTCAGAGCAGAGGGCCCACCTCACAGAATTGTGAGCATCCCAACAAATATCAGACTCACCAGAGGGCTCACATCACCAAGGGGTTGGAAACCAAGCAGGAGTGTTCTCACAGCAGTGGACCCATATCAACGAAAGGTGAGGGACCCAGGACATGTGGCCTCAAACAAGGGGACACACATCACGAAGGGGCTGGGAGTGAGGCATGCAGGAGGAGACTCACAACAGAGGGCCCATAGAATAAAAAAGGTGAGGAAACCAGAATTTGGAACCTCCAAGCAGGTGGCCGAGAGCACCGACGTTATGGGATACAGGCCGGAGTGAACTCACAGCAGAGGGCCCACATCCTGAAACTATGAGCAACCCAGACATTTGGACCACAGAGCAGAAGGCCCACATCCCCATGGGGATGGGAACCTGGCAGGAGTCTCACTGCACCAGTGGGCACACATCAGAAAATGTGGGGAGCCCAGCAGTTAGGGTCTGACGCAAGAGGGCCCTCATCACCGAGGGGAGTAGGGACCCAGCAGGCTCCAACTGCTACCAGAGGGCCGACGTTGCCAAGGCAGGGTGCGCCAGCAGGCAGGAGTGACCTCAGAGCAGAGGGCCCACCTCACAGAAGTATGAGGAACCCAACTAGGATCAAACTCTCACCAGTGGGCCCACATCACCAAGTGGATGGGAACCAGGCAGGAGTGTCCTCACACCAGTGGGGCCACATCAGCGAAAGGTGAGGAACCCAGCACACGTGGCCTCAAACCAGAGGACACACATCAAGGAGGGGCTGGGAGTGAGGCAGGCAGGAGGATCCTCAAAGCAGAGGGCCCATGGAATAAAAAAGTTGAGCAATCCGGCAAATGGAACCCCCCAGCAGGCAGCCAGGAGCAGCGAGGCTATGGGATCCAAGCCTGAGTGAACTCACACCAGAGGGCCCACATCCTGACACTGTGAGCAACCCAGACATTGGTACCTCTGAGCAGAAGTTCCACATCCCCTTGGGGATGGGAACCTGGCAGGAGTGTCATCACAGCAGTGGGCGCACATCAGAAAATGTGGGGAGCCCAGCACTTAGGGCCTGACGTCAGAGGGCCCTCATCACCAAGGGGAGGAGGCACCCAGCACGCTCCAACTGCAACCAGAGGGCACATGTGGTCAAGGCGAAATGTGCCAGCCAGGCAGTAGTGACGTCACAGCAGAGGGCCCATCTCCCATAAGTGTGAGGAATCCAGGCAGGATCAGACTCTCACCAGAGGGCCCACATCACCAAGGGGTTGGGAACCAGGCAGGAGTGTCCTCACACCAGTGGGGTCACATCACTAAAAGGTGAGGCAACCGGCACATGTGGCCTCAAACCAGAGGACCTACATCAACAAGGGGCTCGCAGTGAGTCAGGCAGGAGGAGCCTCACAACACAGGGACCGAAGTACAAAAATGGTGAGGAATCCTGCAGTTGGAACCTCCTAGGAGGCGGCCAGGAGCAGCGAGGCTATGGGATCCAGGCCTGAGTGAACTCACAACAGAGGGCCCTCATCATGAAACTGTGAGCAACACAGCCGTTGGGACCTCAGAGCTGAAGGCCCACATTCCCATGTGGTTGGGAACCTGGCAGGAGTGTACTCGCACCACAGGGCATACATCAGAAAATTTGGGAGCCCAGGAGTTACGGTCTGACGCCAGAGGGCCCTCATTACCGAGGGGAGGAGACTCCAAGCAGGCACCAACTCACAACTGAGGGCACACCTCGCCAAGGTAACGTTTGCCAGCCAGGCAGGAGTGACCTCACAGCAGAGGGCCTACCTCACAGAAGGGTAAGCAACCCAGCCAGGATAAAACTCTCACCAGAGGGTCCACATCACCAAGGGGATCGGAACCAGGCAGGACTGTCCTCACACCAGTGTGTTCACATCATAGAAAGGTGAGGAACCCAGCACATGTGGCCTAAAGCAGAGGACCCACATGTCCAAGAGCCTTGGAGTGAGGCAGGCAGGAGTAGCCACACAACACAGGGCCCATAGAATAAAAAAGGTGAGGAAAACGGCAGTAGGAACCTGCCAGCAGGCACCCCAGAGGACTGAGACTATGGGATCCAGGACACAGTGAACTCACAGCAGAGAGCCACATCATGAAACTGTGAGCAACCCAGATGTTGGGACCTCAGAGCACAAGGCCCACATCCCCATAGGGATGGGAACCTGGCAGGAGTGTCCTCGCACCACTTAGCATGTATCAGAAAATGTAGGTACCCAGCAGTTAGGGCCTGACGCCAGAGGGCCCTCATCACCGAGGGAAGGAGGCTCTCAACAGGCTCCAACTGCCACCAGAGTGCCGAAGTCGCCAAGAAGGTGTGTACAAGCCAGGCAGGAGTGACCTCAGAGCAGAGGGCCCACCTCACAGAAGTGTGAGGAACACAATCAGGATCAGACCCTCACCAGAGGGCCCACATCACTAAGGGGATGCGAACCAGGAAGGAGTGTCCTCACACCAGAGGGGCCACATCAGCTAAAGGTGAGGAACCCAGCATATGTGGCCTCAAACAAGGGGACACACATCACGAAGGGGCTGAGAGTGAGGCATGCAGGACGAGACTCACAACAGAGGGCCCATAGAATAAAAAAGGTGAGGAAACCAGAATTTGGAACCTCCAAGCAGGTGGCCGAGAGCACCGACGTTATGGGATACAGGCCGGAGTGAACTCACAGCAGAGGGCCCACATCCTGAAACTATGAGCAACCCAGACATTTGGACCACAGAGCAGAAGGCCCACATGCCCACGGGGATGGGAACCTGGCAGGCGTCTCACTGCACTAGTGGGCACACATCAGAAAAAGTGGGGAGCCCAGCAGTTAGGGCCTGACGCAAGAGGGTGCTCATCACCGAGGGGAGTAGTGACCCAGCAGGCTCCAACTGCTACCAGAGGGCCGACGTTGCCAAGGCAGGGTGCGCCAGCAGGCAGGAGTTACCTCAGAGCAGAGGGCCCACCTCACAGAAGTATGAGGAACCCAACTAGGATCAAACTCTCACCAGTGGGCCCACATCACCAAGTGGATGGGAGCCAGGCAGGAGTGTCCTCACACCAGTGGGGCCACATCAGCGAAAGGTGAGGAACCCAGCACACGTGGCCTCAAACCAGAGGACACACATCAAGGAGGGGCTGGGAGTGAGGCAGGCAGGAGGAGCCTCAAAGCAGAGGGCCCATGGAATAAAAAAGTTGAGCAATCCGGCAAATGGAACCCCCCAGCAGGCAGCCAGGAGCAGCGAGGCTATGGGATCCAAGCCTGAGTGAACTCACACCAGAGGGCCCACATCCTGACACTGTGAGCAACCCAGACATTGGTACATCTGAGCAGAAGTTCCACATCCCCATGGGGATGGGAACCTGGCAGGAGTGTCATCACACCAGTGGGCGCACATCAGAAAATGTGGGGAGCCCAGCACTTAGGGCCTGACGTCAGAGGGCCCTCATCACCAAGGGGAGGAGGCACCCAGCACGCTCCAACTGCAACCGGAGGGCACATGTGGTCAAGGCGAAATGTGTCAGCCAGGCAGTAGTGACGTCACAGCAGAGGGCCCATCTCCCATAAGTGTGAGGAATCCAGCCAGGATCAGACTCTCACCAGAGGGCCCACATCACCAAGGGGATGGGAACCAGGCAGGAGTGTCCTCACACCAGTGGGGCCACATCAGCGAAAGATGTGGAACCCAGCGCATGTGGCCTCATACAATGGGACACACATCAAGAAGGGGATGGGAGTGAGACATGCAGTAGGAGACTCACAAGCGAGGGCCTATAGAATAAAAAAGGTGAGGAATCCAGCATTTGGAAGCTCCAAGCAGGCGGCCCAGAGAACCGACGCTATGGGATACAGGTCGGAGTGAACTCACAGCAGAGTGCCCACATCATGAAACTGTGAGCAACCCAGCCGTTGGGACCTCAGAACCGAAGGCCCACATGTCCATGAGGATGGGAACCTGGCAGGAGTGTACTCGCACCACTGGGGGCACATCAGAAAATGTGTGGAGCCCAGCACTTAGGTCCTGACAACATAGGGCCCTCATCACCGAGGGGAGGAGGACCCAGCATGCTCCAACTGCAACCAGAGGGCCCACGTGTCCAAGGCGACGTGTGCAAGCCAGGCAGGAGTGACCTCAGAGCAGAGGGCCTACCGCCCAGAAGGGTGAGGAATCCAGCCAGGATCAGACTCTCAGCAGAGGGCCCACATCACCAAGGGGATGGGAACCAGGCAGGAGTGTCCTCACACCAGTGGGGCCACATCATTAAAGGTGACGCAACCGGCACATGTGGCCTCAAACCAGAGTACCTACATCACCAAGGGGCTGGGAGTGACACAGGCAAGAGGAGCCTCACAACACAGGGGCCAAAGAATAAAAAAGGTGAGGAATCCAGCAGTTGGAAACTCGCAGCAAGCAGCCCATAGCACAGAGGCCATGGGATCTAGGTCTGAGTGAACTAACACCAGAAAGCCAACATCATGAAACTGTGAGCACCACAGCCGTTGGGACCTCAGAGCTGAAGGCCCACATCCCCATGGGGATGGGAACATGGCAGGAGTGTCCTAGCACCACTTAGCACGTATCAGAAAATGTGGGTACCCAGCAGTTATGGCCTGACGCCAGAGGGCACTCATGACCGAGTGGAGGAGGCTCCCAGCAGACTCCAACTGCCACCAAAGGGCCGACATCATCAAGGTGGGGTGTGCCGCCAGGCAGGAGTGACCTCAGAGCAGAGGGCCCACCTCACAGAATTGTGAGCATCCCAACAAATATCAGACTCACCAGAGGGCTCACATCACCAAGGGGTTGGAAACCAAGCAGGAGTGTTCTCACAGCAGTGGACCCATATCAACAAAAGGTGAGGGACCCAGGACATGTGGCCTCAAACAAGGGGACACACATCACGAAGGGGCTGGGAGTGAGGCATGCAGGAGGAGACTCACAACAGAGGGCCCATAGAATAAAAAAGGTGAGGAAACCAGAATTTGGAACCTCCAAGCAGGTGGCCGAGAGCACCGACGTTATGGGATACAGGCCGGAGTGAACTCACAGCAGAGGGCCCACATCCTGAAACTATGAGCAACCCAGACATTTGGACCACAGAGCAGAAGGCCCACATCCCCATGGGGATGGGAACCTGGCAGGAGTCTCACTGCACCAGTGGGCACACATCAGAAAATGTGGGGAGCCCAGCAGTTAGGGCCTGACGCAAGAGGGCCCTCATCACCGAGGGGAGTAGGGACCCAGCAGGCTCCAACTGCTACCAGAGGGCCGACGTTGCCAAGGCAGGGTGCGCCAGCAGGCAGGAGTGACCTCAGAGCAGAGGGCCCACCTCACAGAAGTATGAGGAACCCAACTAGGATCAAACTCTCACCAGTGGGCCCACATCACCAAGTGGATGGGAACCAGGCAGGAGTGTCCTCACACCAGTGGGGCCACGTCAGCGAAAGGTGAGGAACCCAGCACACGTGGCCTCAAACCAGAGGACACACATCAAGGAGGGGCTGGGAGTGAGGCAGGCAGGAGGAGCCTCAAAGCAGAGGGCCCATGGAATAAAAAAGTTGAGCAATCCGGCAAATGGAACCCCCCAGCAGGCAGCCAGGAGCAGCGAGGCTATGGGATCCAAGCCTGAGTGAACTCACACCAGAGGGCCCACATCCTGACACTGTGAGCAACCCAGACATTGGTACCTCAGAGCAGAAGTTCCACATCCCCATGGGGATGGGAACCTGGCAGGAGTGTCATCACAGCAGTGGGCGCACATCAGAAAATGTGGGGAGCCCAGCACTTAGGGCCTGACGTCAGAGGGCCCTCATCACCAAGGGGAGGAGGCACCCAGCACGCTCCAACTGCAACCAGAGGGCACATGTGGTCAAGGCGAAATGTGCCAGCCAGGCAGTAGTGACGTCACAGCAGAGGGCCCATCTCCCATAAGTGTGAGGAATCCAGGCAGGATCAGACTCTCACCAGAGGGCCCACATCACCAAGGGGTTGGGAACCAGGCAGGAGTGTCCTCACACCAGTGGGGTCACATCACTAAAAGGTGAGGCAACCGGCACATGTGGCCTCAAACCAGAGGACCTACATCAACAAGGGGCTCGCAGTGAGTCAGGCAGGAGGAGCCTCACAACACAGGGACCGAAGTACAAAAATGGTGAGGAATCCTGCAGTTGGAACCTCCTAGGAGGCGGCCACGAGCAGCGAGGCTATGGGATCCAGGCCTGAGTGAACTCACAACAGAGGGCCCTCATCATGAAACTGTGAGCAACACAGCCGTTGGGACCTCAGAGCTGAAGGCCCACATTCCCATGTGGTTGGGAACCTGGCAGGAGTGTACTCGCACCACAGGGCATACATCAGAAAATTTGGGAGCCCAGGAGTTACGGTCTGACGCCAGAGGGCCCTCATTACCGAGGGGAGGAGACTCCAAGCAGGCACCAACTCACAACTGAGGGCACACCTCGCCAAGGTAACGTTTGCCAGCCAGGCAGGAGTGACCTCACAGCAGAGGGCCTACCTCACAGAAGGGTAAGCAACCCAGCCAGGATAAAACTCTCACCAGAGGGTCCACATCACCAAGGGGATCGGAACCAGGCAGGACTGTCCTCACACCAGTGTGTTCACATCATAGAAAGGTGAGGAACCCAGCACATGTGGCCTAAAGCAGAGGACCCACATGTCCAAGAGCCTTGGAGTGAGGCAGGCAGGAGTAGCCACACAACACAGGGCCCATAGAATAAAAAAGGTGAGGAAAACGGCAGTAGGAACCTGCCAGCAGGCACCCCAGAGGACTGAGACTATGGGATCCAGGACACAGTGAACTCACAGCAGAGAGCCACATCATGAAACTGTGAGCAACCCAGATGTTGGGACCTCAGAGCACAAGGCCCACATCCCCATAGGGATGGGAACCTGGCAGGAGTGTCCTCGCACCACTTAGCATGTATCAGAAAATGTAGGTACCCAGCAGTTAGGGCCTGACGCCAGAGGGCCCTCATCACCGAGGGAAGGAGGCTCTCAACAGGCTCCAACTGCCACCAGAGTGCCGAAGTCGCCAAGAAGGTGTGTACAAGCCAGGCAGGAGTGACCTCAGAGCAGAGGGCCCACCTCACAGAAGTGTGAGGAACACAATCAGGATCAGACCCTCACCAGAGGGCCCACATCACTAAGGGGATGCGAACCAGGAAGGAGTGTCCTCACACCAGAGGGGCCACATCAGCTAAAGGTGAGGAACCCAGCATATGTGGCCTCAAACAAGGGGACACACATCACGAAGGGGCTGAGAGTGAGGCATGCAGGACGAGACTCACAACAGAGGGCCCATAGAATAAAAAAGGTGAGGAAACCAGAATTTGGAACCTCCAAGCAGGTGGCCGAGAGCACCGACGTTATGGGATACAGGCCGGAGTGAACTCACAGCAGAGGGCCCACATCCTGAAACTATGAGCAACCCAGACATTTGGACCACAGAGCAGAAGGCCCACATGCCCACGGGGATGGGAACCTGGCAGGCGTCTCACTGCACTAGTGGGCACACATCAGAAAAAGTGGGGAGCCCAGCAGTTAGGGCCTGACGCAAGAGGGCGCTCATCACCGAGGGGAGTAGTGACCCAGCAGGCTCCAACTGCAAAAAGAGGGCCGAAGTTGCCAAGGCAGGGTGCGCCAGCAGGCAGGAGTTACCTCAGAGCAGAGGGCCCACCTCACAGAAGTATGAGGAACCCAACTAGGATCAAACTCTCACCAGTGGGCCCACATCACCAAGTGGATGGGAGCCAGGCAGGAGTGTCCTCACACCAGTGGGGCCACATCAGCGAAAGGTGAGGAACCCAGCACACGTGGCCTCAAACCAGAGGACACACATCAACGAGGGGCTGGGAGTGAGGCAGGCAGGAGGAGCCTCAAAGCAGAGGGCCCATGGAATAAAAAAGTTGAGCAATCCGGCAAATGGAACCCCCCAGCAGGCAGCCAGGAGCAGCGAGGCTATGGGATCCAAGCCTGAGTGAACTCACACCAGAGGGCCCACATCCTGACACTGTGAGCAACCCAGACATTGGTACATCTGAGCAGAAGTTCCACATCCCCATGGGGATGGGAACCTGGCAGGAGTGTCATCACACCAGTGGGCGCACATCAGAAAATGTGGGGAGCCCAGCACTTAGGGCCTGACGTCAGAGGGCCCTCATCACCAAGGGGAGGAGGCACCCAGCACGCTCCAACTGCAACCGGAGGGCACATGTGGTCAAGGCGAAATGTGTCAGCCAGGCAGTAGTGACGTCACAGCAGAGGGCCCATCTCCCATAAGTGTGAGGAATCCAGCCAGGATCAGACTCTCACCAGAGGGCCCACATCACCAAGGGGATGGGAACCAGGCAGGAGTGTCCTCACACCAGTGGGGCCACATCACTAAAAGGTGAGGCAAGCGGCACATGTGGCCTGAAACCAGAGGACCTACATCAACAATGGGCTCGCAATGATGTAGGCAGGAGGAGCCTCACAACACAGGGACCGAAGAAAAAAATGGTGAGGAATTCTGCAGTTGGAACCTCCCAGCAGGCCACCCAGAGCACAGAGGCTATGGGATCTAGGCCTGTGTGAACTAACACCAGGGAGCTAACATCATGAAACTGTGAGCAACCCAGGCGTTGGGACAAGACAACAGAAGGCACACGTCCTCATGGGGATGGGAAACTTACAGGAGTGTCCTGGCATCACTACGCTCACAGCACAAAAACATGCGGAGCCCAGCAGTTAGAGCCTGACGCCAGAGGGCCCTCATCACATAGGAGAGGAGGTTCCCAGCAGGCTCCAACTGCCACCAGAGGGCCGACATCACCAAGGCAACGGGAGCAAGCAAGGCAGGAATTACCTCACAAAGAGGGCCAACCTCACAGAAGGGTGAGGAACCCAGCCAGGATCAGACTCTCACCAGAGGTCCCACATCACCAAGGGGATGGGAACCAGGCAGGAGTGTCCTCACACCAGTGGGGCCACATCACTTAAATGTGAGGCAACCGGCACATGTGGCCTCAAACCAGAGGACCTACATCAACAAGGGGCTTGCAATGATGTAGGCAGGAGGAGCCTCACAACACAGGGACCGAAAAATAAAAGTGGTGAGGAATCCTGCAGTTGGAACCTCCCAGCAGGCGGCCCAGAGCACAGAGGCTATGGGATCTAGGCCTGTGTGAACTTACAACAGGGAGCTAACATCATGAAACTGTGAGCAACCCAGGCGTTGGGACAAGACAACAGAAGGCACACGTCCACATGGGGATGGGAACCTTACAGGAGTGTCCTGGCATCACTGGGCTCACAGCACATAAACGTGGGGAGCCAGCAGTTAGAGCCTGATGCCAGAGGGCCCTCATCACATAGGAGAGGAAGTTCTCAGCAGGCTCCAACTGCCACCAGAGGGCCGACGTCACCAAGGCAACGGGAGCAAGCAAGGCAGGAATTACCTCACAGAGAGGGCCAACCTCATAGAAGGGTATGGAACCCAGCCAGGATCACATTCTCACCAGATGTCTCACAACACAAGGGGATAGGAACTAAGCAGGAGTGTCCTCACACCAGTGGGGCCACATTATCGAAAGGAGAGGAACCCAGCACACGTGGCCTCAAACATGAGGACAAACATCACCAAGAGGCTGGGAGTGAGGCAGGCAGGAGGAGCCTCAAAACTGAGGGCCCATAGAATAAAAAAGGTGAGGAATCCTGCAGTTGGAATCTCCCAGCAGGCGTCAAGGAGCAGTGAGGCTATGGGATCCCGTCCGCTATGAACTCACAACAGAGGGACCTCATCATGAAACTGTGAGCAACCCAGCCGTTGGGACCACAGAGCAGAAGGCTCACATTCCCATGAGGTTGGGAACCTGGCAGGAGTGTACTCACACCACAGGGCATATATCAGAAAATTTTGGGAGCCCAGGAGTTAGGACCTGACGCCAGAGGGCCCTCATTACCCAGGGGAGAAGACTCCCAGCAGGCACCAACTCCCAAATGAGGGCCCACGTCGCCAAGATGCCGTGCGCCAGCCAGGCAGGAGTGACCTCACAGCAGAGGGCCTACGTCACAGAAGGGTGAGGAACCCAGCCAGTATAAGACTCTCACCAGAGTGCCCACATCACCAAGGGGATCGGAAAGAGGCAGGAGTGTCCTCACACCAGTGTGGCCAAAGCATAGAAAGGTGAGGAACCCAGAACATGTGGCCTAAACCAGAGGACCCACATCTCCAAGGGGCTCGGAGTGAGGCAGGCAGGAGTAGCCTCACAACACAGGGCCCATAGCATAAAAAATGTGAGGAATCCAGTAGTTGGAACCTCCCAGCAGGTGGCCCAGAGCACAGAGTCTATGGGATCCAGGCCACAGTGAACTCACAGCAGAAGGCCCACATCGTGAAACTGTGAGCATCCCAGCCATTGGGACCTCAGAGCAGAAGGCCCACATCCCCATGAGGATGGGAATTTGGCAGGAGTGTACTCGCACCACTGGGCGCACATCAGAAAATGTGTGGAGCCCAGCACTTAGGTCCTGACAACATAGGGCCCTCATCACCGAGGGGAGGAGGACCCAGCATGCTCCAACTGCAACCAGAGGGCCCACGTGTCCAAGGCGATGTGTGAAAGCCAGGCAGGAGTGACCTCAGAGCAGAGGGCCTACCTCCCAGAAGGGTGAGGAATCCAGCCAGGATCAGACTCACAGCAGAGGACCCATATCACCAAGGGGATGGGAACCAGGCAGGAGTGTCCTCACACCAGTGGGGCCACATCACTAAAAGCTGAGGAGAGCGGCACATGTGGCCTCCAACCAGAGTACCTACATCAGCAAGGGGCTGGGAGTGACGCAGGAAGAGGAGCCTCACAACACAGGGGCCAAAGAATAAAAAAGGTGAGGAATCCAGCAGTTGGAAACTGCCAGCAAGCAGCCCACAGCACAGAGGCCCTGGGATCTAGGTCTGAGTGAACTAACACCAGAAAGTCAACATCATGAAACTGTGAGCACCACAGCTGTTGGGACCTCAGAGCTGAAGGCCACATCCCCATGGGGATGGGAACTTGGCAGGAGTGTCCTAGCACCACTTAGCACGTATCAGAAAATGTGGGTACCCAGCAGTTATGGCCTGACGCCAGAGGGCACTCATGACCGAGTGGAGGAGGCTCCCAGCAGGTTCCAACTGCCACCAAAGGGCCGACATCACCAAGGTGGGGTGTGCCAGCCAGACAGGAGTGACCTCAGAGCAGAGGGCCCACCTCACAAAATTTTGAGCATCCCAACAAATATCAAACTCACCAGAGGGTCCACAAGACCAAGGGGATGGAAACCAGGCAGGAGTGTTCTCACACCAGTGGACCCACATCAACGAAAGGTGAGGGACCCAGGACACGTGGCCTCAAACTAGTGAACACACATCACCAAAGGGCTTGGTGTGAGGCAGGCAGGAGGAGCCTCAAAATAGAGGGCCCATAGAATAAAAAAGTTGAGGAATCCCTCAGCTGGCAACTCCTAGCAGGCGGCCAGGAGCAGCGAGGCTATGGGATCCAGGCCTGAGTGAACTCACAACAGAGGGCCCTCATCATGAAACTGTGAGCAACCCAGCCGTTGGGACCTCAGAACAGAAGGCCCACATGCCCATGGGGATGGGAAAATGGCAGGAGTGTCCTCGCACCACTGGGAGCACATCAGAAAACTTTTGGAACCCAGGAGTTAGGGCCTGAAGCCCGAGTACCCTCCTTACCAAGCGGAGTAGACCCACAGCACGCACCAACTGCCAACTGAGGGCCCACGTCGCCAAGGTGACGTGTGCCAGACAGGCAGGATTTACCTCACGGCAGAGGGCCCACCTCACAGAAGGTTGAGGAACGCAGCCAGGATCAGACTCTCACCAGAGGGCCCACATCACCAAGGGGATGGGAACCAGGCAGGAGTGTCCTCACACCAGTGGGGCCACATCAGCGAAAGATGTGGAACCCAGCGCATGTGGCCTCATACAATGGGACACACATCAAGAAGGGGATGGGAGTGAGACATGCAGTAGGAGACTCACAAGCGAGGGCCTATAGAATAAAAAAGGTGAGGAATCCAGCATTTGGAAGCTCCAAGCAGGCGGCCCAGAGAACCGACGCTATGGGATACAGGTCGGAGTGAACTCACAGCAGAGTGCCCACATCATGAAACTGTGAGCAACCCAGCCGTTGGGACCTCAGAACCGAAGGCCCACATGTCCATGAGGATGGGAACCTGGCAGGAGTGTACTCGCACCACTGGGGGCACATCAGAAAATGTGTGGAGCCCAGCACTTAGGTCCTGACAACATAGGGCCCTCATCACCGAGGGGAGGAGGACCCAGCATGCTCCAACTGCAACCAGAGGGCCCACGTGTCCAAGGCGACGTGTGCAAGCCAGGCAGGAGTGACCTCAGAGCAGAGGGCCTACCGCCCAGAAGGGTGAGGAATCCAGCCAGGATCAGACTCTCAGCAGAGGGCCCACATCACCAAGGGGATGGGAACCAGGCAGGAGTGTCCTCACACCAGTGGGGCCACATCATTAAAGGTGACGCAACCGGCACATGTGGCCTCAAACCAGAGTACCTACATCACCAAGGGGCTGGGAGTGACACAGGCAAGAGGAGCCTCACAACACAGGGGCCAAAGAATAAAAAAGGTGAGGAATCCAGCAGTTGGAAACTCCCAGCAAGCAGCCCACAGCACAGAGGCCATGGGATCTAGGTCTGAGTGAACTAACACCAGAAAGCCAACATCATGAAACTGTGAGCACCACAGCCGTTGGGACCTCAGAGCTGAAGGCCCACATCCCCATGGGGATGGGAACATGGCAGGAGTGTCCTAGCACCACTTAGCACGTATCAGAAAATGTGGGTACCCAACAGTTATGGCCTGACGCCAGAGGGCACTCATGACCGAGTGGAGGAGGCTCCCAGCAGACTCCAACTGCCACCAAAGGGCCGACATCACCAAGGTGGGGTGTGCCAGCCAGACAGGAGTGACCTCAGAGCAGAGGGCCCACCTCACAAAATTTTGAGCATCCCAACAAATATCAAACTCACCAGAGGGTCCACAAGACCAAGGGGATGGAAACCAGGCAGGAGTGTTCTCACACCAGTGGACCCACATCAACGAAAGGTGAGGGACCCAGGACACGTGGCCTCAAACTAGTGAACACACATCACCAAAGGGCTTGGTGTGAGGCAGGCAGGAGGAGCCTCAAAATAGAGGGCCCATAGAATAAAAAAGTTGAGGAATCCCTCAGCTGGCAACTCCTAGCAGGCGGCCAGGAGCAGCGAGGCTATGGGATCCAGGCCTGAGTGAACTCACAACAGAGGGCCCTCATCATGAAACTGTGAGCAACCCAGCCGTTGGGACCTCAGAACAGAAGGCCCACATGCCCATGGGGATGGGAAAATGGCAGGAGTGTCCTCGCACCACTGGGAGCACATCAGAAAACTTTTGGAACCCAGGAGTTAGGGCCTGAAGCCCGAGTACCCTCCTTACCAAGCGGAGTAGACCCACAGCACGCACCAACTGCCAACTGAGGGCCCACGTCGCCAAGGTGACGTGTGCCAGACAGGCAGGATTTACCTCACGGCAGAGGGCCCACCTCACAGAAGGTTGAGGAACGCAGCCAGGATCAGACTCTCACCAGAGGGCCCACATCACCAAGGGGATGGGAACCAGGCAGGAGTGTCCTCACACCAGTGGGGCCACATCAGCGAAAGATGTGGAACCCAGCGCATGTGGCCTCATACAATGGGACACACATCAAGAAGGGGATGGGAGTGAGACATGCAGTAGGAGACTCACAAGCGAGGGCCTATAGAATAAAAAAGGTGAGGAATCCAGCATTTGGAAGCTCCAAGCAGGCGGCCCAGAGAACCGACGCTATGGGATACAGGTCGGAGTGAACTCACAGCAGAGTGCCCACATCATGAAACTGTGAGCAACCCAGCCGTTGGGACCTCAGAACCGAAGGCCCACATGTCCATGAGGATGGGAACCTGGCAGGAGTGTACTCGCACCACTGGGGGCACATCAGAAAATGTGTGGAGCCCAGCACTTAGGTCCTGACAACATAGGGCCCTCATCACCGAGGGGAGGAGGACCCAGCATGCTCCAACTGCAACCAGAGGGCCCACGTGTCCAAGGCGACGTGTGCAAGCCAGGCAGGAGTGACCTCAGAGCAGAGGGCCTACCGCCCAGAAGGGTGAGGAATCCAGCCAGGATCAGACTCTCAGCAGAGGGCCCACATCACCAAGGGGATGGGAACCAGGCAGGAGTGTCCTCACACCAGTGGGGCCACATCATTAAAGGTGACGCAACCGGCACATGTGGCCTCAAACCAGAGTACCTACATCACCAAGGGGCTGGGAGTGACACAGGCAAGAGGAGCCTCACAACACAGGGGCCAAAGAATAAAAAAGGTGAGGAATCCAGCAGTTGGAAACTCCCAGCAAGCAGCCCACAGCACAGAGGCCATGGGATCTAGGTCTGAGTGAACTAACACCAGAAAGCCAACATCATGAAACTGTGAGCACCACAGCCGTTGGGACCTCAGAGCTGAAGGCCCACATCCCCATGGGGATGGGAACATGGCAGGAGTGTCCTAGCACCACTTAGCACGTATCAGAAAATGTGGGTACCCAACAGTTATGGCCTGACGCCAGAGGGCACTCATGACCGAGTGGAGGAGGCTCCCAGCAGACTCCAACTGCCACCAAAGGGCCGACATCATCAAGGTGGGGTGTGCCAGCCTGGCAGGAGTGACCTCAGAGCAGAGGGCCCACCTCACAGAATTGTGAGCATCCCAACAAATATCAGACTCACCAGAGGGCTCACATCACCAAGGGGTTGGAAACCAAGCAGGAGTGTTCTCACAGCAGTGGACCCATATCAACGAAAGGTGAGGGACCCAGGACATGTGGCCTCAAACAAGGGGACACACATCACGAAGGGGCTGGGAGTGAGGCATGCAGGAGGAGACTCAAAACAGAGGGCCCATAGAATAAAAAAGGTGAGGAAACCAGAATTTGGAACCTCCAAGCAGGTGGCCGAGAGCACCGACGTTATGGGATACAGGCCGGAGTGAACTCACAGCAGAGGGCCCACATCCTGAAACTATGAGCAACCCAGACATTTGGACCACAGAGCAGAAGGCCCACATCCCCATGGGGATGGGAACCTGGCAGGAGTCTCACTGCACCAGTGGGCACACATCAGAAAATGTGGGGAGCCCAGCAGTTAGGGCCTGACGCAAGAGGGCCCTCATCACCGAGGGGAGTAGGAACCCAGCAGGCTCCAACTGCTACCAGAGGGCCGACGTTGCCAAGGCAGGGTGCGCCAGCAGGCAGGAGTTACCTCAGAGCAGAGGGCCCACCTCACAGAAGTATGAGGAACCCAACTAGGATCAAACTCTCACCAGTGGGCCCACATCACCAAGTGGATGGGAACCAGGCAGGAGTGTCCTCACACCAGTGGGGCCACGTCAGCGAAAGGTGAGGAACCCAGCACACGTGGCCTCAAACCAGAGGACACACATCAAGGAGGGGCTGGGAGTGAGGCAGGCAGGAGGAGCCTCAAAGCAGAGGGCCCATGGAATAAAAAAGTTGAGCAATCCGGCAAATGGAACCCCCCAGCAGGCAGCCAGGAGCAGCGAGGCTATGGGATCCAAGCCTGAGTGAACTCACACCAGAGGGCCCACATCCTGACACTGTGAGCAACCCAGACATTGGTACCTCTGAGCAGAAGTTCCACATCCCCATGGGGATGGGAACCTGGCAGGAGTGTCATCACAGCAGTGGGCGCACATCAGAAAATGTGGGGAGCCCAGCACTTAGGGCCTGACGTCAGAGGGCCCTCATCACCAAGGGGAGGAGGCACCCAGCATGCTCCAACTGCAACCAGAGGGCACATGTGGTCAAGGCGAAATGTGCCAGCCAGGCAGTAGTGACGTCACAGCAGAGGGCCCATCTCCCATAAGTGTGAGGAATCCAGGCAGGATCAGACTCTCACCAGAGGGCCCACATCACCAAGGGGTTGGGAACCAGGCAGGAGTGTCCTCACACCAGTGGGGTCACATCACTAAAAGGTGAGGCAACCGGCACATGTGGCCTCAAACCAGAGGACCTACATCAACAAGGGGCTCGCAGTGAGTCAGGCAGGAGGAGCCTCACAACACAGGGACCGAAGTACAAAAATGGTGAGGAATCCTGCAGTTGGAACCTCCTAGGAGGCGGCCACGAGCAGCGAGGCTATGGGATCCAGGCCTGAGTGAACTCACAACAGAGGGCCCTCATCATGAAACTGTGAGCAACACAGCCGTTGGGACCTCAGAGCTGAAGGCCCACATTCCCATGTGGTTGGGAACCTGGCAGGAGTGTACTCGCACCACAGGGCATACATCAGAAAATTTGGGAGCCCAGGAGTTACGGTCTGACGCCAGAGGGCCCTCATTACCGAGGGGAGGAGACTCCAAGCAGGCACCAACTCACAACTGAGGGCACACCTCGCCAAGGTAACGTTTGCCAGCCAGGCAGGAGTGACCTCACAGCAGAGGGCCTACCTCACAGAAGGGTAAGCAACCCAGCCAGGATAAAACTCTCACCAGAGGGTCCACATCACCAAGGGGATCGGAACCAGGCAGGACTGTCCTCACACCAGTGTGTTCACATCATAGAAAGGTGAGGAACCCAGCACATGTGGCCTAAAGCAGAGGACCCACATGTCCAAGAGCCTTGGAGTGAGGCAGGCAGGAGTAGCCACACAACACAGGGCCCATAGAATAAAAAAGGTGAGGAAACCGGCAGTAGGAACCTGCCAGCAGGCACCCCAGAGGACTGAGACTATGGGATCCAGGACACAGTGAACTCACAGCAGAGAGCCACATCATGAAACCGTGAGCAACCCAGATGTTGGGACCTCAGAGCACAAGGCCCACATCCCCATAGGGATGGGAACCTGGCAGGAGTGTCCTCGCACCACTTAGCATGTATCAGAAAATGTAGGTACCCAGCAGTTAGGGCCTGACGCCAGAGGGCCCTCATCACTGAGGGAAGGAGGCTCTCAACAGGCTCCAACTGCCACCAGAGTGCCGAAGTCGCCAAGAAGGTGTGTACAAGCCAGGCAGGAGTGACCTCAGAGCAGAGGGCCCACCTCACAGAAGTGTGAGGAACACAATCAGGATCAGACCCTCACCAGAGGGCCCACATCACTAAGGGGATGCGAACCAGGAAGGAGTGTCCTCACACCAGAGGGGCCACATCAGCTAAAGGTGAGGAACCCAGCACATGTGGCCTCAAACAAGGGGACACACATCACGAAGGGGCTGAGAGTGAGGCATGCAGGACGAGACTCACAACAGAGGGCCCATAGAATAAAAAAGGTGAGGAAACCAGAATTTGGAACCTCCAAGCAGGTGGCCGTGAGCACCGACGTTATGGGATACAGGCCGGAGTGAACTCACAGCAGAGGGCCCACATCCTGAAACTATGAGCAACCCAGACATTTGGACCACAGAGCAGAAGGCCCACATGCCCACGGGGATGGGAACCTGGCAGGCGTCTCACTGCACTAGTGCGCACACATCAGAAAAAGTGGGGAGCCCAGCAGTTAGGGCCTGACGCAAGAGGGCGCTCATCACCGAGGGGAGTAGTGACCCAGCAGGCTCCAACTGCTACCAGAGGGCCGACGTTGCCAAGGCAGGGTGCGCCAGCAGGCAGGAGTTACCTCAGAGCAGAGGGCCCACCTCACAGAAGTATGAGGGACCCAACTAGGATCAAACTCTCACCAGTGGGCCCACATCACCAAGTGGATGGGAGCCAGGTAGGAGTGTCCTCACACCAGTGGGGCCACATCAGCGAAAGGTGAGGAACCCAGCACACGTGGCCTCAAACCAGAGGACACACATGAACGAGGGCCTGGGAGTGAGGCAGGCAGGAGGAGCCTCAAAGCAGAGGGCCCATGGAATAAAAAAGTTGAGCAATCCGGCAAATGGAACCCCCCAGCAGGCAGCCAGGAGCAGCGAGGCTATGGGATCCAAGCCTGAGTGAACTCACACCAGAGGGCCCACATCCTGACACTGTGAGCAACCCAGACATTGGTACCTCTGAGCAGAAGTTCCACATCCCCATGGGGATGGGAACCTGGCAGGAGTGTCATCACACCAGTGGGCGCACATCAGAAAATGTGGGGAGACCAGCACTTAGGGCCTGACGTCAGAGGGCCCTCATCACAAAGGGGAGGAGGCACCCAGCACGCTCCAACTGCAACCGGAGGGCACATGTGGTCAAGGCGAAATGTGCCAGCCAGGCAGTAGTGACCTCACAGCAGAGGGCCCATCTCCCATAAGTGTGAGGAATCCAGCCAGGATCAGACTCTCACCAGAGGGCCCACATCACCAAGGGGATGGGAACCAGGCAGGAGTGTCCTCACACCAGTGGGACCACATCACTAAAAGGTGAGGCAACCGGCACATGTGGCCTGAAACCAGAGGACCTACATCAACAAGGGGCTCGCAATGATGTAGGCAGGAGGAGCCTCACAACACAGGGACCGAAGAATAAAAATGGTGAGGAATTCTGCAGTTGGAACCTCCCAGCAGGCCACACAGAGCACAGAGGCTATGGGATCTAGGCCTGTGTGAACTAACACCAGGGAGCTAACATCATGAAACTGTGAGCAACCCAGGCGTTGGGACAAGACAACAGAAGGCACACGTCCTCATGAGGATGGGAAACTTACAGGTGTGTCCTGGCATCACTAGGCTCACAGCACAAAAACATGCGGAGCCCAGCAGTTAGAGCCTGACGCCAGAGGGCCCTCATCACATAGGAGAGGAGGTTCCCAGCAGGCTCCAACTGCCACCAGAGGGCCGACCTCACCAAGGCAACGGGAGCAAGCAAGGCAGGAATTACCTCACAAAGAGGGCCAACCTCACAGAAGGGTGAGGAACCCAGCCAGGATCAGACTCTCACCAGAGGTCTCACATCACCAAGGGGATGGGAACCAGGCAGGTGTGTCCTCACACCAGTGGGGCCACATCACTTAAATGTGAGGCAACCGGCACATGTGGCCTCAAACCAGAGGACCTACATCAACAAGGGGCTTGCAATGATGTAGGCAGGAGGAGCCCCACAACACAGGGACCGAAAAATAAAAGTGGTGAGGAATCCTGCAGTTGGAACCTCCCAGCAGGCGGCCCAGAGCACAGAGGCTATGGGATCTAGGCCTGTGTGAACTTACAACAGGGAGCTAACATCATGAAACTGTGAGCAACCCAGGCGTTGGGACAAGACAACAGAAGGCACACGTCCACATGGGGATGGGAACCTTACAGGAGTGTCCTGGCATCACTGGGCTCACAGCACATAAACGTGGGGAGCCAGCAGTTAGAGCCTGATGCCAGAGGGCCCTCATCACATAGGAGAGGAAGTTCTCAGCAGACTCCAACTGCCACCAGAGGGCCGACGTCACCAAGGCAACGGGAGCAAGCAAGGCAGGAATTACCTCACAGAGAGGGACAACCTCATAGAAGGGTGAGGAACTCAGCCAGGATCACATTCTCACCAGATGTCCCACAACATAAGGGGATAGGAACTAAGCAGGAGTGTCCTCACACCAGTGGGGCCACATTATCGAAAGGAGAGGAACCCAGCACACGTGGCCTCAAACATGAGGACAAACATCACCAAGAGGCTGGGAGTGAGGCAGGCAGGAGGAGCCTCAAAACTGAGGGCCCATAGAATAAAAAAGGTGAGGAATCCTGCAGTTGGAATCTCCCAGCAGGCGTCAAGGAGCAGTGAGGCTATGGGATCCCGTCCGCTATGAACTCACAACAGAGGGACCTCATCATGAAACTGTGAGCAACCCAGCCGTTGGGACCACAGAGCAGAAGGCTCACATTCCCATGAGGCTGGGAACCTGGCAGGAGTGTACTCACACCACAGGGCATATATCAGAAAATTTTGGGAGCCCAGGAGTTAGGACCTGACGCCAGAGGGCCCTCATTACCCAGGGGAGAAGACTCCCAGCAGGCACCAACTCCCAAATGAGGGCCCACGTCGCCAAGATGCCGTGTGCCAGCCAGGCACGAGTGACCTCACAGCAGAGGGCCTACGTCACAGAAGGGTGAGGAACCCAGCCAGTATAAGACTCTCACCAGAGTGCCCACATCACCAAGGGGATCGGAAAGAGGCAGGAGTGTCCTCACACCAGTGTGGCCAAAGCATAGAAAGGTGAGGAACCCAGAACATGTGGCCTAAACCAGAGGACCCACATCTCCAAGGGGCTCGGAGTGAGGCAGGCAGGAGTAGCCTCACAACACAGGGCCCATAGCATAAAAAATGTGAGGAATCCAGTAGTTGGAACCTCCCAGCAGGTGGCCCAGAGCACAGAGTCTATGGGATCCAGGCCACAGTGAACTCACAGCAGAAGGCCCACATCGTGAAACTGTGAGCATCCCAGCCATTGGGACCTCAGAGCAGAAGGCCCACATCCCCATGAGGATGGGAATTTGGCAGGAGTGTACTCGCACCACTGGGCGCACATCAGAAAATGTGTGGAGCCCAGCACTTAGGTCCTGACAACATAGGGCCCTCATCACCGAGGGGAGGAGGACCCAGCATGCTCCAACTGCAACCAGAGGGCCCACGTGTCCAAGGCGATGTGTGAAAGCCAGGCAGGAGTGACCTCAGAGCAGAGGGCCTACCTCCCAGAAGGGTGAGGAATCCAGCCAGGATCAGACTCACAGCAGAGGACCCATATCACCAAGGGGATGGGAACCAGGCAGGAGTGTCCTCACACCAGTGGGGCCACATCACTAAAAGCTGAGGAGAGCGGCACATGTGGCCTCCAACCAGAGTACCTACATCAGCAAGGGGCTGGGAGTGACGCAGGAAGAGGAGCCTCACAACACAGGGGCCAAAGAATAAAAAAGGTGAGGAATCCAGCAGTTGGAAACTGCCAGCAAGCAGCCCACAGCACAGAGGCCCTGGGATCTAGGTCTGAGTGAACTAACACCAGAAAGTCAACATCATGAAACTGTGAGCACCACAGCTGTTGGGACCTCAGAGCTGAAGGCCACATCCCCATGGGGATGGGAACTTGGCAGGAGTGTCCTAGCACCACTTCGCGCGTATCAGAAAATGTGGGTACCCAGCAGTTATGGCCTGACGCCAGAGGGCACTCATGACCGAGTGGAGGAGGCTCCCAGCAGGTTCCAACTGCCACCAAAGGGCCGACATCACCAAGGTGGGGTGTGCCAGCCAGACAGGAGTGACCTCAGAGCAGAGGGCCCACCTCACAAAATTTTGAGCATCCCAACAAATATCAAACTCACCAGAGGGTCCACAAGACCAAGGGGATGGAAACCAGGCAGGAGTGTTCTCACACCAGTGGACCCACATCAACGAAAGGTGAGGGACCCAGGACACGTGGCCTCAAACTAGTGAACACACATCACCAAAGGGCTTGGTGTGAGGCAGGCAGGAGGAGCCTCAAAATAGAGGGCCCATAGAATAAAAAAGTTGAGGAATCCCTCAGCTGGCAACTCCTAGCAGGCGGCCAGGAGCAGCGAGGCTATGGGATCCAGGCCTGAGTGAACTCACAACAGAGGGCCCTCATCATGAAACTGTGAGCAACCCAGCCGTTGGGACCTCAGAACAGAAGGCCCACATGCCCATGGGGATGGGAAAATGGCAGGAGTGTCCTCGCACCACTGGGAGCACATCAGAAAATTTTTGGAACCCAGGAGTTAGGGCCTGAAGCCCGAGTGCCCTCCTTATCAAGCGGAGTAGACCCACAGCACGCACCAACTGCCAACTGAGGGCCCACGTCGCCAAGGTGACGTGTGCCAGACAGGCAGGATTTACCTCACGGCAGAGGGCCCACCTCACAGAAGGTTGAGGAACGCAGCCAGGATCAGACTCTCACCAGAGGGCCCACATCACCAAGGGGATGGGAACCAGGCAGGAGTGTCCTCACACCAGTGGGGCCACATCAGCGAAAGATGTGGAACCCAGCGCATGTGGCCTCATACAATGGGACACACATCAAGAAGGGGATGGGAGTGAGACATGCAGTAGGAGACTCACAAGTGAGGGCCTATAGAATAAAAAAGGTGAGGAATCCAGCATTTGGAAGCTCCAAGCAGGCGGCCCAGAGAACCGACGCTATGGGATACAGGTCGGAGTGAACTCACAGCAGAGTGCCCACATCATGAAACTGTGAGCAACCCAGCCGTTGGGACCTCAGAACCGAAGGCCCACATGTCCATGAGGATGGGAACCTGGCAGGAGTGTACTCGCACCACTGGGGGCACATCAGAAAATGTGTGGAGCCCAGCACTTAGGTCCTGACAACATAGGGCCCTCATCACCGAGGGGAGGAGGACCCAGCATGCTCCAACTGCAACCAGAGGGCCCACGTGTCCAAGGCGACGTGTGCAAGCCAGGCAGGAGTGACCTCAGAGCAGAGGGCCTACCTCCCAGAAGGGTGAGGAATCCAGCCAGGATCAGACTCTCAGCAGAGGGCCCACATCACCAAGGGGATGGGAACCAGGCAGGAGTGTCCTCACACCAGTGGGGCCACATCATTAAAGGTGACGCAACCGGCACATGTGGCCTCAAACCAGAGTACCTACATCACCAAGGGGCTGGGAGTGACACAGGCAAGAGGAGCCTCACAACACAGGGGCCAAAGAATAATAAAGGTGAGGAATCCAGCAGTTGGAAACTCGCAGCAAGCAGCCCATAGCACAGAGGCCATGGGATCTAGGTCTGAGTGAACTAACACCAGAAAGCCAACATCATGAAACTGTGAGCACCACAGCCGTTGGGACCTCAGAGCTGAAGGCCCACATCCCCATGGGGATGGGAACATGGCAGGAGTGTCCTAGCACCACTTAGCACGTATCAGAAAATGTGGGTACCCAGCAGTTATGGCCTGACGCCAGAGGGCACTCATGACCGAGTGGAGGAGGCTCCCAGCAGACTCCAACTGCCACCAAAGGGCCGACATCATCAAGGTGGGATGTGCCAGCCAGGCAGGAGTGACCTCAGAGCAGAGGGCCCACCTCACAGAATTGTGAGCATCCCAACAAATATCAGACTCACCAGAGGGCTCACATCACCAAGGGGTTGGAAACCAAGCAGGAGTGTTCTCACAGCAGTGGACCCATATCAACGAAAGGTGAGGGACCCAGGACATGTGGCCTCAAACAAGGGGACACACATCACGAAGGGGCTGGGAGTGAGGCATGCAGGAGGAGACTCACAACAGAGGGCCCATAGAATAAAAAAGGTGAGGAAACCAGAATTTGGAACCTCCAAGCAGGTGGCCGAGAGCACCGACGTTATGGGATACAGGCCGGAGTGAACTCACAGCAGAGGGCCCACATCCTGAAACTATGAGCAACCCAGACATTTGGACCACAGAGCAGAAGGCCCACATCCCCATGGGGATGGGAACCTGGCAGGAGTCTCACTGCACCAGTGGGCACACATCAGAAAATGTGGGGAGCCCAGCAGTTAGGGTCTGACGCAAGAGGGCCCTCATCACCGAGGGGAGTAGGGACCCAGCAGGCTCCAACTGCTACCAGAGGGCCGACGTTGCCAAGGCAGGGTGCGCCAGCAGGCAGGAGTGACCTCAGAGCAGAGGGCCCACCTCACAGAAGTATGAGGAACCCAACTAGGATCAAACTCTCACCAGTGGGCCCACATCACCAAGTGGATGGGAGCCAGGCAGGAGTGTCCTCACACCAGTGGGGCCACATCAGCGAAAGGTGAGGAACCCAGCACACGTGGCCTCAAACCAGAGGACACACATCAAGGAGGGGCTGGGAGTGAGGCAGGCAGGAGGATCCTCAAAGCAGAGGGCCCATGGAATAAAAAAGTTGAGCAATCCGGCAAATGGAACCCCCCAGCAGGCAGCCAGGAGCAGCGAGGCTATGGGATCCAAGCCTGAGTGAACTCACACCAGAGGGCCCACATCCTGACACTGTGAGCAACCCAGACATTGGTACCTCTGAGCAGAAGTTCCACATCCCCTTGGGGATGGGAACCTGGCAGGAGTGTCATCACAGCAGTGGGCGCACATCAGAAAATGTGGGGAGCCCAGCACTTAGGGCCTGACGTCAGAGGGCCCTCATCACCAAGGGGAGGAGGCACCCAGCACGCTCCAACTGCAACCAGAGGGCACATGTGGTCAAGGCGAAATGTGCCAGCCAGGCAGTAGTGACGTCACAGCAGAGGGCCCATCTCCCATAAGTGTGAGGAATCCAGGCAGGATCAGACTCTCACCAGAGGGCCCACATCACCAAGGGGTTGGGAACCAGGCAGGAGTGTCCTCACACCAGTGGGGTCACATCACTAAAAGGTGAGGCAACCGGCACATGTGGCCTCAAACCAGAGGACCTACATCAACAAGGGGCTCGCAGTGAGTCAGGCAGGAGGAGCCTCACAACACAGGGACCGAAGTACAAAAATGGTGAGGAATCCTGCAGTTGGAACCTCCTAGGAGGCGGCCAGGAGCAGCGAGGCTATGGGATCCAGGCCTGAGTGAACTCACAACAGAGGGCCCTCATCATGAAACTGTGAGCAACACAGCCGTTGGGACCTCAGAGCTGAAGGCCCACATTCCCATGTGGTTGGGAACCTGGCAGGAGTGTACTCGCACCACAGGGCATACATCAGAAAATTTGGGAGCCCAGGAGTTACGGTCTGACGCCAGAGGGCCCTCATTACCGAGGGGAGGAGACTCCAAGCAGGCACCAACTCACAACTGAGGGCACACCTCGCCAAGGTAACGTTTGCCAGCCAGGCAGGAGTGACCTCACAGCAGAGGGCCTACCTCACAGAAGGGTAAGGAACCCAGCCAGGATAAAACTCTCACCAGAGGGTCCACATCACCAAGGGGATCGGAACCAGGCAGGACTGTCCTCACACCAGTGTGTTCACATCATAGAAAGGTGAGGAACCCAGCACATGTGGCCTAAAGCAGAGGACCCACATGTCCAAGAGCCTTGGAGTGAGGCAGGCAGGAGTAGCCACACAACACAGGGCCCATAGAATAAAAAAGGTGAGGAAAACGGCAGTAGGAACCTGCCAGCAGGCACCCCAGAGGACTGAGACTATGGGATCCAGGACACAGTGAACTCACAGCAGAGAGCCACATCATGAAACTGTGAGCAACCCAGATGTTGGGACCTCAGAGCACAAGGCCCACATCCCCATAGGGATGGGAACCTGGCAGGAGTGTCCTCGCACCACTTAGCATGTATCAGAAAATGTAGGTACCCAGCAGTTAGGGCCTGACGCCAGAGGGCCCTCATCACCGAGGGAAGGAGGCTCTCAACAGGCTCCAACTGCCACCAGAGTGCCGAAGTCGCCAAGAAGGTGTGTACAAGCCAGGCAGGAGTGACCTCAGAGCAGAGGGCCCACCTCACAGAAGTGTGAGGAACACAATCAGGATCAGACCCTCACCAGAGGGCCCACATCACTAAGGGGATGCGAACCAGGAAGGAGTGTCCTCACACCAGAGGGGCCACATCAGCTAAAGGTGAGGAACCCAGCATATGTGGCCTCAAACAAGGGGACACACATCACGAAGGGGCTGAGAGTGAGGCATGCAGGACGAGACTCACAACAGAGGGCCCATAGAATAAAAAAGGTGAGGAAACCAGAATTTGGAACCTCCAAGCAGGTGGCCGAGAGCACCGACGTTATGGGATACAGGCCGGAGTGAACTCACAGCAGAGGGCCCACATCCTGAAACTATGAGCAACCCAGACATTTGGACCACAGAGCAGAAGGCCCACATGCCCACGGGGATGGGAACCTGGCAGGCGTCTCACTGCACTAGTGGGCACACATCAGAAAAAGTGGGGAGCCCAGCAGTTAGGGCCTGACGCAAGAGGGCGCTCATCACCGAGGGGAGTAGTGACCCAGCAGGCTCCAACTGCTACCAGAGGGCCGACGTTGCCAAGGCAGGGTGCGCCAGCAGGCAGGAGTGACCTCAGAGCAGAGGGCCCACCTCACAGAAGTATGAGGAACCCAACTAGGATCAAACTCTCACCAGTGGGCCCACATCACCAAGTGGATGGGAGCCAGGCAGGAGTGTCCTCACACCAGTGGGGCCACATCAGCGAAAGGTGAGGAACCCAGCACACGTGGCCTCAAACCAGAGGACACACATCAACGAGGGGCTGGGAGTGAGGCAGGCAGGAGGAGCCTCAAAGCAGAGGGCCCATGGAATAAAAAAGTTGAGCAATCCGGCAAATGGAACCCCCCAGCAGGCAGCCAGGAGCAGCGAGGCTATGGGATCCAAGCCTGAGTGAACTCACACCAGAGGGCCCACATCCTGACACTGTGAGCAACCCAGACATTGGTACATCTGAGCAGAAGTTCCACATCCCCATGGGGATGGGAACCTGGCAGGAGTGTCATCACACCAGTGGGCGCACATCAGAAAATGTGGGGAGCCCAGCACTTAGGGCCTGACGTCAGAGGGCCCTCATCACCAAGGGGAGGAGGCACCCAGCACGCTCCAACTGCAACCGGAGGGCACATGTGGTCAAGGCGAAATGTGTCAGCCAGGCAGTAGTGACCTCACAGCAGAGGGCCCATCTCCCATAAGTGTGAGGAATCCAGCCAGGATCAGACTCTCACCAGAGGGCCCACATCACCAAGGGGATGGGAACCAGGCAGGAGTGTCCTCACACCAGTGGGGCCACATCACTAAAAGGTGAGGCAAGCGGCACATGTGGCCTGAAACCAGAGGACCTACATCAACAAGGGGCTCGCAATGATGTAGGCAGGAGGAGCCTCACAACACAGGGACCGAAGAAAAAAATGGTGAGGAATTCTGCAGTTGGAACCTCCCAGCAGGCCACCCAGAGCACAGAGGCTATGGGATCTAGGCCTGTGTGAACTAACACCAGGGAGCTAACATCATGAAACTGTGAGCAACCCAGGCGTTGGGACAAGACAACAGAAGGCACACGTCCTCATGGGGATGGGAAACTTACAGGAGTGTCCTGGCATCACTACGCTCACAGCACAAAAACATGCGGAGCCCAGCAGTTAGAGCCTGACGCCAGAGGGCCCTCATCACATAGGAGAGGAGGTTCCCAGCAGGCTCCAACTGCCACCAGAGGGCCGACATCACCAAGGCAACGGGAGCAAGCAAGGCAGGAATTACCTCACAAAGAGGGCCAACCTCACAGAAGGGTGAGGAACCCAGCCAGGATCAGACTCTCACCAGAGGTCCCACATCACCAAGGGGATGGGAACCAGGCAGGAGTGTCCTCACACCAGTGGGGCCACATCACTTAAATGTGAGGCAACCGGCACATGTGGCCTCAAACCAGAGGACCTACATCAACAAGGGGCTTGCAATGATGTAGGCAGGAGGAGCCTCACAACACAGGGACCGAAAAATAAAAGTGGTGAGGAATCCTGCAGTTGGAACCTCCCAGCAGGCGGCCCAGAGCACAGAGGCTATGGGATCTAGGCCTGTGTGAACTTACAACAGGGAGCTAACATCATGAAACTGTGAGCAACCCAGGCGTTGGGACAAGACAACAGAAGGCACACGTCCACATGGGGATGGGAACCTTACAGGAGTGTCCTGGCATCACTGGGCTCACAGCACATAAACGTGGGGAGCCAGCAGTTAGAGCCTGATGCCAGAGGGCCCTCATCACATAGGAGAGGAAGTTCTCAGCAGGCTCCAACTGCCACCAGAGGGCCGACGTCACCAAGGCAACGGGAGCAAGCAAGGCAGGAATTACCTCACAGAGAGGGCCAACCTCATAGAAGGGTATGGAACCCAGCCAGGATCACATTCTCACCAGATGTCTCACAACACAAGGGGATAGGAACTAAGCAGGAGTGTCCTCACACCAGTGGGGCCACATTATCGAAAGGAGAGGAACCCAGCACACGTGGCCTCAAACATGAGGACAAACATCACCAAGAGGCTGGGAGTGAGGCAGGCAGGAGGAGCCTCAAAACTGAGGGCCCATAGAATAAAAAAGGTGAGGAATCCTGCAGTTGGAATCTCCCAGCAGGCGTCAAGGAGCAGTGAGGCTATGGGATCCCGTCCGCTATGAACTCACAACAGAGGGACCTCATCATGAAACTGTGAGCAACCCAGCCGTTGGGACCACAGAGCAGAAGGCTCACATTCCCATGAGGTTGGGAACCTGGCAGGAGTGTACTCACACCACAGGGCATATATCAGAAAATTTTGGGAGCCCAGGAGTTAGGACCTGACGCCAGAGGGCCCTCATTACCCAGGGGAGAAGACTCCCAGCAGGCACCAACTCCCAAATGAGGGCCCACGTCGCCAAGATGCCGTGCGCCAGCCAGGCAGGAGTGACCTCACAGCAGAGGGCCTACGTCACAGAAGGGTGAGGAACCCAGCCAGTATAAGACTCTCACCAGAGTGCCCACATCACCAAGGGGATCGGAAAGAGGCAGGAGTGTCCTCACACCAGTGTGGCCAAAGCATAGAAAGGTGAGGAACCCAGAACATGTGGCCTAAACCAGAGGACCCACATCTCCAAGGGGCTCGGAGTGAGGCAGGCAGGAGTAGCCTCACAACACAGGGCCCATAGCATAAAAAATGTGAGGAATCCAGTAGTTGGAACCTCCCAGCAGGTGGCCCAGAGCACAGAGTCTATGGGATCCAGGCCACAGTGAACTCACAGCAGAAGGCCCACATCGTGAAACTGTGAGCATCCCAGCCATTGGGACCTCAGAGCAGAAGGCCCACATCCCCATGAGGATGGGAATTTGGCAGGAGTGTACTCGCACCACTGGGCGCACATCAGAAAATGTGTGGAGCCCAGCACTTAGGTCCTGACAACATAGGGCCCTCATCACCGAGGGGAGGAGGACCCAGCATGCTCCAACTGCAACCAGAGGGCCCACGTGTCCAAGGCGATGTGTGAAAGCCAGGCAGGAGTGACCTCAGAGCAGAGGGCCTACCTCCCAGAAGGGTGAGGAATCCAGCCAGGATCAGACTCACAGCAGAGGACCCATATCACCAAGGGGATGGGAACCAGGCAGGAGTGTCCTCACACCAGTGGGGCCACATCACTAAAAGCTGAGGAGAGCGGCACATGTGGCCTCCAACCAGAGTACCTACATCAGCAAGGGGCTGGGAGTGACGCAGGAAGAGGAGCCTCACAACACAGGGGCCAAAGAATAAAAAAGGTGAGGAATCCAGCAGTTGGAAACTGCCAGCAAGCAGCCCACAGCACAGAGGCCCTGGGATCTAGGTCTGAGTGAACTAACACCAGAAAGTCAACATCATGAAACTGTGAGCACCACAGCTGTTGGGACCTCAGAGCTGAAGGCCACATCCCCATGGGGATGGGAACTTGGCAGGAGTGTCCTAGCACCACTTCGCGCGTATCAGAAAATGTGGGTACCCAGCAGTTATGGCCTGACGCCAGAGGGCACTCATGACCGAGTGGAGGAGGCTCCCAGCAGGTTCCAACTGCCACCAAAGGGCCGACATCACCAAGGTGGGGTGTGCCAGCCAGACAGGAGTGACCTCAGAGCAGAGGGCCCACCTCACAAAATTTTGAGCATCCCAACAAATATCAAACTCACCAGAGGGTCCACAAGACCAAGGGGATGGAAACCAGGCAGGAGTGTTCTCACACCAGTGGACCCACATCAACGAAAGGTGAGGGACCCAGGACACGTGGCCTCAAACTAGTGAACACACATCACCAAAGGGCTTGGTGTGAGGCAGGCAGGAGGAGCCTCAAAATAGAGGGCCCATAGAATAAAAAAGTTGAGGAATCCCTCAGCTGGCAACTCCTAGCAGGCGGCCAGGAGCAGCGAGGCTATGGGATCCAGGCCTGAGTGAACTCACAACAGAGGGCCCTCATCATGAAACTGTGAGCAACCCAGCCGTTGGGACCTCAGAACAGAAGGCCCACATGCCCATGGGGATGGGAAAATGGCAGGAGTGTCCTCGCACCACTGGGAGCACATCAGAAAACTTTTGGAACCCAGGAGTTAGGGCCTGAAGCCCGAGTGCCCTCCTTACCAAGCGGAGTAGACCCACAGCACGCACCAACTGCCAACTGAGGGCCCACGTCGCCAAGGTGACGTGTGCCAGACAGGCAGGATTTACCTCACGGCAGAGGGCCCACCTCACAGAAGGTTGAGGAACGCAGCCAGGATCAGACTCTCACCAGAGGGCCCACATCACCAAGGGGATGGGAACCAGGCAGGAGTGTCCTCACACCAGTGGGGCCACATCAGCGAAAGATGTGGAACCCAGCGCATGTGGCCTCATACAATGGGACACACATCAAGAAGGGGATGGGAGTGAGACATGCAGTAGGAGACTCACAAGCGAGGGCCTATAGAATAAAAAAGGTGAGGAATCCAGCATTTGGAAGCTCCAAGCAGGCGGCCCAGAGAACCGACGCTATGGGATACAGGTCGGAGTGAACTCACAGCAGAGTGCCCACATCATGAAACTGTGAGCAACCCAGCCGTTGGGACCTCAGAACCGAAGGCCCACATGTCCATGAGGATGGGAACCTGGCAGGAGTGTACTCGCACCACTGGGGGCACATCAGAAAATGTGTGGAGCCCAGCACTTAGGTCCTGACAACATAGGGCCCTCATCACCGAGGGGAGGAGGACCCAGCATGCTCCAACTGCAACCAGAGGGCCCACGTGTCCAAGGCGACGTGTGCAAGCCAGGCAGGAGTGACCTCAGAGCAGAGGGCCTACCGCCCAGAAGGGTGAGGAATCCAGCCAGGATCAGACTCTCAGCAGAGGGCCCACATCACCAAGGGGATGGGAACCAGGCAGGAGTGTCCTCACACCAGTGGGGCCACATCATTAAAGGTGACGCAACCGGCACATGTGGCCTCAAACCAGAGTACCTACATCACCAAGGGGCTGGGAGTGACACAGGCAAGAGGAGCCTCACAACACAGGGGCCAAAGAATAAAAAAGGTGAGGAATCCAGCAGTTGGAAACTCCCAGCAAGCAGCCCACAGCACAGAGGCCATGGGATCTAGGTCTGAGTGAACTAACACCAGAAAGCCAACATCATGAAACTGTGAGCACCACAGCCGTTGGGACCTCAGAGCTGAAGGCCCACATCCCCATGGGGATGGGAACATGGCAGGAGTGTCCTAGCACCACTTAGCACGTATCAGAAAATGTGGGTACCCAACAGTTATGGCCTGACGCCAGAGGGCACTCATGACCGAGTGGAGGAGGCTCCCAGCAGACTCCAACTGCCACCAAAGGGCCGACATCATCAAGGTGGGGTGTGCCAGCCTGGCAGGAGTGACCTCAGAGCAGAGGGCCCACCTCACAGAATTGTGAGCATCCCAACAAATATCAGACTCACCAGAGGGCTCACATCACCAAGGGGTTGGAAACCAAGCAGGAGTGTTCTCACAGCAGTGGACCCATATCAACGAAAGGTGAGGGACCCAGGACATGTGGCCTCAAACAAGGGGACACACATCACGAAGGGGCTGGGAGTGAGGCATGCAGGAGGAGACTCAAAACAGAGGGCCCATAGAATAAAAAAGGTGAGGAAACCAGAATTTGGAACCTCCAAGCAGGTGGCCGAGAGCACCGACGTTATGGGATACAGGCCGGAGTGAACTCACAGCAGAGGGCCCACATCCTGAAACTATGAGCAACCCAGACATTTGGACCACAGAGCAGAAGGCCCACATCCCCATGGGGATGGGAACCTGGCAGGAGTCTCACTGCACCAGTGGGCACACATCAGAAAATGTGGGGAGCCCAGCAGTTAGGGCCTGACGCAAGAGGGCCCTCATCACCGAGGGGAGTAGGAACCCAGCAGGCTCCAACTGCTACCAGAGGGCCGACGTTGCCAAGGCAGGGTGCGCCAGCAGGCAGGAGTTACCTCAGAGCAGAGGGCCCACCTCACAGAAGTATGAGGAACCCAACTAGGATCAAACTCTCACCAGTGGGCCCACATCACCAAGTGGATGGGAACCAGGCAGGAGTGTCCTCACACCAGTGGGGCCACGTCAGCGAAAGGTGAGGAACCCAGCACACGTGGCCTCAAACCAGAGGACACACATCAAGGAGGGGCTGGGAGTGAGGCAGGCAGGAGGAGCCTCAAAGCAGAGGGCCCATGGAATAAAAAAGTTGAGCAATCCGGCAAATGGAACCCCCCAGCAGGCAGCCAGGAGCAGCGAGGCTATGGGATCCAAGCCTGAGTGAACTCACACCAGAGGGCCCACATCCTGACACTGTGAGCAACCCAGACATTGGTACCTCTGAGCAGAAGTTCCACATCCCCATGGGGATGGGAACCTGGCAGGAGTGTCATCACAGCAGTGGGCGCACATCAGAAAATGTGGGGAGCCCAGCACTTAGGGCCTGACGTCAGAGGGCCCTCATCACCAAGGGGAGGAGGCACCCAGCATGCTCCAACTGCAACCAGAGGGCACATGTGGTCAAGGCGAAATGTGCCAGCCAGGCAGTAGTGACGTCACAGCAGAGGGCCCATCTCCCATAAGTGTGAGGAATCCAGGCAGGATCAGACTCTCACCAGAGGGCCCACATCACCAAGGGGTTGGGAAACAGGCAGGAGTGTCCTCACACCAGTGGGGTCACATCACTAAAAGGTGAGGCAACCGGCACATGTGGCCTCAAACCAGAGGACCTACATCAACAAGGGGCTCGCAGTGAGTCAGGCAGGAGGAGCCTCACAACACAGGGACCGAAGTACAAAAATGGTGAGGAATCCTGCAGTTGGAACCTCCTAGGAGGCGGCCACGAGCAGCGAGGCTATGGGATCCAGGCCTGAGTGAACTCACAACAGAGGGCCCTCATCATGAAACTGTGAGCAACACAGCCGTTGGGACCTCAGAGCTGAAGGCCCACATTCCCATGTGGTTGGGAACCTGGCAGGAGTGTACTCGCACCACAGGGCATACATCAGAAAATTTGGGAGCCCAGGAGTTACGGTCTGACGCCAGAGGGCCCTCATTACCGAGGGGAGGAGACTCCAAGCAGGCACCAACTCACAACTGAGGGCACACCTCGCCAAGGTAACGTTTGCCAGCCAGGCAGGAGTGACCTCACAGCAGAGGGCCTACCTCACAGAAGGGTAAGCAACCCAGCCAGGATAAAACTCTCACCAGAGGGTCCACATCACCAAGGGGATCGGAACCAGGCAGGACTGTCCTCACACCAGTGTGTTCACATCATAGAAAGGTGAGGAACCCAGCACATGTGGCCTAAAGCAGAGGACCCACATGTCCAAGAGCCTTGGAGTGAGGCAGGCAGGAGTAGCCACACAACACAGGGCCCATAGAATAAAAAAGGTGAGGAAACCGGCAGTAGGAACCTGCCAGCAGGCACCCCAGAGGACTGAGACTATGGGATCCAGGACACAGTGAACTCACAGCAGAGAGCCACATCATGAAACTGTGAGCAACCCAGATGTTGGGACCTCAGAGCACAAGGCCCACATCCCCATAGGGATGGGAACCTGGCAGGAGTGTCCTCGCACCACTTAGCATGTATCAGAAAATGTAGGTACCCAGCAGTTAGGGCCTGACGCCAGAGGGCCCTCATCACTGAGGGAAGGAGGCTCTCAACAGGCTCCAACTGCCACCAGAGTGCCGAAGTCGCCAAGAAGGTGTGTACAAGCCAGGCAGGAGTGACCTCAGAGCAGAGGGCCCACCTCACAGAAGTGTGAGGAACACAATCAGGATCAGACCCTCACCAGAGGGCCCACATCACTAAGGGGATGCGAACCAGGAAGGAGTGTCCTCACACCAGAGGGGCCACATCAGCTAAAGGTGAGGAACCCAGCACATGTGGCCTCAAACAAGGGGACACACATCACGAAGGGGCTGAGAGTGAGGCATGCAGGACGAGACTCACAACAGAGGGCCCATAGAATAAAAAAGGTGAGGAAACCAGAATTTGGAACCTCCAAGCAGGTGGCCGTGAGCACCGACGTTATGGGATACAGGCCGGAGTGAACTCACAGCAGAGGGCCCACATCCTGAAACTATGAGCAACCCAGACATTTGGACCACAGAGCAGAAGGCCCACATGCCCACGGGGATGGGAACCTGGCAGGCGTCTCACTGCACTAGTGCGCACACATCAGAAAAAGTGGGGAGCCCAGCAGTTAGGGCCTGACGCAAGAGGGCGCTCATCACCGAGGGGAGTAGTGACCCAGCAGGCTCCAACTGCTACCAGAGGGCCGACGTTGCCAAGGCAGGGTGCGCCAGCAGGCAGGAGTTACCTCAGAGCAGAGGGCCCACCTCACAGAAGTATGAGGGACCCAACTAGGATCAAACTCTCACCAGTGGGCCCACATCACCAAGTGGATGGGAGCCAGGTAGGAGTGTCCTCACACCAGTGGGGCCACATCAGCGAAAGGTGAGGAACCCAGCACACGTGGCCTCAAACCAGAGGACACACATGAACGAGGGCCTGGGAGTGAGGCAGGCAGGAGGAGCCTCAAAGCAGAGGGCCCATGGAATAAAAAAGTTGAGCAATCCGGCAAATGGAACCCCCCAGCAGGCAGCCAGGAGCAGCGAGGCTATGGGATCCAAGCCTGAGTGAACTCACACCAGAGGGCCCACATCCTGACACTGTGAGCAACCCAGACATTGGTACCTCTGAGCAGAAGTTCCACATCCCCATGGGGATGGGAACCTGGCAGGAGTGTCATCACACCAGTGGGCGCACATCAGAAAATGTGGGGAGACCAGCACTTAGGGCCTGACGTCAGAGGGCCCTCATCACAAAGGGGAGGAGGCACCCAGCACGCTCCAACTGCAACCGGAGGGCACATGTGGTCAAGGCGAAATGTGCCAGCCAGGCAGTAGTGACCTCACAGCAGAGGGCCCATCTCCCATAAGTGTGAGGAATCCAGCCAGGATCAGACTCTCACCAGAGGGCCCACATCACCAAGGGGATGGGAACCAGGCAGGAGTGTCCTCACACCAGTGGGACCACATCACTAAAAGGTGAGGCAACCGGCACATGTGGCCTGAAACCAGAGGACCTACATCAACAAGGGGCTCGCAATGATGTAGGCAGGAGGAGCCTCACAACACAGGGACCGAAGAATAAAAATGGTGAGGAATTCTGCAGTTGGAACCTCCCAGCAGGCCACACAGAGCACAGAGGCTATGGGATCTAGGCCTGTGTGAACTAACACCAGGGAGCTAACATCATGAAACTGTGAGCAACCCAGGCGTTGGGACAAGACAACAGAAGGCACACGTCCTCATGAGGATGGGAAACTTACAGGTGTGTCCTGGCATCACTAGGCTCACAGCACAAAAACATGCGGAGCCCAGCAGTTAGAGCCTGACGCCAGAGGGCCCTCATCACATAGGAGAGGAGGTTCCCAGCAGGCTCCAACTGCCACCAGAGGGCCGACCTCACCAAGGCAACGGGAGCAAGCAAGGCAGGAATTACCTCACAAAGAGGGCCAACCTCACAGAAGGGTGAGGAACCCAGCCAGGATCAGACTCTCACCAGAGGTCTCACATCACCAAGGGGATGGGAACCAGGCAGGTGTGTCCTCACACCAGTGGGGTCACATCACTTAAATGTGAGGCAACCGGCACATGTGGCCTCAAACCAGAGGACCTACATCAACAAGGGGCTTGCAATGATGTAGGCAGGAGGAGCCCCACAACACAGGGACCGAAAAATAAAAGTGGTGAGGAATCCTGCAGTTGGAACCTCCCAGCAGGCGGCCCAGAGCACAGAGGCTATGGGATCTAGGCCTGTGTGAACTTACAACAGGGAGCTAACATCATGAAACTGTGAGCAACCCAGGCGTTGGGACAAGACAACAGAAGGCACACGTCCACATGGGGATGGGAACCTTACAGGAGTGTCCTGGCATCACTGGGCTCACAGCACATAAACGTGGGGAGCCAGCAGTTAGAGCCTGATGCCAGAGGGCCCTCATCACATAGGAGAGGAAGTTCTCAGCAGACTCCAACTGCCACCAGAGGGCCGACGTCACCAAGGCAACGGGAGCAAGCAAGGCAGGAATTACCTCACAGAGAGGGACAACCTCATAGAAGGGTGAGGAACTCAGCCAGGATCACATTCTCACCAGATGTCCCACAACATAAGGGGATAGGAACTAAGCAGGAGTGTCCTCACACCAGTGGGGCCACATTATCGAAAGGAGAGGAACCCAGCACACGTGGCCTCAAACATGAGGACAAACATCACCAAGAGGCTGGGAGTGAGGCAGGCAGGAGGAGCCTCAAAACTGAGGGCCCATAGAATAAAAAAGGTGAGGAATCCTGCAGTTGGAATCTCCCAGCAGGCGTCAAGGAGCAGTGAGGCTATGGGATCCCGTCCGCTATGAACTCACAACAGAGGGACCTCATCATGAAACTGTGAGCAACCCAGCCGTTGGGACCACAGAGCAGAAGGCTCACATTCCCATGAGGCTGGGAACCTGGCAGGAGTGTACTCACACCACAGGGCATATATCAGAAAATTTTGGGAGCCCAGGAGTTAGGACCTGACGCCAGAGGGCCCTCATTACCCAGGGGAGAAGACTCCCAGCAGGCACCAACTCCCAAATGAGGGCCCACGTCGCCAAGATGCCGTGTGCCAGCCAGGCACGAGTGACCTCACAGCAGAGGGCCTACGTCACAGAAGGGTGAGGAACCCAGCCAGTATAAGACTCTCACCAGAGTGCCCACATCACCAAGGGGATCGGAAAGAGGCAGGAGTGTCCTCACACCAGTGTGGCCAAAGCATAGAAAGGTGAGGAACCCAGAACATGTGGCCTAAACCAGAGGACCCACATCTCCAAGGGGCTCGGAGTGAGGCAGGCAGGAGTAGCCTCACAACACAGGGCCCATAGCATAAAAAATGTGAGGAATCCAGTAGTTGGAACCTCCCAGCAGGTGGCCCAGAGCACAGAGTCTATGGGATCCAGGCCACAGTGAACTCACAGCAGAAGGCCCACATCGTGAAACTGTGAGCATCCCAGCCATTGGGACCTCAGAGCAGAAGGCCCACATCCCCATGAGGATGGGAATTTTGCAGGAGTGTACTCGCACCACTGGGCGCACATCAGAAAATGTGTGGAGCCCAGCACTTAGGTCCTGACAACATAGGGCCCTCATCACCGAGGGGAGGAGGACCCAGCATGCTCCAACTGCAACCAGAGGGCCCACGTGTCCAAGGCGATGTGTGAAAGCCAGGCAGGAGTGACCTCAGAGCAGAGGGCCTACCTCCCAGAAGGGTGAGGAATCCAGCCAGGATCAGACTCACAGCAGAGGACCCATATCACCAAGGGGATGGGAACCAGGCAGGAGTGTCCTCACACCAGTGGGGCCACATCACTAAAAGCTGAGGAGAGCGGCACATGTGGCCTCCAACCAGAGTACCTACATCAGCAAGGGGCTGGGAGTGACGCAGGAAGAGGAGCCTCACAACACAGGGGCCAAAGAATAAAAAAGGTGAGGAATCCAGCAGTTGGAAACTGCCAGCAAGCAGCCCACAGCACAGAGGCCCTGGGATCTAGGTCTGAGTGAACTAACACCAGAAAGTCAACATCATGAAACTGTGAGCACCACAGCTGTTGGGACCTCAGAGCTGAAGGCCACATCCCCATGGGGATGGGAACTTGGCAGGAGTGTCCTAGCACCACTTCGCGCGTATCAGAAAATGTGGGTACCCAGCAGTTATGGCCTGACGCCAGAGGGCACTCATGACCGAGTGGAGGAGGCTCCCAGCAGGTTCCAACTGCCACCAAAGGGCCGACATCACCAAGGTGGGGTGTGCCAGCCAGACAGGAGTGACCTCAGAGCAGAGGGCCCACCTCACAAAATTTTGAGCATCCCAACAAATATCAAACTCACCAGAGGGTCCACAAGACCAAGGGGATGGAAACCAGGCAGGAGTGTTCTCACACCAGTGGACCCACATCAACGAAAGGTGAGGGACCCAGGACACGTGGCCTCAAACTAGTGAACACACATCACCAAAGGGCTTGGTGTGAGGCAGGCAGGAGGAGCCTCAAAATAGAGGGCCCATAGAATAAAAAAGTTGAGGAATCCCTCAGCTGGCAACTCCTAGCAGGCGGCCAGGAGCAGCGAGGCTATGGGATCCAGGCCTGAGTGAACTCACAACAGAGGGCCCTCATCATGAAACTGTGAGCAACCCAGCCGTTGGGACCTCAGAACAGAAGGCCCACATGCCCATGGGGATGGGAAAATGGCAGGAGTGTCCTCGCACCACTGGGAGCACATCAGAAAATTTTTGGAACCCAGGAGTTAGGGCCTGAAGCCCGAGTGCCCTCCTTATCAAGCGGAGTAGACCCACAGCACGCACCAACTGCCAACTGAGGGCCCACGTCGCCAAGGTGACGTGTGCCAGACAGGCAGGATTTACCTCACGGCAGAGGGCCCACCTCACAGAAGGTTGAGGAACGCAGCCAGGATCAGACTCTCACCAGAGGGCCCACATCACCAAGGGGATGGGAACCAGGCAGGAGTGTCCTCACACCAGTGGGGCCACATCAGCGAAAGATGTGGAACCCAGCGCATGTGGCCTCATACAATGGGACACACATCAAGAAGGGGATGGGAGTGAGACATGCAGTAGGAGACTCACAAGTGAGGGCCTATAGAATAAAAAAGGTGAGGAATCCAGCATTTGGAAGCTCCAAGCAGGCGGCCCAGAGAACCGACGCTATGGGATACAGGTCGGAGTGAACTCACAGCAGAGTGCCCACATCATGAAACTGTGAGCAACCCAGCCGTTGGGACCTCAGAACCGAAGGCCCACATGTCCATGAGGATGGGAACCTGGCAGGAGTGTACTCGCACCACTGGGGGCACATCAGAAAATGTGTGGAGCCCAGCACTTAGGTCCTGACAACATAGGGCCCTCATCACCGAGGGGAGGAGGACCCAGCATGCTCCAACTGCAACCAGAGGGCCCACGTGTCCAAGGCGACGTGTGCAAGCCAGGCAGGAGTGACCTCAGAGCAGAGGGCCTACCTCCCAGAAGGGTGAGGAATCCAGCCAGGATCAGACTCTCAGCAGAGGGCCCACATCACCAAGGGGATGGGAACCAGGCAGGAGTGTCCTCACACCAGTGGGGCCACATCATTAAAGGTGACGCAACCGGCACATGTGGCCTCAAACCAGAGTACCTACATCACCAAGGGGCTGGGAGTGACACAGGCAAGAGGAGCCTCACAACACAGGGGCCAAAGAATAAAAAAGGTGAGGAATCCAGCAGTTGGAAACTCGCAGCAAGCAGCCCATAGCACAGAGGCCATGGGATCTAGGTCTGAGTGAACTAACACCAGAAAGCCAACATCATGAAACTGTGAGCACCACAGCCGTTGGGACCTCAGAGCTGAAGGCCCACATCCCCATGGGGATGGGAACATGGCAGGAGTGTCCTAGCACCACTTAGCACGTATCAGAAAATGTGGGTACCCAGCAGTTATGGCCTGACGCCAGAGGGCACTCATGACCGAGTGGAGGAGGCTCCCAGCAGACTCCAACTGCCACCAAAGGGCCGACATCATCAAGGTGGGATGTGCCAGCCAGGCAGGAGTGACCTCAGAGCAGAGGGCCCACCTCACAGAATTGTGAGCATCCCAACAAATATCAGACTCACCAGAGGGCTCACATCACCAAGGGGTTGGAAACCAAGCAGGAGTGTTCTCACAGCAGTGGACCCATATCAACGAAAGGTGAGGGACCCAGGACATGTGGCCTCAAACAAGGGGACACACATCACGAAGGGGCTGGGAGTGAGGCATGCAGGAGGAGACTCACAACAGAGGGCCCATAGAATAAAAAAGGTGAGGAAACCAGAATTTGGAACCTCCAAGCAGGTGGCCGAGAGCACCGACGTTATGGGATACAGGCCGGAGTGAACTCACAGCAGAGGGCCCACATCCTGAAACTATGAGCAACCCAGACATTTGGACCACAGAGCAGAAGGCCCACATCCCCATGGGGATGGGAACCTGGCAGGAGTCTCACTGCACCAGTGGGCACACATCAGAAAATGTGGGGAGCCCAGCAGTTAGGGTCTGACGCAAGAGGGCCCTCATCACCGAGGGGAGTAGGGACCCAGCAGGCTCCAACTGCTACCAGAGGGCCGACGTTGCCAAGGCAGGGTGCGCCAGCAGGCAGGAGTGACCTCAGAGCAGAGGGCCCACCTCACAGAAGTATGAGGAACCCAACTAGGATCAAACTCTCACCAGTGGGCCCACATCACCAAGTGGATGGGAACCAGGCAGGAGTGTCCTCACACCAGTGGGGCCACATCAGCGAAAGGTGAGGAACCCAGCACACGTGGCCTCAAACCAGAGGACACACATCAAGGAGGGGCTGGGAGTGAGGCAGGCAGGAGGATCCTCAAAGCAGAGGGCCCATGGAATAAAAAAGTTGAGCAATCCGGCAAATGGAACCCCCCAGCAGGCAGCCAGGAGCAGCGAGGCTATGGGATCCAAGCCTGAGTGAACTCACACCAGAGGGCCCACATCCTGACACTGTGAGCAACCCAGACATTGGTACCTCTGAGCAGAAGTTCCACATCCCCTTGGGGATGGGAACCTGGCAGGAGTGTCATCACAGCAGTGGGCGCACATCAGAAAATGTGGGGAGCCCAGCACTTAGGGCCTGACGTCAGAGGGCCCTCATCACCAAGGGGAGGAGGCACCCAGCACGCTCCAACTGCAACCAGAGGGCACATGTGGTCAAGGCGAAATGTGCCAGCCAGGCAGTAGTGACGTCACAGCAGAGGGCCCATCTCCCATAAGTGTGAGGAATCCAGGCAGGATCAGACTCTCACCAGAGGGCCCACATCACCAAGGGGTTGGGAACCAGGCAGGAGTGTCCTCACACCAGTGGGGTCACATCACTAAAAGGTGAGGCAACCGGCACATGTGGCCTCAAACCAGAGGACCTACATCAACAAGGGGCTCGCAGTGAGTCAGGCAGGAGGAGCCTCACAACACAGGGACCGAAGTACAAAAATGGTGAGGAATCCTGCAGTTGGAACCTCCTAGGAGGCGGCCAGGAGCAGCGAGGCTATGGGATCCAGGCCTGAGTGAACTCACAACAGAGGGCCCTCATCATGAAACTGTGAGCAACACAGCCGTTGGGACCTCAGAGCTGAAGGCCCACATTCCCATGTGGTTGGGAACCTGGCAGGAGTGTACTCGCACCACAGGGCATACATCAGAAAATTTGGGAGCCCAGGAGTTACGGTCTGACGCCAGAGGGCCCTCATTACCGAGGGGAGGAGACTCCAAGCAGGCACCAACTCACAACTGAGGGCACACCTCGCCAAGGTAACGTTTGCCAGCCAGGCAGGAGTGACCTCACAGCAGAGGGCCTACCTCACAGAAGGGTAAGCAACCCAGCCAGGATAAAACTCTCACCAGAGGGTCCACATCACCAAGGGGATCGGAACCAGGCAGGACTGTCCTCACACCAGTGTGTTCACATCATAGAAAGGTGAGGAACCCAGCACATGTGGCCTAAAGCAGAGGACCCACATGTCCAAGAGCCTTGGAGTGAGGCAGGCAGGAGTAGCCACACAACACAGGGCCCATAGAATAAAAAAGGTGAGGAAAACGGCAGTAGGAACCTGCCAGCAGGCACCCCAGAGGACTGAGACTATGGGATCCAGGACACAGTGAACTCACAGCAGAGAGCCACATCATGAAACTGTGAGCAACCCAGATGTTGGGACCTCAGAGCACAAGGCCCACATCCCCATAGGGATGGGAACCTGGCAGGAGTGTCCTCGCACCACTTAGCATGTATCAGAAAATGTAGGTACCCAGCAGTTAGGGCCTGACGCCAGAGGGCCCTCATCACCGAGGGAAGGAGGCTCTCAACAGGCTCCAACTGCCACCAGAGTGCCGAAGTCGCCAAGAAGGTGTGTACAAGCCAGGCAGGAGTGACCTCAGAGCAGAGGGCCCACCTCACAGAAGTGTGAGGAACACAATCAGGATCAGACCCTCACCAGAGGGCCCACATCACTAAGGGGATGCGAACCAGGAAGGAGTGTCCTCACACCAGAGGGGCCACATCAGCTAAAGGTGAGGAACCCAGCATATGTGGCCTCAAACAAGGGGACACACATCACGAAGGGGCTGAGAGTGAGGCATGCAGGACGAGACTCACAACAGAGGGCCCATAGAATAAAAAAGGTGAGGAAACCAGAATTTGGAACCTCCAAGCAGGTGGCCGAGAGCACCGACGTTATGGGATACAGGCCGGAGTGAACTCACAGCAGAGGGCCCACATCCTGAAACTATGAGCAACCCAGACATTTGGACCACAGAGCAGAAGGCCCACATGCCCACGGGGATGGGAACCTGGCAGGCGTCTCACTGCACTAGTGGGCACACATCAGAAAAAGTGGGGAGCCCAGCAGTTAGGGCCTGACGCAAGAGGGTGCTCATCACCGAGGGGAGTAGTGACCCAGCAGGCTCCAACTGCTACCAGAGGGCCGACGTTGCCAAGGCAGGGTGCGCCAGCAGGCAGGAGTTACCTCAGAGCAGAGGGCCCACCTCACAGAAGTATGAGGAACCCAACTAGGATCAAACTCTCACCAGTGGGCCCACATCACCAAGTGGATGGGAGCCAGGCAGGAGTGTCCTCACACCAGTGGGGCCACATCAGCGAAAGGTGAGGAACCCAGCACACGTGGCCTCAAACCAGAGGACACACATCAAGGAGGGGCTGGGAGTGAGGCAGGCAGGAGGAGCCTCAAAGCAGAGGGCCCATGGAATAAAAAAGTTGAGCAATCCGGCAAATGGAACCCCCCAGCAGGCAGCCAGGAGCAGCGAGGCTATGGGATCCAAGCCTGAGTGAACTCACACCAGAGGGCCCACATCCTGACACTGTGAGCAACCCAGACATTGGTACATCTGAGCAGAAGTTCCACATCCCCATGGGGATGGGAACCTGGCAGGAGTGTCATCACACCAGTGGGCGCACATCAGAAAATGTGGGGAGCCCAGCACTTAGGGCCTGACGTCAGAGGGCCCTCATCACCAAGGGGAGGAGGCACCCAGCACGCTCCAACTGCAACCGGAGGGCACATGTGGTCAAGGCGAAATGTGTCAGCCAGGCAGTAGTGACGTCACAGCAGAGGGCCCATCTCCCATAAGTGTGAGGAATCCAGCCAGGATCAGACTCTCACCAGAGGGCCCACATCACCAAGGGGATGGGAACCAGGCAGGAGTGTCCTCACACCAGTGGGGCCACATCAGCGAAAGATGTGGAACCCAGCGCATGTGGCCTCATACAATGGGACACACATCAAGAAGGGGATGGGAGTGAGACATGCAGTAGGAGACTCACAAGCGAGGGCCTATAGAATAAAAAAGGTGAGGAATCCAGCATTTGGAAGCTCCAAGCAGGCGGCCCAGAGAACCGACGCTATGGGATACAGGTCGGAGTGAATTCACAGCAGAGTGCCCACATCATGAAACTGTGAGCAACCCAGCCGTTGGGACCTCAGAACCGAAGGCCCACATGTCCATGAGGATGGGAACCTGGCAGGAGTGTACTCGCACCACTGGGGGCACATCAGAAAATGTGTGGAGCCCAGCACTTAGGTCCTGACAACATAGGGCCCTCATCACCGAGGGGAGGAGGACCCAGCATGCTCCAACTGCAACCAGAGGGCCCACGTGTCCAAGGCGACGTGTGCAAGCCAGGCAGGAGTGACCTCAGAGCAGAGGGCCTACCGCCCAGAAGGGTGAGGAATCCAGCCAGGATCAGACTCTCAGCAGAGGGCCCACATCACCAAGGGGATGGGAACCAGGCAGGAGTGTCCTCACACCAGTGGGGCCACATCATTAAAGGTGACGCAACCGGCACATGTGGCCTCAAACCAGAGTACCTACATCACCAAGGGGCTGGGAGTGACACAGGCAAGAGGAGCCTCACAACACAGGGGCCAAAGAATAAAAAAGGTGAGGAATCCAGCAGTTGGAAACTCGCAGCAAGCAGCCCATAGCACAGAGGCCATGGGATCTAGGTCTGAGTGAACTAACACCAGAAAGCCAACATCATGAAACTGTGAGCACCACAGCCGTTGGGACCTCAGAGCTGAAGGCCCACATCCCCATGGGGATGGGAACATGGCAGGAGTGTCCTAGCACCACTTAGCACGTATCAGAAAATGTGGGTACCCAGCAGTTATGGCCTGACGCCAGAGGGCACTCATGACCGAGTGGAGGAGGCTCCCAGCAGACTCCAACTGCCACCAAAGGGCCGACATCATCAAGGTGGGGTGTGCCGCCAGGCAGGAGTGACCTCAGAGCAGAGGGCCCACCTCACAGAATTGTGAGCATCCCAACAAATATCAGACTCACCAGAGGGCTCACATCACCAAGGGGTTGGAAACCAAGCAGGAGTGTTCTCACAGCAGTGGACCCATATCAACAAAAGGTGAGGGACCCAGGACATGTGGCCTCAAACAAGGGGACACACATCACGAAGGGGCTGGGAGTGAGGCATGCAGGAGGAGACTCACAACAGAGGGCCCATAGAATAAAAAAGGTGAGGAAACCAGAATTTGGAACCTCCAAGCAGGTGGCCGAGAGCACCGACGTTATGGGATACAGGCCGGAGTGAACTCACAGCAGAGGGCCCACATCCTGAAACTATGAGCAACCCAGACATTTGGACCACAGAGCAGAAGGCCCACATCCCCATGGGGATGGGAACCTGGCAGGAGTCTCACTGCACCAGTGGGCACACATCAGAAAATGTGGGGAGCCCAGCAGTTAGGGCCTGACGCAAGAGGGCCCTCATCACCGAGGGGAGTAGGGACCCAGCAGGCTCCAACTGCTACCAGAGGGCCGACGTTGCCAAGGCAGGGTGCGCCAGCAGGCAGGAGTGACCTCAGAGCAGAGGGCCCACCTCACAGAAGTATGAGGAACCCAACTAGGATCAAACTCTCACCAGTGGGCCCACATCACCAAGTGGATGGGAACCAGGCAGGAGTGTCCTCACACCAGTGGGGCCACGTCAGCGAAAGGTGAGGAACCCAGCACACGTGGCCTCAAACCAGAGGACACACATCAAGGAGGGGCTGGGAGTGAGGCAGGCAGGAGGAGCCTCAAAGCAGAGGGCCCATGGAATAAAAAAGTTGAGCAATCCGGCAAATGGAACCCCCCAGCAGGCAGCCAGGAGCAGCGAGGCTATGGGATCCAAGCCTGAGTGAACTCACACCAGAGGGCCCACATCCTGACACTGTGAGCAACCCAGACATTGGTACCTCAGAGCAGAAGTTCCACATCCCCATGGGGATGGGAACCTGGCAGGAGTGTCATCACAGCAGTGGGCGCACATCAGAAAATGTGGGGAGCCCAGCACTTAGGGCCTGACGTCAGAGGGCCCTCATCACCAAGGGGAGGAGGCACCCAGCACGCTCCAACTGCAACCAGAGGGCACATGTGGTCAAGGCGAAATGTGCCAGCCAGGCAGTAGTGACGTCACAGCAGAGGGCCCATCTCCCATAAGTGTGAGGAATCCAGGCAGGATCAGACTCTCACCAGAGGGCCCACATCACCAAGGGGTTGGGAACCAGGCAGGAGTGTCCTCACACCAGTGGGGTCACATCACTAAAAGGTGAGGCAACCGGCACATGTGGCCTCAAACCAGAGGACCTACATCAACAAGGGGCTCGCAGTGAGTCAGGCAGGAGGAGCCTCACAACACAGGGACCGAAGTACAAAAATGGTGAGGAATCCTGCAGTTGGAACCTCCTAGGAGGCGGCCACGAGCAGCGAGGCTATGGGATCCAGGCCTGAGTGAACTCACAACAGAGGGCCCTCATCATGAAACTGTGAGCAACACAGCCGTTGGGACCTCAGAGCTGAAGGCCCACATTCCCATGTGGTTGGGAACCTGGCAGGAGTGTACTCGCACCACAGGGCATACATCAGAAAATTTGGGAGCCCAGGAGTTACGGTCTGACGCCAGAGGGCCCTCATTACCGAGGGGAGGAGACTCCAAGCAGGCACCAACTCACAACTGAGGGCACACCTCGCCAAGGTAACGTTTGCCAGCCAGGCAGGAGTGACCTCACAGCAGAGGGCCTACCTCACAGAAGGGTAAGCAACCCAGCCAGGATAAAACTCTCACCAGAGGGTCCACATCACCAAGGGGATCGGAACCAGGCAGGACTGTCCTCACACCAGTGTGTTCACATCATAGAAAGGTGAGGAACCCAGCACATGTGGCCTAAAGCAGAGGACCCACATGTCCAAGAGCCTTGGAGTGAGGCAGGCAGGAGTAGCCACACAACACAGGGCCCATAGAATAAAAAAGGTGAGGAAAACGGCAGTAGGAACCTGCCAGCAGGCACCCCAGAGGACTGAGACTATGGGATCCAGGACACAGTGAACTCACAGCAGAGAGCCACATCATGAAACTGTGAGCAACCCAGATGTTGGGACCTCAGAGCACAAGGCCCACATCCCCATAGGGATGGGAACCTGGCAGGAGTGTCCTCGCACCACTTAGCATGTATCAGAAAATGTAGGTACCCAGCAGTTAGGGCCTGACGCCAGAGGGCCCTCATCACCGAGGGAAGGAGGCTCTCAACAGGCTCCAACTGCCACCAGAGTGCCGAAGTCGCCAAGAAGGTGTGTACAAGCCAGGCAGGAGTGACCTCAGAGCAGAGGGCCCACCTCACAGAAGTGTGAGGAACACAATCAGGATCAGACCCTCACCAGAGGGCCCACATCACTAAGGGGATGCGAACCAGGAAGGAGTGTCCTCACACCAGAGGGGCCACATCAGCTAAAGGTGAGGAACCCAGCATATGTGGCCTCAAACAAGGGGACACACATCACGAAGGGGCTGAGAGTGAGGCATGCAGGACGAGACTCACAACAGAGGGCCCATAGAATAAAAAAGGTGAGGAAACCAGAATTTGGAACCTCCAAGCAGGTGGCCGAGAGCACCGACGTTATGGGATACAGGCCGGAGTGAACTCACAGCAGAGGGCCCACATCCTGAAACTATGAGCAACCCAGACATTTGGACCACAGAGCAGAAGGCCCACATGCCCACGGGGATGGGAACCTGGCAGGCGTCTCACTGCACTAGTGGGCACACATCAGAAAAAGTGGGGAGCCCAGCAGTTAGGGCCTGACGCAAGAGGGCGCTCATCACCGAGGGGAGTAGTGACCCAGCAGGCTCCAACTGCAAAAAGAGGGCCGAAGTTGCCAAGGCAGGGTGCGCCAGCAGGCAGGAGTTACCTCAGAGCAGAGGGCCCACCTCACAGAAGTATGAGGAACCCAACTAGGATCAAACTCTCACCAGTGGGCCCACATCACCAAGTGGATGGGAGCCAGGCAGGAGTGTCCTCACACCAGTGGGGCCACATCAGCGAAAGGTGAGGAACCCAGCACACGTGGCCTCAAACCAGAGGACACACATCAACGAGGGGCTGGGAGTGAGGCAGGCAGGAGGAGCCTCAAAGCAGAGGGCCCATGGAATAAAAAAGTTGAGCAATCCGGCAAATGGAACCCCCCAGCAGGCAGCCAGGAGCAGCGAGGCTATGGGATCCAAGCCTGAGTGAACTCACACCAGAGGGCCCACATCCTGACACTGTGAGCAACCCAGACATTGGTACATCTGAGCAGAAGTTCCACATCCCCATGGGGATGGGAACCTGGCAGGAGTGTCATCACACCAGTGGGCGCACATCAGAAAATGTGGGGAGCCCAGCACTTAGGGCCTGACGTCAGAGGGCCCTCATCACCAAGGGGAGGAGGCACCCAGCACGCTCCAACTGCAACCGGAGGGCACATGTGGTCAAGGCGAAATGTGTCAGCCAGGCAGTAGTGACGTCACAGCAGAGGGCCCATCTCCCATAAGTGTGAGGAATCCAGCCAGGATCAGACTCTCACCAGAGGGCCCACATCACCAAGGGGATGGGAACCAGGCAGGAGTGTCCTCACACCAGTGGGGCCACATCACTAAAAGGTGAGGCAAGCGGCACATGTGGCCTGAAACCAGAGGACCTACATCAACAATGGGCTCGCAATGATGTAGGCAGGAGGAGCCTCACAACACAGGGACCGAAGAAAAAAATGGTGAGGAATTCTGCAGTTGGAACCTCCCAGCAGGCCACCCAGAGCACAGAGGCTATGGGATCTAGGCCTGTGTGAACTAACACCAGGGAGCTAACATCATGAAACTGTGAGCAACCCAGGCGTTGGGACAAGACAACAGAAGGCACACGTCCTCATGGGGATGGGAAACTTACAGGAGTGTCCTGGCATCACTACGCTCACAGCACAAAAACATGCGGAGCCCAGCAGTTAGAGCCTGACGCCAGAGGGCCCTCATCACATAGGAGAGGAGGTTCCCAGCAGGCTCCAACTGCCACCAGAGGGCCGACATCACCAAGGCAACGGGAGCAAGCAAGGCAGGAATTACCTCACAAAGAGGGCCAACCTCACAGAAGGGTGAGGAACCCAGCCAGGATCAGACTCTCACCAGAGGTCCCACATCACCAAGGGGATGGGAACCAGGCAGGAGTGTCCTCACACCAGTGGGGCCACATCACTTAAATGTGAGGCAACCGGCACATGTGGCCTCAAACCAGAGGACCTACATCAACAAGGGGCTTGCAATGATGTAGGCAGGAGGAGCCTCACAACACAGGGACCGAAAAATAAAAGTGGTGAGGAATCCTGCAGTTGGAACCTCCCAGCAGGCGGCCCAGAGCACAGAGGCTATGGGATCTAGGCCTGTGTGAACTTACAACAGGGAGCTAACATCATGAAACTGTGAGCAACCCAGGCGTTGGGACAAGACAACAGAAGGCACACGTCCACATGGGGATGGGAACCTTACAGGAGTGTCCTGGCATCACTGGGCTCACAGCACATAAACGTGGGGAGCCAGCAGTTAGAGCCTGATGCCAGAGGGCCCTCATCACATAGGAGAGGAAGTTCTCAGCAGGCTCCAACTGCCACCAGAGGGCCGACGTCACCAAGGCAACGGGAGCAAGCAAGGCAGGAATTACCTCACAGAGAGGGCCAACCTCATAGAAGGGTATGGAACCCAGCCAGGATCACATTCTCACCAGATGTCTCACAACACAAGGGGATAGGAACTAAGCAGGAGTGTCCTCACACCAGTGGGGCCACATTATCGAAAGGAGAGGAACCCAGCACACGTGGCCTCAAACATGAGGACAAACATCACCAAGAGGCTGGGAGTGAGGCAGGCAGGAGGAGCCTCAAAACTGAGGGCCCATAGAATAAAAAAGGTGAGGAATCCTGCAGTTGGAATCTCCCAGCAGGCGTCAAGGAGCAGTGAGGCTATGGGATCCCGTCCGCTATGAACTCACAACAGAGGGACCTCATCATGAAACTGTGAGCAACCCAGCCGTTGGGACCACAGAGCAGAAGGCTCACATTCCCATGAGGTTGGGAACCTGGCAGGAGTGTACTCACACCACAGGGCATATATCAGAAAATTTTGGGAGCCCAGGAGTTAGGACCTGACGCCAGAGGGCCCTCATTACCCAGGGGAGAAGACTCCCAGCAGGCACCAACTCCCAAATGAGGGCCCACGTCGCCAAGATGCCGTGCGCCAGCCAGGCAGGAGTGACCTCACAGCAGAGGGCCTACGTCACAGAAGGGTGAGGAACCCAGCCAGTATAAGACTCTCACCAGAGTGCCCACATCACCAAGGGGATCGGAAAGAGGCAGGAGTGTCCTCACACCAGTGTGGCCAAAGCATAGAAAGGTGAGGAACCCAGAACATGTGGCCTAAACCAGAGGACCCACATCTCCAAGGGGCTCGGAGTGAGGCAGGCAGGAGTAGCCTCACAACACAGGGCCCATAGCATAAAAAATGTGAGGAATCCAGTAGTTGGAACCTCCCAGCAGGTGGCCCAGAGCACAGAGTCTATGGGATCCAGGCCACAGTGAACTCACAGCAGAAGGCCCACATCGTGAAACTGTGAGCATCCCAGCCATTGGGACCTCAGAGCAGAAGGCCCACATCCCCATGAGGATGGGAATTTGGCAGGAGTGTACTCGCACCACTGGGCGCACATCAGAAAATGTGTGGAGCCCAGCACTTAGGTCCTGACAACATAGGGCCCTCATCACCGAGGGGAGGAGGACCCAGCATGCTCCAACTGCAACCAGAGGGCCCACGTGTCCAAGGCGATGTGTGAAAGCCAGGCAGGAGTGACCTCAGAGCAGAGGGCCTACCTCCCAGAAGGGTGAGGAATCCAGCCAGGATCAGACTCACAGCAGAGGACCCATATCACCAAGGGGATGGGAACCAGGCAGGAGTGTCCTCACACCAGTGGGGCCACATCACTAAAAGCTGAGGAGAGCGGCACATGTGGCCTCCAACCAGAGTACCTACATCAGCAAGGGGCTGGGAGTGACGCAGGAAGAGGAGCCTCACAACACAGGGGCCAAAGAATAAAAAAGGTGAGGAATCCAGCAGTTGGAAACTGCCAGCAAGCAGCCCACAGCACAGAGGCCCTGGGATCTAGGTCTGAGTGAACTAACACCAGAAAGTCAACATCATGAAACTGTGAGCACCACAGCTGTTGGGACCTCAGAGCTGAAGGCCACATCCCCATGGGGATGGGAACTTGGCAGGAGTGTCCTAGCACCACTTAGCACGTATCAGAAAATGTGGGTACCCAGCAGTTATGGCCTGACGCCAGAGGGCACTCATGACCGAGTGGAGGAGGCTCCCAGCAGGTTCCAACTGCCACCAAAGGGCCGACATCACCAAGGTGGGGTGTGCCAGCCAGACAGGAGTGACCTCAGAGCAGAGGGCCCACCTCACAAAATTTTGAGCATCCCAACAAATATCAAACTCACCAGAGGGTCCACAAGACCAAGGGGATGGAAACCAGGCAGGAGTGTTCTCACACCAGTGGACCCACATCAACGAAAGGTGAGGGACCCAGGACACGTGGCCTCAAACTAGTGAACACACATCACCAAAGGGCTTGGTGTGAGGCAGGCAGGAGGAGCCTCAAAATAGAGGGCCCATAGAATAAAAAAGTTGAGGAATCCCTCAGCTGGCAACTCCTAGCAGGCGGCCAGGAGCAGCGAGGCTATGGGATCCAGGCCTGAGTGAACTCACAACAGAGGGCCCTCATCATGAAACTGTGAGCAACCCAGCCGTTGGGACCTCAGAACAGAAGGCCCACATGCCCATGGGGATGGGAAAATGGCAGGAGTGTCCTCGCACCACTGGGAGCACATCAGAAAACTTTTGGAACCCAGGAGTTAGGGCCTGAAGCCCGAGTACCCTCCTTACCAAGCGGAGTAGACCCACAGCACGCACCAACTGCCAACTGAGGGCCCACGTCGCCAAGGTGACGTGTGCCAGACAGGCAGGATTTACCTCACGGCAGAGGGCCCACCTCACAGAAGGTTGAGGAACGCAGCCAGGATCAGACTCTCACCAGAGGGCCCACATCACCAAGGGGATGGGAACCAGGCAGGAGTGTCCTCACACCAGTGGGGCCACATCAGCGAAAGATGTGGAACCCAGCGCATGTGGCCTCATACAATGGGACACACATCAAGAAGGGGATGGGAGTGAGACATGCAGTAGGAGACTCACAAGCGAGGGCCTATAGAATAAAAAAGGTGAGGAATCCAGCATTTGGAAGCTCCAAGCAGGCGGCCCAGAGAACCGACGCTATGGGATACAGGTCGGAGTGAACTCACAGCAGAGTGCCCACATCATGAAACTGTGAGCAACCCAGCCGTTGGGACCTCAGAACCGAAGGCCCACATGTCCATGAGGATGGGAACCTGGCAGGAGTGTACTCGCACCACTGGGGGCACATCAGAAAATGTGTGGAGCCCAGCACTTAGGTCCTGACAACATAGGGCCCTCATCACCGAGGGGAGGAGGACCCAGCATGCTCCAACTGCAACCAGAGGGCCCACGTGTCCAAGGCGACGTGTGCAAGCCAGGCAGGAGTGACCTCAGAGCAGAGGGCCTACCGCCCAGAAGGGTGAGGAATCCAGCCAGGATCAGACTCTCAGCAGAGGGCCCACATCACCAAGGGGATGGGAACCAGGCAGGAGTGTCCTCACACCAGTGGGGCCACATCATTAAAGGTGACGCAACCGGCACATGTGGCCTCAAACCAGAGTACCTACATCACCAAGGGGCTGGGAGTGACACAGGCAAGAGGAGCCTCACAACACAGGGGCCAAAGAATAAAAAAGGTGAGGAATCCAGCAGTTGGAAACTCCCAGCAAGCAGCCCACAGCACAGAGGCCATGGGATCTAGGTCTGAGTGAACTAACACCAGAAAGCCAACATCATGAAACTGTGAGCACCACAGCCGTTGGGACCTCAGAGCTGAAGGCCCACATCCCCATGGGGATGGGAACATGGCAGGAGTGTCCTAGCACCACTTAGCACGTATCAGAAAATGTGGGTACCCAACAGTTATGGCCTGACGCCAGAGGGCACTCATGACCGAGTGGAGGAGGCTCCCAGCAGACTCCAACTGCCACCAAAGGGCCGACATCATCAAGGTGGGGTGTGCCAGCCTGGCAGGAGTGACCTCAGAGCAGAGGGCCCACCTCACAGAATTGTGAGCATCCCAACAAATATCAGACTCACCAGAGGGCTCACATCACCAAGGGGTTGGAAACCAAGCAGGAGTGTTCTCACAGCAGTGGACCCATATCAACGAAAGGTGAGGGACCCAGGACATGTGGCCTCAAACAAGGGGACACACATCACGAAGGGGCTGGGAGTGAGGCATGCAGGAGGAGACTCAAAACAGAGGGCCCATAGAATAAAAAAGGTGAGGAAACCAGAATTTGGAACCTCCAAGCAGGTGGCCGAGAGCACCGACGTTATGGGATACAGGCCGGAGTGAACTCACAGCAGAGGGCCCACATCCTGAAACTATGAGCAACCCAGACATTTGGACCACAGAGCAGAAGGCCCACATCCCCATGGGGATGGGAACCTGGCAGGAGTCTCACTGCACCAGTGGGCACACATCAGAAAATGTGGGGAGCCCAGCAGTTAGGGCCTGACGCAAGAGGGCCCTCATCACCGAGGGGAGTAGGAACCCAGCAGGCTCCAACTGCTACCAGAGGGCCGACGTTGCCAAGGCAGGGTGCGCCAGCAGGCAGGAGTTACCTCAGAGCAGAGGGCCCACCTCACAGAAGTATGAGGAACCCAACTAGGATCAAACTCTCACCAGTGGGCCCACATCACCAAGTGGATGGGAACCAGGCAGGAGTGTCCTCACACCAGTGGGGCCACGTCAGCGAAAGGTGAGGAACCCAGCACACGTGGCCTCAAACCAGAGGACACACATCAAGGAGGGGCTGGGAGTGAGGCAGGCAGGAGGAGCCTCAAAGCAGAGGGCCCATGGAATAAAAAAGTTGAGCAATCCGGCAAATGGAACCCCCCAGCAGGCAGCCAGGAGCAGCGAGGCTATGGGATCCAAGCCTGAGTGAACTCACACCAGAGGGCCCACATCCTGACACTGTGAGCAACCCAGACATTGGTACCTCTGAGCAGAAGTTCCACATCCCCATGGGGATGGGAACCTGGCAGGAGTGTCATCACAGCAGTGGGCGCACATCAGAAAATGTGGGGAGCCCAGCACTTAGGGCCTGACGTCAGAGGGCCCTCATCACCAAGGGGAGGAGGCACCCAGCATGCTCCAACTGCAACCAGAGGGCACATGTGGTCAAGGCGAAATGTGCCAGCCAGGCAGTAGTGACGTCACAGCAGAGGGCCCATCTCCCATAAGTGTGAGGAATCCAGGCAGGATCAGACTCTCACCAGAGGGCCCACATCACCAAGGGGTTGGGAACCAGGCAGGAGTGTCCTCACACCAGTGGGGTCACATCACTAAAAGGTGAGGCAACCGGCACATGTGGCCTCAAACCAGAGGACCTACATCAACAAGGGGCTCGCAGTGAGTCAGGCAGGAGGAGCCTCACAACACAGGGACCGAAGTACAAAAATGGTGAGGAATCCTGCAGTTGGAACCTCCTAGGAGGCGGCCACGAGCAGCGAGGCTATGGGATCCAGGCCTGAGTGAACTCACAACAGAGGGCCCTCATCATGAAACTGTGAGCAACACAGCCGTTGGGACCTCAGAGCTGAAGGCCCACATTCCCATGTGGTTGGGAACCTGGCAGGAGTGTACTCGCACCACAGGGCATACATCAGAAAATTTGGGAGCCCAGGAGTTACGGTCTGACGCCAGAGGGCCCTCATTACCGAGGGGAGGAGACTCCAAGCAGGCACCAACTCACAACTGAGGGCACACCTCGCCAAGGTAACGTTTGCCAGCCAGGCAGGAGTGACCTCACAGCAGAGGGCCTACCTCACAGAAGGGTAAGCAACCCAGCCAGGATAAAACTCTCACCAGAGGGTCCACATCACCAAGGGGATCGGAACCAGGCAGGACTGTCCTCACACCAGTGTGTTCACATCATAGAAAGGTGAGGAACCCAGCACATGTGGCCTAAAGCAGAGGACCCACATGTCCAAGAGCCTTGGAGTGAGGCAGGCAGGAGTAGCCACACAACACAGGGCCCATAGAATAAAAAAGGTGAGGAAACCGGCAGTAGGAACCTGCCAGCAGGCACCCCAGAGGACTGAGACTATGGGATCCAGGACACAGTGAACTCACAGCAGAGAGCCACATCATGAAACTGTGAGCAACCCAGATGTTGGGACCTCAGAGCACAAGGCCCACATCCCCATAGGGATGGGAACCTGGCAGGAGTGTCCTCGCACCACTTAGCATGTATCAGAAAATGTAGGTACCCAGCAGTTAGGGCCTGACGCCAGAGGGCCCTCATCACTGAGGGAAGGAGGCTCTCAACAGGCTCCAACTGCCACCAGAGTGCCGAAGTCGCCAAGAAGGTGTGTACAAGCCAGGCAGGAGTGACCTCAGAGCAGAGGGCCCACCTCACAGAAGTGTGAGGAACACAATCAGGATCAGACCCTCACCAGAGGGCCCACATCACTAAGGGGATGCGAACCAGGAAGGAGTGTCCTCACACCAGAGGGGCCACATCAGCTAAAGGTGAGGAACCCAGCACATGTGGCCTCAAACAAGGGGACACACATCACGAAGGGGCTGAGAGTGAGGCATGCAGGACGAGACTCACAACAGAGGGCCCATAGAATAAAAAAGGTGAGGAAACCAGAATTTGGAACCTCCAAGCAGGTGGCCGTGAGCACCGACGTTATGGGATACAGGCCGGAGTGAACTCACAGCAGAGGGCCCACATCCTGAAACTATGAGCAACCCAGACATTTGGACCACAGAGCAGAAGGCCCACATGCCCACGGGGATGGGAACCTGGCAGGCGTCTCACTGCACTAGTGCGCACACATCAGAAAAAGTGGGGAGCCCAGCAGTTAGGGCCTGACGCAAGAGGGCGCTCATCACCGAGGGGAGTAGTGACCCAGCAGGCTCCAACTGCTACCAGAGGGCCGACGTTGCCAAGGCAGGGTGCGCCAGCAGGCAGGAGTTACCTCAGAGCAGAGGGCCCACCTCACAGAAGTATGAGGGACCCAACTAGGATCAAACTCTCACCAGTGGGCCCACATCACCAAGTGGATGGGAGCCAGGTAGGAGTGTCCTCACACCAGTGGGGCCACATCAGCGAAAGGTGAGGAACCCAGCACACGTGGCCTCAAACCAGAGGACACACATGAACGAGGGCCTGGGAGTGAGGCAGGCAGGAGGAGCCTCAAAGCAGAGGGCCCATGGAATAAAAAAGTTGAGCAATCCGGCAAATGGAACCCCCCAGCAGGCAGCCAGGAGCAGCGAGGCTATGGGATCCAAGCCTGAGTGAACTCACACCAGAGGGCCCACATCCTGACACTGTGAGCAACCCAGACATTGGTACCTCTGAGCAGAAGTTCCACATCCCCATGGGGATGGGAACCTGGCAGGAGTGTCATCACACCAGTGGGCGCACATCAGAAAATGTGGGGAGACCAGCACTTAGGGCCTGACGTCAGAGGGCCCTCATCACAAAGGGGAGGAGGCACCCAGCACGCTCCAACTGCAACCGGAGGGCACATGTGGTCAAGGCGAAATGTGCCAGCCAGGCAGTAGTGACCTCACAGCAGAGGGCCCATCTCCCATAAGTGTGAGGAATCCAGCCAGGATCAGACTCTCACCAGAGGGCCCACATCACCAAGGGGATGGGAACCAGGCAGGAGTGTCCTCACACCAGTGGGACCACATCACTAAAAGGTGAGGCAACCGGCACATGTGGCCTGAAACCAGAGGACCTACATCAACAAGGGGCTCGCAATGATGTAGGCAGGAGGAGCCTCACAACACAGGGACCGAAGAATAAAAATGGTGAGGAATTCTGCAGTTGGAACCTCCCAGCAGGCCACACAGAGCACAGAGGCTATGGGATCTAGGCCTGTGTGAACTAACACCAGGGAGCTAACATCATGAAACTGTGAGCAACCCAGGCGTTGGGACAAGACAACAGAAGGCACACGTCCTCATGAGGATGGGAAACTTACAGGTGTGTCCTGGCATCACTAGGCTCACAGCACAAAAACATGCGGAGCCCAGCAGTTAGAGCCTGACGCCAGAGGGCCCTCATCACATAGGAGAGGAGGTTCCCAGCAGGCTCCAACTGCCACCAGAGGGCCGACCTCACCAAGGCAACGGGAGCAAGCAAGGCAGGAATTACCTCACAAAGAGGGCCAACCTCACAGAAGGGTGAGGAACCCAGCCAGGATCAGACTCTCACCAGAGGTCTCACATCACCAAGGGGATGGGAACCAGGCAGGTGTGTCCTCACACCAGTGGGGCCACATCACTTAAATGTGAGGCAACCGGCACATGTGGCCTCAAACCAGAGGACCTACATCAACAAGGGGCTTGCAATGATGTAGGCAGGAGGAGCCCCACAACACAGGGACCGAAAAATAAAAGTGGTGAGGAATCCTGCAGTTGGAACCTCCCAGCAGGCGGCCCAGAGCACAGAGGCTATGGGATCTAGGCCTGTGTGAACTTACAACAGGGAGCTAACATCATGAAACTGTGAGCAACCCAGGCGTTGGGACAAGACAACAGAAGGCACACGTCCACATGGGGATGGGAACCTTACAGGAGTGTCCTGGCATCACTGGGCTCACAGCACATAAACGTGGGGAGCCAGCAGTTAGAGCCTGATGCCAGAGGGCCCTCATCACATAGGAGAGGAAGTTCTCAGCAGACTCCAACTGCCACCAGAGGGCCGACGTCACCAAGGCAACGGGAGCAAGCAAGGCAGGAATTACCTCACAGAGAGGGACAACCTCATAGAAGGGTGAGGAACTCAGCCAGGATCACATTCTCACCAGATGTCCCACAACATAAGGGGATAGGAACTAAGCAGGAGTGTCCTCACACCAGTGGGGCCACATTATCGAAAGGAGAGGAACCCAGCACACGTGGCCTCAAACATGAGGACAAACATCACCAAGAGGCTGGGAGTGAGGCAGGCAGGAGGAGCCTCAAAACTGAGGGCCCATAGAATAAAAAAGGTGAGGAATCCTGCAGTTGGAATCTCCCAGCAGGCGTCAAGGAGCAGTGAGGCTATGGGATCCCGTCCGCTATGAACTCACAACAGAGGGACCTCATCATGAAACTGTGAGCAACCCAGCCGTTGGGACCACAGAGCAGAAGGCTCACATTCCCATGAGGCTGGGAACCTGGCAGGAGTGTACTCACACCACAGGGCATATATCAGAAAATTTTGGGAGCCCAGGAGTTAGGACCTGACGCCAGAGGGCCCTCATTACCCAGGGGAGAAGACTCCCAGCAGGCACCAACTCCCAAATGAGGGCCCACGTCGCCAAGATGCCGTGTGCCAGCCAGGCACGAGTGACCTCACAGCAGAGGGCCTACGTCACAGAAGGGTGAGGAACCCAGCCAGTATAAGACTCTCACCAGAGTGCCCACATCACCAAGGGGATCGGAAAGAGGCAGGAGTGTCCTCACACCAGTGTGGCCAAAGCATAGAAAGGTGAGGAACCCAGAACATGTGGCCTAAACCAGAGGACCCACATCTCCAAGGGGCTCGGAGTGAGGCAGGCAGGAGTAGCCTCACAACACAGGGCCCATAGCATAAAAAATGTGAGGAATCCAGTAGTTGGAACCTCCCAGCAGGTGGCCCAGAGCACAGAGTCTATGGGATCCAGGCCACAGTGAACTCACAGCAGAAGGCCCACATCGTGAAACTGTGAGCATCCCAGCCATTGGGACCTCAGAGCAGAAGGCCCACATCCCCATGAGGATGGGAATTTGGCAGGAGTGTACTCGCACCACTGGGCGCACATCAGAAAATGTGTGGAGCCCAGCACTTAGGTCCTGACAACATAGGGCCCTCATCACCGAGGGGAGGAGGACCCAGCATGCTCCAACTGCAACCAGAGGGCCCACGTGTCCAAGGCGATGTGTGAAAGCCAGGCAGGAGTGACCTCAGAGCAGAGGGCCTACCTCCCAGAAGGGTGAGGAATCCAGCCAGGATCAGACTCACAGCAGAGGACCCATATCACCAAGGGGATGGGAACCAGGCAGGAGTGTCCTCACACCAGTGGGGCCACATCACTAAAAGCTGAGGAGAGCGGCACATGTGGCCTCCAACCAGAGTACCTACATCAGCAAGGGGCTGGGAGTGACGCAGGAAGAGGAGCCTCACAACACAGGGGCCAAAGAATAAAAAAGGTGAGGAATCCAGCAGTTGGAAACTGCCAGCAAGCAGCCCACAGCACAGAGGCCCTGGGATCTAGGTCTGAGTGAACTAACACCAGAAAGTCAACATCATGAAACTGTGAGCACCACAGCTGTTGGGACCTCAGAGCTGAAGGCCACATCCCCATGGGGATGGGAACTTGGCAGGAGTGTCCTAGCACCACTTCGCGCGTATCAGAAAATGTGGGTACCCAGCAGTTATGGCCTGACGCCAGAGGGCACTCATGACCGAGTGGAGGAGGCTCCCAGCAGGTTCCAACTGCCACCAAAGGGCCGACATCACCAAGGTGGGGTGTGCCAGCCAGACAGGAGTGACCTCAGAGCAGAGGGCCCACCTCACAAAATTTTGAGCATCCCAACAAATATCAAACTCACCAGAGGGTCCACAAGACCAAGGGGATGGAAACCAGGCAGGAGTGTTCTCACACCAGTGGACCCACATCAACGAAAGGTGAGGGACCCAGGACACGTGGCCTCAAACTAGTGAACACACATCACCAAAGGGCTTGGTGTGAGGCAGGCAGGAGGAGCCTCAAAATAGAGGGCCCATAGAATAAAAAAGTTGAGGAATCCCTCAGCTGGCAACTCCTAGCAGGCGGCCAGGAGCAGCGAGGCTATGGGATCCAGGCCTGAGTGAACTCACAACAGAGGGCCCTCATCATGAAACTGTGAGCAACCCAGCCGTTGGGACCTCAGAACAGAAGGCCCACATGCCCATGGGGATGGGAAAATGGCAGGAGTGTCCTCGCACCACTGGGAGCACATCAGAAAATTTTTGGAACCCAGGAGTTAGGGCCTGAAGCCCGAGTGCCCTCCTTATCAAGCGGAGTAGACCCACAGCACGCACCAACTGCCAACTGAGGGCCCACGTCGCCAAGGTGACGTGTGCCAGACAGGCAGGATTTACCTCACGGCAGAGGGCCCACCTCACAGAAGGTTGAGGAACGCAGCCAGGATCAGACTCTCACCAGAGGGCCCACATCACCAAGGGGATGGGAACCAGGCAGGAGTGTCCTCACACCAGTGGGGCCACATCAGCGAAAGATGTGGAACCCAGCGCATGTGGCCTCATACAATGGGACACACATCAAGAAGGGGATGGGAGTGAGACATGCAGTAGGAGACTCACAAGTGAGGGCCTATAGAATAAAAAAGGTGAGGAATCCAGCATTTGGAAGCTCCAAGCAGGCGGCCCAGAGAACCGACGCTATGGGATACAGGTCGGAGTGAACTCACAGCAGAGTGCCCACATCATGAAACTGTGAGCAACCCAGCCGTTGGGACCTCAGAACCGAAGGCCCACATGTCCATGAGGATGGGAACCTGGCAGGAGTGTACTCGCACCACTGGGGGCACATCAGAAAATGTGTGGAGCCCAGCACTTAGGTCCTGACAACATAGGGCCCTCATCACCGAGGGGAGGAGGACCCAGCATGCTCCAACTGCAACCAGAGGGCCCACGTGTCCAAGGCGACGTGTGCAAGCCAGGCAGGAGTGACCTCAGAGCAGAGGGCCTACCTCCCAGAAGGGTGAGGAATCCAGCCAGGATCAGACTCTCAGCAGAGGGCCCACATCACCAAGGGGATGGGAACCAGGCAGGAGTGTCCTCACACCAGTGGGGCCACATCATTAAAGGTGACGCAACCGGCACATGTGGCCTCAAACCAGAGTACCTACATCACCAAGGGGCTGGGAGTGACACAGGCAAGAGGAGCCTCACAACACAGGGGCCAAAGAATAATAAAGGTGAGGAATCCAGCAGTTGGAAACTCGCAGCAAGCAGCCCATAGCACAGAGGCCATGGGATCTAGGTCTGAGTGAACTAACACCAGAAAGCCAACATCATGAAACTGTGAGCACCACAGCCGTTGGGACCTCAGAGCTGAAGGCCCACATCCCCATGGGGATGGGAACATGGCAGGAGTGTCCTAGCACCACTTAGCACGTATCAGAAAATGTGGGTACCCAGCAGTTATGGCCTGACGCCAGAGGGCACTCATGACCGAGTGGAGGAGGCTCCCAGCAGACTCCAACTGCCACCAAAGGGCCGACATCATCAAGGTGGGATGTGCCAGCCAGGCAGGAGTGACCTCAGAGCAGAGGGCCCACCTCACAGAATTGTGAGCATCCCAACAAATATCAGACTCACCAGAGGGCTCACATCACCAAGGGGTTGGAAACCAAGCAGGAGTGTTCTCACAGCAGTGGACCCATATCAACGAAAGGTGAGGGACCCAGGACATGTGGCCTCAAACAAGGGGACACACATCACGAAGGGGCTGGGAGTGAGGCATGCAGGAGGAGACTCACAACAGAGGGCCCATAGAATAAAAAAGGTGAGGAAACCAGAATTTGGAACCTCCAAGCAGGTGGCCGAGAGCACCGACGTTATGGGATACAGGCCGGAGTGAACTCACAGCAGAGGGCCCACATCCTGAAACTATGAGCAACCCAGACATTTGGACCACAGAGCAGAAGGCCCACATCCCCATGGGGATGGGAACCTGGCAGGAGTCTCACTGCACCAGTGGGCACACATCAGAAAATGTGGGGAGCCCAGCAGTTAGGGTCTGACGCAAGAGGGCCCTCATCACCGAGGGGAGTAGGGACCCAGCAGGCTCCAACTGCTACCAGAGGGCCGACGTTGCCAAGGCAGGGTGCGCCAGCAGGCAGGAGTGACCTCAGAGCAGAGGGCCCACCTCACAGAAGTATGAGGAACCCAACTAGGATCAAACTCTCACCAGTGGGCCCACATCACCAAGTGGATGGGAGCCAGGCAGGAGTGTCCTCACACCAGTGGGGCCACATCAGCGAAAGGTGAGGAACCCAGCACACGTGGCCTCAAACCAGAGGACACACATCAAGGAGGGGCTGGGAGTGAGGCAGGCAGGAGGATCCTCAAAGCAGAGGGCCCATGGAATAAAAAAGTTGAGCAATCCGGCAAATGGAACCCCCCAGCAGGCAGCCAGGAGCAGCGAGGCTATGGGATCCAAGCCTGAGTGAACTCACACCAGAGGGCCCACATCCTGACACTGTGAGCAACCCAGACATTGGTACCTCTGAGCAGAAGTTCCACATCCCCTTGGGGATGGGAACCTGGCAGGAGTGTCATCACAGCAGTGGGCGCACATCAGAAAATGTGGGGAGCCCAGCACTTAGGGCCTGACGTCAGAGGGCCCTCATCACCAAGGGGAGGAGGCACCCAGCACGCTCCAACTGCAACCAGAGGGCACATGTGGTCAAGGCGAAATGTGCCAGCCAGGCAGTAGTGACGTCACAGCAGAGGGCCCATCTCCCATAAGTGTGAGGAATCCAGGCAGGATCAGACTCTCACCAGAGGGCCCACATCACCAAGGGGTTGGGAACCAGGCAGGAGTGTCCTCACACCAGTGGGGTCACATCACTAAAAGGTGAGGCAACCGGCACATGTGGCCTCAAACCAGAGGACCTACATCAACAAGGGGCTCGCAGTGAGTCAGGCAGGAGGAGCCTCACAACACAGGGACCGAAGTACAAAAATGGTGAGGAATCCTGCAGTTGGAACCTCCTAGGAGGCGGCCAGGAGCAGCGAGGCTATGGGATCCAGGCCTGAGTGAACTCACAACAGAGGGCCCTCATCATGAAACTGTGAGCAACACAGCCGTTGGGACCTCAGAGCTGAAGGCCCACATTCCCATGTGGTTGGGAACCTGGCAGGAGTGTACTCGCACCACAGGGCATACATCAGAAAATTTGGGAGCCCAGGAGTTACGGTCTGACGCCAGAGGGCCCTCATTACCGAGGGGAGGAGACTCCAAGCAGGCACCAACTCACAACTGAGGGCACACCTCGCCAAGGTAACGTTTGCCAGCCAGGCAGGAGTGACCTCACAGCAGAGGGCCTACCTCACAGAAGGGTAAGGAACCCAGCCAGGATAAAACTCTCACCAGAGGGTCCACATCACCAAGGGGATCGGAACCAGGCAGGACTGTCCTCACACCAGTGTGTTCACATCATAGAAAGGTGAGGAACCCAGCACATGTGGCCTAAAGCAGAGGACCCACATGTCCAAGAGCCTTGGAGTGAGGCAGGCAGGAGTAGCCACACAACACAGGGCCCATAGAATAAAAAAGGTGAGGAAAACGGCAGTAGGAACCTGCCAGCAGGCACCCCAGAGGACTGAGACTATGGGATCCAGGACACAGTGAACTCACAGCAGAGAGCCACATCATGAAACTGTGAGCAACCCAGATGTTGGGACCTCAGAGCACAAGGCCCACATCCCCATAGGGATGGGAACCTGGCAGGAGTGTCCTCGCACCACTTAGCATGTATCAGAAAATGTAGGTACCCAGCAGTTAGGGCCTGACGCCAGAGGGCCCTCATCACCGAGGGAAGGAGGCTCTCAACAGGCTCCAACTGCCACCAGAGTGCCGAAGTCGCCAAGAAGGTGTGTACAAGCCAGGCAGGAGTGACCTCAGAGCAGAGGGCCCACCTCACAGAAGTGTGAGGAACACAATCAGGATCAGACCCTCACCAGAGGGCCCACATCACTAAGGGGATGCGAACCAGGAAGGAGTGTCCTCACACCAGAGGGGCCACATCAGCTAAAGGTGAGGAACCCAGCATATGTGGCCTCAAACAAGGGGACACACATCACGAAGGGGCTGAGAGTGAGGCATGCAGGACGAGACTCACAACAGAGGGCCCATAGAATAAAAAAGGTGAGGAAACCAGAATTTGGAACCTCCAAGCAGGTGGCCGAGAGCACCGACGTTATGGGATACAGGCCGGAGTGAACTCACAGCAGAGGGCCCACATCCTGAAACTATGAGCAACCCAGACATTTGGACCACAGAGCAGAAGGCCCACATGCCCACGGGGATGGGAACCTGGCAGGCGTCTCACTGCACTAGTGGGCACACATCAGAAAAAGTGGGGAGCCCAGCAGTTAGGGCCTGACGCAAGAGGGCGCTCATCACCGAGGGGAGTAGTGACCCAGCAGGCTCCAACTGCTACCAGAGGGCCGACGTTGCCAAGGCAGGGTGCGCCAGCAGGCAGGAGTGACCTCAGAGCAGAGGGCCCACCTCACAGAAGTATGAGGAACCCAACTAGGATCAAACTCTCACCAGTGGGCCCACATCACCAAGTGGATGGGAGCCAGGCAGGAGTGTCCTCACACCAGTGGGGCCACATCAGCGAAAGGTGAGGAACCCAGCACACGTGGCCTCAAACCAGAGGACACACATCAACGAGGGGCTGGGAGTGAGGCAGGCAGGAGGAGCCTCAAAGCAGAGGGCCCATGGAATAAAAAAGTTGAGCAATCCGGCAAATGGAACCCCCCAGCAGGCAGCCAGGAGCAGCGAGGCTATGGGATCCAAGCCTGAGTGAACTCACACCAGAGGGCCCACATCCTGACACTGTGAGCAACCCAGACATTGGTACATCTGAGCAGAAGTTCCACATCCCCATGGGGATGGGAACCTGGCAGGAGTGTCATCACACCAGTGGGCGCACATCAGAAAATGTGGGGAGCCCAGCACTTAGGGCCTGACGTCAGAGGGCCCTCATCACCAAGGGGAGGAGGCACCCAGCACGCTCCAACTGCAACCGGAGGGCACATGTGGTCAAGGCGAAATGTGTCAGCCAGGCAGTAGTGACCTCACAGCAGAGGGCCCATCTCCCATAAGTGTGAGGAATCCAGCCAGGATCAGACTCTCACCAGAGGGCCCACATCACCAAGGGGATGGGAACCAGGCAGGAGTGTCCTCACACCAGTGGGGCCACATCACTAAAAGGTGAGGCAAGCGGCACATGTGGCCTGAAACCAGAGGACCTACATCAACAAGGGGCTCGCAATGATGTAGGCAGGAGGAGCCTCACAACACAGGGACCGAAGAAAAAAATGGTGAGGAATTCTGCAGTTGGAACCTCCCAGCAGGCCACCCAGAGCACAGAGGCTATGGGATCTAGGCCTGTGTGAACTAACACCAGGGAGCTAACATCATGAAACTGTGAGCAACCCAGGCGTTGGGACAAGACAACAGAAGGCACACGTCCTCATGGGGATGGGAAACTTACAGGAGTGTCCTGGCATCACTACGCTCACAGCACAAAAACATGCGGAGCCCAGCAGTTAGAGCCTGACGCCAGAGGGCCCTCATCACATAGGAGAGGAGGTTCCCAGCAGGCTCCAACTGCCACCAGAGGGCCGACATCACCAAGGCAACGGGAGCAAGCAAGGCAGGAATTACCTCACAAAGAGGGCCAACCTCACAGAAGGGTGAGGAACCCAGCCAGGATCAGACTCTCACCAGAGGTCCCACATCACCAAGGGGATGGGAACCAGGCAGGAGTGTCCTCACACCAGTGGGGCCACATCACTTAAATGTGAGGCAACCGGCACATGTGGCCTCAAACCAGAGGACCTACATCAACAAGGGGCTTGCAATGATGTAGGCAGGAGGAGCCTCACAACACAGGGACCGAAAAATAAAAGTGGTGAGGAATCCTGCAGTTGGAACCTCCCAGCAGGCGGCCCAGAGCACAGAGGCTATGGGATCTAGGCCTGTGTGAACTTACAACAGGGAGCTAACATCATGAAACTGTGAGCAACCCAGGCGTTGGGACAAGACAACAGAAGGCACACGTCCACATGGGGATGGGAACCTTACAGGAGTGTCCTGGCATCACTGGGCTCACAGCACATAAACGTGGGGAGCCAGCAGTTAGAGCCTGATGCCAGAGGGCCCTCATCACATAGGAGAGGAAGTTCTCAGCAGGCTCCAACTGCCACCAGAGGGCCGACGTCACCAAGGCAACGGGAGCAAGCAAGGCAGGAATTACCTCACAGAGAGGGCCAACCTCATAGAAGGGTATGGAACCCAGCCAGGATCACATTCTCACCAGATGTCTCACAACACAAGGGGATAGGAACTAAGCAGGAGTGTCCTCACACCAGTGGGGCCACATTATCGAAAGGAGAGGAACCCAGCACACGTGGCCTCAAACATGAGGACAAACATCACCAAGAGGCTGGGAGTGAGGCAGGCAGGAGGAGCCTCAAAACTGAGGGCCCATAGAATAAAAAAGGTGAGGAATCCTGCAGTTGGAATCTCCCAGCAGGCGTCAAGGAGCAGTGAGGCTATGGGATCCCGTCCGCTATGAACTCACAACAGAGGGACCTCATCATGAAACTGTGAGCAACCCAGCCGTTGGGACCACAGAGCAGAAGGCTCACATTCCCATGAGGTTGGGAACCTGGCAGGAGTGTACTCACACCACAGGGCATATATCAGAAAATTTTGGGAGCCCAGGAGTTAGGACCTGACGCCAGAGGGCCCTCATTACCCAGGGGAGAAGACTCCCAGCAGGCACCAACTCCCAAATGAGGGCCCACGTCGCCAAGATGCCGTGCGCCAGCCAGGCAGGAGTGACCTCACAGCAGAGGGCCTACGTCACAGAAGGGTGAGGAACCCAGCCAGTATAAGACTCTCACCAGAGTGCCCACATCACCAAGGGGATCGGAAAGAGGCAGGAGTGTCCTCACACCAGTGTGGCCAAAGCATAGAAAGGTGAGGAACCCAGAACATGTGGCCTAAACCAGAGGACCCACATCTCCAAGGGGCTCGGAGTGAGGCAGGCAGGAGTAGCCTCACAACACAGGGCCCATAGCATAAAAAATGTGAGGAATCCAGTAGTTGGAACCTCCCAGCAGGTGGCCCAGAGCACAGAGTCTATGGGATCCAGGCCACAGTGAACTCACAGCAGAAGGCCCACATCGTGAAACTGTGAGCATCCCAGCCATTGGGACCTCAGAGCAGAAGGCCCACATCCCCATGAGGATGGGAATTTGGCAGGAGTGTACTCGCACCACTGGGCGCACATCAGAAAATGTGTGGAGCCCAGCACTTAGGTCCTGACAACATAGGGCCCTCATCACCGAGGGGAGGAGGACCCAGCATGCTCCAACTGCAACCAGAGGGCCCACGTGTCCAAGGCGATGTGTGAAAGCCAGGCAGGAGTGACCTCAGAGCAGAGGGCCTACCTCCCAGAAGGGTGAGGAATCCAGCCAGGATCAGACTCACAGCAGAGGACCCATATCACCAAGGGGATGGGAACCAGGCAGGAGTGTCCTCACACCAGTGGGGCCACATCACTAAAAGCTGAGGAGAGCGGCACATGTGGCCTCCAACCAGAGTACCTACATCAGCAAGGGGCTGGGAGTGACGCAGGAAGAGGAGCCTCACAACACAGGGGCCAAAGAATAAAAAAGGTGAGGAATCCAGCAGTTGGAAACTGCCAGCAAGCAGCCCACAGCACAGAGGCCCTGGGATCTAGGTCTGAGTGAACTAACACCAGAAAGTCAACATCATGAAACTGTGAGCACCACAGCTGTTGGGACCTCAGAGCTGAAGGCCACATCCCCATGGGGATGGGAACTTGGCAGGAGTGTCCTAGCACCACTTAGCACGTATCAGAAAATGTGGGTACCCAGCAGTTATGGCCTGACGCCAGAGGGCACTCATGACCGAGTGGAGGAGGCTCCCAGCAGGTTCCAACTGCCACCAAAGGGCCGACATCACCAAGGTGGGGTGTGCCAGCCAGACAGGAGTGACCTCAGAGCAGAGGGCCCACCTCACAAAATTTTGAGCATCCCAACAAATATCAAACTCACCAGAGGGTCCACAAGACCAAGGGGATGGAAACCAGGCAGGAGTGTTCTCACACCAGTGGACCCACATCAACGAAAGGTGAGGGACCCAGGACACGTGGCCTCAAACTAGTGAACACACATCACCAAAGGGCTTGGTGTGAGGCAGGCAGGAGGAGCCTCAAAATAGAGGGCCCATAGAATAAAAAAGTTGAGGAATCCCTCAGCTGGCAACTCCTAGCAGGCGGCCAGGAGCAGCGAGGCTATGGGATCCAGGCCTGAGTGAACTCACAACAGAGGGCCCTCATCATGAAACTGTGAGCAACCCAGCCGTTGGGACCTCAGAACAGAAGGCCCACATGCCCATGGGGATGGGAAAATGGCAGGAGTGTCCTCGCACCACTGGGAGCACATCAGAAAACTTTTGGAACCCAGGAGTTAGGGCCTGAAGCCCGAGTGCCCTCCTTACCAAGCGGAGTAGACCCACAGCACGCACCAACTGCCAACTGAGGGCCCACGTCGCCAAGGTGACGTGTGCCAGACAGGCAGGATTTACCTCACGGCAGAGGGCCCACCTCACAGAAGGTTGAGGAACGCAGCCAGGATCAGACTCTCACCAGAGGGCCCACATCACCAAGGGGATGGGAACCAGGCAGGAGTGTCCTCACACCAGTGGGGCCACATCAGCGAAAGATGTGGAACCCAGCGCATGTGGCCTCATACAATGGGACACACATCAAGAAGGGGATGGGAGTGAGACATGCAGTAGGAGACTCACAAGCGAGGGCCTATAGAATAAAAAAGGTGAGGAATCCAGCATTTGGAAGCTCCAAGCAGGCGGCCCAGAGAACCGACGCTATGGGATACAGGTCGGAGTGAACTCACAGCAGAGTGCCCACATCATGAAACTGTGAGCAACCCAGCCGTTGGGACCTCAGAACCGAAGGCCCACATGTCCATGAGGATGGGAACCTGGCAGGAGTGTACTCGCACCACTGGGGGCACATCAGAAAATGTGTGGAGCCCAGCACTTAGGTCCTGACAACATAGGGCCCTCATCACCGAGGGGAGGAGGACCCAGCATGCTCCAACTGCAACCAGAGGGCCCACGTGTCCAAGGCGACGTGTGCAAGCCAGGCAGGAGTGACCTCAGAGCAGAGGGCCTACCGCCCAGAAGGGTGAGGAATCCAGCCAGGATCAGACTCTCAGCAGAGGGCCCACATCACCAAGGGGATGGGAACCAGGCAGGAGTGTCCTCACACCAGTGGGGCCACATCATTAAAGGTGACGCAACCGGCACATGTGGCCTCAAACCAGAGTACCTACATCACCAAGGGGCTGGGAGTGACACAGGCAAGAGGAGCCTCACAACACAGGGGCCAAAGAATAAAAAAGGTGAGGAATCCAGCAGTTGGAAACTCCCAGCAAGCAGCCCACAGCACAGAGGCCATGGGATCTAGGTCTGAGTGAACTAACACCAGAAAGCCAACATCATGAAACTGTGAGCACCACAGCCGTTGGGACCTCAGAGCTGAAGGCCCACATCCCCATGGGGATGGGAACATGGCAGGAGTGTCCTAGCACCACTTAGCACGTATCAGAAAATGTGGGTACCCAACAGTTATGGCCTGACGCCAGAGGGCACTCATGACCGAGTGGAGGAGGCTCCCAGCAGACTCCAACTGCCACCAAAGGGCCGACATCATCAAGGTGGGGTGTGCCAGCCTGGCAGGAGTGACCTCAGAGCAGAGGGCCCACCTCACAGAATTGTGAGCATCCCAACAAATATCAGACTCACCAGAGGGCTCACATCACCAAGGGGTTGGAAACCAAGCAGGAGTGTTCTCACAGCAGTGGACCCATATCAACGAAAGGTGAGGGACCCAGGACATGTGGCCTCAAACAAGGGGACACACATCACGAAGGGGCTGGGAGTGAGGCATGCAGGAGGAGACTCAAAACAGAGGGCCCATAGAATAAAAAAGGTGAGGAAACCAGAATTTGGAACCTCCAAGCAGGTGGCCGAGAGCACCGACGTTATGGGATACAGGCCGGAGTGAACTCACAGCAGAGGGCCCACATCCTGAAACTATGAGCAACCCAGACATTTGGACCACAGAGCAGAAGGCCCACATCCCCATGGGGATGGGAACCTGGCAGGAGTCTCACTGCACCAGTGGGCACACATCAGAAAATGTGGGGAGCCCAGCAGTTAGGGCCTGACGCAAGAGGGCCCTCATCACCGAGGGGAGTAGGAACCCAGCAGGCTCCAACTGCTACCAGAGGGCCGACGTTGCCAAGGCAGGGTGCGCCAGCAGGCAGGAGTTACCTCAGAGCAGAGGGCCCACCTCACAGAAGTATGAGGAACCCAACTAGGATCAAACTCTCACCAGTGGGCCCACATCACCAAGTGGATGGGAACCAGGCAGGAGTGTCCTCACACCAGTGGGGCCACGTCAGCGAAAGGTGAGGAACCCAGCACACGTGGCCTCAAACCAGAGGACACACATCAAGGAGGGGCTGGGAGTGAGGCAGGCAGGAGGAGCCTCAAAGCAGAGGGCCCATGGAATAAAAAAGTTGAGCAATCCGGCAAATGGAACCCCCCAGCAGGCAGCCAGGAGCAGCGAGGCTATGGGATCCAAGCCTGAGTGAACTCACACCAGAGGGCCCACATCCTGACACTGTGAGCAACCCAGACATTGGTACCTCTGAGCAGAAGTTCCACATCCCCATGGGGATGGGAACCTGGCAGGAGTGTCATCACAGCAGTGGGCGCACATCAGAAAATGTGGGGAGCCCAGCACTTAGGGCCTGACGTCAGAGGGCCCTCATCACCAAGGGGAGGAGGCACCCAGCATGCTCCAACTGCAACCAGAGGGCACATGTGGTCAAGGCGAAATGTGCCAGCCAGGCAGTAGTGACGTCACAGCAGAGGGCCCATCTCCCATAAGTGTGAGGAATCCAGGCAGGATCAGACTCTCACCAGAGGGCCCACATCACCAAGGGGTTGGGAACCAGGCAGGAGTGTCCTCACACCAGTGGGGTCACATCACTAAAAGGTGAGGCAACCGGCACATGTGGCCTCAAACCAGAGGACCTACATCAACAAGGGGCTCGCAGTGAGTCAGGCAGGAGGAGCCTCACAACACAGGGACCGAAGTACAAAAATGGTGAGGAATCCTGCAGTTGGAACCTCCTAGGAGGCGGCCACGAGCAGCGAGGCTATGGGATCCAGGCCTGAGTGAACTCACAACAGAGGGCCCTCATCATGAAACTGTGAGCAACACAGCCGTTGGGACCTCAGAGCTGAAGGCCCACATTCCCATGTGGTTGGGAACCTGGCAGGAGTGTACTCGCACCACAGGGCATACATCAGAAAATTTGGGAGCCCAGGAGTTACGGTCTGACGCCAGAGGGCCCTCATTACCGAGGGGAGGAGACTCCAAGCAGGCACCAACTCACAACTGAGGGCACACCTCGCCAAGGTAACGTTTGCCAGCCAGGCAGGAGTGACCTCACAGCAGAGGGCCTACCTCACAGAAGGGTAAGCAACCCAGCCAGGATAAAACTCTCACCAGAGGGTCCACATCACCAAGGGGATCGGAACCAGGCAGGACTGTCCTCACACCAGTGTGTTCACATCATAGAAAGGTGAGGAACCCAGCACATGTGGCCTAAAGCAGAGGACCCACATGTCCAAGAGCCTTGGAGTGAGGCAGGCAGGAGTAGCCACACAACACAGGGCCCATAGAATAAAAAAGGTGAGGAAACCGGCAGTAGGAACCTGCCAGCAGGCACCCCAGAGGACTGAGACTATGGGATCCAGGACACAGTGAACTCACAGCAGAGAGCCACATCATGAAACTGTGAGCAACCCAGATGTTGGGACCTCAGAGCACAAGGCCCACATCCCCATAGGGATGGGAACCTGGCAGGAGTGTCCTCGCACCACTTAGCATGTATCAGAAAATGTAGGTACCCAGCAGTTAGGGCCTGACGCCAGAGGGCCCTCATCACTGAGGGAAGGAGGCTCTCAACAGGCTCCAACTGCCACCAGAGTGCCGAAGTCGCCAAGAAGGTGTGTACAAGCCAGGCAGGAGTGACCTCAGAGCAGAGGGCCCACCTCACAGAAGTGTGAGGAACACAATCAGGATCAGACCCTCACCAGAGGGCCCACATCACTAAGGGGATGCGAACCAGGAAGGAGTGTCCTCACACCAGAGGGGCCACATCAGCTAAAGGTGAGGAACCCAGCACATGTGGCCTCAAACAAGGGGACACACATCACGAAGGGGCTGAGAGTGAGGCATGCAGGACGAGACTCACAACAGAGGGCCCATAGAATAAAAAAGGTGAGGAAACCAGAATTTGGAACCTCCAAGCAGGTGGCCGTGAGCACCGACGTTATGGGATACAGGCCGGAGTGAACTCACAGCAGAGGGCCCACATCCTGAAACTATGAGCAACCCAGACATTTGGACCACAGAGCAGAAGGCCCACATGCCCACGGGGATGGGAACCTGGCAGGCGTCTCACTGCACTAGTGCGCACACATCAGAAAAAGTGGGGAGCCCAGCAGTTAGGGCCTGACGCAAGAGGGCGCTCATCACCGAGGGGAGTAGTGACCCAGCAGGCTCCAACTGCTACCAGAGGGCCGACGTTGCCAAGGCAGGGTGCGCCAGCAGGCAGGAGTTACCTCAGAGCAGAGGGCCCACCTCACAGAAGTATGAGGGACCCAACTAGGATCAAACTCTCACCAGTGGGCCCACATCACCAAGTGGATGGGAGCCAGGTAGGAGTGTCCTCACACCAGTGGGGCCACATCAGCGAAAGGTGAGGAACCCAGCACACGTGGCCTCAAACCAGAGGACACACATGAACGAGGGCCTGGGAGTGAGGCAGGCAGGAGGAGCCTCAAAGCAGAGGGCCCATGGAATAAAAAAGTTGAGCAATCCGGCAAATGGAACCCCCCAGCAGGCAGCCAGGAGCAGCGAGGCTATGGGATCCAAGCCTGAGTGAACTCACACCAGAGGGCCCACATCCTGACACTGTGAGCAACCCAGACATTGGTACCTCTGAGCAGAAGTTCCACATCCCCATGGGGATGGGAACCTGGCAGGAGTGTCATCACACCAGTGGGCGCACATCAGAAAATGTGGGGAGACCAGCACTTAGGGCCTGACGTCAGAGGGCCCTCATCACAAAGGGGAGGAGGCACCCAGCACGCTCCAACTGCAACCGGAGGGCACATGTGGTCAAGGCGAAATGTGCCAGCCAGGCAGTAGTGACCTCACAGCAGAGGGCCCATCTCCCATAAGTGTGAGGAATCCAGCCAGGATCAGACTCTCACCAGAGGGCCCACATCACCAAGGGGATGGGAACCAGGCAGGAGTGTCCTCACACCAGTGGGACCACATCACTAAAAGGTGAGGCAACCGGCACATGTGGCCTGAAACCAGAGGACCTACATCAACAAGGGGCTCGCAATGATGTAGGCAGGAGGAGCCTCACAACACAGGGACCGAAGAATAAAAATGGTGAGGAATTCTGCAGTTGGAACCTCCCAGCAGGCCACACAGAGCACAGAGGCTATGGGATCTAGGCCTGTGTGAACTAACACCAGGGAGCTAACATCATGAAACTGTGAGCAACCCAGGCGTTGGGACAAGACAACAGAAGGCACACGTCCTCATGAGGATGGGAAACTTACAGGTGTGTCCTGGCATCACTAGGCTCACAGCACAAAAACATGCGGAGCCCAGCAGTTAGAGCCTGACGCCAGAGGGCCCTCATCACATAGGAGAGGAGGTTCCCAGCAGGCTCCAACTGCCACCAGAGGGCCGACCTCACCAAGGCAACGGGAGCAAGCAAGGCAGGAATTACCTCACAAAGAGGGCCAACCTCACAGAAGGGTGAGGAACCCAGCCAGGATCAGACTCTCACCAGAGGTCTCACATCACCAAGGGGATGGGAACCAGGCAGGTGTGTCCTCACACCAGTGGGGTCACATCACTTAAATGTGAGGCAACCGGCACATGTGGCCTCAAACCAGAGGACCTACATCAACAAGGGGCTTGCAATGATGTAGGCAGGAGGAGCCCCACAACACAGGGACCGAAAAATAAAAGTGGTGAGGAATCCTGCAGTTGGAACCTCCCAGCAGGCGGCCCAGAGCACAGAGGCTATGGGATCTAGGCCTGTGTGAACTTACAACAGGGAGCTAACATCATGAAACTGTGAGCAACCCAGGCGTTGGGACAAGACAACAGAAGGCACACGTCCACATGGGGATGGGAACCTTACAGGAGTGTCCTGGCATCACTGGGCTCACAGCACATAAACGTGGGGAGCCAGCAGTTAGAGCCTGATGCCAGAGGGCCCTCATCACATAGGAGAGGAAGTTCTCAGCAGACTCCAACTGCCACCAGAGGGCCGACGTCACCAAGGCAACGGGAGCAAGCAAGGCAGGAATTACCTCACAGAGAGGGACAACCTCATAGAAGGGTGAGGAACTCAGCCAGGATCACATTCTCACCAGATGTCCCACAACATAAGGGGATAGGAACTAAGCAGGAGTGTCCTCACACCAGTGGGGCCACATTATCGAAAGGAGAGGAACCCAGCACACGTGGCCTCAAACATGAGGACAAACATCACCAAGAGGCTGGGAGTGAGGCAGGCAGGAGGAGCCTCAAAACTGAGGGCCCATAGAATAAAAAAGGTGAGGAATCCTGCAGTTGGAATCTCCCAGCAGGCGTCAAGGAGCAGTGAGGCTATGGGATCCCGTCCGCTATGAACTCACAACAGAGGGACCTCATCATGAAACTGTGAGCAACCCAGCCGTTGGGACCACAGAGCAGAAGGCTCACATTCCCATGAGGCTGGGAACCTGGCAGGAGTGTACTCACACCACAGGGCATATATCAGAAAATTTTGGGAGCCCAGGAGTTAGGACCTGACGCCAGAGGGCCCTCATTACCCAGGGGAGAAGACTCCCAGCAGGCACCAACTCCCAAATGAGGGCCCACGTCGCCAAGATGCCGTGTGCCAGCCAGGCACGAGTGACCTCACAGCAGAGGGCCTACGTCACAGAAGGGTGAGGAACCCAGCCAGTATAAGACTCTCACCAGAGTGCCCACATCACCAAGGGGATCGGAAAGAGGCAGGAGTGTCCTCACACCAGTGTGGCCAAAGCATAGAAAGGTGAGGAACCCAGAACATGTGGCCTAAACCAGAGGACCCACATCTCCAAGGGGCTCGGAGTGAGGCAGGCAGGAGTAGCCTCACAACACAGGGCCCATAGCATAAAAAATGTGAGGAATCCAGTAGTTGGAACCTCCCAGCAGGTGGCCCAGAGCACAGAGTCTATGGGATCCAGGCCACAGTGAACTCACAGCAGAAGGCCCACATCGTGAAACTGTGAGCATCCCAGCCATTGGGACCTCAGAGCAGAAGGCCCACATCCCCATGAGGATGGGAATTTGGCAGGAGTGTACTCGCACCACTGGGCGCACATCAGAAAATGTGTGGAGCCCAGCACTTAGGTCCTGACAACATAGGGCCCTCATCACCGAGGGGAGGAGGACCCAGCATGCTCCAACTGCAACCAGAGGGCCCACGTGTCCAAGGCGATGTGTGAAAGCCAGGCAGGAGTGACCTCAGAGCAGAGGGCCTACCTCCCAGAAGGGTGAGGAATCCAGCCAGGATCAGACTCACAGCAGAGGACCCATATCACCAAGGGGATGGGAACCAGGCAGGAGTGTCCTCACACCAGTGGGGCCACATCACTAAAAGCTGAGGAGAGCGGCACATGTGGCCTCCAACCAGAGTACCTACATCAGCAAGGGGCTGGGAGTGACGCAGGAAGAGGAGCCTCACAACACAGGGGCCAAAGAATAAAAAAGGTGAGGAATCCAGCAGTTGGAAACTGCCAGCAAGCAGCCCACAGCACAGAGGCCCTGGGATCTAGGTCTGAGTGAACTAACACCAGAAAGTCAACATCATGAAACTGTGAGCACCACAGCTGTTGGGACCTCAGAGCTGAAGGCCACATCCCCATGGGGATGGGAACTTGGCAGGAGTGTCCTAGCACCACTTCGCGCGTATCAGAAAATGTGGGTACCCAGCAGTTATGGCCTGACGCCAGAGGGCACTCATGACCGAGTGGAGGAGGCTCCCAGCAGGTTCCAACTGCCACCAAAGGGCCGACATCACCAAGGTGGGGTGTGCCAGCCAGACAGGAGTGACCTCAGAGCAGAGGGCCCACCTCACAAAATTTTGAGCATCCCAACAAATATCAAACTCACCAGAGGGTCCACAAGACCAAGGGGATGGAAACCAGGCAGGAGTGTTCTCACACCAGTGGACCCACATCAACGAAAGGTGAGGGACCCAGGACACGTGGCCTCAAACTAGTGAACACACATCACCAAAGGGCTTGGTGTGAGGCAGGCAGGAGGAGCCTCAAAATAGAGGGCCCATAGAATAAAAAAGTTGAGGAATCCCTCAGCTGGCAACTCCTAGCAGGCGGCCAGGAGCAGCGAGGCTATGGGATCCAGGCCTGAGTGAACTCACAACAGAGGGCCCTCATCATGAAACTGTGAGCAACCCAGCCGTTGGGACCTCAGAACAGAAGGCCCACATGCCCATGGGGATGGGAAAATGGCAGGAGTGTCCTCGCACCACTGGGAGCACATCAGAAAATTTTTGGAACCCAGGAGTTAGGGCCTGAAGCCCGAGTGCCCTCCTTATCAAGCGGAGTAGACCCACAGCACGCACCAACTGCCAACTGAGGGCCCACGTCGCCAAGGTGACGTGTGCCAGACAGGCAGGATTTACCTCACGGCAGAGGGCCCACCTCACAGAAGGTTGAGGAACGCAGCCAGGATCAGACTCTCACCAGAGGGCCCACATCACCAAGGGGATGGGAACCAGGCAGGAGTGTCCTCACACCAGTGGGGCCACATCAGCGAAAGATGTGGAACCCAGCGCATGTGGCCTCATACAATGGGACACACATCAAGAAGGGGATGGGAGTGAGACATGCAGTAGGAGACTCACAAGTGAGGGCCTATAGAATAAAAAAGGTGAGGAATCCAGCATTTGGAAGCTCCAAGCAGGCGGCCCAGAGAACCGACGCTATGGGATACAGGTCGGAGTGAACTCACAGCAGAGTGCCCACATCATGAAACTGTGAGCAACCCAGCCGTTGGGACCTCAGAACCGAAGGCCCACATGTCCATGAGGATGGGAACCTGGCAGGAGTGTACTCGCACCACTGGGGGCACATCAGAAAATGTGTGGAGCCCAGCACTTAGGTCCTGACAACATAGGGCCCTCATCACCGAGGGGAGGAGGACCCAGCATGCTCCAACTGCAACCAGAGGGCCCACGTGTCCAAGGCGACGTGTGCAAGCCAGGCAGGAGTGACCTCAGAGCAGAGGGCCTACCTCCCAGAAGGGTGAGGAATCCAGCCAGGATCAGACTCTCAGCAGAGGGCCCACATCACCAAGGGGATGGGAACCAGGCAGGAGTGTCCTCACACCAGTGGGGCCACATCATTAAAGGTGACGCAACCGGCACATGTGGCCTCAAACCAGAGTACCTACATCACCAAGGGGCTGGGAGTGACACAGGCAAGAGGAGCCTCACAACACAGGGGCCAAAGAATAATAAAGGTGAGGAATCCAGCAGTTGGAAACTCGCAGCAAGCAGCCCATAGCACAGAGGCCATGGGATCTAGGTCTGAGTGAACTAACACCAGAAAGCCAACATCATGAAACTGTGAGCACCACAGCCGTTGGGACCTCAGAGCTGAAGGCCCACATCCCCATGGGGATGGGAACATGGCAGGAGTGTCCTAGCACCACTTAGCACGTATCAGAAAATGTGGGTACCCAGCAGTTATGGCCTGACGCCAGAGGGCACTCATGACCGAGTGGAGGAGGCTCCCAGCAGACTCCAACTGCCACCAAAGGGCCGACATCATCAAGGTGGGATGTGCCAGCCAGGCAGGAGTGACCTCAGAGCAGAGGGCCCACCTCACAGAATTGTGAGCATCCCAACAAATATCAGACTCACCAGAGGGCTCACATCACCAAGGGGTTGGAAACCAAGCAGGAGTGTTCTCACAGCAGTGGACCCATATCAACGAAAGGTGAGGGACCCAGGACATGTGGCCTCAAACAAGGGGACACACATCACGAAGGGGCTGGGAGTGAGGCATGCAGGAGGAGACTCACAACAGAGGGCCCATAGAATAAAAAAGGTGAGGAAACCAGAATTTGGAACCTCCAAGCAGGTGGCCGAGAGCACCGACGTTATGGGATACAGGCCGGAGTGAACTCACAGCAGAGGGCCCACATCCTGAAACTATGAGCAACCCAGACATTTGGACCACAGAGCAGAAGGCCCACATCCCCATGGGGATGGGAACCTGGCAGGAGTCTCACTGCACCAGTGGGCACACATCAGAAAATGTGGGGAGCCCAGCAGTTAGGGTCTGACGCAAGAGGGCCCTCATCACCGAGGGGAGTAGGGACCCAGCAGGCTCCAACTGCTACCAGAGGGCCGACGTTGCCAAGGCAGGGTGCGCCAGCAGGCAGGAGTGACCTCAGAGCAGAGGGCCCACCTCACAGAAGTATGAGGAACCCAACTAGGATCAAACTCTCACCAGTGGGCCCACATCACCAAGTGGATGGGAACCAGGCAGGAGTGTCCTCACACCAGTGGGGCCACATCAGCGAAAGGTGAGGAACCCAGCACACGTGGCCTCAAACCAGAGGACACACATCAAGGAGGGGCTGGGAGTGAGGCAGGCAGGAGGATCCTCAAAGCAGAGGGCCCATGGAATAAAAAAGTTGAGCAATCCGGCAAATGGAACCCCCCAGCAGGCAGCCAGGAGCAGCGAGGCTATGGGATCCAAGCCTGAGTGAACTCACACCAGAGGGCCCACATCCTGACACTGTGAGCAACCCAGACATTGGTACCTCTGAGCAGAAGTTCCACATCCCCTTGGGGATGGGAACCTGGCAGGAGTGTCATCACAGCAGTGGGCGCACATCAGAAAATGTGGGGAGCCCAGCACTTAGGGCCTGACGTCAGAGGGCCCTCATCACCAAGGGGAGGAGGCACCCAGCACGCTCCAACTGCAACCAGAGGGCACATGTGGTCAAGGCGAAATGTGCCAGCCAGGCAGTAGTGACGTCACAGCAGAGGGCCCATCTCCCATAAGTGTGAGGAATCCAGGCAGGATCAGACTCTCACCAGAGGGCCCACATCACCAAGGGGTTGGGAACCAGGCAGGAGTGTCCTCACACCAGTGGGGTCACATCACTAAAAGGTGAGGCAACCGGCACATGTGGCCTCAAACCAGAGGACCTACATCAACAAGGGGCTCGCAGTGAGTCAGGCAGGAGGAGCCTCACAACACAGGGACCGAAGTACAAAAATGGTGAGGAATCCTGCAGTTGGAACCTCCTAGTAGGCGGCCAGGAGCAGCGAGGCTATGGGATCCAGGCCTGAGTGAACTCACAACAGAGGGCCCTCATCATGAAACTGTGAGCAACACAGCCGTTGGGACCTCAGAGCTGAAGGCCCACATTCCCATGTGGTTGGGAACCTGGCAGGAGTGTACTCGCACCACAGGGCATACATCAGAAAATTTGGGAGCCCAGGAGTTACGGTCTGACGCCAGAGGGCCCTCATTACCGAGGGGAGGAGACTCCAAGCAGGCACCAACTCACAACTGAGGGCACACCTCGCCAAGGTAACGTTTGCCAGCCAGGCAGGAGTGACCTCACAGCAGAGGGCCTACCTCACAGAAGGGTAAGGAACCCAGCCAGGATAAAACTCTCACCAGAGGGTCCACATCACCAAGGGGATCGGAACCAGGCAGGACTGTCCTCACACCAGTGTGTTCACATCATAGAAAGGTGAGGAACCCAGCACATGTGGCCTAAAGCAGAGGACCCACATGTCCAAGAGCCTTGGAGTGAGGCAGGCAGGAGTAGCCACACAACACAGGGCCCATAGAATAAAAAAGGTGAGGAAAACGGCAGTAGGAACCTGCCAGCAGGCACCCCAGAGGACTGAGACTATGGGATCCAGGACACAGTGAACTCACAGCAGAGAGCCACATCATGAAACTGTGAGCAACCCAGATGTTGGGACCTCAGAGCACAAGGCCCACATCCCCATAGGGATGGGAACCTGGCAGGAGTGTCCTCGCACCACTTAGCATGTATCAGAAAATGTAGGTACCCAGCAGTTAGGGCCTGACGCCAGAGGGCCCTCATCACCGAGGGAAGGAGGCTCTCAACAGGCTCCAACTGCCACCAGAGTGCCGAAGTCGCCAAGAAGGTGTGTACAAGCCAGGCAGGAGTGACCTCAGAGCAGAGGGCCCACCTCACAGAAGTGTGAGGAACACAATCAGGATCAGACCCTCACCAGAGGGCCCACATCACTAAGGGGATGCGAACCAGGAAGGAGTGTCCTCACACCAGAGGGGCCACATCAGCTAAAGGTGAGGAACCCAGCATATGTGGCCTCAAACAAGGGGACACACATCACGAAGGGGCTGAGAGTGAGGCATGCAGGACGAGACTCACAACAGAGGGCCCATAGAATAAAAAAGGTGAGGAAACCAGAATTTGGAACCTCCAAGCAGGTGGCCGAGAGCACCGACGTTATGGGATACAGGCCGGAGTGAACTCACAGCAGAGGGCCCACATCCTGAAACTATGAGCAACCCAGACATTTGGACCACAGAGCAGAAGGCCCACATGCCCACGGGGATGGGAACCTGGCAGGCGTCTCACTGCACTAGTGGGCACACATCAGAAAAAGTGGGGAGCCCAGCAGTTAGGGCCTGACGCAAGAGGGCGCTCATCACCGAGGGGAGTAGTGACCCAGCAGGCTCCAACTGCTACCAGAGGGCCGACGTTGCCAAGGCAGGGTGCGCCAGCAGGCAGGAGTTACCTCAGAGCAGAGGGCCCACCTCACAGAAGTATGAGGAACCCAACTAGGATCAAACTCTCACCAGTGGGCCCACATCACCAAGTGGATGGGAGCCAGGCAGGAGTGTCCTCACACCAGTGGGGCCACATCAGCGAAAGGTGAGGAACCCAGCACACGTGGCCTCAAACCAGAGGACACACATCAACGAGGGGCTGGGAGTGAGGCAGGCAGGAGGAGCCTCAAAGCAGAGGGCCCATGGAATAAAAAAGTTGAGCAATCCGGCAAATGGAACCCCCCAGCAGGCAGCCAGGAGCAGCGAGGCTATGGGATCCAAGCCTGAGTGAACTCACACCAGAGGGCCCACATCCTGACACTGTGAGCAACCCAGACATTGGTACATCTGAGCAGAAGTTCCACATCCCCATGGGGATGGGAACCTGGCAGGAGTGTCATCACACCAGTGGGCGCACATCAGAAAATGTGGGGAGCCCAGCACTTAGGGCCTGACGTCAGAGGGCCCTCATCACCAAGGGGAGGAGGCACCCAGCACGCTCCAACTGCAACCGGAGGGCACATGTGGTCAAGGCGAAATGTGTCAGCCAGGCAGTAGTGACCTCACAGCAGAGGGCCCATCTCCCATAAGTGTGAGGAATCCAGCCAGGATCAGACTCTCACCAGAGGGCCCACATCACCAAGGGGATGGGAACCAGGCAGGAGTGTCCTCACACCAGTGGGGCCACATCACTAAAAGGTGAGGCAACCGGCACATGTGGCCTGAAACCAGAGGACCTACATCAACAAGGGGCTCGCAATGATGTAGGCAGGAGGAGCCTCACAACACAGGGACCGAAGAAAAAAATGGTGAGGAATTCTGCAGTTGGAACCTCCCAGCAGGCCACCCAGAGCACAGAGGCTATGGGATCTAGGCCTGTGTGAACTAACACCAGGGAGCTAACATCATGAAACTGTGAGCAACCCAGGCGTTGGGACAAGACAACAGAAGGCACACGTCCTCATGGGGATGGGAAACTTACAGGAGTGTCCTGGCATCACTACGCTCACAGCACAAAAACATGCGGAGCCCAGCAGTTAGAGCCTGACGCCAGAGGGCCCTCATCACATAGGAGAGGAGGTTCCCAGCAGGCTCCAACTGCCACCAGAGGGCCGACATCACCAAGGCAACGGGAGCAAGCAAGGCAGGAATTACCTCACAAAGAGGGCCAACCTCACAGAAGGGTGAGGAACCCAGCCAGGATCAGACTCTCACCAGAGGTCCCACATCACCAAGGGGATGGGAACCAGGCAGGAGTGTCCTCACACCAGTGGGGCCACATCACTTAAATGTGAGGCAACCGGCACATGTGGCCTCAAACCAGAGGACCTACATCAACAAGGGGCTTGCAATGATGTAGGCAGGAGGAGCCTCACAACACAGGGACCGAAAAATAAAAGTGGTGAGGAATCCTGCAGTTGGAACCTCCCAGCAGGCGGCCCAGAGCACAGAGGCTATGGGATCTAGGCCTGTGTGAACTTACAACAGGGAGCTAACATCATGAAACTGTGAGCAACCCAGGCGTTGGGACAAGACAACAGAAGGCACACGTCCACATGGGGATGGGAACCTTACAGGAGTGTCCTGGCATCACTGGGCTCACAGCACATAAACGTGGGGAGCCAGCAGTTAGAGCCTGATGCCAGAGGGCCCTCATCACATAGGAGAGGAAGTTCTCAGCAGGCTCCAACTGCCACCAGAGGGCCGACGTCACCAAGGCAACGGGAGCAAGCAAGGCAGGAATTACCTCACAGAGAGGGCCAACCTCATAGAAGGGTATGGAACCCAGCCAGGATCACATTCTCACCAGATGTCTCACAACACAAGGGGATAGGAACTAAGCAGGAGTGTCCTCACACCAGTGGGGCCACATTATCGAAAGGAGAGGAACCCAGCACACGTGGCCTCAAACATGAGGACAAACATCACCAAGAGGCTGGGAGTGAGGCAGGCAGGAGGAGCCTCAAAACTGAGGGCCCATAGAATAAAAAAGGTGAGGAATCCTGCAGTTGGAATCTCCCAGCAGGCGTCAAGGAGCAGTGAGGCTATGGGATCCCGTCCGCTATGAACTCACAACAGAGGGACCTCATCATGAAACTGTGAGCAACCCAGCCGTTGGGACCACAGAGCAGAAGGCTCACATTCCCATGAGGTTGGGAACCTGGCAGGAGTGTACTCACACCACAGGGCATATATCAGAAAATTTTGGGAGCCCAGGAGTTAGGACCTGACGCCAGAGGGCCCTCATTACCCAGGGGAGAAGACTCCCAGCAGGCACCAACTCCCAAATGAGGGCCCACGTCGCCAAGATGCCGTGCGCCAGCCAGGCACGAGTGACCTCACAGCAGAGGGCCTACGTCACAGAAGGGTGAGGAACCCAGCCAGTATAAGACTCTCACCAGAGTGCCCACATCACCAAGGGGATCGGAAAGAGGCAGGAGTGTCCTCACACCAGTGTGGCCAAAGCATAGAAAGGTGAGGAACCCAGAACATGTGGCCTAAACCAGAGGACCCACATCTCCAAGGGGCTCGGAGTGAGGCAGGCAGGAGTAGCCTCACAACACAGGGCCCATAGCATAAAAAATGTGAGGAATCCAGTAGTTGGAACCTCCCAGCAGGTGGCCCAGAGCACAGAGTCTATGGGATCCAGGCCACAGTGAACTCACAGCAGAAGGCCCACATCGTGAAACTGTGAGCATCCCAGCCATTGGGACCTCAGAGCAGAAGGCCCACATCCCCATGAGGATGGGAATTTGGCAGGAGTGTACTCGCACCACTGGGCGCACATCAGAAAATGTGTGGAGCCCAGCACTTAGGTCCTGACAACATAGGGCCCTCATCACCGAGGGGAGGAGGACCCAGCATGCTCCAACTGCAACCAGAGGGCCCACGTGTCCAAGGCGATGTGTGAAAGCCAGGCAGGAGTGACCTCAGAGCAGAGGGCCTACCTCCCAGAAGGGTGAGGAATCCAGCCAGGATCAGACTCACAGCAGAGGACCCATATCACCAAGGGGATGGGAACCAGGCAGGAGTGTCCTCACACCAGTGGGGCCACATCACTAAAAGCTGAGGAGAGCGGCACATGTGGCCTCAAACCAGAGTACCTACATCAGCAAGGGGCTGGGAGTGACGCAGGAAGAGGAGCCTCACAACACAGGGGCCAAAGAATAAAAAAGGTGAGGAATCCAGCAGTTGGAAACTGCCAGCAAGCAGCCCACAGCACAGAGGCCCTGGGATCTAGGTCTGAGTGAACTAACACCAGAAAGTCAACATCATGAAACTGTGAGCACCACAGCTGTTGGGACCTCAGAGCTGAAGGCCACATCCCCATGGGGATGGGAACTTGGCAGGAGTGTCCTAGCACCACTTAGCACGTATCAGAAAATGTGGGTACCCAGCAGTTATGGCCTGACGCCAGAGGGCACTCATGACCGAGTGGAGGAGGCTCCCAGCAGGTTCCAACTGCCACCAAAGGGCCGACATCACCAAGGTGGGGTGTGCCAGCCAGACAGGAGTGACCTCAGAGCAGAGGGCCCACCTCACAAAATTTTGAGCATCCCAACAAATATCAAACTCACCAGAGGGTCCACAAGACCAAGGGGATGGAAACCAGGCAGGAGTGTTCTCACACCAGTGGACCCACATCAACGAAAGGTGAGGGACCCAGGACACGTGGCCTCAAACTAGTGAACACACATCACCAAAGGGCTTGGTGTGAGGCAGGCAGGAGGAGCCTCAAAATAGAGGGCCCATAGAATAAAAAAGTTGAGGAATCCCTCAGCTGGCAACTCCTAGCAGGCGGCCAGGAGCAGCGAGGCTATGGGATCCAGGCCTGAGTGAACTCACAACAGAGGGCCCTCATCATGAAACTGTGAGCAACCCAGCCGTTGGGACCTCAGAACAGAAGGCCCACATGCCCATGGGGATGGGAAAATGGCAGGAGTGTCCTCGCACCACTGGGAGCACATCAGAAAACTTTTGGAACCCAGGAGTTAGGGCCTGAAGCCCGAGTGCCCTCCTTACCAAGCGGAGTAGACCCACAGCACGCACCAACTGCCAACTGAGGGCCCACGTCGCCAAGGTGACGTGTGCCAGACAGGCAGGATTTACCTCACGGCAGAGGGCCCACCTCACAGAAGGTTGAGGAACGCAGCCAGGATCAGACTCTCACCAGAGGGCCCACATCACCAAGGGGATGGGAACCAGGCAGGAGTGTCCTCACACCAGTGGGGCCACATCAGCGAAAGATGTGGAACCCAGCGCATGTGGCCTCATACAATGGGACACACATCAAGAAGGGGATGGGAGTGAGACATGCAGTAGGAGACTCACAAGCGAGGGCCTATAGAATAAAAAAGGTGAGGAATCCAGCATTTGGAAGCTCCAAGCAGGCGGCCCAGAGAACCGACGCTATGGGATACAGGTCGGAGTGAACTCACAGCAGAGTGCCCACATCATGAAACTGTGAGCAACCCAGCCGTTGGGACCTCAGAACCGAAGGCCCACATGTCCATGAGGATGGGAACCTGGCAGGAGTGTACTCGCACCACTGGGGGCACATCAGAAAATGTGTGGAGCCCAGCACTTAGGTCCTGACAACATAGGGCCCTCATCACCGAGGGGAGGAGGACCCAGCATGCTCCAACTGCAACCAGAGGGCCCACGTGTCCAAGGCGACGTGTGCAAGCCAGGCAGGAGTGACCTCAGAGCAGAGGGCCTACCGCCCAGAAGGGTGAGGAATCCAGCCAGGATCAGACTCTCAGCAGAGGGCCCACATCACCAAGGGGATGGGAACCAGGCAGGAGTGTCCTCACACCAGTGGGGCCACATCATTAAAGGTGACGCAACCGGCATATGTGGCCTCAAACCAGAGTACCTACATCACCAAGGGGCTGGGAGTGACACAGGCAAGAGGAGCCTCACAACACAGGGGCCAAAGAATAAAAAAGGTGAGGAATCCAGCAGTTGGAAACTCCCAGCAAGCAGCCCACAGCACAGAGGCCATGGGATCTAGGTCTGAGTGAACTAACACCAGAAAGCCAACATCATGAAACTGTGAGCACCACAGCCGTTGGGACCTCAGAGCTGAAGGCCCACATCCCCATGGGGATGGGAACATGGCAGGAGTGTCCTAGCACCACTTAGCACGTATCAGAAAATGTGGGTACCCAACAGTTATGGCCTGACGCCAGAGGGCACTCATGACCGAGTGGAGGAGGCTCCCAGCAGACTCCAACTGCCACCAAAGGGCCGACATCATCAAGGTGGGGTGTGCCAGCCAGGCAGGAGTGACCTCAGAGCAGAGGGCCCACCTCACAGAATTGTGAGCATCCCAACAAATATCAGACTCACCAGAGGGCTCACATCACCAAGGGGTTGGAAACCAAGCAGGAGTGTTCTCACAGCAGTGGACTCATATCAACGAAAGGTGAGGGACCCAGGACATGTGGCCTCAAACAAGGGGACACACATCACGAAGGGGCTGGGAGTGAGGCATGCAGGAGGAGACTCACAACAGAGGGCCCATAGAATAAAAAAGGTGAGGAAACCAGAATTTGGAACCTCCAAGCAGGTGGCCGAGAGCACCGACGTTATGGGATACAGGCCGGAGTGAACTCACAGCAGAGGGCCCACATCCTGAAACTATGAGCAACCCAGACATTTGGACCACAGAGCAGAAGGCCCACATCCCCATGGGGATGGGAACCTGGCAGGAGTCTCACTGCACCAGTGGGCACACATCAGAAAATGTGGGGAGCCCAGCAGTTAGGGCCTGACGCAAGAGGGCCCTCATCACCGAGGGGAGTAGGGACCCAGCAGGCTCCAACTGCTACCAGAGGGCCGACGTTGCCAAGGCAGGGTGCGCCAGCAGGCAGGAGTGACCTCAGAGCAGAGGGCCCACCTCACAGAAGTATGAGGAACCCAACTAGGATCAAACTCTCACCAGTGGGCCCACATCACCAAGTGGATGGGAACCAGGCAGGAGTGTCCTCACACCAGTGGGGCCACGTCAGCGAAAGGTGAGGAACCCAGCACACGTGGCCTCAAACCAGAGGACACACATCAAGGAGGGGCTGGGAGTGAGGCAGGCAGGAGGAGCCTCAAAGCAGAGGGCCCATGGAATAAAAAAGTTGAGCAATCCGGCAAATGGAACCCCCCAGCAGGCAGCCAGGAGCAGCGAGGCTATGGGATCCAAGCCTGAGTGAACTCACACCAGAGGGCCCACATCCTGACACTGTGAGCAACCCAGACATTGGTACCTCTGAGCAGAAGTTCCACATCCCCATGGGGATGGGAACCTGGCAGGAGTGTCATCACAGCAGTGGGCGCACATCAGAAAATGTGGGGAGCCCAGCACTTAGGGCCTGACGTCAGAGGGCCCTCATCACCAAGGGGATGAGGCACCCAGCACGCTCCAACTGCAACCAGAGGGCACATGTGGTCAAGGCGAAATGTGCCAGCCAGGCAGTAGTGACGTCACAGCAGAGGGCCCATCTCCCATAAGTGTGAGGAATCCAGGCAGGATCAGACTCTCACCAGAGGGCCCACATCACCAAGGGGTTGGGAACCAGGCAGGAGTGTCCTCACACCAGTGGGGTCACATCACTAAAAGGTGAGGCAACCGGCACATGTGGCCTCAAACCAGAGGACCTACATCAACAAGGGGCTCGCAGTGAGTCAGGCAGGAGGAGCCTCACAACACAGGGACCGAAGTACAAAAATGGTGAGGAATCCTGCAGTTGGAACCTCCTAGGAGGCGGCCACGAGCAGCGAGGCTATGGGATCCAGGCCTGAGTGAACTCACAACAGAGGGCCCTCATCATGAAACTGTGAGCAACACAGCCGTTGGGACCTCAGAGCTGAAGGCCCACATTCCCATGTGGTTGGGAACCTGGCAGGAGTGTACTCGCACCACAGGGCATACATCAGAAAATTTGGGAGCCCAGGAGTTACGGTCTGACGCCAGAGGGCCCTCATTACCGAGGGGAGGAGACTCCAAGCAGGCACCAACTCACAACTGAGGGCACACCTCGCCAAGGTAACGTTTGCCAGCCAGGCAGGAGTGACCTCACAGCAGAGGGCCTACCTCACAGAAGGGTAAGGAACCCAGCCAGGATAAAACTCTCACCAGAGGGTCCACATCACCAAGGGGATCGGAACCAGGCAGGACTGTCCTCACACCAGTGTGTTCACATCATAGAAAGGTGAGGAACCCAGCACATGTGGCCTAAAGCAGAGGACCCACATGTCCAAGAGCCTTGGAGTGAGGCAGGCAGGAGTAGCCACACAACACAGGGCCCATAGAATAAAAAAGGTGAGGAAAACGGCAGTAGGAACCTGCCAGCAGGCACCCCAGAGGACTGAGACTATGGGATCCAGGACACAGTGAACTCACAGCAGAGAGCCACATCATGAAACTGTGAGCAACCCAGATGTTGGGACCTCAGAGCACAAGGCCCACATCCCCATAGGGATGGGAACCTGGCAGGAGTGTCCTCGCACCACTTAGCATGTATCAGAAAATGTAGGTACCCAGCAGTTAGGGCCTGACGCCAGAGGGCCCTCATCACCGAGGGAAGGAGGCTCTCAACAGGCTCCAACTGCCACCAGAGTGCCGAAGTCGCCAAGAAGGTGTGTACAAGCCAGGCAGGAGTGACCTCAGAGCAGAGGGCCCACCTCACAGAAGTGTGAGGAACACAATCAGGATCAGACCCTCACCAGAGGGCCCACATCACTAAGGGGATGCGAACCAGGAAGGAGTGTCCTCACACCAGAGGGGCCACATCAGCTAAAGGTGAGGAACCCAGCATATGTGGCCTCAAACAAGGGGACACACATCACGAAGGGGCTGAGAGTGAGGCATGCAGGACGAGACTCACAACAGAGGGCCCATAGAATAAAAAAGGTGAGGAAACCAGAATTTGGAACCTCCAAGCAGGTGGCCGAGAGCACCGACGTTATGGGATACAGGCCGGAGTGAACTCACAGCAGAGGGCCCACATCCTGAAACTATGAGCAACCCAGACATTTGGACCACAGAGCAGAAGGCCCACATGCCCACGGGGATGGGAACCTGGCAGGCGTCTCACTGCACTAGTGGGCACACATCAGAAAAAGTGGGGAGCCCAGCAGTTAGGGCCTGACGCAAGAGGGCGCTCATCACCGAGGGGAGTAGTGACCCAGCAGGCTCCAACTGCTACCAGAGGGCCGACGTTGCCAAGGCAGGGTGCGCCAGCAGGCAGGAGTTACCTCAGAGCAGAGGGCCCACCTCACAGAAGTATGAGGAACCCAACTAGGATCAAACTCTCACCAGTGGGCCCACATCACCAAGTGGATGGGAGCCAGGCAGGAGTGTCCTCACACCAGTGGGGCCACATCAGCGAAAGGTGAGGAACCCAGCACACGTGGCCTCAAACCAGAGGACACACATCAACGAGGGGCTGGGAGTGAGGCAGGCAGGAGGAGCCTCAAAGCAGAGGGCCCATGGAATAAAAAAGTTGAGCAATCCGGCAAATGGAACCCCCCAGCAGGCAGCCAGGAGCAGCGAGGCTATGGGATCCAAGCCTGAGTGAACTCACACCAGAGGGCCCACATCCTGACACTGTGAGCAACCCAGACATTGGTACATCTGAGCAGAAGTTCCACATCCCCATGGGGATGGGAACCTGGCAGGAGTGTCATCACACCAGTGGGCGCACATCAGAAAATGTGGGGAGCCCAGCACTTAGGGCCTGACGTCAGAGGGCCCTCATCACCAAGGGGAGGAGGCACCCAGCACGCTCCAACTGCAACCGGAGGGCACATGTGGTCAAGGCGAAATGTGTCAGCCAGGCAGTAGTGACCTCACAGCAGAGGGCCCATCTCCCATAAGTGTGAGGAATCCAGCCAGGATCAGACTCTCACCAGAGGGCCCACATCACCAAGGGGATGGGAACCAGGCAGGAGTGTCCTCACACCAGTGGGGCCACATCAGCGAAAGATGTGGAACCCAGCGCATGTGGCCTCATACAATGGGACACACATCAAGAAGGGGATGGGAGTGAGACATGCAGTAGGAGACTCACAAGCGAGGGCCTATAGAATAAAAAAGGTGAGGAATCCAGCATTTGGAAGCTCCAAGCAGGCGGCCCAGAGAACCGACGCTATGGGATACAGGTCGGAGTGAATTCACAGCAGAGTGCCCACATCATGAAACTGTGAGCAACCCAGCCGTTGGGACCTCAGAACCGAAGGCCCACATGTCCATGAGGATGGGAACCTGGCAGGAGTGTACTCGCACCACTGGGGGCACATCAGAAAATGTGTGGAGCCCAGCACTTAGGTCCTGACAACATAGGGCCCTCATCACCGAGGGGAGGAGGACCCAGCATGCTCCAACTGCAACCAGAGGGCCCACGTGTCCAAGGCGACGTGTGCAAGCCAGGCAGGAGTGACCTCAGAGCAGAGGGCCTACCGCCCAGAAGGGTGAGGAATCCAGCCAGGATCAGACTCTCAGCAGAGGGCCCACATCACCAAGGGGATGGGAACCAGGCAGGAGTGTCCTCACACCAGTGGGGCCACATCATTAAAGGTGACGCAACCGGCACATGTGGCCTCAAACCAGAGTACCTACATCACCAAGGGGCTGGGAGTGACACAGGCAAGAGGAGCCTCACAACACAGGGGCCAAAGAATAAAAAAGGTGAGGAATCCAGCAGTTGGAAACTCGCAGCAAGCAGCCCATAGCACAGAGGCCATGGGATCTAGGTCTGAGTGAACTAACACCAGAAAGCCAACATCATGAAACTGTGAGCACCACAGCCGTTGGGACCTCAGAGCTGAAGGCCCACATCCCCATGGGGATGGGAACATGGCAGGAGTGTCCTAGCACCACTTAGCACGTATCAGAAAATGTGGGTACCCAGCAGTTATGGCCTGACGCCAGAGGGCACTCATGACCGAGTGGAGGAGGCTCCCAGCAGACTCCAACTGCCACCAAAGGGCCGACATCATCAAGGTGGGGTGTGCCAGCCAGGCAGGAGTGACCTCAGAGCAGAGGGCCCACCTCACAGAATTGTGAGCATCCCAACAAATATCAGACTCACCAGAGGGCTCACATCACCAAGGGGTTGGAAACCAAGCAGGAGTGTTCTCACAGCAGTGGACCCATATCAACAAAAGGTGAGGGACCCAGGACATGTGGCCTCAAACAAGGGGACACACATCACGAAGGGGCTGGGAGTGAGGCATGCAGGAGGAGACTCACAACAGAGGGCCCATAGAATAAAAAAGGTGAGGAAACCAGAATTTGGAACCTCCAAGCAGGTGGCCGAGAGCACCGACGTTATGGGATACAGGCCGGAGTGAACTCACAGCAGAGGGCCCACATCCTGAAACTATGAGCAACCCAGACATTTGGACCACAGAGCAGAAGGCCCACATCCCCATGGGGATGGGAACCTGGCAGGAGTCTCACTGCACCAGTGGGCACACATCAGAAAATGTGGGGAGCCCAGCAGTTAGGGCCTGACGCAAGAGGGCCCTCATCACCGAGGGGAGTAGGGACCCAGCAGGCTCCAACTGCTACCAGAGGGCCGACGTTGCCAAGGCAGGGTGCGCCAGCAGGCAGGAGTGACCTCAGAGCAGAGGGCCCACCTCACAGAAGTATGAGGAACCCAACTAGGATCAAACTCTCACCAGTGGGCCCACATCACCAAGTGGATGGGAACCAGGCAGGAGTGTCCTCACACCAGTGGGGCCACGTCAGCGAAAGGTGAGGAACCCAGCACACGTGGCCTCAAACCAGAGGACACACATCAAGGAGGGGCTGGGAGTGAGGCAGGCAGGAGGAGCCTCAAAGCAGAGGGCCCATGGAATAAAAAAGTTGAGCAATCCGGCAAATGGAACCCCCCAGCAGGCAGCCAGGAGCAGCGAGGCTATGGGATCCAAGCCTGAGTGAACTCACACCAGAGGGCCCACATCCTGACACTGTGAGCAACCCAGACATTGGTACCTCTGAGCAGAAGTTCCACATCCCCATGGGGATGGGAACCTGGCAGGAGTGTCATCACAGCAGTGGGCGCACATCAGAAAATGTGGGGAGCCCAGCACTTAGGGCCTGACGTCAGAGGGCCCTCATCACCAAGGGGAGGAGGCACCCAGCACGCTCCAACTGCAACCAGAGGGCACATGTGGTCAAGGCGAAATGTGCCAGCCAGGCAGTAGTGACGTCACAGCAGAGGGCCCATCTCCCATAAGTGTGAGGAATCCAGGCAGGATCAGACTCTCACCAGAGGGCCCACATCACCAAGGGGTTGGGAACCAGGCAGGAGTGTCCTCACACCAGTGGGGTCACATCACTAAAAGGTGAGGCAACCGGCACATGTGGCCTCAAACCAGAGGACCTACATCAACAAGGGGCTCGCAGTGAGTCAGGCAGGAGGAGCCTCACAACACAGGGACCGAAGTACAAAAATGGTGAGGAATCCTGCAGTTGGAACCTCCTAGGAGGCGGCCACGAGCAGCGAGGCTATGGGATCCAGGCCTGAGTGAACTCACAACAGAGGGCCCTCATCATGAAACTGTGAGCAACACAGCCGTTGGGACCTCAGAGCTGAAGGCCCACATTCCCATGTGGTTGGGAACCTGGCAGGAGTGTACTCGCACCACAGGGCATACATCAGAAAATTTGGGAGCCCAGGAGTTACGGTCTGACGCCAGAGGGCCCTCATTACCGAGGGGAGGAGACTCCAAGCAGGCACCAACTCACAACTGAGGGCACACCTCGCCAAGGTAACGTTTGCCAGCCAGGCAGGAGTGACCTCACAGCAGAGGGCCTACCTCACAGAAGGGTAAGCAACCCAGCCAGGATAAAACTCTCACCAGAGGGTCCACATCACCAAGGGGATCGGAACCAGGCAGGACTGTCCTCACACCAGTGTGTTCACATCATAGAAAGGTGAGGAACCCAGCACATGTGGCCTAAAGCAGAGGACCCACATGTCCAAGAGCCTTGGAGTGAGGCAGGCAGGAGTAGCCACACAACACAGGGCCCATAGAATAAAAAAGGTGAGGAAAACGGCAGTAGGAACCTGCCAGCAGGCACCCCAGAGGACTGAGACTATGGGATCCAGGACACAGTGAACTCACAGCAGAGAGCCACATCATGAAACTGTGAGCAACCCAGATGTTGGGACCTCAGAGCACAAGGCCCACATCCCCATAGGGATGGGAACCTGGCAGGAGTGTCCTCGCACCACTTAGCATGTATCAGAAAATGTAGGTACCCAGCAGTTAGGGCCTGACGCCAGAGGGCCCTCATCACCGAGGGAAGGAGGCTCTCAACAGGCTCCAACTGCCACCAGAGTGCCGAAGTCGCCAAGAAGGTGTGTACAAGCCAGGCAGGAGTGACCTCAGAGCAGAGGGCCCACCTCACAGAAGTGTGAGGAACACAATCAGGATCAGACCCTCACCAGAGGGCCCACATCACTAAGGGGATGCGAACCAGGAAGGAGTGTCCTCACACCAGAGGGGCCACATCAGCTAAAGGTGAGGAACCCAGCATATGTGGCCTCAAACAAGGGGACACACATCACGAAGGGGCTGAGAGTGAGGCATGCAGGACGAGACTCACAACAGAGGGCCCATAGAATAAAAAAGGTGAGGAAACCAGAATTTGGAACCTCCAAGCAGGTGGCCGAGAGCACCGACGTTATGGGATACAGGCCGGAGTGAACTCACAGCAGAGGGCCCACATCCTGAAACTATGAGCAACCCAGACATTTGGACCACAGAGCAGAAGGCCCACATGCCCACGGGGATGGGAACCTGGCAGGCGTCTCACTGCACTAGTGGGCACACATCAGAAAAAGTGGGGAGCCCAGCAGTTAGGGCCTGACGCAAGAGGGCGCTCATCACCGAGGGGAGTAGTGACCCAGCAGGCTCCAACTGCTACCAGAGGGCCGACGTTGCCAAGGCAGGGTGCGCCAGCAGGCAGGAGTTACCTCAGAGCAGAGGGCCCACCTCACAGAAGTATGAGGAACCCAACTAGGATCAAACTCTCACCAGTGGGCCCACATCACCAAGTGGATGGGAGCCAGGCAGGAGTGTCCTCACACCAGTGGGGCCACATCAGCGAAAGGTGAGGAACCCAGCACACGTGGCCTCAAACCAGAGGACACACATCAACGAGGGGCTGGGAGTGAGGCAGGCAGGAGGAGCCTCAAAGCAGAGGGCCCATGGAATAAAAAAGTTGAGCAATCCGGCAAATGGAACCCCCCAGCAGGCAGCCAGGAGCAGCGAGGCTATGGGATCCAAGCCTGAGTGAACTCACACCAGAGGGCCCACATCCTGACACTGTGAGCAACCCAGACATTGGTACATCTGAGCAGAAGTTCCACATCCCCATGGGGATGGGAACCTGGCAGGAGTGTCATCACACCAGTGGGCGCACATCAGAAAATGTGGGGAGCCCAGCACTTAGGGCCTGACGTCAGAGGGCCCTCATCACCAAGGGGAGGAGGCACCCAGCACGCTCCAACTGCAACCGGAGGGCACATGTGGTCAAGGCGAAATGTGTCAGCCAGGCAGTAGTGACCTCACAGCAGAGGGCCCATCTCCCATAAGTGTGAGGAATCCAGCCAGGATCAGACTCTCACCAGAGGGCCCACATCACCAAGGGGATGGGAACCAGGCAGGAGTGTCCTCACACCAGTGGGGCCACATCACTAAAAGGTGAGGCAAGCGGCACATGTGGCCTGAAACCAGAGGACCTACATCAACAAGGGGCTCGCAATGATGTAGGCAGGAGGAGCCTCACAACACAGGGACCGAAGAAAAAAATGGTGAGGAATTCTGCAGTTGGAACCTCCCAGCAGGCCACCCAGAGCACAGAGGCTATGGGATCTAGGCCTGTGTGAACTAACACCAGGGAGCTAACATCATGAAACTGTGAGCAACCCAGGCGTTGGGACAAGACAACAGAAGGCACACGTCCTCATGGGGATGGGAAACTTACAGGAGTGTCCTGGCATCACTACGCTCACAGCACAAAAACATGCGGAGCCCAGCAGTTAGAGCCTGACGCCAGAGGGCCCTCATCACATAGGAGAGGAGGTTCCCAGCAGGCTCCAACTGCCACCAGAGGGCCGACATCACCAAGGCAACGGGAGCAAGCAAGGCAGGAATTACCTCACAAAGAGGGCCAACCTCACAGAAGGGTGAGGAACCCAGCCAGGATCAGACTCTCACCAGAGGTCCCACATCACCAAGGGGATGGGAACCAGGCAGGAGTGTCCTCACACCAGTGGGGCCACATCACTTAAATGTGAGGCAACCGGCACATGTGGCCTCAAACCAGAGGACCTACATCAACAAGGGGCTTGCAATGATGTAGGCAGGAGGAGCCTCACAACACAGGGACCGAAAAATAAAAGTGGTGAGGAATCCTGCAGTTGGAACCTCCCAGCAGGCGGCCCAGAGCACAGAGGCTATGGGATCTAGGCCTGTGTGAACTTACAACAGGGAGCTAACATCATGAAACTGTGAGCAACCCAGGCGTTGGGACAAGACAACAGAAGGCACACGTCCACATGGGGATGGGAACCTTACAGGAGTGTCCTGGCATCACTGGGCTCACAGCACATAAACGTGGGGAGCCAGCAGTTAGAGCCTGATGCCAGAGGGCCCTCATCACATAGGAGAGGAAGTTCTCAGCAGGCTCCAACTGCCACCAGAGGGCCGACGTCACCAAGGCAACGGGAGCAAGCAAGGCAGGAATTACCTCACAGAGAGGGCCAACCTCATAGAAGGGTATGGAACCCAGCCAGGATCACATTCTCACCAGATGTCTCACAACACAAGGGGATAGGAACTAAGCAGGAGTGTCCTCACACCAGTGGGGCCACATTATCGAAAGGAGAGGAACCCAGCACACGTGGCCTCAAACATGAGGACAAACATCACCAAGAGGCTGGGAGTGAGGCAGGCAGGAGGAGCCTCAAAACTGAGGGCCCATAGAATAAAAAAGGTGAGGAATCCTGCAGTTGGAATCTCCCAGCAGGCGTCAAGGAGCAGTGAGGCTATGGGATCCCGTCCGCTATGAACTCACAACAGAGGGACCTCATCATGAAACTGTGAGCAACCCAGCCGTTGGGACCACAGAGCAGAAGGCTCACATTCCCATGAGGTTGGGAACCTGGCAGGAGTGTACTCACACCACAGGGCATATATCAGAAAATTTTGGGAGCCCAGGAGTTAGGACCTGACGCCAGAGGGCCCTCATTACCCAGGGGAGAAGACTCCCAGCAGGCACCAACTCCCAAATGAGGGCCCACGTCGCCAAGATGCCGTGCGCCAGCCAGGCACGAGTGACCTCACAGCAGAGGGCCTACGTCACAGAAGGGTGAGGAACCCAGCCAGTATAAGACTCTCACCAGAGTGCCCACATCACCAAGGGGATCGGAAAGAGGCAGGAGTGTCCTCACACCAGTGTGGCCAAAGCATAGAAAGGTGAGGAACCCAGAACATGTGGCCTAAACCAGAGGACCCACATCTCCAAGGGGCTCGGAGTGAGGCAGGCAGGAGTAGCCTCACAACACAGGGCCCATAGCATAAAAAATGTGAGGAATCCAGTAGTTGGAACCTCCCAGCAGGTGGCCCAGAGCACAGAGTCTATGGGATCCAGGCCACAGTGAACTCACAGCAGAAGGCCCACATCGTGAAACTGTGAGCATCCCAGCCATTGGGACCTCAGAGCAGAAGGCCCACATCCCCATGAGGATGGGAATTTGGCAGGAGTGTACTCGCACCACTGGGCGCACATCAGAAAATGTGTGGAGCCCAGCACTTAGGTCCTGACAACATAGGGCCCTCATCACCGAGGGGAGGAGGACCCAGCATGCTCCAACTGCAACCAGAGGGCCCACGTGTCCAAGGCGATGTGTGAAAGCCAGGCAGGAGTGACCTCAGAGCAGAGGGCCTACCTCCCAGAAGGGTGAGGAATCCAGCCAGGATCAGACTCACAGCAGAGGACCCATATCACCAAGGGGATGGGAACCAGGCAGGAGTGTCCTCACACCAGTGGGGCCACATCACTAAAAGCTGAGGAGAGCGGCACATGTGGCCTCCAACCAGAGTACCTACATCAGCAAGGGGCTGGGAGTGACGCAGGAAGAGGAGCCTCACAACACAGGGGCCAAAGAATAAAAAAGGTGAGGAATCCAGCAGTTGGAAACTGCCAGCAAGCAGCCCACAGCACAGAGGCCCTGGGATCTAGGTCTGAGTGAACTAACACCAGAAAGTCAACATCATGAAACTGTGAGCACCACAGCTGTTGGGACCTCAGAGCTGAAGGCCACATCCCCATGGGGATGGGAACTTGGCAGGAGTGTCCTAGCACCACTTAGCACGTATCAGAAAATGTGGGTACCCAGCAGTTATGGCCTGACGCCAGAGGGCACTCATGACCGAGTGGAGGAGGCTCCCAGCAGGTTCCAACTGCCACCAAAGGGCCGACATCACCAAGGTGGGGTGTGCCAGCCAGACAGGAGTGACCTCAGAGCAGAGGGCCCACCTCACAAAATTTTGAGCATCCCAACAAATATCAAACTCACCAGAGGGTCCACAAGACCAAGGGGATGGAAACCAGGCAGGAGTGTTCTCACACCAGTGGACCCACATCAACGAAAGGTGAGGGACCCAGGACACGTGGCCTCAAACTAGTGAACACACATCACCAAAGGGCTTGGTGTGAGGCAGGCAGGAGGAGCCTCAAAATAGAGGGCCCATAGAATAAAAAAGTTGAGGAATCCCTCAGCTGGCAACTCCTAGCAGGCGGCCAGGAGCAGCGAGGCTATGGGATCCAGGCCTGAGTGAACTCACAACAGAGGGCCCTCATCATGAAACTGTGAGCAACCCAGCCGTTGGGACCTCAGAACAGAAGGCCCACATGCCCATGGGGATGGGAAAATGGCAGGAGTGTCCTCGCACCACTGGGAGCACATCAGAAAACTTTTGGAACCCAGGAGTTAGGGCCTGAAGCCCGAGTGCCCTCCTTACCAAGCGGAGTAGACCCACAGCACGCACCAACTGCCAACTGAGGGCCCACGTCGCCAAGGTGACGTGTGCCAGACAGGCAGGATTTACCTCACGGCAGAGGGCCCACCTCACAGAAGGTTGAGGAACGCAGCCAGGATCAGACTCTCACCAGAGGGCCCACATCACCAAGGGGATGGGAACCAGGCAGGAGTGTCCTCACACCAGTGGGGCCACATCAGCGAAAGATGTGGAACCCAGCGCATGTGGCCTCATACAATGGGACACACATCAAGAAGGGGATGGGAGTGAGACATGCAGTAGGAGACTCACAAGCGAGGGCCTATAGAATAAAAAAGGTGAGGAATCCAGCATTTGGAAGCTCCAAGCAGGCGGCCCAGAGAACCGACGCTATGGGATACAGGTCGGAGTGAACTCACAGCAGAGTGCCCACATCATGAAACTGTGAGCAACCCAGCCGTTGGGACCTCAGAACCGAAGGCCCACATGTCCATGAGGATGGGAACCTGGCAGGAGTGTACTCGCACCACTGGGGGCACATCAGAAAATGTGTGGAGCCCAGCACTTAGGTCCTGACAACATAGGGCCCTCATCACCGAGGGGAGGAGGACCCAGCATGCTCCAACTGCAACCAGAGGGCCCACGTGTCCAAGGCGACGTGTGCAAGCCAGGCAGGAGTGACCTCAGAGCAGAGGGCCTACCGCCCAGAAGGGTGAGGAATCCAGCCAGGATCAGACTCTCAGCAGAGGGCCCACATCACCAAGGGGATGGGAACCAGGCAGGAGTGTCCTCACACCAGTGGGGCCACATCATTAAAGGTGACGCAACCGGCACATGTGGCCTCAAACCAGAGTACCTACATCACCAAGGGGCTGGGAGTGACACAGGCAAGAGGAGCCTCACAACACAGGGGCCAAAGAATAAAAAAGGTGAGGAATCCAGCAGTTGGAAACTCCCAGCAAGCAGCCCACAGCACAGAGGCCATGGGATCTAGGTCTGAGTGAACTAACACCAGAAAGCCAACATCATGAAACTGTGAGCACCACAGCCGTTGGGACCTCAGAGCTGAAGGCCCACATCCCCATGGGGATGGGAACATGGCAGGAGTGTCCTAGCACCACTTAGCACGTATCAGAAAATGTGGGTACCCAACAGTTATGGCCTGACGCCAGAGGGCACTCATGACCGAGTGGAGGAGGCTCCCAGCAGACTCCAACTGCCACCAAAGGGCCGACATCATCAAGGTGGGGTGTGCCAGCCAGGCAGGAGTGACCTCAGAGCAGAGGGCCCACCTCACAGAATTGTGAGCATCCCAACAAATATCAGACTCACCAGAGGGCTCACATCACCAAGGGGTTGGAAACCAAGCAGGAGTGTTCTCACAGCAGTGGACCCATATCAACAAAAGGTGAGGGACCCAGGACATGTGGCCTCAAACAAGGGGACACACATCACGAAGGGGCTGGGAGTGAGGCATGCAGGAGGAGACTCACAACAGAGGGCCCATAGAATAAAAAAGGTGAGGAAACCAGAATTTGGAACCTCCAAGCAGGTGGCCGAGAGCACCGACGTTATGGGATACAGGCCGGAGTGAACTCACAGCAGAGGGCCCACATCCTGAAACTATGAGCAACCCAGACATTTGGACCACAGAGCAGAAGGCCCACATCCCCATGGGGATGGGAACCTGGCAGGAGTCTCACTGCACCAGTGGGCACACATCAGAAAATGTGGGGAGCCCAGCAGTTAGGGCCTGACGCAAGAGGGCCCTCATCACCGAGGGGAGTAGGGACCCAGCAGGCTCCAACTGCTACCAGAGGGCCGACGTTGCCAAGGCAGGGTGCGCCAGCAGGCAGGAGTGACCTCAGAGCAGAGGGCCCACCTCACAGAAGTATGAGGAACCCAACTAGGATCAAACTCTCACCAGTGGGCCCACATCACCAAGTGGATGGGAACCAGGCAGGAGTGTCCTCACACCAGTGGGGCCACGTCAGCGAAAGGTGAGGAACCCAGCACACGTGGCCTCAAACCAGAGGACACACATCAAGGAGGGGCTGGGAGTGAGGCAGGCAGGAGGAGCCTCAAAGCAGAGAGCCCATGGAATAAAAAAGTTGAGCAATCCGGCAAATGGAACCCCCCAGCAGGCAGCCAGGAGCAGCGAGGCTATGGGATCCAAGCCTGAGTGAACTCACACCAGAGGGCCCACATCCTGACACTGTGAGCAACCCAGACATTGGTACCTCTGAGCAGAAGTTCCACATCCCCATGGGGATGGGAACCTGGCAGGAGTGTCATCACAGCAGTGGGCGCACATCAGAAAATGTGGGGAGCCCAGCACTTAGGGCCTGACGTCAGAGGGCCCTCATCACCAAGGGGAGGAGGCACCCAGCACGCTCCAACTGCAACCAGAGGGCACATGTGGTCAAGGCGAAATGTGCCAGCCAGGCAGTAGTGACGTCACAGCAGAGGGCCCATCTCCCATAAGTGTGAGGAATCCAGGCAGGATCAGACTCTCACCAGAGGGCCCACATCACCAAGGGGTTGGGAACCAGGCAGGAGTGTCCTCACACCAGTGGGGTCACATCACTAAAAGGTGAGGCAACCGGCACATGTGGCCTCAAACCAGAGGACCTACATCAACAAGGGGCTCGCAGTGAGTCAGGCAGGAGGAGCCTCACAACACAGGGACCGAAGTACAAAAATGGTGAGGAATCCTGCAGTTGGAACCTCCTAGGAGGCGGCCACGAGCAGCGAGGCTATGGGATCCAGGCCTGAGTGAACTCACAACAGAGGGCCCTCATCATGAAACTGTGAGCAACACAGCCGTTGGGACCTCAGAGCTGAAGGCCCACATTCCCATGTGGTTGGGAACCTGGCAGGAGTGTACTCGCACCACAGGGCATACATCAGAAAATTTGGGAGCCCAGGAGTTACGGTCTGACGCCAGAGGGCCCTCATTACCGAGGGGAGGAGACTCCAAGCAGGCACCAACTCACAACTGAGGGCACACCTCGCCAAGGTAACGTTTGCCAGCCAGGCAGGAGTGACCTCACAGCAGAGGGCCTACCTCACAGAAGGGTAAGCAACCCAGCCAGGATAAAACTCTCACCAGAGGGTCCACATCACCAAGGGGATCGGAACCAGGCAGGACTGTCCTCACACCAGTGTGTTCACATCATAGAAAGGTGAGGAACCCAGCACATGTGGCCTAAAGCAGAGGACCCACATGTCCAAGAGCCTTGGAGTGAGGCAGGCAGGAGTAGCCACACAACACAGGGCCCATAGAATAAAAAAGGTGAGGAAAACGGCAGTAGGAACCTGCCAGCAGGCACCCCAGAGGACTGAGACTATGGGATCCAGGACACAGTGAACTCACAGCAGAGAGCCACATCATGAAACTGTGAGCAACCCAGATGTTGGGACCTCAGAGCACAAGGCCCACATCCCCATAGGGATGGGAACCTGGCAGGAGTGTCCTCGCACCACTTAGCATGTATCAGAAAATGTAGGTACCCAGCAGTTAGGGCCTGACGCCAGAGGGCCCTCATCACCGAGGGAAGGAGGCTCTCAACAGGCTCCAACTGCCACCAGAGTGCCGAAGTCGCCAAGAAGGTGTGTACAAGCCAGGCAGGAGTGACCTCAGAGCAGAGGGCCCACCTCACAGAAGTGTGAGGAACACAATCAGGATCAGACCCTCACCAGAGGGCCCACATCACTAAGGGGATGCGAACCAGGAAGGAGTGTCCTCACACCAGAGGGGCCACATCAGCTAAAGGTGAGGAACCCAGCATATGTGGCCTCAAACAAGGGGACACACATCACGAAGGGGCTGAGAGTGAGGCATGCAGGACGAGACTCACAACAGAGGGCCCATAGAATAAAAAAGGTGAGGAAACCAGAATTTGGAACCTCCAAGCAGGTGGCCGAGAGCACCGACGTTATGGGATACAGGCCGGAGTGAACTCACAGCAGAGGGCCCACATCCTGAAACTATGAGCAACCCAGACATTTGGACCACAGAGCAGAAGGCCCACATGCCCACGGGGATGGGAACCTGGCAGGCGTCTCACTGCACTAGTGGGCACACATCAGAAAAAGTGGGGAGCCCAGCAGTTAGGGCCTGACGCAAGAGGGCGCTCATCACCGAGGGGAGTAGTGACCCAGCAGGCTCCAACTGCTACCAGAGGGCCGACGTTGCCAAGGCAGGGTGCGCCAGCAGGCAGGAGTGACCTCAGAGCAGAGGGCCCAACTCACAGAAGTATGAGGAACCCAACTAGGATCAAACTCTCACCAGTGGGCCCACATCACCAAGTGGATGGGAGCCAGGCAGGAGTGTCCTCACACCAGTGGGGCCACATCAGCGAAAGGTGAGGAACCCAGCACACGTGGCCTCAAACCAGAGGACACACATCAACGAGGGGCTGGGAGTGAGGCAGGCAGGAGGAGCCTCAAAGCAGAGGGCCCATGGAATAAAAAAGTTGAGCAATCCGGCAAATGGAACCCCCCAGCAGGCAGCCAGGAGCAGCGAGGCTATGGGATCCAAGCCTGAGTGAACTCACACCAGAGGGCCCACATCCTGACACTGTGAGCAACCCAGACATTGGTACATCTGAGCAGAAGTTCCACATCCCCATGGGGATGGGAACCTGGCAGGAGTGTCATCACACCAGTGGGCGCACATCAGAAAATGTGGGGAGCCCAGCACTTAGGGCCTGACGTCAGAGGGCCCTCATCACCAAGGGGAGGAGGCACCCAGCACGCTCCAACTGCAACCGGAGGGCACATGTGGTCAAGGCGAAATGTGTCAGCCAGGCAGTAGTGACGACACAGCAGAGGGCCCATCTCCCATAAGTGTGAGGAATCCAGCCAGGATCAGACTCTCACCAGAGGGCCCACATCACCAAGGGGATGGGAACCAGGCAGGAGTGTCCTCACACCAGTGGGGCCACATCAGCGAAAGATGTGGAACCCAGCGCATGTGGCCTCATACAATGGGACACACATCAAGAAGGGGATGGGAGTGAGACATGCAGTAGGAGACTCACAAGCGAGGGCCTATAGAATAAAAAAGGTGAGGAATCCAGCATTTGGAAGCTCCAAGCAGGCGGCCCAGAGAACCGACGCTATGGGATACAGGTCGGAGTGAATTCACAGCAGAGTGCCCACATCATGAAACTGTGAGCAACCCAGCCGTTGGGACCTCAGAACCGAAGGCCCACATGTCCATGAGGATGGGAACCTGGCAGGAGTGTACTCGCACCACTGGGGGCACATCAGAAAATGTGTGGAGCCCAGCACTTAGGTCCTGACAACATAGGGCCCTCATCACCGAGGGGAGGAGGACCCAGCATGCTCCAACTGCAACCAGAGGGCCCACGTGTCCAAGGCGACGTGTGCAAGCCAGGCAGGAGTGACCTCAGAGCAGAGGGCCTACCGCCCAGAAGGGTGAGGAATCCAGCCAGGATCAGACTCTCAGCAGAGGGCCCACATCACCAAGGGGATGGGAACCAGGCAGGAGTGTCCTCACACCAGTGGGGCCACATCATTAAAGGTGACGCAACCGGCACATGTGGCCTCAAACCAGAGTACCTACATCACCAAGGGGCTGGGAGTGACACAGGCAAGAGGAGCCTCACAACACAGGGGCCAAAGAATAAAAAAGGTGAGGAATCCAGCAGTTGGAAACTCGCAGCAAGCAGCCCATAGCACAGAGGCCATGGGATCTAGGTCTGAGTGAACTAACACCAGAAAGCCAACATCATGAAACTGTGAGCACCACAGCCGTTGGGACCTCAGAGCTGAAGGCCCACATCCCCATGGGGATGGGAACATGGCAGGAGTGTCCTAGCACCACTTAGCACGTATCAGAAAATGTGGGTACCCAGCAGTTATGGCCTGACGCCAGAGGGCACTCATGACCGAGTGGAGGAGGCTCCCAGCAGACTCCAACTGCCACCAAAGGGCCGACATCATCAAGGTGGGGTGTGCCAGCCAGGCAGGAGTGACCTCAGAGCAGAGGGCCCACCTCACAGAATTGTGAGCATCCCAACAAATATCAGACTCACCAGAGGGCTCACATCACCAAGGGGTTGGAAACCAAGCAGGAGTGTTCTCACAGCAGTGGACCCATATCAACAAAAGGTGAGGGACCCAGGACATGTGGCCTCAAACAAGGGGACACACATCACGAAGGGGCTGGGAGTGAGGCATGCAGGAGGAGACTCACAACAGAGGGCCCATAGAATAAAAAAGGTGAGGAAACCAGAATTTGGAACCTCCAAGCAGGTGGCCGAGAGCACCGACGTTATGGGATACAGGCCGGAGTGAACTCACAGCAGAGGGCCCACATCCTGAAACTATGAGCAACCCAGACATTTGGACCACAGAGCAGAAGGCCCACATCCCCATGGGGATGGGAACCTGGCAGGAGTCTCACTGCACCAGTGGGCACACATCAGAAAATGTGGGGAGCCCAGCAGTTAGGGCCTGACGCAAGAGGGCCCTCATCACCGAGGGGAGTAGGGACCCAGCAGGCTCCAACTGCTACCAGAGGGCCGACGTTGCCAAGGCAGGGTGCGCCAGCAGGCAGGAGTGACCTCAGAGCAGAGGGCCCACCTCACAGAAGTATGAGGAACCCAACTAGGATCAAACTCTCACCAGTGGGCCCACATCACCAAGTGGATGGGAACCAGGCAGGAGTGTCCTCACACCAGTGGGGCCACGTCAGCGAAAGGTGAGGAACCCAGCACACGTGGCCTCAAACCAGAGGACACACATCAAGGAGGGGCTGGGAGTGAGGCAGGCAGGAGGAGCCTCAAAGCAGAGGGCCCATGGAATAAAAAAGTTGAGCAATCCGGCAAATGGAACCCCCCAGCAGGCAGCCAGGAGCAGCGAGGCTATGGGATCCAAGCCTGAGTGAACTCACACCAGAGGGCCCACATCCTGACACTGTGAGCAACCCAGACATTGGTACCTCTGAGCAGAAGTTCCACATCCCCATGGGGATGGGAACCTGGCAGGAGTGTCATCACAGCAGTGGGCGCACATCAGAAAATGTGGGGAGCCCAGCACTTAGGGCCTGACGTCAGAGGGCCCTCATCACCAAGGGGAGGAGGCACCCAGCACGCTCCAACTGCAACCAGAGGGCACATGTGGTCAAGGCGAAATGTGCCAGCCAGGCAGTAGTGACGTCACAGCAGAGGGCCCATCTCCCATAAGTGTGAGGAATCCAGGCAGGATCAGACTCTCACCAGAGGGCCCACATCACCAAGGGGTTGGGAACCAGGCAGGAGTGTCCTCACACCAGTGGGGTCACATCACTAAAAGGTGAGGCAACCGGCACATGTGGCCTCAAACCAGAGGACCTACATCAACAAGGGGCTCGCAGTGAGTCAGGCAGGAGGAGCCTCACAACACAGGGACCGAAGTACAAAAATGGTGAGGAATCCTGCAGTTGGAACCTCCTAGGAGGCGGCCACGAGCAGCGAGGCTATGGGATCCAGGCCTGAGTGAACTCACAACAGAGGGCCCTCATCATGAAACTGTGAGCAACACAGCCGTTGGGACCTCAGAGCTGAAGGCCCACATTCCCATGTGGTTGGGAACCTGGCAGGAGTGTACTCGCACCACAGGGCATACATCAGAAAATTTGGGAGCCCAGGAGTTACGGTCTGACGCCAGAGGGCCCTCATTACCGAGGGGAGGAGACTCCAAGCAGGCACCAACTCACAACTGAGGGCACACCTCGCCAAGGTAACGTTTGCCAGCCAGGCAGGAGTGACCTCACAGCAGAGGGCCTACCTCACAGAAGGGTAAGCAACCCAGCCAGGATAAAACTCTCACCAGAGGGTCCACATCACCAAGGGGATCGGAACCAGGCAGGACTGTCCTCACACCAGTGTGTTCACATCATAGAAAGGTGAGGAACCCAGCACATGTGGCCTAAAGCAGAGGACCCACATGTCCAAGAGCCTTGGAGTGAGGCAGGCAGGAGTAGCCACACAACACAGGGCCCATAGAATAAAAAAGGTGAGGAAAACGGCAGTAGGAACCTGCCAGCAGGCACCCCAGAGGACTGAGACTATGGGATCCAGGACACAGTGAACTCACAGCAGAGAGCCACATCATGAAACTGTGAGCAACCCAGATGTTGGGACCTCAGAGCACAAGGCCCACATCCCCATAGGGATGGGAACCTGGCAGGAGTGTCCTCGCACCACTTAGCATGTATCAGAAAATGTAGGTACCCAGCAGTTAGGGCCTGACGCCAGAGGGCCCTCATCACCGAGGGAAGGAGGCTCTCAACAGGCTCCAACTGCCACCAGAGTGCCGAAGTCGCCAAGAAGGTGTGTACAAGCCAGGCAGGAGTGACCTCAGAGCAGAGGGCCCACCTCACAGAAGTGTGAGGAACACAATCAGGATCAGACCCTCACCAGAGGGCCCACATCACTAAGGGGATGCGAACCAGGAAGGAGTGTCCTCACACCAGAGGGGCCACATCAGCTAAAGGTGAGGAACCCAGCATATGTGGCCTCAAACAAGGGGACACACATCACGAAGGGGCTGAGAGTGAGGCATGCAGGACGAGACTCACAACAGAGGGCCCATAGAATAAAAAAGGTGAGGAAACCAGAATTTGGAACATCCAAGCAGGTGGCCGAGAGCACCGACGTTATGGGATACAGGCCGGAGTGAACTCACAGCAGAGGGCCCACATCCTGAAACTATGAGCAACCCAGACATTTGGACCACAGAGCAGAAGGCCCACATGCCCACGGGGATGGGAACCTGGCAGGCGTCTCACTGCACTAGTGGGCACACATCAGAAAAAGTGGGGAGCCCAGCAGTTAGGGCCTGACGCAAGAGGGCGCTCATCACCGAGGGGAGTAGTGACCCAGCAGGCTCCAACTGCTACCAGAGGGCCGACGTTGCCAAGGCAGGGTGCGCCAGCAGGCAGGAGTTACCTCAGAGCAGAGGGCCCACCTCACAGAAGTATGAGGAACCCAACTAGGATCAAACTCTCACCAGTGGGCCCACATCACCAAGTGGATGGGAGCCAGGCAGGAGTGTCCTCACACCAGTGGGGCCACATCAGCGAAAGGTGAGGAACCCAGCACACGTGGCCTCAAACCAGAGGACACACATCAACGAGGGGCTGGGAGTGAGGCAGGCAGGAGGAGCCTCAAAGCAGAGGGCCCATGGAATAAAAAAGTTGAGCAATCCGGCAAATGGAACCCCCCAGCAGGCAGCCAGGAGCAGCGAGGCTATGGGATCCAAGCCTGAGTGAACTCACACCAGAGGGCCCACATCCTGACACTGTGAGCAACCCAGACATTGGTACATCTGAGCAGAAGTTCCACATCCCCATGGGGATGGGAACCTGGCAGGAGTGTCATCACACCAGTGGGCGCACATCAGAAAATGTGGGGAGCCCAGCACTTAGGGCCTGACGTCAGAGGGCCCTCATCACCAAGGGGAGGAGGCACCCAGCACGCTCCAACTGCAACCGGAGGGCACATGTGGTCAAGGCGAAATGTGTCAGCCAGGCAGTAGTGACCTCACAGCAGAGGGCCCATCTCCCATAAGTGTGAGGAATCCAGCCAGGATCAGACTCTCACCAGAGGGCCCACATCACCAAGGGGATGGGAACCAGGCAGGAGTGTCCTCACACCAGTGGGGCCACATCACTAAAAGGTGAGGCAAGCGGCACATGTGGCCTGAAACCAGAGGACCTACATCAACAAGGGGCTCGCAATGATGTAGGCAGGAGGAGCCTCACAACACAGGGACCGAAGAAAAAAATGGTGAGGAATTCTGCAGTTGGAACCTCCCAGCAGGCCACCCAGAGCACAGAGGCTATGGGATCTAGGCCTGTGTGAACTAACACCAGGGAGCTAACATCATGAAACTGTGAGCAACCCAGGCGTTGGGACAAGACAACAGAAGGCACACGTCCTCATGGGGATGGGAAACTTACAGGAGTGTCCTGGCATCACTACGCTCACAGCACAAAAACATGCGGAGCCCAGCAGTTAGAGCCTGACGCCAGAGGGCCCTCATCACATAGGAGAGGAGGTTCCCAGCAGGCTCCAACTGCCACCAGAGGGCCGACATCACCAAGGCAACGGGAGCAAGCAAGGCAGGAATTACCTCACAAAGAGGGCCAACCTCACAGAAGGGTGAGGAACCCAGCCAGGATCAGACTCTCACCAGAGGTCCCACATCACCAAGGGGATGGGAACCAGGCAGGAGTGTCCTCACACCAGTGGGGCCACATCACTTAAATGTGAGGCAACCGGCACATGTGGCCTCAAACCAGAGGACCTACATCAACAAGGGGCTTGCAATGATGTAGGCAGGAGGAGCCTCACAACACAGGGACCGAAAAATAAAAGTGGTGAGGAATCCTGCAGTTGGAACCTCCCAGCAGGCGGCCCAGAGCACAGAGGCTATGGGATCTAGGCCTGTGTGAACTTACAACAGGGAGCTAACATCATGAAACTGTGAGCAACCCAGGCGTTGGGACAAGACAACAGAAGGCACACGTCCACATGGGGATGGGAACCTTACAGGAGTGTCCTGGCATCACTGGGCTCACAGCACATAAACGTGGGGAGCCAGCAGTTAGAGCCTGATGCCAGAGGGCCCTCATCACATAGGAGAGGAAGTTCTCAGCAGGCTCCAACTGCCACCAGAGGGCCGACGTCACCAAGGCAACGGGAGCAAGCAAGGCAGGAATTACCTCACAGAGAGGGCCAACCTCATAGAAGGGTATGGAACCCAGCCAGGATCACATTCTCACCAGATGTCTCACAACACAAGGGGATAGGAACTAAGCAGGAGTGTCCTCACACCAGTGGGGCCACATTATCGAAAGGAGAGGAACCCAGCACACGTGGCCTCAAACATGAGGACAAACATCACCAAGAGGCTGGGAGTGAGGCAGGCAGGAGGAGCCTCAAAACTGAGGGCCCATAGAATAAAAAAGGTGAGGAATCCTGCAGTTGGAATCTCCCAGCAGGCGTCAAGGAGCAGTGAGGCTATGGGATCCCGTCCGCTATGAACTCACAACAGAGGGACCTCATCATGAAACTGTGAGCAACCCAGCCGTTGGGACCACAGAGCAGAAGGCTCACATTCCCATGAGGTTGGGAACCTGGCAGGAGTGTACTCACACCACAGGGCATATATCAGAAAATTTTGGGAGCCCAGGAGTTAGGACCTGACGCCAGAGGGCCCTCATTACCCAGGGGAGAAGACTCCCAGCAGGCACCAACTCCCAAATGAGGGCCCACGTCGCCAAGATGCCGTGCGCCAGCCAGGCACGAGTGACCTCACAGCAGAGGGCCTACGTCACAGAAGGGTGAGGAACCCAGCCAGTATAAGACTCTCACCAGAGTGCCCACATCACCAAGGGGATCGGAAAGAGGCAGGAGTGTCCTCACACCAGTGTGGCCAAAGCATAGAAAGGTGAGGAACCCAGAACATGTGGCCTAAACCAGAGGACCCACATCTCCAAGGGGCTCGGAGTGAGGCAGGCAGGAGTAGCCTCACAACACAGGGCCCATAGCATAAAAAATGTGAGGAATCCAGTAGTTGGAACCTCCCAGCAGGTGGCCCAGAGCACAGAGTCTATGGGATCCAGGCCACAGTGAACTCACAGCAGAAGGCCCACATCGTGAAACTGTGAGCATCCCAGCCATTGGGACCTCAGAGCAGAAGGCCCACATCCCCATGAGGATGGGAATTTGGCAGGAGTGTACTCGCACCACTGGGCGCACATCAGAAAATGTGTGGAGCCCAGCACTTAGGTCCTGACAACATAGGGCCCTCATCACCGAGGGGAGGAGGACCCAGCATGCTCCAACTGCAACCAGAGGGCCCACGTGTCCAAGGCGATGTGTGAAAGCCAGGCAGGAGTGACCTCAGAGCAGAGGGCCTACCTCCCAGAAGGGTGAGGAATCCAGCCAGGATCAGACTCACAGCAGAGGACCCATATCACCAAGGGGATGGGAACCAGGCAGGAGTGTCCTCACACCAGTGGGGCCACATCACTAAAAGCTGAGGAGAGCGGCACATGTGGCCTCCAACCAGAGTACCTACATCAGCAAGGGGCTGGGAGTGACGCAGGAAGAGGAGCCTCACAACACAGGGGCCAAAGAATAAAAAAGGTGAGGAATCCAGCAGTTGGAAACTGCCAGCAAGCAGCCCACAGCACAGAGGCCCTGGGATCTAGGTCTGAGTGAACTAACACCAGAAAGTCAACATCATGAAACTGTGAGCACCACAGCTGTTGGGACCTCAGAGCTGAAGGCCACATCCCCATGGGGATGGGAACTTGGCAGGAGTGTCCTAGCACCACTTAGCACGTATCAGAAAATGTGGGTACCCAGCAGTTATGGCCTGACGCCAGAGGGCACTCATGACCGAGTGGAGGAGGCTCCCAGCAGGTTCCAACTGCCACCAAAGGGCCGACATCACCAAGGTGGGGTGTGCCAGCCAGACAGGAGTGACCTCAGAGCAGAGGGCCCACCTCACAAAATTTTGAGCATCCCAACAAATATCAAACTCACCAGAGGGTCCACAAGACCAAGGGGATGGAAACCAGGCAGGAGTGTTCTCACACCAGTGGACCCACATCAACGAAAGGTGAGGGACCCAGGACACGTGGCCTCAAACTAGTGAACACACATCACCAAAGGGCTTGGTGTGAGGCAGGCAGGAGGAGCCTCAAAATAGAGGGCCCATAGAATAAAAAAGTTGAGGAATCCCTCAGCTGGCAACTCCTAGCAGGCGGCCAGGAGCAGCGAGGCTATGGGATCCAGGCCTGAGTGAACTCACAACAGAGGGCCCTCATCATGAAACTGTGAGCAACCCAGCCGTTGGGACCTCAGAACAGAAGGCCCACATGCCCATGGGGATGGGAAAATGGCAGGAGTGTCCTCGCACCACTGGGAGCACATCAGAAAACTTTTGGAACCCAGGAGTTAGGGCCTGAAGCCCGAGTGCCCTCCTTACCAAGCGGAGTAGACCCACAGCACGCACCAACTGCCAACTGAGGGCCCACGTCGCCAAGGTGACGTGTGCCAGACAGGCAGGATTTACCTCACGGCAGAGGGCCCACCTCACAGAAGGTTGAGGAACGCAGCCAGGATCAGACTCTCACCAGAGGGCCCACATCACCAAGGGGATGGGAACCAGGCAGGAGTGTCCTCACACCAGTGGGGCCACATCAGCGAAAGATGTGGAACCCAGCGCATGTGGCCTCATACAATGGGACACACATCAAGAAGGGGATGGGAGTGAGACATGCAGTAGGAGACTCACAAGCGAGGGCCTATAGAATAAAAAAGGTGAGGAATCCAGCATTTGGAAGCTCCAAGCAGGCGGCCCAGAGAACCGACGCTATGGGATACAGGTCGGAGTGAACTCACAGCAGAGTGCCCACATCATGAAACTGTGAGCAACCCAGCCGTTGGGACCTCAGAACCGAAGGCCCACATGTCCATGAGGATGGGAACCTGGCAGGAGTGTACTCGCACCACTGGGGGCACATCAGAAAATGTGTGGAGCCCAGCACTTAGGTCCTGACAACATAGGGCCCTCATCACCGAGGGGAGGAGGACCCAGCATGCTCCAACTGCAACCAGAGGGCCCACGTGTCCAAGGCGACGTGTGCAAGCCAGGCAGGAGTGACCTCAGAGCAGAGGGCCTACCTCCCAGAAGGGTGAGGAATCCAGCCAGGATCAGACTCTCAGCAGAGGGCCCACATCACCAAGGGGATGGGAACCAGGCAGGAGTGTCCTCACACCAGTGGGGCCACATCATTAAAGGTGACGCAACCGGCACATGTGGCCTCAAACCAGAGTACCTACATCACCAAGGGGCTGGGAGTGACACAGGCAAGAGGAGCCTCACAACACAGGGGCCAAAGAATAAAAAAGGTGAGGAATCCAGCAGTTGGAAACTCCCAGCAAGCAGCCCACAGCACAGAGGCCATGGGATCTAGGTCTGAGTGAACTAACACCAGAAAGCCAACATCATGAAACTGTGAGCACCACAGCCGTTGGGACCTCAGAGCTGAAGGCCCACATCCCCATGGGGATGGGAACATGGCAGGAGTGTCCTAGCACCACTTAGCACGTATCAGAAAATGTGGGTACCCAACAGTTATGGCCTGACGCCAGAGGGCACTCATGACCGAGTGGAGGAGGCTCCCAGCAGACTCCAACTGCCACCAAAGGGCCGACATCATCAAGGTGGGGTGTGCCAGCCAGGCAGGAGTGACCTCAGAGCAGAGGGCCCACCTCACAGAATTGTGAGCATCCCAACAAATATCAGACTCACCAGAGGGCTCACATCACCAAGGGGTTGGAAACCAAGCAGGAGTGTTCTCACAGCAGTGGACTCATATCAACGAAAGGTGAGGGACCCAGGACATGTGGCCTCAAACAAGGGGACACACATCACGAAGGGGCTGGGAGTGAGGCATGCAGGAGGAGACTCACAACAGAGGGCCCATAGAATAAAAAAGGTGAGGAAACCAGAATTTGGAACCTCCAAGCAGGTGGCCGAGAGCACCGACGTTATGGGATACAGGCCGGAGTGAACTCACAGCAGAGGGCCCACATCCTGAAACTATGAGCAACCCAGACATTTGGACCACAGAGCAGAAGGCCCACATCCCCATGGGGATGGGAACCTGGCAGGAGTCTCACTGCACCAGTGGGCACACATCAGAAAATGTGGGGAGCCCAGCAGTTAGGGCCTGACGCAAGAGGGCCCTCATCACCGAGGGGAGTAGGGACCCAGCAGGCTCCAACTGCTACCAGAGGGCCGACGTTGCCAAGGCAGGGTGCGCCAGCAGGCAGGAGTGACCTCAGAGCAGAGGGCCCACCTCACAGAAGTATGAGGAACCCAACTAGGATCAAACTCTCACCAGTGGGCCCACATCACCAAGTGGATGGGAACCAAGCAGGAGTGTCCTCACACCAGTGGGGCCACGTCAGCGAAAGGTGAGGAACCCAGCACACGTGGCCTCAAACCAGAGGACACACATCAAGGAGGGGCTGGGAGTGAGGCAGGCAGGAGGAGCCTCAAAGCAGAGGGCCCATGGAATAAAAAAGTTGAGCAATCCGGCAAATGGAACCCCCCAGCAGGCAGCCAGGAGCAGCGAGGCTATGGGATCCAAGCCTGAGTGAACTCACACCAGAGGGCCCACATCCTGACACTGTGAGCAACCCAGACATTGGTACCTCTGAGCAGAAGTTCCACATCCCCATGGGGATGGGAACCTGGCAGGAGTGTCATCACAGCAGTGGGCGCACATCAGAAAATGTGGGGAGCCCAGCACTTAGGGCCTGACGTCAGAGGGCCCTCATCACCAAGGGGAGGAGGCACCCAGCACGCTCCAACTGCAACCAGAGGGCACATGTGGTCAAGGCGAAATGTGCCAGCCAGGCAGTAGTGACGTCACAGCAGAGGGCCCATCTCCCATAAGTGTGAGGAATCCAGGCAGGATCAGACTCTCACCAGAGGGCCCACATCACCAAGGGGTTGGGAACCAGGCAGGAGTGTCCTCACACCAGTGGGGTCACATCACTAAAAGGTGAGGCAACCGGCACATGTGGCCTCAAACCAGAGGACCTACATCAACAAGGGGCTCGCAGTGAGTCAGGCAGGAGGAGCCTCACAACACAGGGACCGAAGTACAAAAATGGTGAGGAATCCTGCAGTTGGAACCTCCTAGGAGGCGGCCACGAGCAGCGAGGCTATGGGATCCAGGCCTGAGTGAACTCACAACAGAGGGCCCTCATCATGAAACTGTGAGCAACACAGCCGTTGGGACCTCAGAGCTGAAGGCCCACATTCCCATGTGGTTGGGAACCTGGCAGGAGTGTACTCGCACCACAGGGCATACATCAGAAAATTTGGGAGCCCAGGAGTTACGGTCTGACGCCAGAGGGCCCTCATTACCGAGGGGAGGAGACTCCAAGCAGGCACCAACTCACAACTGAGGGCACACCTCGCCAAGGTAACGTTTGCCAGCCAGGCAGGAGTGACCTCACAGCAGAGGGCCTACCTCACAGAAGGGTAAGCAACCCAGCCAGGATAAAACTCTCACCAGAGGGTCCACATCACCAAGGGGATCGGAACCAGGCAGGACTGTCCTCACACCAGTGTGTTCACATCATAGAAAGGTGAGGAACCCAGCACATGTGGCCTAAAGCAGAGGACCCACATGTCCAAGAGCCTTGGAGTGAGGCAGGCAGGAGTAGCCACACAACACAGGGCCCATAGAATAAAAAAGGTGAGGAAAACGGCAGTAGGAACCTGCCAGCAGGCACCCCAGAGGACTGAGACTATGGGATCCAGGACACAGTGAACTCACAGCAGAGAGCCACATCATGAAACTGTGAGCAACCCAGATGTTGGGACCTCAGAGCACAAGGCCCACATCCCCATAGGGATGGGAACCTGGCAGGAGTGTCCTCGCACCACTTAGCATGTATCAGAAAATGTAGGTACCCAGCAGTTAGGGCCTGACGCCAGAGGGCCCTCATCACCGAGGGAAGGAGGCTCTCAACAGGCTCCAACTGCCACCAGAGTGCCGAAGTCGCCAAGAAGGTGTGTACAAGCCAGGCAGGAGTGACCTCAGAGCAGAGGGCCCACCTCACAGAAGTGTGAGGAACACAATCAGGATCAGACCCTCACCAGAGGGCCCACATCACTAAGGGGATGCGAACCAGGAAGGAGTGTCCTCACACCAGAGGGGCCACATCAGCTAAAGGTGAGGAACCCAGCATATGTGGCCTCAAACAAGGGGACACACATCACGAAGGGGCTGAGAGTGAGGCATGCAGGACGAGACTCACAACAGAGGGCCCATAGAATAAAAAAGGTGAGGAAACCAGAATTTGGAACCTCCAAGCAGGTGGCCGAGAGCACCGACGTTATGGGATACAGGCCGGAGTGAACTCACAGCAGAGGGCCCACATCCTGAAACTATGAGCAACCCAGACATTTGGACCACAGAGCAGAAGGCCCACATGCCCACGGGGATGGGAACCTGGCAGGCGTCTCACTGCACTAGTGGGCACACATCAGAAAAAGTGGGGAGCCCAGCAGTTAGGGCCTGACGCAAGAGGGCGCTCATCACCGAGGGGAGTAGTGACCCAGCAGGCTCCAACTGCTACCAGAGGGCCGACGTTGCCAAGGCAGGGTGCGCCAGCAGGCAGGAGTGACCTCAGAGCAGAGGGCCCAACTCACAGAAGTATGAGGAACCCAACTAGGATCAAACTCTCACCAGTGGGCCCACATCACCAAGTGGATGGGAGCCAGGCAGGAGTGTCCTCACACCAGTGGGGCCACATCAGCGAAAGGTGAGGAACCCAGCACACGTGGCCTCAAACCAGAGGACACACATCAAGGAGGGGCTGGGAGTGAGGCAGGCAGGAGGAGCCTCAAAGCAGAGGGCCCATGGAATAAAAAAGTTGAGCAATCCGGCAAATGGAACCCCCCAGCAGGCAGCCAGGAGCAGCGAGGCTATGGGATCCAAGCCTGAGTGAACTCACACCAGAGGGCCCACATCCTGACACTGTGAGCAACCCAGACATTGGTACATCTGAGCAGAAGTTCCACATCCCCATGGGGATGGGAACCTGGCAGGAGTGTCATCACACCAGTGGGCGCACATCAGAAAATGTGGGGAGACCAGCACTTAGGGCCTGACGTCAGAGGGCCCTCATCACAAAGGGGAGGAGGCACCCAGCACGCTCCAACTGCAACCGGAGGGCACATGTGGTCAAGGCGAAATGTGTCAGCCAGGCAGTAGTGACGTCACAGCAGAGGGCCCATCTCCCATAAGTGTGAGGAATCCAGCCAGGATCAGACTCTCACCAGAGGGCCCACATCACCAAGGGGATGGGAACCAGGCAGGAGTGTCCTCACACCAGTGGGGCCACATCACTAAAAGGTGAGGCAACCGGCACATGTGGCCTGAAACCAGAGGACCTACATCAACAAGGGGCTCGCAATGATGTAGGCAGGAGGAGCCTCACAACACAGGGACCGAAGAAAAAAATGGTGAGGAATTCTGCAGTTGGAACCTCCCAGCAGGCCACCCAGAGCACAGAGGCTATGGGATCTAGGCCTGTGTGAACTAACACCAGGGAGCTAACATCATGAAACTGTGAGCAACCCAGGCGTTGGGACAAGACAACAGAAGGCACACGTCCTCATGGGGATGGGAAACTTACAGGAGTGTCCTGGCATCACTACGCTCACAGCACAAAAACATGCGGAGCCCAGCAGTTAGAGCCTGACGCCAGAGGGCCCTCATCACATAGGAGAGGAGGTTCCCAGCAGGCTCCAACTGCCACCAGAGGGCCGACATCACCAAGGCAACGGGAGCAAGCAAGGCAGGAATTACCTCACAAAGAGGGCCAACCTCACAGAAGGGTGAGGAACCCAGCCAGGATCAGACTCTCACCAGAGGTCCCACATCACCAAGGGGATGGGAACCAGGCAGGAGTGTCCTCACACCAGTGGGGCCACATCACTTAAATGTGAGGCAACCGGCACATGTGGCCTCAAACCAGAGGACCTACATCAACAAGGGGCTTGCAATGATGTAGGCAGGAGGAGCCTCACAACACAGGGACCGAAAAATAAAAGTGGTGAGGAATCCTGCAGTTGGAAGCTCCCAGCAGGCGGCCCAGAGCACAGAGGCTATGGGATCTAGGCCTGTGTGAACTTACAACAGGGAGCTAACATCATGAAACTGTGAGCAACCCAGGCGTTGGGACAAGACAACAGAAGGCACACGTCCACATGGGGATGGGAACCTTACAGGAGTGTCCTGGCATCACTGGGCTCACAGCACATAAACGTGGGGAGCCAGCAGTTAGAGCCTGATGCCAGAGGGCCCTCATCACATAGGAGAGGAAGTTCTCAGCAGGCTCCAACTGCCACCAGAGGGCCGACGTCACCAAGGCAACGGGAGCAAGCAAGGCAGGAATTACCTCACAGAGAGGGCCAACCTCATAGAAGGGTATGGAACCCAGCCAGGATCACATTCTCACCAGATGTCTCACAACACAAGGGGATAGGAACTAAGCAGGAGTGTCCTCACACCAGTGGGGCCACATTATCGAAAGGAGAGGAACCCAGCACACGTGGCCTCAAACATGAGGACAAACATCACCAAGAGGCTGGGAGTGAGGCAGGCAGGAGGAGCCTCAAAACTGAGGGCCCATAGAATAAAAAAGGTGAGGAATCCTGCAGTTGGAATCTCCCAGCAGGCGTCAAGGAGCAGTGAGGCTATGGGATCCCGTCCGCTATGAACTCACAACAGAGGGACCTCATCATGAAACTGTGAGCAACCCAGCCGTTGGGACCACAGAGCAGAAGGCTCACATTCCCATGAGGTTGGGAACCTGGCAGGAGTGTACTCACACCACAGGGCATATATCAGAAAATTTTGGGAGCCCAGGAGTTAGGACCTGACGCCAGAGGGCCCTCATTACCCAGGGGAGAAGACTCCCAGCAGGCACCAACTCCCAAATGAGGGCCCACGTCGCCAAGATGCCGTGCGCCAGCCAGGCAGGAGTGACCTCACAGCAGAGGGCCTACGTCACAGAAGGGTGAGGAACCCAGCCAGTATAAGACTCTCACCAGAGTGCCCACATCACCAAGGGGATCGGAAAGAGGCAGGAGTGTCCTCACACCAGTGTGGCCAAAGCATAGAAAGGTGAGGAACCCAGAACATGTGGCCTAAACCAGAGGACCCACATCTCCAAGGGGCTCGGAGTGAGGCAGGCAGGAGTAGCCTCACAACACAGGGCCCATAGCATAAAAAATGTGAGGAATCCAGTAGTTGGAACCTCCCAGCAGGTGGCCCAGAGCACAGAGTCTATGGGATCCAGGCCACAGTGAACTCACAGCAGAAGGCCCACATCGTGAAACTGTGAGCATCCCAGCCATTGGGACCTCAGAGCAGAAGGCCCACATCCCCATGAGGATGGGAATTTGGCAGGAGTGTACTCGCACCACTGGGCGCACATCAGAAAATGTGTGGAGCCCAGCACTTAGGTCCTGACAACATAGGGCCCTCATCACCGAGGGGAGGAGGACCCAGCATGCTCCAACTGCAACCAGAGGGCCCACGTGTCCAAGGCGATGTGTGAAAGCCAGGCAGGAGTGACCTCAGAGCAGAGGGCCTACCTCCCAGAAGGGTGAGGAATCCAGCCAGGATCAGACTCACAGCAGAGGACCCATATCACCAAGGGGATGGGAACCAGGCAGGAGTGTCCTCACACCAGTGGGGCCACATCACTAAAAGCTGAGGAGAGCGGCACATGTGGCCTCAAACCAGAGTACCTACATCAGCAAGGGGCTGGGAGTGACGCAGGAAGAGGAGCCTCACAACACAGGGGCCAAAGAATAAAAAAGGTGAGGAATCCAGCAGTTGGAAACTGCCAGCAAGCAGCCCACAGCACAGAGGCCCTGGGATCTAGGTCTGAGTGAACTAACACCAGAAAGTCAACATCATGAAACTGTGAGCACCACAGCTGTTGGGACCTCAGAGCTGAAGGCCACATCCCCATGGGGATGGGAACTTGGCAGGAGTGTCCTAGCACCACTTAGCACGTATCAGAAAATGTGGGTACCCAGCAGTTATGGCCTGACGCCAGAGGGCACTCATGACCGAGTGGAGGAGGCTCCCAGCAGGTTCCAACTGCCACCAAAGGGCCGACATCACCAAGGTGGGGTGTGCCAGCCAGACAGGAGTGACCTCAGAGCAGAGGGCCCACCTCACAAAATTTTGAGCATCCCAACAAATATCAAACTCACCAGAGGGTCCACAAGACCAAGGGGATGGAAACCAGGCAGGAGTGTTCTCACACCAGTGGACCCACATCAACGAAAGGTGAGGGACCCAGGACACGTGGCCTCAAACTAGTGAACACACATCACCAAAGGGCTTGGTGTGAGGCAGGCAGGAGGAGCCTCAAAATAGAGGGCCCATAGAATAAAAAAGTTGAGGAATCCCTCAGCTGGCAACTCCTAGCAGGCGGCCAGGAGCAGCGAGGCTATGGGATCCAGGCCTGAGTGAACTCACAACAGAGGGCCCTCATCATGAAACTGTGAGCAACCCAGCCGTTGGGACCTCAGAACAGAAGGCCCACATGCCCATGGGGATGGGAAAATGGCAGGAGTGTCCTCGCACCACTGGGAGCACATCAGAAAACTTTTGGAACCCAGGAGTTAGGGCCTGAAGCCCGAGTGCCCTCCTTACCAAGCGGAGTAGACCCACAGCACGCACCAACTGCCAACTGAGGGCCCACGTCGCCAAGGTGACGTGTGCCAGACAGGCAGGATTTACCTCACGGCAGAGGGCCCACCTCACAGAAGGTTGAGGAACGCAGCCAGGATCAGACTCTCACCAGAGGGCCCACATCACCAAGGGGATGGGAACCAGGCAGGAGTGTCCTCACACCAGTGGGGCCACATCAGCGAAAGATGTGGAACCCAGCGCATGTGGCCTCATACAATGGGACACACATCAAGAAGGGGATGGGAGTGAGACATGCAGTAGGAGACTCACAAGCGAGGGCCTATAGAATAAAAAAGGTGAGGAATCCAGCATTTGGAAGCTCCAAGCAGGCGGCCCAGAGAACCGACGCTATGGGATACAGGTCGGAGTGAACTCACAGCAGAGTGCCCACATCATGAAACTGTGAGCAACCCAGCCGTTGGGACCTCAGAACCGAAGGCCCACATGTCCATGAGGATGGGAACCTGGCAGGAGTGTACTCGCACCACTGGGGGCACATCAGAAAATGTGTGGAGCCCAGCACTTAGGTCCTGACAACATAGGGCCCTCATCACCGAGGGGAGGAGGACCCAGCATGCTCCAACTGCAACCAGAGGGCCCACGTGTCCAAGGCGACGTGTGCAAGCCAGGCAGGAGTGACCTCAGAGCAGAGGGCCTACCGCCCAGAAGGGTGAGGAATCCAGCCAGGATCAGACTCTCAGCAGAGGGCCCACATCACCAAGGGGATGGGAACCAGGCAGGAGTGTCCTCACACCAGTGGGGCCACATCATTAAAGGTGACGCAACCGGCACATGTGGCCTCAAACCAGAGTACCTACATCACCAAGGGGCTGGGAGTGACACAGGCAAGAGGAGCCTCACAACACAGGGGCCAAAGAATAAAAAAGGTGAGGAATCCAGCAGTTGGAAACTCCCAGCAAGCAGCCCACAGCACAGAGGCCATGGGATCTAGGTCTGAGTGAACTAACACCAGAAAGCCAACATCATGAAACTGTGAGCACCACAGCCGTTGGGACCTCAGAGCTGAAGGCCCACATCCCCATGGGGATGGGAACATGGCAGGAGTGTCCTAGCACCACTTAGCACGTATCAGAAAATGTGGGTACCCAACAGTTATGGCCTGACGCCAGAGGGCACTCATGACCGAGTGGAGGAGGCTCCCAGCAGACTCCAACTGCCACCAAAGGGCCGACATCATCAAGGTGGGGTGTGCCAGCCAGGCAGGAGTGACCTCAGAGCAGAGGGCCCACCTCACAGAATTGTGAGCATCCCAACAAATATCAGACTCACCAGAGGGCTCACATCACCAAGGGGTTGGAAACCAAGCAGGAGTGTTCTCACAGCAGTGGACTCATATCAACGAAAGGTGAGGGACCCAGGACATGTGGCCTCAAACAAGGGGACACACATCACGAAGGGGCTGGGAGTGAGGCATGCAGGAGGAGACTCACAACAGAGGGCCCATAGAATAAAAAAGGTGAGGAAACCAGAATTTGGAACCTCCAAGCAGGTGGCCGAGAGCACCGACGTTATGGGATACAGGCCGGAGTGAACTCACAGCAGAGGGCCCACATCCTGAAACTATGAGCAACCCAGACATTTGGACCACAGAGCAGAAGGCCCACATCCCCATGGGGATGGGAACCTGGCAGGAGTCTCACTGCACCAGTGGGCACACATCAGAAAATGTGGGGAGCCCAGCAGTTAGGGCCTGACGCAAGAGGGCCCTCATCACCGAGGGGAGTAGGGACCCAGCAGGCTCCAACTGCTACCAGAGGGCCGACTTTGCCAAGGCAGGGTGCGCCAGCAGGCAGGAGTGACCTCAGAGCAGAGGGCCCACCTCACAGAAGTATGAGGAACCCAACTAGGATCAAACTCTCACCAGTGGGCCCACATCACCAAGTGGATGGGAACCAGGCAGGAGTGTCCTCACACCAGTGGGGCCACGTCAGCGAAAGGTGAGGAACCCAGCACACGTGGCCTCAAACCAGAGGACACACATCAAGGAGGGGCTGGGAGTGAGGCAGGCAGGAGGAGCCTCAAAGCAGAGGGCCCATGGAATAAAAAAGTTGAGCAATCCGGCAAATGGAACCCCCCAGCAGGCAGCCAGGAGCAGCGAGGCTATGGGATCCAAGCCTGAGTGAACTCACACCAGAGGGCCCACATCCTGACACTGTGAGCAACCCAGACATTGGTACCTCTGAGCAGAAGTTCCACATCCCCATGGGGATGGGAACCTGGCAGGAGTGTCATCACAGCAGTGGGCGCACATCAGAAAATGTGGGGAGCCCAGCACTTAGGGCCTGACGTCAGAGGGCCCTCATCACCAAGGGGAGGAGGCACCCAGCACGCTCCAACTGCAACCAGAGGGCACATGTGGTCAAGGCGAAATGTGCCAGCCAGGCAGTAGTGACGTCACAGCAGAGGGCCCATCTCCCATAAGTGTGAGGAATCCAGGCAGGATCAGACTCTCACCAGAGGGCCCACATCACCAAGGGGTTGGGAACCAGGCAGGAGTGTCCTCACACCAGTGGGGTCACATCACTAAAAGGTGAGGCAACCGGCACATGTGGCCTCAAACCAGAGGACCTACATCAACAAGGGGCTCGCAGTGAGTCAGGCAGGAGGAGCCTCACAACACAGGGACCGAAGTACAAAAATGGTGAGGAATCCTGCAGTTGGAACCTCCTAGGAGGCGGCCACGAGCAGCGAGGCTATGGGATCCAGGCCTGAGTGAACTCACAACAGAGGGCCCTCATCATGAAACTGTGAGCAACACAGCCGTTGGGACCTCAGAGCTGAAGGCCCACATTCCCATGTGGTTGGGAACCTGGCAGGAGTGTACTCGCACCACAGGGCATACATCAGAAAATTTGGGAGCCCAGGAGTTACGGTCTGACGCCAGAGGGCCCTCATTACCGAGGGGAGGAGACTCCAAGCAGGCACCAACTCACAACTGAGGGCACACCTCGCCAAGGTAACGTTTGCCAGCCAGGCAGGAGTGACCTCACAGCAGAGGGCCTACCTCACAGAAGGGTAAGCAACCCAGCCAGGATAAAACTCTCACCAGAGGGTCCACATCACCAAGGGGATCGGAACCAGGCAGGACTGTCCTCACACCAGTGTGTTCACATCATAGAAAGGTGAGGAACCCAGCACATGTGGCCTAAAGCAGAGGACCCACATGTCCAAGAGCCTTGGAGTGAGGCAGGCAGGAGTAGCCACACAACACAGGGCCCATAGAATAAAAAAGGTGAGGAAAACGGCAGTAGGAACCTGCCAGCAGGCACCCCAGAGGACTGAGACTATGGGATCCAGGACACAGTGAACTCACAGCAGAGAGCCACATCATGAAACTGTGAGCAACCCAGATGTTGGGACCTCAGAGCACAAGGCCCACATCCCCATAGGGATGGGAACCTGGCAGGAGTGTCCTCGCACCACTTAGCATGTATCAGAAAATGTAGGTACCCAGCAGTTAGGGCCTGACGCCAGAGGGCCCTCATCACCGAGGGAAGGAGGCTCTCAACAGGCTCCAACTGCCACCAGAGTGCCGAAGTCGCCAAGAAGGTGTGTACAAGCCAGGCAGGAGTGACCTCAGAGCAGAGGGCCCACCTCACAGAAGTGTGAGGAACACAATCAGGATCAGACCCTCACCAGAGGGCCCACATCACTAAGGGGATGCGAACCAGGAAGGAGTGTCCTCACACCAGAGGGGCCACATCAGCTAAAGGTGAGGAACCCAGCATATGTGGCCTCAAACAAGGGGACACACATCACGAAGGGGCTGAGAGTGAGGCATGCAGGACGAGACTCACAACAGAGGGCCCATAGAATAAAAAAGGTGAGGAAACCAGAATTTGGAACCTCCAAGCAGGTGGCCGAGAGCACCGACGTTATGGGATACAGGCCGGAGTGAACTCACAGCAGAGGGCCCACATCCTGAAACTATGAGCAACCCAGACATTTGGACCACAGAGCAGAAGGCCCACATGCCCACGGGGATGGGAACCTGGCAGGCGTCTCACTGCACTAGTGGGCACACATCAGAAAAAGTGGGGAGCCCAGCAGTTAGGGCCTGACGCAAGAGGGCGCTCATCACCGAGGGGAGTAGTGACCCAGCAGGCTCCAACTGCTACCAGAGGGCCGACGTTGCCAAGGCAGGGTGCGCCAGCAGGCAGGAGTGACCTCAGAGCAGAGGGCCCAACTCACAGAAGTATGAGGAACCCAACTAGGATCAAACTCTCACCAGTGGGCCCACATCACCAAGTGGATGGGAGCCAGGCAGGAGTGTCCTCACACCAGTGGGGCCACATCAGCGAAAGGTGAGGAACCCAGCACACGTGGCCTCAAACCAGAGGACACACATCAAGGAGGGGCTGGGAGTGAGGCAGGCAGGAGGAGCCTCAAAGCAGAGGGCCCATGGAATAAAAAAGTTGAGCAATCCGGCAAATGGAACCCCCCAGCAGGCAGCCAGGAGCAGCGAGGCTATGGGATCCAAGCCTGAGTGAACTCACACCAGAGGGCCCACATCCTGACACTGTGAGCAACCCAGACATTGGTACATCTGAGCAGAAGTTCCACATCCCCATGGGGATGGGAACCTGGCAGGAGTGTCATCACACCAGTGGGCGCACATCAGAAAATGTGGGGAGACCAGCACTTAGGGCCTGACGTCAGAGGGCCCTCATCACAAAGGGGAGGAGGCACCCAGCACGCTCCAACTGCAACCGGAGGGCACATGTGGTCAAGGCGAAATGTGTCAGCCAGGCAGTAGTGACGTCACAGCAGAGGGCCCATCTCCCATAAGTGTGAGGAATCCAGCCAGGATCAGACTCTCACCAGAGGGCCCACATCACCAAGGGGATGGGAACCAGGCAGGAGTGTCCTCACACCAGTGGGGCCACATCACTAAAAGGTGAGGCAACCGGCACATGTGGCCTGAAACCAGAGGACCTACATCAACAAGGGGCTCGCAATGATGTAGGCAGGAGGAGCCTCACAACACAGGGACCGAAGAAAAAAATGGTGAGGAATTCTGCAGTTGGAACCTCCCAGCAGGCCACCCAGAGCACAGAGGCTATGGGATCTAGGCCTGTGTGAACTAACACCAGGGAGCTAACATCATGAAACTGTGAGCAACCCAGGCGTTGGGACAAGACAACAGAAGGCACACGTCCTCATGGGGATGGGAAACTTACAGGAGTGTCCTGGCATCACTACGCTCACAGCACAAAAACATGCGGAGCCCAGCAGTTAGAGCCTGACGCCAGAGGGCCCTCATCACATAGGAGAGGAGGTTCCCAGCAGGCTCCAACTGCCACCAGAGGGCCGACATCACCAAGGCAACGGGAGCAAGCAAGGCAGGAATTACCTCACAAAGAGGGCCAACCTCACAGAAGGGTGAGGAACCCAGCCAGGATCAGACTCTCACCAGAGGTCCCACATCACCAAGGGGATGGGAACCAGGCAGGAGTGTCCTCACACCAGTGGGGCCACATCACTTAAATGTGAGGCAACCGGCACATGTGGCCTCAAACCAGAGGACCTACATCAACAAGGGGCTTGCAATGATGTAGGCAGGAGGAGCCTCACAACACAGGGACCGAAAAATAAAAGTGGTGAGGAATCCTGCAGTTGGAAGCTCCCAGCAGGCGGCCCAGAGCACAGAGGCTATGGGATCTAGGCCTGTGTGAACTTACAACAGGGAGCTAACATCATGAAACTGTGAGCAACCCAGGCGTTGGGACAAGACAACAGAAGGCACACGTCCACATGGGGATGGGAACCTTACAGGAGTGTCCTGGCATCACTGGGCTCACAGCACATAAACGTGGGGAGCCAGCAGTTAGAGCCTGATGCCAGAGGGCCCTCATCACATAGGAGAGGAAGTTCTCAGCAGGCTCCAACTGCCACCAGAGGGCCGACGTCACCAAGGCAACGGGAGCAAGCAAGGCAGGAATTACCTCACAGAGAGGGCCAACCTCATAGAAGGGTATGGAACCCAGCCAGGATCACATTCTCACCAGATGTCTCACAACACAAGGGGATAGGAACTAAGCAGGAGTGTCCTCACACCAGTGGGGCCACATTATCGAAAGGAGAGGAACCCAGCACACGTGGCCTCAAACATGAGGACAAACATCACCAAGAGGCTGGGAGTGAGGCAGGCAGGAGGAGCCTCAAAACTGAGGGCCCATAGAATAAAAAAGGTGAGGAATCCTGCAGTTGGAATCTCCCAGCAGGCGTCAAGGAGCAGTGAGGCTATGGGATCCCGTCCGCTATGAACTCACAACAGAGGGACCTCATCATGAAACTGTGAGCAACCCAGCCGTTGGGACCACAGAGCAGAAGGCTCACATTCCCATGAGGTTGGGAACCTGGCAGGAGTGTACTCACACCACAGGGCATATATCAGAAAATTTTGGGAGCCCAGGAGTTAGGACCTGACGCCAGAGGGCCCTCATTACCCAGGGGAGAAGACTCCCAGCAGGCACCAACTCCCAAATGAGGGCCCACGTCGCCAAGATGCCGTGCGCCAGCCAGGCAGGAGTGACCTCACAGCAGAGGGCCTACGTCACAGAAGGGTGAGGAACCCAGCCAGTATAAGACTCTCACCAGAGTGCCCACATCACCAAGGGGATCGGAAAGAGGCAGGAGTGTCCTCACACCAGTGTGGCCAAAGCATAGAAAGGTGAGGAACCCAGAACATGTGGCCTAAACCAGAGGACCCACATCTCCAAGGGGCTCGGAGTGAGGCAGGCAGGAGTAGCCTCACAACACAGGGCCCATAGCATAAAAAATGTGAGGAATCCAGTAGTTGGAACCTCCCAGCAGGTGGCCCAGAGCACAGAGTCTATGGGATCCAGGCCACAGTGAACTCACAGCAGAAGGCCCACATCGTGAAACTGTGAGCATCCCAGCCATTGGGACCTCAGAGCAGAAGGCCCACATCCCCATGAGGATGGGAATTTGGCAGGAGTGTACTCGCACCACTGGGCGCACATCAGAAAATGTGTGGAGCCCAGCACTTAGGTCCTGACAACATAGGGCCCTCATCACCGAGGGGAGGAGGACCCAGCATGCTCCAACTGCAACCAGAGGGCCCACGTGTCCAAGGCGATGTGTGAAAGCCAGGCAGGAGTGACCTCAGAGCAGAGGGCCTACCTCCCAGAAGGGTGAGGAATCCAGCCAGGATCAGACTCACAGCAGAGGACCCATATCACCAAGGGGATGGGAACCAGGCAGGAGTGTCCTCACACCAGTGGGGCCACATCACTAAAAGCTGAGGAGAGCGGCACATGTGGCCTCAAACCAGAGTACCTACATCAGCAAGGGGCTGGGAGTGACGCAGGAAGAGGAGCCTCACAACACAGGGGCCAAAGAATAAAAAAGGTGAGGAATCCAGCAGTTGGAAACTGCCAGCAAGCAGCCCACAGCACAGAGGCCCTGGGATCTAGGTCTGAGTGAACTAACACCAGAAAGTCAACATCATGAAACTGTGAGCACCACAGCTGTTGGGACCTCAGAGCTGAAGGCCACATCCCCATGGGGATGGGAACTTGGCAGGAGTGTCCTAGCACCACTTAGCACGTATCAGAAAATGTGGGTACCCAGCAGTTATGGCCTGACGCCAGAGGGCACTCATGACCGAGTGGAGGAGGCTCCCAGCAGGTTCCAACTGCCACCAAAGGGCCGACATCACCAAGGTGGGGTGTGCCAGCCAGACAGGAGTGACCTCAGAGCAGAGGGCCCACCTCACAAAATTTTGAGCATCCCAACAAATATCAAACTCACCAGAGGGTCCACAAGACCAAGGGGATGGAAACCAGGCAGGAGTGTTCTCACACCAGTGGACCCACATCAACGAAAGGTGAGGGACCCAGGACACGTGGCCTCAAACTAGTGAACACACATCACCAAAGGGCTTGGTGTGAGGCAGGCAGGAGGAGCCTCAAAATAGAGGGCCCATAGAATAAAAAAGTTGAGGAATCCCTCAGCTGGCAACTCCTAGCAGGCGGCCAGGAGCAGCGAGGCTATGGGATCCAGGCCTGAGTGAACTCACAACAGAGGGCCCTCATCATGAAACTGTGAGCAACCCAGCCGTTGGGACCTCAGAACAGAAGGCCCACATGCCCATGGGGATGGGAAAATGGCAGGAGTGTCCTCGCACCACTGGGAGCACATCAGAAAACTTTTGGAACCCAGGAGTTAGGGCCTGAAGCCCGAGTGCCCTCCTTACCAAGCGGAGTAGACCCACAGCACGCACCAACTGCCAACTGAGGGCCCACGTCGCCAAGGTGACGTGTGCCAGACAGGCAGGATTTACCTCACGGCAGAGGGCCCACCTCACAGAAGGTTGAGGAACGCAGCCAGGATCAGACTCTCACCAGAGGGCCCACATCACCAAGGGGATGGGAACCAGGCAGGAGTGTCCTCACACCAGTGGGGCCACATCAGCGAAAGATGTGGAACCCAGCGCATGTGGCCTCATACAATGGGACACACATCAAGAAGGGGATGGGAGTGAGACATGCAGTAGGAGACTCACAAGCGAGGGCCTATAGAATAAAAAAGGTGAGGAATCCAGCATTTGGAAGCTCCAAGCAGGCGGCCCAGAGAACCGACGCTATGGGATACAGGTCGGAGTGAACTCACAGCAGAGTGCCCACATCATGAAACTGTGAGCAACCCAGCCGTTGGGACCTCAGAACCGAAGGCCCACATGTCCATGAGGATGGGAACCTGGCAGGAGTGTACTCGCACCACTGGGGGCACATCAGAAAATGTGTGGAGCCCAGCACTTAGGTCCTGACAACATAGGGCCCTCATCACCGAGGGGAGGAGGACCCAGCATGCTCCAACTGCAACCAGAGGGCCCACGTGTCCAAGGCGACGTGTGCAAGCCAGGCAGGAGTGACCTCAGAGCAGAGGGCCTACCGCCCAGAAGGGTGAGGAATCCAGCCAGGATCAGACTCTCAGCAGAGGGCCCACATCACCAAGGGGATGGGAACCAGGCAGGAGTGTCCTCACACCAGTGGGGCCACATCATTAAAGGTGACGCAACCGGCACATGTGGCCTCAAACCAGAGTACCTACATCACCAAGGGGCTGGGAGTGACACAGGCAAGAGGAGCCTCACAACACAGGGGCCAAAGAATAAAAAAGGTGAGGAATCCAGCAGTTGGAAACTCCCAGCAAGCAGCCCACAGCACAGAGGCCATGGGATCTAGGTCTGAGTGAACTAACACCAGAAAGCCAACATCATGAAACTGTGAGCACCACAGCCGTTGGGACCTCAGAGCTGAAGGCCCACATCCCCATGGGGATGGGAACATGGCAGGAGTGTCCTAGCACCACTTAGCACGTATCAGAAAATGTGGGTACCCAACAGTTATGGCCTGACGCCAGAGGGCACTCATGACCGAGTGGAGGAGGCTCCCAGCAGACTCCAACTGCCACCAAAGGGCCGACATCATCAAGGTGGGGTGTGCCAGCCAGGCAGGAGTGACCTCAGAGCAGAGGGCCCACCTCACAGAATTGTGAGCATCCCAACAAATATCAGACTCACCAGAGGGCTCACATCACCAAGGGGTTGGAAACCAAGCAGGAGTGTTCTCACAGCAGTGGACTCATATCAACGAAAGGTGAGGGACCCAGGACATGTGGCCTCAAACAAGGGGACACACATCACGAAGGGGCTGGGAGTGAGGCATGCAGGAGGAGACTCACAACAGAGGGCCCATAGAATAAAAAAGGTGAGGAAACCAGAATTTGGAACCTCCAAGCAGGTGGCCGAGAGCACCGACGTTATGGGATACAGGCCGGAGTGAACTCACAGCAGAGGGCCCACATCCTGAAACTATGAGCAACCCAGACATTTGGACCACAGAGCAGAAGGCCCACATCCCCATGGGGATGGGAACCTGGCAGGAGTCTCACTGCACCAGTGGGCACACATCAGAAAATGTGGGGAGCCCAGCAGTTAGGGCCTGACGCAAGAGGGCCCTCATCACCGAGGGGAGTAGGGACCCAGCAGGCTCCAACTGCTACCAGAGGGCCGACTTTGCCAAGGCAGGGTGCGCCAGCAGGCAGGAGTGACCTCAGAGCAGAGGGCCCACCTCACAGAAGTATGAGGAACCCAACTAGGATCAAACTCTCACCAGTGGGCCCACATCACCAAGTGGATGGGAACCAGGCAGGAGTGTCCTCACACCAGTGGGGCCACGTCAGCGAAAGGTGAGGAACCCAGCACACGTGGCCTCAAACCAGAGGACACACATCAAGGAGGGGCTGGGAGTGAGGCAGGCAGGAGGAGCCTCAAAGCAGAGGGCCCATGGAATAAAAAAGTTGAGCAATCCGGCAAATGGAACCCCCCAGCAGGCAGCCAGGAGCAGCGAGGCTATGGGATCCAAGCCTGAGTGAACTCACACCAGAGGGCCCACATCCTGACACTGTGAGCAACCCAGACATTGGTACCTCTGAGCAGAAGTTCCACATCCCCATGGGGATGGGAACCTGGCAGGAGTGTCATCACAGCAGTGGGCGCACATCAGAAAATGTGGGGAGCCCAGCACTTAGGGCCTGACGTCAGAGGGCCCTCATCACCAAGGGGAGGAGGCACCCAGCACGCTCCAACTGCAACCAGAGGGCACATGTGGTCAAGGCGAAATGTGCCAGCCAGGCAGTAGTGACGTCACAGCAGAGGGCCCATCTCCCATAAGTGTGAGGAATCCAGGCAGGATCAGACTCTCACCAGAGGGCCCACATCACCAAGGGGTTGGGAACCAGGCAGGAGTGTCCTCACACCAGTGGGGTCACATCACTAAAAGGTGAGGCAACCGGCACATGTGGCCTCAAACCAGAGGACCTACATCAACAAGGGGCTCGCAGTGAGTCAGGCAGGAGGAGCCTCACAACACAGGGACCGAAGTACAAAAATGGTGAGGAATCCTGCAGTTGGAACCTCCTAGGAGGCGGCCACGAGCAGCGAGGCTATGGGATCCAGGCCTGAGTGAACTCACAACAGAGGGCCCTCATCATGAAACTGTGAGCAACACAGCCGTTGGGACCTCAGAGCTGAAGGCCCACATTCCCATGTGGTTGGGAACCTGGCAGGAGTGTACTCGCACCACAGGGCATACATCAGAAAATTTGGGAGCCCAGGAGTTACGGTCTGACGCCAGAGGGCCCTCATTACCGAGGGGAGGAGACTCCAAGCAGGCACCAACTCACAACTGAGGGCACACCTCGCCAAGGTAACGTTTGCCAGCCAGGCAGGAGTGACCTCACAGCAGAGGGCCTACCTCACAGAAGGGTAAGCAACCCAGCCAGGATAAAACTCTCACCAGAGGGTCCACATCACCAAGGGGATCGGAACCAGGCAGGACTGTCCTCACACCAGTGTGTTCACATCATAGAAAGGTGAGGAACCCAGCACATGTGGCCTAAAGCAGAGGACCCACATGTCCAAGAGCCTTGGAGTGAGGCAGGCAGGAGTAGCCACACAACACAGGGCCCATAGAATAAAAAAGGTGAGGAAAACGGCAGTAGGAACCTGCCAGCAGGCACCCCAGAGGACTGAGACTATGGGATCCAGGACACAGTGAACTCACAGCAGAGAGCCACATCATGAAACTGTGAGCAACCCAGATGTTGGGACCTCAGAGCACAAGGCCCACATCCCCATAGGGATGGGAACCTGGCAGGAGTGTCCTCGCACCACTTAGCATGTATCAGAAAATGTAGGTACCCAGCAGTTAGGGCCTGACGCCAGAGGGCCCTCATCACCGAGGGAAGGAGGCTCTCAACAGGCTCCAACTGCCACCAGAGTGCCGAAGTCGCCAAGAAGGTGTGTACAAGCCAGGCAGGAGTGACCTCAGAGCAGAGGGCCCACCTCACAGAAGTGTGAGGAACACAATCAGGATCAGACCCTCACCAGAGGGCCCACATCACTAAGGGGATGCGAACCAGGAAGGAGTGTCCTCACACCAGAGGGGCCACATCAGCTAAAGGTGAGGAACCCAGCATATGTGGCCTCAAACAAGGGGACACACATCACGAAGGGGCTGAGAGTGAGGCATGCAGGACGAGACTCACAACAGAGGGCCCATAGAATAAAAAAGGTGAGGAAACCAGAATTTGGAACCTCCAAGCAGGTGGCCGAGAGCACCGACGTTATGGGATACAGGCCGGAGTGAACTCACAGCAGAGGGCCCACATCCTGAAACTATGAGCAACCCAGACATTTGGACCACAGAGCAGAAGGCCCACATGCCCACGGGGATGGGAACCTGGCAGGCGTCTCACTGCACTAGTGGGCACACATCAGAAAAAGTGGGGAGCCCAGCAGTTAGGGCCTGACGCAAGAGGGTGCTCATCACCGAGGGGAGTAGTGACCCAGCAGGCTCCAACTGCTACCAGAGGGCCGACGTTGCCAAGGCAGGGTGCGCCAGCAGGCAGGAGTTACCTCAGAGCAGAGGGCCCACCTCACAGAAGTATGAGGAACCCAACTAGGATCAAACTCTCACCAGTGGGCCCACATCACCAAGTGGATGGGAGCCAGGCAGGAGTGTCCTCACACCAGTGGGGCCACATCAGCGAAAGGTGAGGAACCCAGCACACGTGGCCTCAAACCAGAGGACACACATCAACGAGGGGCTGGGAGTGAGGCAGGCAGGAGGAGCCTCAAAGCAGAGGGCCCATGGAATAAAAAAGTTGAGCAATCCGGCAAATGGAACCCCCCAGCAGGCAGCCAGGAGCAGCGAGGCTATGGGATCCAAGCCTGAGTGAACTCACACCAGAGGGCCCACATCCTGACACTGTGAGCAACCCAGACATTGGTACATCTGAGCAGAAGTTCCACATCCCCATGGGGATGGGAACCTGGCAGGAGTGTCATCACACCAGTGGGCGCACATCAGAAAATGTGGGGAGACCAGCACTTAGGGCCTGACGTCAGAGGGCCCTCATCACCAAGGGGAGGAGGCACCCAGCACGCTCCAACTGCAACCGGAGGGCACATGTGGTCAAGGCGAAATGTGTCAGCCAGGCAGTAGTGACGTCACAGCAGAGGGCCCATCTCCCATAAGTGTGAGGAATCCAGCCAGGATCAGACTCTCACCAGAGGGCCCACATCACCAAGGGGATGGGAACCAGGCAGGAGTGTCCTCACACCAGTGGGGCCACATCACTAAAAGGTGAGGCAACCGGCACATGTGGCCTGAAACCAGAGGACCTACATCAACAAGGGGCTCGCAATGATGTAGGCAGGAGGAGCCTCACAACACAGGGACCGAAGAAAAAAATGGTGAGGAATTCTGCAGTTGGAACCTCCCAGCAGGCCACCCAGAGCACAGAGGCTATGGGATCTAGGCCTGTGTGAACTAACACCAGGGAGCTAACATCATGAAACTGTGAGCAACCCAGGCGTTGGGACAAGACAACAGAAGGCACACGTCCTCATGGGGATGGGAAACTTACAGGAGTGTCCTGGCATCACTACGCTCACAGCACAAAAACATGCGGAGCCCAGCAGTTAGAGCCTGACGCCAGAGGGCCCTCATCACATAGGAGAGGAGGTTCCCAGCAGGCTCCAACTGCCACCAGAGGGCCGACATCACCAAGGCAACGGGAGCAAGCAAGGCAGGAATTACCTCACAAAGAGGGCCAACCTCACAGAAGGGTGAGGAACCCAGCCAGGATCAGACTCTCACCAGAGGTCCCACATCACCAAGGGGATGGGAACCAGGCAGGAGTGTCCTCACACCAGTGGGGCCACATCACTTAAATGTGAGGCAACCGGCACATGTGGCCTCAAACCAGAGGACCTACATCAACAAGGGGCTTGCAATGATGTAGGCAGGAGGAGCCTCACAACACAGGGACCGAAAAATAAAAGTGGTGAGGAATCCTGCAGTTGGAACCTCCCAGCAGGCGGCCCAGAGCACAGAGGCTATGGGATCTAGGCCTGTGTGAACTTACAACAGGGAGCTAACATCATGAAACTGTGAGCAACCCAGGCGTTGGGACAAGACAACAGAAGGCACACGTCCACATGGGGATGGGAACCTTACAGGAGTGTCCTGGCATCACTGGGCTCACAGCACATAAACGTGGGGAGCCAGCAGTTAGAGCCTGATGCCAGAGGGCCCTCATCACATAGGAGAGGAAGTTCTCAGCAGGCTCCAACTGCCACCAGAGGGCCGACGTCACCAAGGCAACGGGAGCAAGCAAGGCAGGAATTACCTCACAGAGAGGGCCAACCTCATAGAAGGGTATGGAACCCAGCCAGGATCACATTCTCACCAGATGTCTCACAACACAAGGGGATAGGAACTAAGCAGGAGTGTCCTCACACCAGTGGGGCCACATTATCGAAAGGAGAGGAACCCAGCACACGTGGCCTCAAACATGAGGACAAACATCACCAAGAGGCTGGGAGTGAGGCAGGCAGGAGGAGCCTCAAAACTGAGGGCCCATAGAATAAAAAAGGTGAGGAATCCTGCAGTTGGAATCTCCCAGCAGGCGTCAAGGAGCAGTGAGGCTATGGGATCCCGTCCGCTATGAACTCACAACAGAGGGACCTCATCATGAAACTGTGAGCAACCCAGCCGTTGGGACCACAGAGCAGAAGGCTCACATTCCCATGAGGTTGGGAACCTGGCAGGAGTGTACTCACACCACAGGGCATATATCAGAAAATTTTGGGAGCCCAGGAGTTAGGACCTGACGCCAGAGGGCCCTCATTACCCAGGGGAGAAGACTCCCAGCAGGCACCAACTCCCAAATGAGGGCCCACGTCGCCAAGATGCCGTGCGCCAGCCAGGCAGGAGTGACCTCACAGCAGAGGGCCTACGTCACAGAAGGGTGAGGAACCCAGCCAGTATAAGACTCTCACCAGAGTGCCCACATCACCAAGGGGATCGGAAAGAGGCAGGAGTGTCCTCACACCAGTGTGGCCAAAGCATAGAAAGGTGAGGAACCCAGAACATGTGGCCTAAACCAGAGGACCCACATCTCCAAGGGGCTCGGAGTGAGGCAGGCAGGAGTAGCCTCACAACACAGGGCCCATAGCATAAAAAATGTGAGGAATCCAGTAGTTGGAACCTCCCAGCAGGTGGCCCAGAGCACAGAGTCTATGGGATCCAGGCCACAGTGAACTCACAGCAGAAGGCCCACATCGTGAAACTGTGAGCATCCCAGCCATTGGGACCTCAGAGCAGAAGGCCCACATCCCCATGAGGATGGGAATTTGGCAGGAGTGTACTCGCACCACTGGGCGCACATCAGAAAATGTGTGGAGCCCAGCACTTAGGTCCTGACAACATAGGGCCCTCATCACCGAGGGGAGGAGGACCCAGCATGCTCCAACTGCAACCAGAGGGCCCACGTGTCCAAGGCGATGTGTGAAAGCCAGGCAGGAGTGACCTCAGAGCAGAGGGCCTACCTCCCAGAAGGGTGAGGAATCCAGCCAGGATCAGACTCACAGCAGAGGACCCATATCACCAAGGGGATGGGAACCAGGCAGGAGTGTCCTCACACCAGTGGGGCCACATCACTAAAAGCTGAGGAGAGCGGCACATGTGGCCTCAAACCAGAGTACCTACATCAGCAAGGGGCTGGGAGTGACGCAGGAAGAGGAGCCTCACAACACAGGGGCCAAAGAATAAAAAAGGTGAGGAATCCAGCAGTTGGAAACTGCCAGCAAGCAGCCCACAGCACAGAGGCCCTGGGATCTAGGTCTGAGTGAACTAACACCAGAAAGTCAACATCATGAAACTGTGAGCACCACAGCTGTTGGGACCTCAGAGCTGAAGGCCACATCCCCATGGGGATGGGAACTTGGCAGGAGTGTCCTAGCACCACTTAGCACGTATCAGAAAATGTGGGTACCCAGCAGTTATGGCCTGACGCCAGAGGGCACTCATGACCGAGTGGAGGAGGCTCCCAGCAGGTTCCAACTGCCACCAAAGGGCCGACATCACCAAGGTGGGGTGTGCCAGCCAGACAGGAGTGACCTCAGAGCAGAGGGCCCACCTCACAAAATTTTGAGCATCCCAACAAATATCAAACTCACCAGAGGGTCCACAAGACCAAGGGGATGGAAACCAGGCAGGAGTGTTCTCACACCAGTGGACCCACATCAACGAAAGGTGAGGGACCCAGGACACGTGGCCTCAAACTAGTGAACACACATCACCAAAGGGCTTGGTGTGAGGCAGGCAGGAGGAGCCTCAAAATAGAGGGCCCATAGAATAAAAAAGTTGAGGAATCCCTCAGCTGGCAACTCCTAGCAGGCGGCCAGGAGCAGCGAGGCTATGGGATCCAGGCCTGAGTGAACTCACAACAGAGGGCCCTCATCATGAAACTGTGAGCAACCCAGCCGTTGGGACCTCAGAACAGAAGGCCCACATGCCCATGGGGATGGGAAAATGGCAGGAGTGTCCTCGCACCACTGGGAGCACATCAGAAAACTTTTGGAACCCAGGAGTTAGGGCCTGAAGCCCGAGTGCCCTCCTTACCAAGCGGAGTAGACCCACAGCACGCACCAACTGCCAACTGAGGGCCCACGTCGCCAAGGTGACGTGTGCCAGACAGGCAGGATTTACCTCACGGCAGAGGGCCCACCTCACAGAAGGTTGAGGAACGCAGCCAGGATCAGACTCTCACCAGAGGGCCCACATCACCAAGGGGATGGGAACCAGGCAGGAGTGTCCTCACACCAGTGGGGCCACATCAGCGAAAGATGTGGAACCCAGCGCATGTGGCCTCATACAATGGGACACACATCAAGAAGGGGATGGGAGTGAGACATGCAGTAGGAGACTCACAAGCGAGGGCCTATAGAATAAAAAAGGTGAGGAATCCAGCATTTGGAAGCTCCAAGCAGGCGGCCCAGAGAACCGACGCTATGGGATACAGGTCGGAGTGAACTCACAGCAGAGTGCCCACATCATGAAACTGTGAGCAACCCAGCCGTTGGGACCTCAGAACCGAAGGCCCACATGTCCATGAGGATGGGAACCTGGCAGGAGTGTACTCGCACCACTGGGGGCACATCAGAAAATGTGTGGAGCCCAGCACTTAGGTCCTGACAACATAGGGCCCTCATCACCGAGGGGAGGAGGACCCAGCATGCTCCAACTGCAACCAGAGGGCCCACGTGTCCAAGGCGACGTGTGCAAGCCAGGCAGGAGTGACCTCAGAGCAGAGGGCCTACCGCCCAGAAGGGTGAGGAATCCAGCCAGGATCAGACTCTCAGCAGAGGGCCCACATCACCAAGGGGATGGGAACCAGGCAGGAGTGTCCTCACACCAGTGGGGCCACATCATTAAAGGTGACGCAACCGGCACATGTGGCCTCAAACCAGAGTACCTACATCACCAAGGGGCTGGGAGTGACACAGGCAAGAGGAGCCTCACAACACAGGGGCCAAAGAATAAAAAAGGTGAGGAATCCAGCAGTTGGAAACTCCCAGCAAGCAGCCCACAGCACAGAGGCCATGGGATCTAGGTCTGAGTGAACTAACACCAGAAAGCCAACATCATGAAACTGTGAGCACCACAGCCGTTGGGACCTCAGAGCTGAAGGCCCACATCCCCATGGGGATGGGAACATGGCAGGAGTGTCCTAGCACCACTTAGCACGTATCAGAAAATGTGGGTACCCAACAGTTATGGCCTGACGCCAGAGGGCACTCATGACCGAGTGGAGGAGGCTCCCAGCAGACTCCAACTGCCACCAAAGGGCCGACATCATCAAGGTGGGGTGTGCCAGCCAGGCAGGAGTGACCTCAGAGCAGAGGGCCCACCTCACAGAATTGTGAGCATCCCAACAAATATCAGACTCACCAGAGGGCTCACATCACCAAGGGGTTGGAAACCAAGCAGGAGTGTTCTCACAGCAGTGGACCCATATCAACAAAAGGTGAGGGACCCAGGACATGTGGCCTCAAACAAGGGGACACACATCACGAAGGGGCTGGGAGTGAGGCATGCAGGAGGAGACTCACAACAGAGGGCCCATAGAATAAAAAAGGTGAGGAAACCAGAATTTGGAACCTCCAAGCAGGTGGCCGAGAGCACCGACGTTATGGGATACAGGCCGGAGTGAACTCACAGCAGAGGGCCCACATCCTGAAACTATGAGCAACCCAGACATTTGGACCACAGAGCAGAAGGCCCACATCCCCATGGGGATGGGAACCTGGCAGGAGTCTCACTGCACCAGTGGGCACACATCAGAAAATGTGGGGAGCCCAGCAGTTAGGGCCTGACGCAAGAGGGCCCTCATCACCGAGGGGAGTAGGGACCCAGCAGGCTCCAACTGCTACCAGAGGGCCGACGTTGCCAAGGCAGGGTGCGCCAGCAGGCAGGAGTGACCTCAGAGCAGAGGGCCCACCTCACAGAAGTATGAGGAACCCAACTAGGATCAAACTCTCACCAGTGGGCCCACATCACCAAGTGGATGGGAACCAGGCAGGAGTGTCCTCACACCAGTGGGGCCACGTCAGCGAAAGGTGAGGAACCCAGCACACGTGGCCTCAAACCAGAGGACACACATCAAGGAGGGGCTGGGAGTGAGGCAGGCAGGAGGAGCCTCAAAGCAGAGGGCCCATGGAATAAAAAAGTTGAGCAATCCGGCAAATGGAACCCCCCAGCAGGCAGCCAGGAGCAGCGAGGCTATGGGATCCAAGCCTGAGTGAACTCACACCAGAGGGCCCACATCCTGACACTGTGAGCAACCCAGACATTGGTACCTCTGAGCAGAAGTTCCACATCCCCATGGGGATGGGAACCTGGCAGGAGTGTCATCACAGCAGTGGGCGCACATCAGAAAATGTGGGGAGCCCAGCACTTAGGGCCTGACGTCAGAGGGCCCTCATCACCAAGGGGAGGAGGCACCCAGCACGCTCCAACTGCAACCAGAGGGCACATGTGGTCAAGGCGAAATGTGCCAGCCAGGCAGTAGTGACGTCACAGCAGAGGGCCCATCTCCCATAAGTGTGAGGAATCCAGGCAGGATCAGACTCTCACCAGAGGGCCCACATCACCAAGGGGTTGGGAACCAGGCAGGAGTGTCCTCACACCAGTGGGGTCACATCACTAAAAGGTGAGGCAACCGGCACATGTGGCCTCAAACCAGAGGACCTACATCAACAAGGGGCTCGCAGTGAGTCAGGCAGGAGGAGCCTCACAACACAGGGACCGAAGTACAAAAATGGTGAGGAATCCTGCAGTTGGAACCTCCTAGGAGGCGGCCACGAGCAGCGAGGCTATGGGATCCAGGCCTGAGTGAACTCACAACAGAGGGCCCTCATCATGAAACTGTGAGCAACACAGCCGTTGGGACCTCAGAGCTGAAGGCCCACATTCCCATGTGGTTGGGAACCTGGCAGGAGTGTACTCGCACCACAGGGCATACATCAGAAAATTTGGGAGCCCAGGAGTTACGGTCTGACGCCAGAGGGCCCTCATTACCGAGGGGAGGAGACTCCAAGCAGGCACCAACTCACAACTGAGGGCACACCTCGCCAAGGTAACGTTTGCCAGCCAGGCAGGAGTGACCTCACAGCAGAGGGCCTACCTCACAGAAGGGTAAGCAACCCAGCCAGGATAAAACTCTCACCAGAGGGTCCACATCACCAAGGGGATCGGAACCAGGCAGGACTGTCCTCACACCAGTGTGTTCACATCATAGAAAGGTGAGGAACCCAGCACATGTGGCCTAAAGCAGAGGACCCACATGTCCAAGAGCCTTGGAGTGAGGCAGGCAGGAGTAGCCACACAACACAGGGCCCATAGAATAAAAAAGGTGAGGAAAACGGCAGTAGGAACCTGCCAGCAGGCACCCCAGAGGACTGAGACTATGGGATCCAGGACACAGTGAACTCACAGCAGAGAGCCACATCATGAAACTGTGAGCAACCCAGATGTTGGGACCTCAGAGCACAAGGCCCACATCCCCATAGGGATGGGAACCTGGCAGGAGTGTCCTCGCACCACTTAGCATGTATCAGAAAATGTAGGTACCCAGCAGTTAGGGCCTGACGCCAGAGGGCCCTCATCACCGAGGGAAGGAGGCTCTCAACAGGCTCCAACTGTCACCAGAGTGCCGAAGTCGCCAAGAAGGTGTGTACAAGCCAGGCAGGAGTGACCTCAGAGCAGAGGGCCCACCTCACAGAAGTGTGAGGAACACAATCAGGATCAGACCCTCACCAGAGGGCCCACATCACTAAGGGGATGCGAACCAGGAAGGAGTGTCCTCACACCAGAGGGGCCACATCAGCTAAAGGTGAGGAACCCAGCATATGTGGCCTCAAACAAGGGGACACACATCACGAAGGGGCTGAGAGTGAGGCATGCAGGACGAGACTCACAACAGAGGGCCCATAGAATAAAAAAGGTGAGGAAACCAGAATTTGGAACCTCCAAGCAGGTGGCCGAGAGCACCGACGTTATGGGATACAGGCCGGAGTGAACTCACAGCAGAGGGCCCACATCCTGAAACTATGAGCAACCCAGACATTTGGACCACAGAGCAGAAGGCCCACATGCCCACGGGGATGGGAACCTGGCAGGCGTCTCACTGCACTAGTGGGCACACATCAGAAAAAGTGGGGAGCCCAGCAGTTAGGGCCTGACGCAAGAGGGTGCTCATCACCGAGGGGAGTAGTGACCCAGCAGGCTCCAACTGCTACCAGAGGGCCGACGTTGCCAAGGCAGGGTGCGCCAGCAGGCAGGAGTGACCTCAGAGCAGAGGGCCCACCTCACAGAAGTATGAGGAACCCAACTAGGATCAAACTCTCACCAGTGGGCCCACATCACCAAGTGGATGGGAGCCAGGCAGGAGTGTCCTCACACCAGTGGGGCCACATCAGCGAAAGGTGAGGAACCCAGCACACGTGGCCTCAAACCAGAGGACACACATCAACGAGGGGCTGGGAGTGAGGCAGGCAGGAGGAGCCTCAAAGCAGAGGGCCCATGGAATAAAAAAGTTGAGCAATCCGGCAAATGGAACCCCCCAGCAGGCAGCCAGGAGCAGCGAGGCTATGGGATCCAAGCCTGAGTGAACTCACACCAGAGGGCCCACATCCTGACACTGTGAGCAACCCAGACATTGGTACATCTGAGCAGAAGTTCCACATCCCCATGGGGATGGGAACCTGGCAGGAGTGTCATCACACCAGTGGGCGCACATCAGAAAATGTGGGGAGCCCAGCACTTAGGGCCTGACGTCAGAGGGCCCTCATCACCAAGGGGAGGAGGCACCCAGCACGCTCCAACTGCAACCGGAGGGCACATGTGGTCAAGGCGAAATGTGTCAGCCAGGCAGTAGTGACGTCACAGCAGAGGGCCCATCTCCCATAAGTGTGAGGAATCCAGCCAGGATCAGACTCTCACCAGAGGGCCCACATCACCAAGGGGATGGGAACCAGGCAGGAGTGTCCTCACACCAGTGGGGCCACATCAGCGAAAGATGTGGAACCCAGCGCATGTGGCCTCATACAATGGGACACACATCAAGAAGGGGATGGGAGTGAGACATGCAGTAGGAGACTCACAAGCGAGGGCCTATAGAATAAAAAAGGTGAGGAATCCAGCATTTGGAAGCTCCAAGCAGGCGGCCCAGAGAACCGACGCTATGGGATACAGGTCGGAGTGAACTCACAGCAGAGTGCCCACATCATGAAACTGTGAGCAACCCAGCCGTTGGGACCTCAGAACCGAAGGCCCACATGTCCATGAGGATGGGAACCTGGCAGGAGTGTACTCGCACCACTGGGGGCACATCAGAAAATGTGTGGAGCCCAGCACTTAGGTCCTGACAACATAGGGCCCTCATCACCGAGGGGAGGAGGACCCAGCATGCTCCAACTGCAACCAGAGGGCCCACGTGTCCAAGGCGACGTGTGCAAGCCAGGCAGGAGTGACCTCAGAGCAGAGGGCCTACCTCCCAGAAGGGTGAGGAATCCAGCCAGGATCAGACTCTCAGCAGAGGGCCCACATCACCAAGGGGATGGGAACCAGGCAGGAGTGTCCTCACACCAGTGGGGCCACATCATTAAAGGTGACGCAACCGGCACATGTGGCCTCAAACCAGAGTACCTACATCACCAAGGGGCTGGGAGTGACACAGGCAAGAGGAGCCTCACAACACAGGGGCCAAAGAATAAAAAAGGTGAGGAATCCAGCAGTTGGAAACTCGCAGCAAGCAGCCCATAGCACAGAGGCCATGGGATCTAGGTCTGAGTGAACTAACACCAGAAAGCCAACATCATGAAACTGTGAGCACCACAGCCGTTGGGACCTCAGAGCTGAAGGCCCACATCCCCATGGGGATGGGAACATGGCAGGAGTGTCCTAGCACCACTTAGCACGTATCAGAAAATGTGGGTACCCAGCAGTTATGGCCTGACGCCAGAGGGCACTCATGACCGAGTGGAGGAGGCTCCCAGCAGACTCCAACTGCCACCAAAGGGCCGACATCATCAAGGTGGGGTGTGCCAGCCAGGCAGGAGTGACCTCAGAGCAGAGGGCCCACCTCACAGAATTGTGAGCATCCCAACAAATATCAGACTCACCAGAGGGCTCACATCACCAAGGGGTTGGAAACCAAGCAGGAGTGTTCTCACAGCAGTGGACCCATATCAACAAAAGGTGAGGGACCCAGGACATGTGGCCTCAAACAAGGGGACACACATCACGAAGGGGCTGGGAGTGAGGCATGCAGGAGGAGACTCACAACAGAGGGCCCATAGAATAAAAAAGGTGAGGAAACCAGAATTTGGAACCTCCAAGCAGGTGGCCGAGAGCACCGACGTTATGGGATACAGGCCGGAGTGAACTCACAGCAGAGGGCCCACATCCTGAAACTATGAGCAACCCAGACATTTGGACCACAGAGCAGAAGGCCCACATCCCCATGGGGATGGGAACCTGGCAGGAGTCTCACTGCACCAGTGGGCACACATCAGAAAATGTGGGGAGCCCAGCAGTTAGGGCCTGACGCAAGAGGGCCCTCATCACCGAGGGGAGTAGGGACCCAGCAGGCTCCAACTGCTACCAGAGGGCCGACGTTGCCAAGGCAGGGTGCGCCAGCAGGCAGGAGTGACCTCAGAGCAGAGGGCCCACCTCACAGAAGTATGAGGAACCCAACTAGGATCAAACTCTCACCAGTGGGCCCACATCACCAAGTGGATGGGAACCAGGCAGGAGTGTCCTCACACCAGTGGGGCCACGTCAGCGAAAGGTGAGGAACCCAGCACACGTGGCCTCAAACCAGAGGACACACATCAAGGAGGGGCTGGGAGTGAGGCAGGCAGGAGGAGCCTCAAAGCAGAGGGCCCATGGAATAAAAAAGTTGAGCAATCCGGCAAATGGAAACCCCCAGCAGGCAGCCAGGAGCAGCGAGGCTATGGGATCCAAGCCTGAGTGAACTCACACCAGAGGGCCCACATCCTGACACTGTGAGCAACCCAGACATTGGTACCTCTGAGCAGAAGTTCCACATCCCCATGGGGATGGGAACCTGGCAGGAGTGTCATCACAGCAGTGGGCGCACATCAGAAAATGTGGGGAGCCCAGCACTTAGGGCCTGACGTCAGAGGGCCCTCATCACCAAGGGGAGGAGGCACCCAGCACGCTCCAACTGCAACCAGAGGGCACATGTGGTCAAGGCGAAATGTGCCAGCCAGGCAGTAGTGACGTCACAGCAGAGGGCCCATCTCCCATAAGTGTGAGGACTCCAGGCAGGATCAGACTCTCACCAGAGGGCCCACATCACCAAGGGGTTGGGAACCAGGCAGGAGTGTCCTCACACCAGTGGGGTCACATCACTAAAAGGTGAGGCAACCGGCACATGTGGCCTCAAACCAGAGGACCTACATCAACAAGGGGCTCGCAGTGAGTCAGGCAGGAGGAGCCTCACAACACAGGGACCGAAGTACAAAAATGGTGAGGAATCCTGCAGTTGGAACCTCCTAGGAGGCGGCCAGGAGCAGCGAGGCTATGGGATCCAGGCCTGAGTGAACTCACAACAGAGGGCCCTCATCATGAAACTGTGAGCAACACAGCCGTTGGGACCTCAGAGCTGAAGGCCCACATTCCCATGTGGTTGGGAACCTGGCAGGAGTGTACTCGCACCACAGGGCATACATCAGAAAATTTGGGAGCCCAGGAGTTACGGTCTGACGCCAGAGGGCCCTCATTACCGAGGGGAGGAGACTCCAAGCAGGCACCAACTCACAACTGAGGGCACACCTCGCCAAGGTAACGTTTGCCAGCCAGGCAGGAGTGACCTCACAGCAGAGGGCCTACCTCACAGAAGGGTAAGGAACCCAGCCAGGATAAAACTCTCACCAGAGGGTCCACATCACCAAGGGGATCGGAACCAGGCAGGACTGTCCTCACACCAGTGTGTTCACATCATAGAAAGGTGAGGAACCCAGCACATGTGGCCTAAAGCAGAGGACCCACATGTCCAAGAGCCTTGGAGTGAGGCAGGCAGGAGTAGCCACACAACACAGGGCCCATAGAATAAAAAAGGTGAGGAAACCGGCAGTAGGAACCTGCCAGCAGGCACCCCAGAGGACTGAGACTATGGGATCCAGGACACAGTGAACTCACAGCAGAGAGCCACATCATGAAACTGTGAGCAACCCAGATGTTGGGACCTCAGAGCACAAGGCCCACATCCCCATAGGGATGGGAACCTGGCAGGAGTGTCCTCGCACCACCTAGCATGTATCAGAAAATGTAGGTACCCAGCAGTTAGGGCCTGACGCCAGAGGGCCCTCATCACTGAGGGAAGGAGGCTCTCAACAGGCTCCAACTGCCACCAGAGTGCCGAAGTCGCCAAGAAGGTGTGTACAAGCCAGGCAGGAGTGACCTCAGAGCAGAGGGCCCACCTCACAGAAGTGTGAGGAACACAATCAGGATCAGACCCTCACCAGAGGGCTCACATCACTAAGGGGATGCGAACCAGGAAGAAGTGTCCTCACACCAGAGGGGCCACATCAGCTAAAGGTGAGGAACCCAGCACATGTGGCCTCAAACAAGGGGACACACATCACGAAGGGGCTGAGAGTGAGGCATGCAGGACGAGACTCACAACAGAGGGCCCATAGAATAAAAAAGGTGAGGAAACCAGAATTTGGAACCTCCAAGCAGGTGGCCGAGAGCACCGACGTTATGGGATACAGGCCGGAGTGAACTCACAGCAGAGGGCCCACATCCTGAAACTATGAGCAACCCAGACATTTGGACCACAGAGCAGAAGGCCCACATGCCCACGGGGATGGGAACCTGGCAGGCGTCTCACTGCACTAGTGGGCACACATCAGAAAAAGTGGGGAGCCCAGCAGTTAGGGCCTGACGCAAGAGGGCGCTCATCACCGAGGGGAGTAGTGACCCAGCAGGCTCCAACTGCTACCAGAGGGCCGACGTTGCCAAGGCAGGGTGCGCCAGCAGGCAGGAGTTACCTCAGAGCAGAGGGCCCACCTCACAGAAGTATGAGGAACCCAACTAGGATCAAACTCTCACCAGTGGGCCCACATCACCAAGTGGATGGGAACCAGGCAGGAGTGTCCTCACACCAGTGGGGCCACGTCAGCGAAAGGTGAGGAACCCAGCACACGTGGCCTCAAACCAGAGGACACACATCAAGGAGGGGCTGGGAGTGAGGCAGGCAGGAGGAGCCTCAAAGCAGAGGGCCCATGGAATAAAAAAGTTGAGAAATCCGGCAAATGGAACCCCCCAGCAGGCAGCCAGGAGCAGCGAGGCTATGGGATCCAAGCCTGAGTGAACTCACACCAGAGGGCCCACATCCTGACACTGTGAGCAACCCAGACATTGGTACATCTGAGCAGAAGTTCCACATCCCCATGGGGATGGGAACCTGGCAGGAGTGTCATCACACCAGTGGGCGCACATCAGAAAATGTGGGGAGCCCAGCACTTAGGGCCTGACGTCAGAGGGCCCTCATCACCAAGGGGAGGAGGCACCCAGCACGCTCCAACTGCAACCGGAGGGCACATGTGGTCAAGGCGAAATGTGTCAGCCAGGCAGTAGTGACGTCACAGCAGAGGGCCCATCTCCCATAAGTGTGAGGAATCCAGCCAGGATCAGACTCTCACCAGAGGGCCCACATCACCAAGGGGATGGGAACCAGGCAGGAGTGTCCTCACACCAGTGGGGCCACATCATTAAAGGTGACGCAACCGGCACATGTGGCCTCAAACCAGAGTACCTACATCACCAAGGGGCTGGGAGTGACACAGGCAAGAGGAGCCTCACAACACAGGGGCCAAAGAATAAAAAAGGTGAGGAATCCAGCAGTTGGAAACTCGCAGCAAGCAGCCCATAGCACAGAGGCCATGGGATCTAGGTCTGAGTGAACTAACACCAGAAAGCCAACATCATGAAACTGTGAGCACCACAGCCGTTGGGACCTCAGAGCTGAAGGCCCACATCCCCATGGGGATGGGAACATGGCAGGAGTGTCCTAGCACCACTTAGCACGTATCAGAAAATGTGGGTACCCAGCAGTTATGGCCTGACGCCAGAGGGCACTCATGACCGAGTGGAGGAGGCTCCCAGCAGACTCCAACTGCCACCAAAGGGCCGACATCATCAAGGTGGGGTGTGCCAGCCAGGCAGGAGTGACCTCAGAGCAGAGGGCCCACCTCACAGAATTGTGAGCATCCCAACAAATATCAGACTCACCAGAGGGCTCACATCACCAAGGGGTTGGAAACCAAGCAGGAGTGTTCTCACAGCAGTGGACCCATATCAACAAAAGGTGAGGGACCCAGGACATGTGGCCTCAAACAAGGGGACACACATCACGAAGGGGCTGGGAGTGAGGCATGCAGGAGGAGACTCACAACAGAGGGCCCATAGAATAAAAAAGGTGAGGAAACCAGAATTTGGAACCTCCAAGCAGGTGGCCGAGAGCACCGACGTTATGGGATACAGGCCGGAGTGAACTCACAGCAGAGGGCCCACATCCTGAAACTATGAGCAACCCAGACATTTGGACCACAGAGCAGAAGGCCCACATCCCCATGGGGATGGGAACCTGGCAGGAGTCTCACTGCACCAGTGGGCACACATCAGAAAATGTGGGGAGCCCAGCAGTTAGGGCCTGACGCAAGAGGGCCCTCATCACCGAGGGGAGTAGGGACCCAGCAGGCTCCAACTGCTACCAGAGGGCCGACGTTGCCAAGGCAGGGTGCGCCAGCAGGCAGGAGTGACCTCAGAGCAGAGGGCCCACCTCACAGAAGTATGAGGAACCCAACTAGGATCAAACTCTCACCAGTGGGCCCACATCACCAAGTGGATGGGAACCAGGCAGGAGTGTCCTCACACCAGTGGGGCCACGTCAGCGAAAGGTGAGGAACCCAGCACACGTGGCCTCAAACCAGAGGACACACATCAAGGAGGGGCTGGGAGTGAGGCAGGCAGGAGGAGCCTCAAAGCAGAGGGCCCATGGAATAAAAAAGTTGAGCAATCCGGCAAATGGAACCCCCCAGCAGGCAGCCAGGAGCAGCGAGGCTATGGGATCCAAGCCTGAGTGAACTCACACCAGAGGGCCCACATCCTGACACTGTGAGCAACCCAGACATTGGTACCTCTGAGCAGAAGTTCCACATCCCCATGGGGATGGGAACCTGGCAGGAGTGTCATCACAGCAGTGGGCGCACATCAGAAAATGTGGGGAGCCCAGCACTTAGGGCCTGACGTCAGAGGGCCCTCATCACCAAGGGGAGGAGGCACCCAGCACGCTCCAACTGCAACCAGAGGGCACATGTGGTCAAGGCGAAATGTGCCAGCCAGGCAGTAGTGACGTCACAGCAGAGGGCCCATCTCCCATAAGTGTGAGGACTCCAGGCAGGATCAGACTCTCACCAGAGGGCCCACATCACCAAGGGGTTGGGAACCAGGCAGGAGTGTCCTCACACCAGTGGGGTCACATCACTAAAAGGTGAGGCAACCGGCACATGTGGCCTCAAACCAGAGGACCTACATCAACAAGGGGCTCGCAGTGAGTCAGGCAGGAGGAGCCTCACAACACAGGGACCGAAGTACAAAAATGGTGAGGAATCCTGCAGTTGGAACCTCCTAGGAGGCGGCCAGGAGCAGCGAGGCTATGGGATCCAGGCCTGAGTGAACTCACAACAGAGGGCCCTCATCATGAAACTGTGAGCAACACAGCCGTTGGGACCTCAGAGCTGAAGGCCCACATTCCCATGTGGTTGGGAACCTGGCAGGAGTGTACTCGCACCACAGGGCATACATCAGAAAATTTGGGAGCCCAGGAGTTACGGTCTGACGCCAGAGGGCCCTCATTACCGAGGGGAGGAGACTCCAAGCAGGCACCAACTCACAACTGAGGGCACACCTCGCCAAGGTAACGTTTGCCAGCCAGGCAGGAGTGACCTCACAGCAGAGGGCCTACCTCACAGAAGGGTAAGGAACCCAGCCAGGATAAAACTCTCACCAGAGGGTCCACATCACCAAGGGGATCGGAACCAGGCAGGACTGTCCTCACACCAGTGTGTTCACATCATAGAAAGGTGAGGAACCCAGCACATGTGGCCTAAAGCAGAGGACCCACATGTCCAAGAGCCTTGGAGTGAGGCAGGCAGGAGTAGCCACACAACACAGGGCCCATAGAATAAAAAAGGTGAGGAAACCGGCAGTAGGAACCTGCCAGCAGGCACCCCAGAGGACTGAGACTATGGGATCCAGGACACAGTGAACTCACAGCAGAGAGCCACATCATGAAACTGTGAGCAACCCAGATGTTGGGACCTCAGAGCACAAGGCCCACATCCCCATAGGGATGGGAACCTGGCAGGAGTGTCCTCGCACCACCTAGCATGTATCAGAAAATGTAGGTACCCAGCAGTTAGGGCCTGACGCCAGAGGGCCCTCATCACTGAGGGAAGGAGGCTCTCAACAGGCTCCAACTGCCACCAGAGTGCCGAAGTCGCCAAGAAGGTGTGTACAAGCCAGGCAGGAGTGACCTCAGAGCAGAGGGCCCACCTCACAGAAGTGTGAGGAACACAATCAGGATCAGACCCTCACCAGAGGGCTCACATCACTAAGGGGATGCGAACCAGGAAGAAGTGTCCTCACACCAGAGGGGCCACATCAGCTAAAGGTGAGGAACCCAGCACATGTGGCCTCAAACAAGGGGACACACATCACGAAGGGGCTGAGAGTGAGGCATGCAGGACGAGACTCACAACAGAGGGCCCATAGAATAAAAAAGGTGAGGAAACCAGAATTTGGAACCTCCAAGCAGGTGGCCGAGAGCACCGACGTTATGGGATACAGGCCGGAGTGAACTCACAGCAGAGGGCCCACATCCTGAAACTATGAGCAACCCAGACATTTGGACCACAGAGCAGAAGGCCCACATGCCCACGGGGATGGGAACCTGGCAGGCGTCTCACTGCACTAGTGGGCACACATCAGAAAAAGTGGGGAGCCCAGCAGTTAGGGCCTGACGCAAGAGGGCGCTCATCACCGAGGGGAGTAGTGACCCAGCAGGCTCCAACTGCTACCAGAGGGCCGACGTTGCCAAGGCAGGGTGCGCCAGCAGGCAGGAGTTACCTCAGAGCAGAGGGCCCACCTCACAGAAGTATGAGGAACCCAACTAGGATCAAACTCTCACCAGTGGGCCCACATCACCAAGTGGATGGGAACCAGGCAGGAGTGTCCTCACACCAGTGGGGCCACGTCAGCGAAAGGTGAGGAACCCAGCACACGTGGCCTCAAACCAGAGGACACACATCAAGGAGGGGCTGGGAGTGAGGCAGGCAGGAGGAGCCTCAAAGCAGAGGGCCCATGGAATAAAAAAGTTGAGGAATCCGGCAAATGGAACCCCCCAGCAGGCAGCCAGGAGCAGCGAGGCTATGGGATCCAAGCCTGAGTGAACTCACACCAGAGGGCCCACATCCTGACACTGTGAGCAACCCAGACATTGGTACCTCTGAGCAGAAGTTCCACATCCCCATGGGGATGGGAACCTGGCAGGAGTGTCATCACACCAGTGGGCGCACATCAGAAAATGTGGGGAGCCCAGCACTTAGGGCCTGACGTCAGAGGGCCCTCATCACCAAGGGGAGGAGGCACCCAGCACGCTCCAACTGCAACCGGAGGGCACATGTGGTCAAGGCGAAATGTGTCAGCCAGGCAGTAGTGACGTCACAGCAGAGGGCCCATCTCCCATAAGTGTGAGGAATCCAGCCAGGATCAGACTCTCACCAGAGGGCCCACATCACCAAGGGGATGGGAACCAGGCAGGAGTGTCCTCACACCAGTGGGGCCACATCATTAAAGGTGACGCAACCGGCACATGTGGCCTCAAACCAGAGTACCTACATCACCAAGGGGCTGGGAGTGACACAGGCAAGAGGAGCCTCACAACACAGGGGCCAAAGAATAAAAAAGGTGAGGAATCCAGCAGTTGGAAACTCGCAGCAAGCAGCCCATAGCACAGAGGCCATGGGATCTAGGTCTGAGTGAACTAACACCAGAAAGCCAACATCATGAAACTGTGAGCACCACAGCCGTTGGGACCTCAGAGCTGAAGGCCCACATCCCCATGGGGATGGGAACATGGCAGGAGTGTCCTAGCACCACTTAGCACGTATCAGAAAATGTGGGTACCCAGCAGTTATGGCCTGACGCCAGAGGGCACTCATGACCGAGTGGAGGAGGCTCCCAGCAGACTCCAACTGCCACCAAAGGGCCGACATCATCAAGGTGGGGTGTGCCAGCCAGGCAGGAGTGACCTCAGAGCAGAGGGCCCACCTCACAGAATTGTGAGCATCCCAACAAATATCAGACTCACCAGAGGGCTCACATCACCAAGGGGTTGGAAACCAAGCAGGAGTGTTCTCACAGCAGTGGACCCATATCAACAAAAGGTGAGGGACCCAGGACATGTGGCCTCAAACAAGGGGACACACATCACGAAGGGGCTGGGAGTGAGGCATGCAGGAGGAGACTCACAACAGAGGGCCCATAGAATAAAAAAGGTGAGGAAACCAGAATTTGGAACCTCCAAGCAGGTGGCCGAGAGCACCGACGTTATGGGATACAGGCCGGAGTGAACTCACAGCAGAGGGCCCACATCCTGAAACTATGAGCAACCCAGACATTTGGACCACAGAGCAGAAGGCCCACATCCCCATGGGGATGGGAACCTGGCAGGAGTCTCACTGCACCAGTGGGCACACATCAGAAAATGTGGGGAGCCCAGCAGTTAGGGCCTGACGCAAGAGGGCCCTCATCACCGAGGGGAGTAGGGACCCAGCAGGCTCCAACTGCTACCAGAGGGCCGACGTTGCCAAGGCAGGGTGCGCCAGCAGGCAGGAGTGACCTCAGAGCAGAGGGCCCACCTCACAGAAGTATGAGGAACCCAACTAGGATCAAACTCTCACCAGTGGGCCCACATCACCAAGTGGATGGGAACCAGGCAGGAGTGTCCTCACACCAGTGGGGCCACGTCAGCGAAAGGTGAGGAACCCAGCACACGTGGCCTCAAACCAGAGGACACACATCAAGGAGGGGCTGGGAGTGAGGCAGGCAGGAGGAGCCTCAAAGCAGAGGGCCCATGGAATAAAAAAGTTGAGCAATCCGGCAAATGGAACCCCCCAGCAGGCAGCCAGGAGCAGCGAGGCTATGGGATCCAAGCCTGAGTGAACTCACACCAGAGGGCCCACATCCTGACACTGTGAGCAACCCAGACATTGGTACCTCTGAGCAGAAGTTCCACATCCCCATGGGGATGGGAACCTGGCAGGAGTGTCATCACAGCAGTGGGCGCACATCAGAAAATGTGGGGAGCCCAGCACTTAGGGCCTGACGTCAGAGGGCCCTCATCACCAAGGGGAGGAGGCACCCAGCACGCTCCAACTGCAACCAGAGGGCACATGTGGTCAAGGCGAAATGTGCCAGCCAGGCAGTAGTGACGTCACAGCAGAGGGCCCATCTCCCATAAGTGTGAGGACTCCAGGCAGGATCAGACTCTCACCAGAGGGCCCACATCACCAAGGGGTTGGGAACCAGGCAGGAGTGTCCTCACACCAGTGGGGTCACATCACTAAAAGGTGAGGCAACCGGCACATGTGGCCTCAAACCAGAGGACCTACATCAACAAGGGGCTCGCAGTGAGTCAGGCAGGAGGAGCCTCACAACACAGGGACCGAAGTACAAAAATGGTGAGGAATCCTGCAGTTGGAACCTCCTAGGAGGCGGCCAGGAGCAGCGAGGCTATGGGATCCAGGCCTGAGTGAACTCACAACAGAGGGCCCTCATCATGAAACTGTGAGCAACACAGCCGTTGGGACCTCAGAGCTGAAGGCCCACATTCCCATGTGGTTGGGAACCTGGCAGGAGTGTACTCGCACCACAGGGCATACATCAGAAAATTTGGGAGCCCAGGAGTTACGGTCTGACGCCAGAGGGCCCTCATTACCGAGGGGAGGAGACTCCAAGCAGGCACCAACTCACAACTGAGGGCACACCTCGCCAAGGTAACGTTTGCCAGCCAGGCAGGAGTGACCTCACAGCAGAGGGCCTACCTCACAGAAGGGTAAGGAACCCAGCCAGGATAAAACTCTCACCAGAGGGTCCACATCACCAAGGGGATCGGAACCAGGCAGGACTGTCCTCACACCAGTGTGTTCACATCATAGAAAGGTGAGGAACCCAGCACATGTGGCCTAAAGCAGAGGACCCACATGTCCAAGAGCCTTGGAGTGAGGCAGGCAGGAGTAGCCACACAACACAGGGCCCATAGAATAAAAAAGGTGAGGAAACCGGCAGTAGGAACCTGCCAGCAGGCACCCCAGAGGACTGAGACTATGGGATCCAGGACACAGTGAACTCACAGCAGAGAGCCACATCATGAAACTGTGAGCAACCCAGATGTTGGGACCTCAGAGCACAAGGCCCACATCCCCATAGGGATGGGAACCTGGCAGGAGTGTCCTCGCACCACCTAGCATGTATCAGAAAATGTAGGTACCCAGCAGTTAGGGCCTGACGCCAGAGGGCCCTCATCACTGAGGGAAGGAGGCTCTCAACAGGCTCCAACTGCCACCAGAGTGCCGAAGTCGCCAAGAAGGTGTGTACAAGCCAGGCAGGAGTGACCTCAGAGCAGAGGGCCCACCTCACAGAAGTGTGAGGAACACAATCAGGATCAGACCCTCACCAGAGGGCTCACATCACTAAGGGGATGCGAACCAGGAAGAAGTGTCCTCACACCAGAGGGGCCACATCAGCTAAAGGTGAGGAACCCAGCACATGTGGCCTCAAACAAGGGGACACACATCACGAAGGGGCTGAGAGTGAGGCATGCAGGACGAGACTCACAACAGAGGGCCCATAGAATAAAAAAGGTGAGGAAACCAGAATTTGGAACCTCCAAGCAGGTGGCCGAGAGCACCGACGTTATGGGATACAGGCCGGAGTGAACTCACAGCAGAGGGCCCACATCCTGAAACTATGAGCAACCCAGACATTTGGACCACAGAGCAGAAGGCCCACATGCCCACGGGGATGGGAACCTGGCAGGCGTCTCACTGCACTAGTGGGCACACATCAGAAAATGTGGGGAGCCCAGCAGTTAGGGCCTGACGCAAGAGGGCGCTCATCACCGAGGGGAGTAGTGACCCAGCAGGCTCCAACTGCTACCAGAGGGCCGACGTTGCCAAGGCAGGGTGCGCCAGCAGGCAGGAGTTACCTCAGAGCAGAGGGCCCACCTCACAGAAGTATGAGGGACCCAACTAGGATCAAACTCTCACCAGTGGGCCCACATCACCAAGTGGATGGGAGCCAGGTAGGAGTGTCCTCACACCAGTGGGGCCACATCAGCGAAAGGTGAGGAACCCAGCACACGTGGCCTCAAACCAGAGGACACACATGAACGAGGGCCTGGGAGTGAGGCAGGCAGGAGGAGCCTCAAAGCAGAGGGCCCATGGAATAAAAAAGTTGAGGAATCCGGCAAATGGAACCCCCCAGCAGGCAGCCAGGAGCAGCGAGGCTATGGGATCCAAGCCTGAGTGAACTCACACCAGAGGGCCCACATCCTGACACTGTGAGCAACCCAGACATTGGTACATCTGAGCAGAAGTTCCACATCCCCATGGGGATGGGAACCTGGCAGGAGTGTCATCACACCAGTGGGCGCACATCAGAAAATGTGGGGAGCCCAGCACTTAGGGCCTGACGTCAGAGGGCCCTCATCACCAAGGGGAGGAGGCACCCAGCACGCTCCAACTGCAACCGGAGGGCACATGTGGTCAAGGCGAAATGTGTCAGCCAGGCAGTAGTGACGTCACAGCAGAGGGCCCATCTCCCATAAGTGTGAGGAATCCAGCCAGGATCAGACTCTCACCAGAGGGCCCACATCACCAAGGGGATGGGAACCAGGCAGGAGTGTCCTCACACCAGTGGGGCCACATCAGCGAAAGATGTGGAACCCAGCGCATGTGGCCTCATACAATGGGACACACATCAAGAAGGGGATGGGAGTGAGACATGCAGTAGGAGACTCACAAGCGAGGGCCTATAGAATAAAAAAGGTGAGGAATCCAGCATTTGGAAGCTCCAAGCAGGCGGCCCAGAGAACCGACGCTATGGGATACAGGTCGGAGTGAACTCACAGCAGAGTGCCCACATCATGAAACTGTGAGCAACCCAGCCGTTGGGACCTCAGAACCGAAGGCCCACATGTCCATGAGGATGGGAACCTGGCAGGAGTGTACTCGCACCACTGGGGGCACATCAGAAAATGTGTGGAGCCCAGCACTTAGGTCCTGACAACATAGGGCCCTCATCACCGAGGGGAGGAGGACCCAGCATGCTCCAACTGCAACCAGAGGGCCCACGTGTCCAAGGCGACGTGTGCAAGCCAGGCAGGAGTGACCTCAGAGCAGAGGGCCTACCTCCCAGAAGGGTGAGGAATCCAGCCAGGATCAGACTCTCAGCAGAGGGCCCACATCACCAAGGGGATGGGAACCAGGCAGGAGTGTCCTCACACCAGTGGGGCCACATCATTAAAGGTGACGCAACCGGCACATGTGGCCTCAAACCAGAGTACCTACATCACCAAGGGGCTGGGAGTGACACAGGCAAGAGGAGCCTCACAACACAGGGGCCAAAGAATAAAAAAGGTGAGGAATCCAGCAGTTGGAAACTCGCAGCAAGCAGCCCATAGCACAGAGGCCATGGGATCTAGGTCTGAGTGAACTAACACCAGAAAGCCAACATCATGAAACTGTGAGCACCACAGCCGTTGGGACCTCAGAGCTGAAGGCCCACATCCCCATGGGGATGGGAACATGGCAGGAGTGTCCTAGCACCACTTAGCACGTATCAGAAAATGTGGGTACCCAGCAGTTATGGCCTGACGCCAGAGGGCACTCATGACCGAGTGGAGGAGGCTCCCAGCAGACTCCAACTGCCACCAAAGGGCCGACATCATCAAGGTGGGGTGTGCCAGCCAGGCAGGAGTGACCTCAGAGCAGAGGGCCCACCTCACAGAATTGTGAGCATCCCAACAAATATCAGACTCACCAGAGGGCTCACATCACCAAGGGGTTGGAAACCAAGCAGGAGTGTTCTCACAGCAGTGGACCCATATCAACAAAAGGTGAGGGACCCAGGACATGTGGCCTCAAACAAGGGGACACACATCACGAAGGGGCTGGGAGTGAGGCATGCAGGAGGAGACTCACAACAGAGGGCCCATAGAATAAAAAAGGTGAGGAAACCAGAATTTGGAACCTCCAAGCAGGTGGCCGAGAGCACCGACGTTATGGGATACAGGCCGGAGTGAACTCACAGCAGAGGGCCCACATCCTGAAACTATGAGCAACCCAGACATTTGGACCACAGAGCAGAAGGCCCACATCCCCATGGGGATGGGAACCTGGCAGGAGTCTCACTGCACCAGTGGGCACACATCAGAAAATGTGGGGAGCCCAGCAGTTAGGGCCTGACGCAAGAGGGCCCTCATCACCGAGGGGAGTAGGGACCCAGCAGGCTCCAACTGCTACCAGAGGGCCGACGTTGCCAAGGCAGGGTGCGCCAGCAGGCAGGAGTGACCTCAGAGCAGAGGGCCCACCTCACAGAAGTATGAGGAACCCAACTAGGATCAAACTCTCACCAGTGGGCCCACATCACCAAGTGGATGGGAACCAGGCAGGAGTGTCCTCACACCAGTGGGGCCACGTCAGCGAAAGGTGAGGAACCCAGCACACGTGGCCTCAAACCAGAGGACACACATCAAGGAGGGGCTGGGAGTGAGGCAGGCAGGAGGAGCCTCAAAGCAGAGGGCCCATGGAATAAAAAAGTTGAGCAATCCGGCAAGTGGAACCCCCCAGCAGGCAGCCAGGAGCAGCGAGGCTATGGGATCCAAGCCTGAGTGAACTCACACCAGAGGGCCCACATCCTGACACTGTGAGCAACCCAGACATTGGTACCTCTGAGCAGAAGTTCCACATCCCCATGGGGATGGGAACCTGGCAGGAGTGTCATCACAGCAGTGGGCGCACATCAGAAAATGTGGGGAGCCCAGCACTTAGGGCCTGACGTCAGAGGGCCCTCATCACCAAGGGGAGGAGGCACCCAGCACGCTCCAACTGCAACCAGAGGGCACATGTGGTCAAGGCGAAATGTGCCAGCCAGGCAGTAGTGACGTCACAGCAGAGGGCCCATCTCCCATAAGTGTGAGGACTCCAGGCAGGATCAGACTCTCACCAGAGGGCCCACATCACCAAGGGGTTGGGAACCAGGCAGGAGTGTCCTCACACCAGTGGGGTCACATCACTAAAAGGTGAGGCAACCGGCACATGTGGCCTCAAACCAGAGGACCTACATCAACAAGGGGCTCGCAGTGAGTCAGGCAGGAGGAGCCTCACAACACAGGGACCGAAGTACAAAAATGGTGAGGAATCCTGCAGTTGGAACCTCCTAGGAGGCGGCCACGAGCAGCGAGGCTATGGGATCCAGGCCTGAGTGAACTCACAACAGAGGGCCCTCATCATGAAACTGTGAGCAACACAGCCGTTGGGACCTCAGAGCTGAAGGCCCACATTCCCATGTGGTTGGGAACCTGGCAGGAGTGTACTCGCACCACAGGGCATACATCAGAAAATTTGGGAGCCCAGGAGTTACGGTCTGACGCCAGAGGGCCCTCATTACCGAGGGGAGGAGACTCCAAGCAGGCACCAACTCACAACTGAGGGCACACCTCGCCAAGGTAACGTTTGCCAGCCAGGCAGGAGTGACCTCACAGCAGAGGGCCTACCTCACAGAAGGGTAAGGAACCCAGCCAGGATAAAACTCTCACCAGAGGGTCCACATCACCAAGGGGATCGGAACCAGGCAGGACTGTCCTCACACCAGTGTGTTCACATCATAGAAAGGTGAGGAACCCAGCACATGTGGCCTAAAGCAGAGGACCCACATGTCCAAGAGCCTTGGAGTGAGGCAGGCAGGAGTAGCCACACAACACAGGGCCCATAGAATAAAAAAGGTGAGGAAACCGGCAGTAGGAACCTGCCAGCAGGCACCCCAGAGGACTGAGACTATGGGATCCAGGACACAGTGAACTCACAGCAGAGAGCCACATCATGAAACTGTGAGCAACCCAGATGTTGGGACCTCAGAGCACAAGGCCCACATCCCCATAGGGATGGGAACCTGGCAGGAGTGTCCTCGCACCACCTAGCATGTATCAGAAAATGTAGGTACCCAGCAGTTAGGGCCTGACGCCAGAGGGCCCTCATCACTGAGGGAAGGAGGCTCTCAACAGGCTCCAACTGCCACCAGAGTGCCGAAGTCGCCAAGAAGGTGTGTACAAGCCAGGCAGGAGTGACCTCAGAGCAGAGGGCCCACCTCACAGAAGTGTGAGGAACACAATCAGGATCAGACCCTCACCAGAGGGCTCACATCACTAAGGGGATGCGAACCAGGAAGAAGTGTCCTCACACCAGAGGGGCCACATCAGCTAAAGGTGAGGAACCCAGCACATGTGGCCTCAAACAAGGGGACACACATCACGAAGGGGCTGAGAGTGAGGCATGCAGGACGAGACTCACAACAGAGGGCCCATAGAATAAAAAAGGTGAGGAAACCAGAATTTGGAACCTCCAAGCAGGTGGCCGAGAGCACCGACGTTATGGGATACAGGCCGGAGTGAACTCACAGCAGAGGGCCCACATCCTGAAACTATGAGCAACCCAGACATTTGGACCACAGAGCAGAAGGCCCACATGCCCACGGGGATGGGAACCTGGCAGGCGTCTCACTGCACTAGTGGGCACACATCAGAAAAAGTGGGGAGCCCAGCAGTTAGGGCCTGACGCAAGAGGGCGCTCATCACCGAGGGGAGTAGTGACCCAGCAGGCTCCAACTGCTACCAGAGGGCCGACGTTGCCAAGGCAGGGTGCGCCAGCAGGCAGGAGTTACCTCAGAGCAGAGGGCCCACCTCACAGAAGTATGAGGGACCCAACTAGGATCAAACTCTCACCAGTGGGCCCACATCACCAAGTGGATGGGAGCCAGGTAGGAGTGTCCTCACACCAGTGGGGCCACATCAGCGAAAGGTGAGGAACCCAGCACACGTGGCCTCAAACCAGAGGACACACATGAACGAGGGCCTGGGAGTGAGGCAGGCAGGAGGAGCCTCAAAGCAGAGGGCCCATGGAATAAAAAAGTTGAGGAATCCGGCAAATGGAACCCCCCAGCAGGCAGCCAGGAGCAGCGAGGCTATGGGATCCAAGCCTGAGTGAACTCACACCAGAGGGCCCACATCCTGACACTGTGAACAACCCAGACATTGGTACCTCAGAGCAGGAGTTCCACATCCCCATGGGGATGGGAACCTTGCAGGAATGTCATCACACCAGTGGGCGCCCATCAGAAATTGTGGGGAGCCCAGCACTTAAGGCCTGACGTCAGAGGGCCCTCATCACCAAGGGGAGGAGGCACCCAGCACGCTCCAACTGCAACCAGTAGGCACATGTGGTCAAGGCGAAATGTGCCAGCCAGGCAGTAGTGAACTCACAGCAGAGGGCCCATCTCCCATAAGTGTGAGGAATCCAGCCAGGATCAGACACTCACCAGAGGGCCCACATCACCAAGGGGATGGGAACCAGGCAGGAGTGTCCTCACACCAGTGGGGTCGTTTTATCAAAAGGAGAGGAACCCAGCACACGTGGCCTCAAACATGAGGACAAACATCACCAAGAGGCTGGGAGTGAGGCAGGCAGGAGGAGCCTCAAAACAGAGGGCCCATAGAATAAAAAAGTTGAGGAATCCTGCATTTGGAAACTCCCAGCAGGCCGCAAGGAGCAGCAAGTCTATGGGACCCCGGCGTGTGTGAACTCAAAACAGAGGGCCCTCATCATGAAACTGTGAGCAACCCAGGCTTTGGGACCACAGAGCAGAAGGCCCACATTCCCATGTGGTTGGGAACCTGGGAGGAGTGTACTCACACCACAGGGCACATGTCAGAAAATTTTCGGAGCCCAGGAGTTAAGACCTGACGCCAGAGGGCCCTCATTACCGAGGGGAGGAGACTCCCAGCAGGCACCAACTCCCAACTGAGGGCCCACATCGCCAATGTGCCGTGTGCCAGCCAGGCACGAGTGACCTCACAGCAGAGGGCCTATGTCACAGAAGGGTGAGGAACCCAGCCAGTATAAGGCTCTCAGCAGAGGGCCCACATCACCAAGGGGATCGGAACGAGGGCAGACGTGGCCTCACACCACTTTGGCCACATCACAGAAAGGTGAGGAACCCAGAACATGTGGCCTAATCCAGAGGACCCTCATCTCCAAGGGGCTCTGAGTGAGGCAGGCAGGAGTAGCCTCACAACACAGGGCCCATAGCATAAAAAATGTGAGGAATCCAGCAGTTGGAACCTCCCAGCAGGCGGCCAAGAGCACAGAGTCTATGGGATCCAGGCCGCAGTGAACTCACAACAGAGGGCCCACATCATGAAACTGTGAGCAACCCAGCCGTTGTGATCTCAGAGCAGAAGGCCCACATCCCATGAGGATGGGAATTTGTCAGGAGTGTCCTCGCACAACTTAGCACGTATCAGAAAATGTGGCTACCCAGCAGTTAGGGCCTGACGCCAGAGTGCCCTCAACACCGAGGTGAGGAGGCTACCAGCACGCTCCAACTGCCACCAGAGGGCCGACTTCACCAAGGCGGGTTGTGCCGCCAGGCAGGAGTGACCTCAGTGCAGAGGGCCCACCTCACAGAAGTGTGAGGAACCCAACCAGGATCAGATTCTCACCTGAGGGCCCACATCACCAAGGGGATGGGAACCAGGCCAGAGTGTCCTCACACCAGTGGGACCACATCAGCGAAAGTTCAGGAACCCAGCACATGTGGCCTCAAACAAGGGGAAACACATCACGAAGGGGATGGGAGTGAGGCATGCAGGAGGAGACTCAAAACAGAAGGCCCATAGAATAAAAAATGTGAGGAATCCAGCAGTTGGAACCTCCAAGCAGGCGGCCCAGAGCACCGACGCTATGGGATACAGGCTGGAGTGAACTTACAGCAGAGGGCCCACATCATGAAACTGTGAGCAACACAGACTTTGGGACCTCAGAGGTGAAGGCCCACATTCCCATGTGGTTGGGAACCTGGCAGGAGTGTACTCGCACCACAGGGCGCACATCAGAAAATTTTTGGAGCCCAGGAGTTAGGGTCTAACGCCAGAGGGCCCTCATTACCAAGGGGAGGAGATCCCCAGCATGCACCAACTCGCAACTGAGGGCCCACCTCACCAAGGTGATGTGTGCCAGCAAGGCAGGAGTGATCTCACAGCAGAGGGCCTACCTCACAGAACGGCGAGGAACCCAGCCAGCATAAGACTCTCACCAGTGGGCCCACATCACCTAAGGGATCTGAAAGAGTCAGGAGTGTCCTGACACTGATGCCAGTGTGGCCACATCATAGAAAGGAGAGAAACTCAGCACATGTGGCCTGAACCAGAGGATCCACATCTCCAAGGGGCACGGAGTGAAGCACACAGGAGTAGGCTGACAAAACAGGGCTCATAGAATAAAAAAGGTGAGGAATCCAGCAGTTGGAACGTCCGAGCAGGCGGCCCACAGCACCGAGTCTATGGGATCCAGGTCGCAGTGAAATCACAGCAGAGGCCCCACATCATGAAACTGTGAGCAACCCAGCCTTTGGCACCTCAGAGCATAAGGCCCACATCCCCATGTGGATGGGAACCTGGCAGGAGTGTCCTCGCACCACTTAGCACGTATCAGAAAACATGGGAACCCAGCAGTTACGGCTTCACGCCAGAGTGCCCTCATCACCAAGGGGAGGGGGCTCCCAGCAGGCTCCAACTGCAACCAGAGGGCCCATATGGCCAAGGCGATGTGTGCCATCCAGGAAGGAGTGACCTCACAGCAGAGGGCCCACCTCACAGAAGTGTGAGGAACCCAACCAGGATCAGACTCACCAGAGTGCACATATCACCAAGGGAATGGGAACCAGGCAGGAGTGTCCTCACACCAGTGTGGCCACATCATTGAAAGGTGAGGAAACCAGCACATGTGGCCTCAAACCAGAGGACCCACATCACCAAGAGCCTCGGAGGAAGGCAGGCAGGAGGTTTCTCACAACACAGGGACCATAGAATAAAAATGGTGAGGAATCCAGCAGTTGGAAGCTGCAACAGGTGGCCCAGAGCACCGAGGCCATGGGATCCATGCCGGAGTGAACTCACAGCAGAGGGCCCACATCCTGACACTGTAGGCAACCCAGCCTTTGGGACCTCAGAGCAGAAGGCCCACATCCCCATGGGGATGGGAACCTGACAGGAGTGTCATCGCACCAGTGGGTGAATATCAGAAAATGTGGGGAGCCCAGCAGTTAAGGCCTGACGCCATAGGGCCCTCATAACCAAGGGGAGGAGGCCCCAGCATGCTCCAACTGCTACCAGACGGCCAACGTCGCCAAGTCAGGGTTTTCGAGCCAGGCAAGACTGACCTCAGAGCAGAGGGCCCACCTCACAAAAGTGTGAGGGAGCCAACAAGGATCAGACTCTCTCCAGAGGGCCCACATCACCAAGGGGATGGGAACAAGGCAGGAGTGTCGTCTCACCAGTGGGGCCACGTCAGCGAAAGTTGAGGGACCCAGCACACGTGACCTCAAACCAGAGGACACACATCACAAAGGAGCTGGGAGTGAAGAAGGCAGGGGGAGCCTGAAAACAGAGGGCCAATAGAATAAAAATGGTGAGGAATCCCGCAGTTGGAACATCCCAGGAAGCAGCCAGGGGCAGCGAGGCCATAGGATCCAGTCCAGAATGAACTCACACCAGAGGGCCCTCATCATGTATCTGTGAGCAACCCAGGCGTTGGGACCTCTGAACAGAAGACCCACATTCCCATGGGGTTGGGATCCAGGCAGGCGTGTACTCGTACCATAGGGCATACATCAGAAAATTTTGGGAGCCCAGGAGTTAGGGCCTGACGCAAGAGAGCCCTCATTACCAAGGGGAGGAGACTCCCAGCAGGCACTAACTCCCAACTGAGGGCACACATCACCAAGGTTACCCATGCCAGCTTGGCAGTATTTACCTCACAGCAGAGGGCCTACCTCACAGAAGGGTGAGGAACCCAGCCATGGTAAAACTCTCACCAGAGGGCCCACATCAGCAAGGTGATGGGAACCACGCAGGAGTGTCCCCACACCAGTGGGGCCACATCACTAAAAGGTGAGGAAACCGGCACATGTGGCCTCAAACCAGAGGAACTACATCACAATGGGGCTGGGAGTGAGGCAGGCAGGAGGAGCTTCACAACACAGAGCCCAAAGAATAAAAAAGGTGAGGAATCCAGCAGTTGGAACCTCCCAGCAGGCGGCCCAGAGCACAGAGGCTATGGTATCTAGGCCTGAGTGAACTAACACCAGAGAGCCAACATCATGAAACTGTGAGCCACCCCAGCGTTGGAACCTCAGAGGAGAAGGCCCACATCCCTATGGGGATGGGAACTTTACAGGAGTGTCGTGGCATTACTGGGCTCACATCAGAAAACGTGGGGAACCCAGCAGTTAGAGGCTGAACCCACAGGGCCCTCATCACCGAAGAGAGGAGGCTCAGAGCAGGCTCCAACTGCCACCAGAGGGCCGACGTCACCAAGGCAATGGGAGCAAGCCAGGCAGCAGTTACCTCACAGCAGAGGGCCCACCTCACAGAAGGGTGAGGAATCCAGCCAGGATCAGACACTCACCAGAGGGCCCACATCACCAAAGTGATGGGAACCAGGCAGGAGTGTCCTCACACCAGTGGGGCCACATCAACAAAAGATGAGGAACCCAGCACATGTGGCCTCAAACCAGAGGACACACATCACCAAGTGGCTGGGAGTGAGGCAGGTGACTGGACGGGCACATTTAACTCTAATTTCCCACCAGGAAGAGGAATTAACCAAAGGCTCAGCGTTCCGTGCCGGAACCTGATTAAGGCCTGAAGCAAAACTGCGGTTTTGTGGCCAGCTTACAAGGAAGCGAGTTAAGAAAGGAAATCAGGGGCACTGTAATTCACAAACCTGCAGAGTTATAAACGACAGGTATTGTCAAAAATATATTGAAGTAAGGCTGCAAAGAGGACTTGAAAACGAGGCAGAAATGCAGGAATCAGATTTCAAGAGATAGATTGGAATTGCATTTAAAGCATATGAAAGGCGGCAGATCTTTGACAGTGATGCACTTGGACAAAAAGAGCGTATGCATTTTTTCCTTACTATATTCAGGAAAAAACGCATATGCCCTTTTTGGGCAACCAAGCACTCTAGCAATGGAAATCCACACTACAATGAAGTCTCATTTCCCATTCGTCAAAAGGGCCACCTGAAAAATTTGTAAAAACCAGAAACACAGGACAGGCCATGGAGAACAGGGAGCCTTGTTATGCTGATGGGCAGGATGTAAATTGCTAACAGACACTCTGGAGATGTTTATGGTGTATCCTGAAACATCTAAAACACAAAGCTACAGAGCCTAGGGCACTTCCACTTATGGCCCTACAGCTTAGGAAAATTAAAATCAACAAGACACAGCCAACACAAAATTTAGGGCTGCTGTGTTTACAAGAACCTCGAGTCCAATACATATTAAATATCCCAGAAAGAAAAAATGGATAAAGAAGTTGTGCTACTTACTTACAATGGAATATTATTCAGCAATGAAATCAATGTCATCACGCCTGTAACAGCAAATTGAGTGGATTTAAGTACGATGATTCTAAGAGAAATATGTCACACAGAGAAAGATAATTATCATAAGATATCACTAATAGAGGGAGTGTAAACTTGCTACACATGAACTGAATTACAAAACCGAACAGAGTCTCACATTTAGATAAAAAACTTATGCTTGCTTAAGGGGAAAGTTGAGTTGGGGTGCTGTATAAAACCAGAGGATGAAATTAGCACAGATACCGTTCCATAAGCCAAATATGTAATAGACAAGACCTACTCCTTGCTCATCGAAATAGACTCAACCATGGGGTGTCACCTCACACCTGTTAGAATGGGCATCATCAGAAAATCTACAAACAACAAATGCTGGAAAGGGTGTGGAGATAAGGAACCCTCTTCCACTAGTGTTGGGAATGTAAATAGATACAGTCACTGTGGAGAACATTATGGAGTTTCTTATAAAACTAACAATAGAATTACCATATGATACAGCAATCCCACTACTGGGCATATACCCAGACAAAACCATAAATCATAAAGACACATTCACCACAATGTTCATTGCATCACTATTTACAATATCCAGGTAATGGAGGCAACCTAAATGCCCACAGACAGACGAATGCATAAAGATGAGGTACATATATAAAATGGAATATTACTAAGTCATAAAAAGGAATGAAATTGGGTCATTTGTAGAGACGTTGATAGATCTAGAGACTGTCATACAGAGTGAAGTAAGTCAGAAATAGAAAAACAAATCCTGTATATTAATGCATATATGTGGAACCTAGAAAAATTGTACAGATGAACCGTTTTGCAAGGCAGAAATAGAGCAACAGATGTAGACAACAAACGTATGGACACCAAGGGGGGAAAGCTGTTGGGGGGATGGTGGTGGGAGGAGTTGAGAGATTGGGATTGGCATGTATACATTTATATGTATAAAATAGATAACGAAAAAAACCTGCTGTATAAAAATATAAAATAAAATTCAAAATTAAAAAAAATAAAATTAAAAAAAGTAAAATAGAAAATATATTCTTCCCTTCACATACATGTATTTATATGAATAAATTATTTCCATGCTTATATCTGTAAATACAAAAAAGAGGAATAAAATCCACCTTGAACCCAAAACGAAAAAAGAAACAAAAAACAGAACCCACCAGTTACACAGAGGAAAACCGTATCAGCGCACTTGCTCCAGTTGTAAACAATTCTGAAGTTGGTCAGTGGTGGGGAATCATCTCCCATTCAGCCAGCAGGCCCCATGCAACAAGCGTCCTCATTGCAAAGCTGGGGAACCGTGCCGAGGCATCTGTGAGTAAACGTGGGCCGAGGCCCAGGCCAGCTGCTGCTGAACTGTTCCCACCCTTCCCAGGTAAAACACCTGAATATGTACAAGGACTTGAAAGCCTAGAGGAAGGGCCATGGAGCCACATGAGCGACAGCATGCCAGCCGACTTGGTGCCTGCAGGCCAGCCAGGATGGTCCTGGCCCTGAGTGCTCTTCTGGAAGCTTTCCATTTCCCTGCCTGAGATACCCCTCCTGTCCCGGCCCCCACTGCTTTCTTCCTTCCTCACCTCTGCCCAGGGAGAAATTCCAGCGGCAGGTATGGGTGACACATCCTCTTCTTTAGCAGGTGGCATCTTGGCAACTGCTGCAGAAAGTCCAGCAGAGCCCCACTCACACTGGGCCACCCACAAAGCCGTGGCCTCTCACTCCCTCCCACCAGCCCAGCCCCGAGACTGCTGACAGGACAGAGAAAATGGCGTCAGGCACAGCTGCAGGGGCTCTTGCTGCCTGGAACGGTGTTTATATTGATCTCAACCCAGGCACACCTGGGGAGGGCTGGCCGGCACGGTCAGGCTTCCCAGGTCAGCCAATAGTCACCCCTCATGGTCTCACTGTTGCAGAAAATGGAACGTACTGAATTGGCCAGGTCCAAGGAACAGGTGTGGGCTCTTGAGAGTCAGGATAGACAAGAGGCTGCAGCTCTGGCTTGTTTTCTAATCATATTATCTGGCGCAAGAGTGGGAGACAACTTCAAAAAAACCCTCTCCTAATGAGAGGCACCCAGGGGTCAGGGAGAGGAGGGGTGGCTGGTGGGTGGAGACAGAGGCCTGGTGCCCCGGGTGCAGTGGAAGTCTCTGGAAGACCAGGTGGAGGGAGGCCACACAGAGTGATGCCCAGGGTCACAGACCTGTTGGACCTGCTGTTTTTTAGTTCAAGTCCTGCTCTGAGGTGCTCTGTGTCAGATCTAACTGACAGGTGAGCTGGGAGTGCTCTGCAATGAGGGTTATGTGCATGGTTCCTGTGTGCCGAGCCCTGCCACGGTACCTGCAATGGTAGCTCTGTATCCTGGGAGGGGCCTGACCACGAGAGCCCCATGTGCTGCATGGGACCGGCCCAGGGAAAACCATATCCTGGGATTGGCCTGACCTCGAGAGCCCCATGGGCTGCTGGGCTGGAGACCTGGTAAAGGATGTCAGGACAGTCAGTGAAGCCACCGAGAATATACCTGCAGTAGTTCCTAATTCCTACACCCTGCTGCTCATTGTACCAACCACCAGGACTTGGTATTCTGTATTAGTCTTCAATGATGCCTTCTTTTGTATTCCATTAGTCCCAGAGTCACAAGAAATTTTGGCTTGTGAGTGGCAGGACTCAACATAAAACTAAAACAATACTTGCAGGCCGTCTTGCCCCAAGGGTTCAAAAATTCCCACACCAGCTTTGGGGAAAGCTCAGCTAAAGACCTAAAAGTTCTACCTCTGGAAAAGGAAACACTCCTTCAATATGCAGACGACATTCTGATCGCCAGCCCTACTAAGGAGGCCTCTGGACTACCAAGCCAATAAAGGATAGAAGTTATCCAAGACAAAGCTCAAATATCACAGAATACAGTGACCTGCCTGGGCTTCATTCTCACAGAAGTTCGGAGAAGCCCATCCCAGGAAAGGGAAGAAACAATTACAGTCTTACCCCCTTCTAAAATTAGAAGACAGTTAGGGGTTCCTTCGGAGGCCAGGGTTTGCTGCTTCTGGATCCCTAACTACAGTCTACTAGCTGGGCCTCTATATGAAATACTGAATGGAAAAGATGATGATCCTTTTGAATAGAATCCAGAAGTGGCCTTTCAAGAATGGAAAGAGCAGTCAATTCAGATGCTTGCCCTGGAACTCGCTAATTTAGCTAAACCCTTTGACCTTTACATTCTTGGTGAAAGGTGAATCGCCATTGGAGTATTAGTGCAAAAACTGGGACCACTTGAAATGGAACAATGCAAGAATGCCATCCAGGTAGGATAAACTACGGTCACCAAGGGGCTTGGCCCACCACCACATCTGGCCAAGATACTGGCGGTATCTAAAAACCTGGAAATCAGCAGCCCAAAAGGCCACCTCCCTCCTAAGGGAAAAGGACCCCACGTGGTGATCCTAACCCCAACCATGCCCTGAAGTTGCAGGGTTTGCTCCGTGGGCACACTGACCTCGAGTGAGGAGGCCCTCCAACTCCAACCTCCAGAGAGGTAACTGGGGGCAAAGGGGCACCATGACGACTCGTGTGGCCATCACTTGACCTGGAGTTTCTCCCATAAAACAACAAGAGTGTGTCCCAAAAGAGTAGACTACTGCTTGCAGGACTTACTGCACCCAGAGGGGAGCTAATAATCTTGGCAGGGGAACCGTATATCACACTGTCACCATAGAAAGGCCTACAGACACCGTGATGATGGTGGCCAATAAAACTGGCTGCACTCCTGTTTACTTCAAAAGGCTGTTGACTTAGTGGCCATCATGGTCGTTCATCACCACTGACCCTGGACTGTCTGGGAGTTGAGCGGGCAGGGTCCTGACACCTGGTCCTGTTTTTACGTTAATTCAGGGGCCTAACTGAAGAAAGCACAGACTACTGGTCAGAGCATCTAGGCTGGTAGAAACGGTCAGCCTAAGGTGGCCGAACAAAGGTGGGACAGGGTGAAACTGGACCTCACAGCGTCACTGCACATTTCCTTCCTGGACCCTTAAAGGTCATTAGAATCTATAACACTTCCAATGCTAGTGCTCAGGCAGACGAGCAGGGAGGCAGGAGTTCTGAGGACAATCAACGTCACCTGGAGGCTGCTGGGGAGAAGTTCTGACCCTTGCCCCCGTGTATGAGGACTCCTAACTAAGCACTCAGCAGTTACATAAGAAGGGTCTGCACCCTCAGCACTCCAAGAATGAGGAACGGGACAAAAGGCAGAAGAGGGTTTTGTCCCAGGCAAAGCCCATTAAAAATCCCTGGGAGATAAAAATAGAATCTGGGCAATAAAATAAAGTCTAACCTTTTTTATCCTTTGTGCTTTGTCGAATTTCACGTGCTCCTAGGGTCCCGCATGCAGAGGTTCCACAATGGGCACTTCAGGCCAGAATTCCTAGTGCAGAATGGCTGGGTCGACAACTCAGCTCCTGGGGCCCAGTGCAGACTCCGTGATATAGAGCCTGAACTGCAGCCAACCCAGCCCTGGAGAGCTCCGCCCCCTCCCTCTCAATGACTCTGACAGGATCTGTACACAGCAGCCCAGCCCACAGCCCACGGGGTAGCACATGCTCTCACCTCTCCATTCTCTGATCAAAATGTAAAGTTTCCTTTGCTTCTGAACCAAACTCAGTCTCGATCTGCTGTCTCCAATGACACTGGGCAGGGGGACACTTGTTGGGGTCCACTCTGGAGGATCAGTATCAGAAATTGAGAACATTGTAACTTCAATGAACAGATGTATGAGCCAAACTTTAATTAACATAGAATAGTGTATAAGGCTCGGGTAAAATAAGATGTTTCTAACACTTCCATTTGATATTTCAATCACATTATTATAAGCAAGTTCAGTGAAAAGGTTTGTCTTATTTGTCAGGTCAATATTAGAGAAACGAAGTGATTTCTTTCCAAGGATGTACATCTAATAATCTTGGTTAAAGCTTCAATCTTGTTTTAAATGCTTTTCCATTGAAAATGATACCTCTCTTTCAGCTCCCCCATTTCTGAGAAGTATAAAATCTTATAATTTATTATTACCAAAGGGGAAAGGTGGGAGGAGGGATAAATTAACAGTTTGGGATTAACACATACACACTGCTATGTATAAAATCGATCATCAACAAGGAACTACTGTATAGCACAGGGAACTACACTCAATATTTTGCAATAACCTATAAGGGGAAATAATCTGAAAAAGAATAGATATTTTTATTGACATCATCTATCAATGACAGTTAAAATGGAACCTAAGGGAAGCCGGTGGTGAGTGCTTCTGACCCTGAAGACTTCAATCATCTAAAGTTTGGACTCTGCCTACTTCCCAAGGCCCTTAATGAACATATGTGTAGCCGTAGCTTAAAAAATTCCCCAGTTTGGGTTGTGGAGAGACACTGATTTTGAAAAAGCCCTGGTGTTCTCCTCACATGAATGGGACGCTTCCTACAGCTAAAACATGCCTGTCACACCCAGAGGATGGTATACCGTCTGATCGGGAAGAGTTTGGAAAAGGCATCTCATCTCCTCATGTCCTGGTGCTCGGGTTCACCCCTCCAGCGTCTTTACGAACAGTCTCCCCACTTGGAGATGTCAGCACTGTCAACATCCTGTTGCATACAGTTTGGAATTTGTCCAGAAGATGAAGCGGAAGGATGAGGAACAATGAGAGACAAGTCCTAGGTGTTCGGACAGGCACATGTCACTCTAATTTCCAATCAGGAAGACGAATTGACCAAAGGCTAGGGTTGCCCATGGAAACAGTATAGGGCTTGAGGAAATCCCGCTGCTTTGTGGCCAGTTCCCATAAACACAAGTGGAAAAATGGAACTCAGGGGCACTAAAATTCACGAAACTTCAGAGTTGAAAATATCTATCACTGAAAAATGTCTTGAGGAAAGTCAGAGAAAAGGACTTGTAAGCAAGGGAGAATGGCAGGAAAGGGATTGGAAGAGGTAGAAAGGAATCGCCATTAAGCACAAGAAAAGGGGCTGATCGTCGCCAACATTGCAGTTGGCCAAAAAGGGTGTATGCGTTATTTTCTGTATATATTCAGTAAAAAGGCATACACTTTTTTAGCCAACCAAACAGATGGGGACTGGAAATCAATACTACAAAACATATCACTTCGAATCAGTCAGAAAAGCCGTCCTCATAAAGTGTAAACACCAGAAATGCAGGACAGGGCATGGAGAAAAGGGAGCCTTGTGAGGCTTATAGTGGAAATGTATATTGCAAACGGTCACTCTGGAAAAGTGTACTGTGTTTACTAAAGCATCTAGAAAATGAGCTACAGAGCATAGGGCACTTGCACTCAAGGGCGTATAACTTGGGGAAAACAAAAATCGAGAGGACACAGGCACCCCAATGTTTACCGCCTCTCTGTTTAAAAGATCCTCGACTAGGATATAACTTAAATGTCTCTGGAGGGAAAAAATGGATAGAGATGTGGCACATATGTAGAGTGGAATATCACTCAGCCTGGAAATCAAAGAAATATGGCAAGTTGTAACAACTTCGGAGGAGTTACGTATGATAATTCTAAGTCACATAATTCAAAAAGAAAAAGACACATATCAAAAGATATCACTTCAAGCATCATAAGGTATCACTAATACATGGAATGTAAACTTGGCTAAACATGAAATGAATTACAAAACAGAACAGGGTCTGACATTTAGAAAACCAACTTATACTTGCTTATGGGGAAAGGTGAGGTGGGGTGCTGCATAAAACCAGAGATAGAAATTAGCACAGATACCATTCCATAACCCAAATATGTAATAGGCAAGACCTACTCCTTGCTCAACGAAATGTCCTCAACACCCCATATTCAAAGCCTAGGAATATACCTGACTAGTAACAATCTTAAAACCCATGGATTTATATGTCTCCGTAAGAGAATCAAGCGTGAGTACAGTGGAATAAACGCAGCAGTGAAAATCAGCTAAATCCTATTATAAAAATAAATTTCAAGAACAAAACACAATCAGACTAAAATAGAGAGCAATTCTTAAATAATTCATTCAGGGCTTGTGATGCAACCTGGATTTACCACATCTACACCCAGAGCTGGGTGAGACATAAGGCTGGACCCTTGGGCCTCATTGGATTGATGAGGTTCGGTGACCAAATGCAGACCATTTGAAGTGATACTGCATGGTACCCATTCCATGGGTCCCAACTCTCCAGGTTTATGGGATTCTTCCTTCAGCTAAAACATGCATGGGAAACCCAGAGTATGGTCCACCGTGTGATCGGAAAACGTTTTTAAATGCATCTCAATTTTCGTCCCCTGGTACTCGGGTTGACCATTCCAAACGCTTTACTAACACTCTCCCTATTTGGAGAGTCAGTGCCTTTAACCTCCTTTTTGGCACAGTTTGCAATTTCTGCGGAAGATGAACAGGAATAGGGAGAACCAATGAGAGACTAGCTGTAGGTGTCTGAACGGGAAAATTTAACTCTCATTTCCCACCAGGAAGAGGAATTAACCAAAGGCTCAACATGCCTTGCCGGAACCAGATTATGGCCTGAAGCAATCCTGCGGGTTTGCAGTCAAATCACAAGAAAGCGAGTTGAAGGAAGGAGATCAGCGGCACTGTAATTTGAAAACCTGCAGAGTTATAAAAGACAGCCGTCGCCCAACAATATATTGAAGTAAGGCTGCGAAGAGGACTTGAAAGCGGGGCAGAATTGCAGGAAACCGATTTCAGGAGAAAGACTGGAATTGCATTTAAAGCATAGAAAAAAAGGCAGAAAGTCGACAATGATGCTCGTGGCCAAAAATGGTGTATGCATTTTTTCCTGAATATATTCAGGGAAAAAGGCATACGCCCTTTTTGGCCAACCCAGCAAGCGTGCAAAGAAATCTCCACTACAATGAAGTCTCAATTCCCCCTGTAAAAAGGGCTATCTGAAAAATGTGTAAAATCCAGAAAGGCAGCACAGGCCATGAAGAACATGGAGCCTTGTTATGCTGATGGGCAGGATGTAAATTGCCAACAGCCACTCTGGAGATGTATATGGTGTTTCCTGAAACACCTAGAGAACAAAGCAACAGAGCCTAGAGCACTTCCACTTATAGTCCTATAGCTTAGGGAAATTTAAATGAACAACACACAGATACCCCAAAGTATGGGACGGCTCTGTTGACAAGAAGGTCATTGACCTTACAAGTGAAATATCCCAGAAATCGAAAAATGGATAAAGAAGTTGTGGTACGTATTTATAACAGAATATCACTCAGCAATGAAATCTATGTCATCAGGGCCGTAGCAACATAATGAGTGGATTCAGGTACGATGATTCTAAGTGAAAGAAGTCACACAGAAAAAGAAACATCAAAAGATATCTCTAATAGACGGAATATAAACTTGGCTACACATGAACTGAATTATAAAACAGAACAGGGTCTCAAATTTAGAAAACCAACTTATGCTTGCTTAAGTGGCAAGGTGAGTTGGGGTGCTGCATAAAACCAGAGATTGAAATTAGCACAGATACCTTTCCATAAGCCAAATATGTAGTAGACACGACCTACTCCTTGCTCAACGAAATGGACTCAACACCCCATATTCAACGCCTAGTAATATACCTGACTAGTAAGAATCTTAAAACCCACGGATTTATATGTCTCTGTAAGAGAATCAATCGTGTGTACAGTGGCCTAAACGCAGCAGTGAAAATCTGATAAATACAATTATCAAAATAAATTTCAAAAACAAAACAAAATGACAGTGAAATAGAGAGCAATTCTTAAATAATTCACTCAGGGCTTCTGATGCAACCTGGATTTACCACATCTACACCCAGAGCTGGGGAGACATAAGGTCGGACACTTCGGCCTGATAGCATTGGAGAGGTTCGGTGAGAAATGTAGACCCTTTGAAGTCATACTGCATGGTACCCATTCCATGGGTCCCAACTCACCAGGTTTAAGGGAGTCTTCCTTCCGCTAAACCATGCAGGGGAAACCGAGAGTATGGTCCACCATGTGATTGGGAAACGTTTTCAAATGCATCTCAGGTTTCGTCCCCTGTACTCGGGAACATCATTCCAGACGCTTTACTAACACTCTCCCCACTTGGAGAGTCAGTGCCTTTAATCTCCTGTTTGGCAGAGTTTGCAATTTCTGTGCAAGAGGAACAGGAATAGGGAGAACCAATGAGAGACTAGCTGTATGTTTCTTCACGGGCAAATGTAACGCTGATTTCCCACCAGGAAGACGAATTAACCAAAGGCTCAGTGTGCCCTGCCAGAACGAAATTAGGGCCTGAAACAATCCTTTGGTTTTGCGGCCAGCTCACAAGAAAGCGAATTGAAGAAAGGAGCTCAGGGACACTGTAATTCACAAACCTGCAGACTTATAAATGACAGCGATCGTCCCAAAATATATTGAAGTAAGTCTGCGAAGAGGACTTGAAAGCGGGGCAGAATTTCAGGAAAACGATTTCAGGGAGTAGACTGGAATTGCACTTAAAGCATACGAAAAGAGGCAGAACGTAGACAATGATGCATTTGGTCAAAAAGGGCGTATGCGTTTTTTCCTGAATATATTCAGGAAAAAATGCATACGCACTTTTTGGCCAACCAAGCAAGCATGTTAAAGAAATCTGCACTACAATGAAGCCTCACTGCCTCACAGTCAAAAGGGCCATCTGAAATAAGTGTAAAATCCAGAAAGGCAGCACAGGCCATGGAGAACAGGGAGCCTTGTTATGCTGATGGGCGGGATGTAAATTGACAACAGCCACTCTGGAGAAGTGTATGGTGTTTCCTGGAACACCTAAAAAACAAAGCAACGGAGCCTACGGCACTTCCACTTATGGTCCTATAGTTTTGGGAAATTAAAATCAAAAACACACAGCCACACCAAAGTTTCGGACGGCTCTGTTTACAAGAACCTCGTCTACAGTACAAGTTAAATATCCCAGAATGTGAAAAATGGATAAAGAAGTTGTGGTACGTATGTACAATGGAATATCACTCACCAATGAAATCTATGTCATCAGGCCCGTAGTGGCATAATGAGTGGATTCAGGTACGATGATTCTAACTGAAATAAGTCACACAGAAAATGAAACATCATAAGATATCACTAATACACGGAATGTAAACTTTTCTACACATGATCTGAATTACAAAACAGAACAGGGTCTCAAATTTAGAAAACCAACTTATGCTTGCTTAAGGGGAAAGGTGAGTTGGGGTGCTGCATAAAAACAGAGATAGAAATTAGCACAGATACCTCTCCATAAGCCAAATATGTTATAGTCAAGACCTACCCCTTGCTCAACGAAATGGACTAAACACCCCATATTCAACGCCTAGGAATACACCTGACTAGTAAGAATCTTCAAACCCATGGATTTATATGTCTCCATAAGAGAATGAAGCGTGTGTACAGCGGCATAAATGCAGCAGAGAAAATCCGATAAATCCCATTATCAAAATGAATTACAAAAACAAAACCCAAGGACAGTGAAATAGAGAGCAATTCTTAAATAATTCATTCAGGGCTTGTGATGCAACCTGGATTTACCACATCTACACCCAGAGATGATTGAGACATAAGGTTGGGCACTTCGGGCTGATAGCATTGGTGAGGTTCGATGAGCAAATGCAGACCCTTTGAAGTCATACTGCATGGTACCCATTCCATGGGTCCCAAGTCTCCAGGTTTAAGGGATTCTTCGTTCAGCTAAAACATGCATGGGAAACCCACAGTATGGAGCACGGTGCGACTGGCAAACGTTTTCAAATGCATCTCAGGTTTCGTCCCCTTTTACTCGGGTTCACCATTCCAGACCCTTTACTAACACTCTCCCCACGTGGAGAGTCAGTGCCTTTAACCTCCTGTTTGGCACAGTTGGCAATTTCTGCACAAGATGACCAGGAATAGGGAGAACCAATGAGAGACTAGCTGTAGGTGTCTGCATGGGCAAATTTAACGCTCATTTCCCACCAGGAAGAGGAATTAACCAAAGGCTCAGCATGCCGTGCCAGAACAAGATTAGGGCCTGAAGCAATCATGCGGGTTTGCGGCCAGCTCACAAGATAGCGAGTTGAAGAAAGGAGCTCAGGGGCACTGTAACTCACAAACCTGCAGAGTTATAAATGACAGCTATCGTCCAAAAATATATTGAAGGAAGGATGCGAAGAGGACTTGTAAGCGGGGCAGAATTGCAGGAAAACGATTTCAAGGGGTAGACGGGAATTGCATTTAAAGCATAGGAAAAGAGGCAGAACGTTGACAATGATGCTCTTGGCCAAAAAGGGCGTAGGGGTTTTTTACTGAATATATTCATGAAAAAACGCATACGCCCTTTTTGGCCAACCAAGCAAGCATGTTAAAGAAATCTGCACTACAATGAAGTCTCATTGCCCCCCTGTCAAAAGGGCCATCTGAAAAAAGTGTAGAATCCAAAAAGGCAGCACAGGCCATGGAGAACAGGGAGCCTTGTTTTGCTGATGGGTGGGATATAAATTGCCAACAGCCACTCTGGAGATGTGTATGGTGTTTCCTGGAACACCGAAAAAACAAAGCAACGGAGCCTACGGCACTTCCACTTATGGTCCTATAGCTTAGGGAAATTAAAATCAAAAACACACAGCCACCCCAAAGTGTCGGACGGCTCCGTTTACAAGAACCTCGTCTACGGTACAAGTTAAATATCCCGGAATGTGAAAAATGGATAAAGAAGTTGTGGTACATATGTACATTCGAATATCAGTCAGCCATGAAATCTATGTCATCAGAACTGTCGCAGCATAATGAGTGGATGCAGGTATGATGATTCTAAGTGAAATATGTCACACAGAAAATGAAACATCATAAGATATCACTACTACACGGAATGTAAACTTGGCTACACATGAACTGAATTACAAAACAGAACAGGGTCTCCAATTTAGAAAACCAACTTATGCTTGCTTAAGGGGAAAGGTGAGCTGGGGTGCTGCATAAAACCACAGATAGAAATTAGCACAGATACCTTTCCATAAGCCAAATATGTAATAGTCAAGACCTACCCCTTGCTCAATGAAATGGACTAAACACCCCATATTCAACGCCTAGGAATACACCTGACCAGTAAGAATCTTCAAACCCATGGATATATATGTCTCCCTAAGAGAATGAAGCGTGTGTACAGCGGCATGAATGCAGCAGAGAAAATCCGATAAATCTCACTATCAAAATGAATTACATAAACAAAACCCAAGGACAGTGAAATAGAGAGCAATTCTTAAATAATTCATTCAGGGCTTCTGATGAAACCTGGATTTACCACATCTACACCCAGAGATGAGTGAGACATAAGGTTGGGCCCTTCGGGGTGATAGCATTGGTGAGTTTCGATGAGCAAATGCAGACCCTTTGAAGTCATACTGCATGGTACCCATTCCATGGGTCCCAACTCTCCAGGTTTTAGGGATTCTTCCTTCAGCTAAAACATGCATTGGAAACCCACAGTATGGTGCACCATGTGACCGGCAAACGTTTTCAAATGCATCTCAGGTTTCGTCCCCTTTTACTCGGGTTCACCATTCCAGACCCTTTACTAACACTCTCCCCATTTGGAGAGTCAGTGCCTTTAACCTCCTGTTTGGCACAGTTTGCAATTTCTGCGCAAGATGAACAGGAATAGGGAGAACCAATGAGAGACTAGCTGTAGGTGTCTGCACGGGCAAATTTAATGCTCATTTCTCACCAGGAAAGGGAATTAACCGAAGGCTCAGCATGCCGTGCCGGAACCAGATTAGGGCCTGAAGCAATCCTGCGGGTTTGCGGCCAGCTCACAAGATAGCGATTTGAAGAAAGGAGCTCAGGGGCACTGTAACTCACAGACCTGCAGAGTTATAAATGACAGCTATCGTCCAGAAATATATTGAAGGACGGCTGCGAAGAGAACTTGTAATCGGGGCAGAATTGCAGGAAAACGATTTCAGAATTGCATTTAAAGCATAGGAAAAGAGGCAGAACGTCGACAATGATGCTCTTGGCCAAAAAGGGCGTATGCGTTTTTTCCTGAATATATTCAGGAAAAAACGCATACGCCCTTTTTGGCCAACCAAGCAAGCAAGTTAAAGAAATCTGCACTACAATGAAGTCTCACTGCCCCCCGGTCAAAAGGGCCATCTGAAAAAAGTGTAAAATCCAGAAAGGCAGCACAGGTCATGGAGAACAGGGAGCCTTGTTATGTTGATGGGCAGGATGTAAATTGCCAACATCCATTCTGGAGAAGTGTATGGTGTTTCCTGGAACACCTAAAAAACAAAGCAACGGAGCCTATTGCACTTCCACTTATGGTCCTATAGCTTAGGGAAATTAAAATCAAAAACACACAGCCAGCCCAAAGTTTCGGACGGCTCTGTTTACAAGAACCTCGTCTACGGTACAAGTTAAATATCCCAGAATGTGAAAAATGGATAAAGAAGTTGTGGTACGTACGTACAATGGAATATCACTCAGCAATGAAATCTATGTCATCAGGCCCGTCGCGGCATAATGAGTGGACTCAGGCTCGATGATTCTAAGTGAAATAAGTCACACAGAAAATGAAACATCATAAGATATCACTAATACACGGAATGAAATCTTGGCTACACATGAACTGAATTACAAAACAGAACATGGTCTCAAATTTAGAAAACCAACATATGCTTGCTTAAGGGGAAAGGTGAGTTGGGGTGCTGCATAAAACCAGAGATAGAAATTAGCACAGATACCTTTCCATAAGCCAAATATGTAATAGTCAAGACCTACCCCTTGCTCAACGAAATGGACTAAACACCCCATATTCAACGCCTACGAATACACCTGACTAGTAAGAATCTTCAAACCCATGGATTTATATGTCTCCGTAAGAGAATGAAGCGTGTGTACAACGGCATGAACGCAGCAGAAACAAATCCGATAAATCCCATTATCAAAATGAATTACATAAACAAAACACAAGGACAGGGAAATAGAGAGCAATTCTTAAATAATTCATTCAGGGCTTGTGATGCAACCTGGATTTACCACATCTACACCCAGAACTGTGTGAGACATAAGTTTGGGCACTTCGGTCTGATAGCATTGGTGAGGTTCGATGAGCAAATGCAGACCGTTTGAAGTCATACTGCATGGTACCCATTCCATGGGTCCCAACTCTCCAGGTTTAAGCGATTCTTCCTTCAGCTAAAACATGCATGGGAAACCCACAGTATGGTGCACCGTGTGACCGGCAAACGTTTTCAAATGCATCTCAGGTTTCGTCCCCTTTTACTCGGGTTCACCATTCCAGACCCTTTACTAACACTCTCCCCACTTGGAGAGTCAGTGCCTTTAACCTCCTGTTTGGCACAGTTTGCAATTTCTGCGCAACATGACCAGGAATTGGGAGAACCAATGAGAGACTAGCTGTAGGTGTCTGCACGGGCAAATTTATTGCTCATTTCCCACCAGGAAGAGGAATTAACCAAAGGCTCAGCATGCCATGCCTGAACCAGATTAGGGCCTGAAGCAATCCTGCAGGTTTGCGGCCAGCTCACAAGAGAGCGAGTTGAAGAAAGGAGCTCAGGGGCACCGTAACTCACAAACCTGCAGAGTTATAAATGACAGCTATCGTCCAAAAATATATTGAAGGACGGCTGCGAAGAGAACTTGTAATCGGGGCAGATTTGCAGGAAAACGATTTCAGAATTGCATTTAAAGCATAGGAAAAGAGGCAGAACGTCGACAATGATGCTCTTGGCCAAAAAGGGCGTATGCGTTTTTTCCTGAATATATTCAGGAAAAAACGCATACGCCCTTTTTGGCCAACCAAGTAAGCATGTTAAAAAATCTGCACTACAATGAAGTCTCACTGCCCCCCGGTCAAAAGGGCCATCTGAAAAAAGTGTAAAATCCAGAAAGGCAGCACAGGCCATGGAGAACAGGGAGCCTTGTTATGCTGATGGGCGGGATGTAAATTGCCAACAGCCACTCTGGAGAAGTGTATGGTGTTTCCTGGAACACCTAAAAAACAAAGCAACAGAGCCTACGGCACTTCCACTTATGGTTTTATAGCTTAGGGAAATTAAAATCAGAAACACACAGCCACCCCAAAGTGTCGGACGGCTCTGTTTACAAGAACCTCATCTTCGGTACAAGTTAAATATCCCAGAATGTGAAAAATGGATAAAGAAGTTGTGGTACGTACGTACAATGGAATATCACTCAGCAATGAAATCTATGTCATCAGTCCCGTCGCAGCATAATGAGTGGATTCAGGTACGATGATTCTAAGTGAAATAAGTCACACAGAAAATGAAACATCATAAGATATCACTACTACACGGAATGTAAACTTGGCTACACATGAACTGAATTACAAAACAGAACAGGGTCTCCAATTTAGAAAATCAACTTATGCTTGCTTAAGGGGAAAGGTGAGCTGGGGTGCTGCATAAAACCACAGATAGAAATTAGCACAGATACCTTTCCATAAGCCAAATATGTAATAGTCAAGACCTACCCATTGCTCAACGAAATGGACTACACACCCCATATTTAACGCCTAGGAATACACCTGACTAGTAAGAATCTTCAAGCCCATGGATATATATGTCTCCATAAGATAATGAAGCCTGTGTACAGCGGCATGAATGCAGCAGAGAAAATCCGATAAATCCCATTATCAAAATGAATTACATAAACAAAACACAAGGACAGGGAAATAGAGAGCAATTCTTAAATAATTCATTCAGGGCTTGTGATGCAACCTGGATTTACCACATCTACACCCAGAGCTGAGTGAGACATAAGGTTGGGCACTTCGGGCTGATAGCATTGGTGAGGTTCGATGAGCAAATGCAGGCCCTTTGAAGTCATACTGCATGGTACCCATTCCATGGGTCCCAACTCTCCAGGTTTAAGGGATTCTTCCTTCAGCTAAAACATGCATGGGGAATCCACAGTATGGTGCACCGTGTGACCGGCAAACGTTTTCAAATGCATCTCAGTTTTCGTCCCCTTTTACTCGGGTTCACCATTCCAGACACTTTACTAACACTCTCCCCACTTGGAGAGTCAGTGTCTTTAACCTCCTGTTTGGCACAGTTTGCAATATCTGCGCAAGATGAACAGGAATAGGGAGAACCAATGAGAGTCTAGATGTAGGTGTCTGCACGGGCAAATTTAACGCTCATTTCGCACCAGGAAGAGGAATTAACCAAAGGCTCAGCATGCCCTGCCGGAACCAGATTAGGGCCTGAAGCAATCCTGCGGGTTTGCGGCCAGCTCACAAGATAGCGAGTTGAAGAAAGGAGCTCAGGGTTACTGTAACTCACAGACCTGCAGAGTTATAAATGACAGCTATCGTCCAAAAATATATTGAAGGAAGGCTGCAAAGACGACTTGTAAGCGGGGCAGAATTGCAGGAAAACGATTTCAGGGGGTAGACGGGAATTGCATTTAAAGCATAGGAAAAGAGGCAGAACGTCGACAATGATGCTCTTGTTCAAAAAGGGCGTATGCGTTTTTTCCTGAATATGTTCAGGAAAAAACGCATACGCCCTTTTTGGCCAACCAAGCAAGCATGTTAAAAAATCTGCACTACAATTAAGTCTCACTGCCCCCCGGTCAAAAGGGCCATCTGAAAAAAATGTAAAATCCAGAAAGGCAGCACAGGCCATGGAGAACAGGGAGCCTTGTTATGCTGATGGGCGGGATGTAAATTGCCAACAACCACTCTGGAGAAGTGTATGGTGTTTCCTGGAACACCTAAAAAACAAAGCAACGGAGCCTACGGCACTTCCACTTATGGTCCTATAGCTTAGGGAAATTAAAATAAAAAAAACCCAGCCACCCCAAAGTTTCGGATGGCTCTGTTTACAAGAACCTCGTCTACGGTACAAGTTAAATATCCCAGAATGTGAAAAATGGATAAAGAAGTTGTGGTATGTACGTACAATGGAATATCACTCACCAATGAAATCTATGTCATCAGGCCCATCGCGGCATAAGGAGTGGATTCAGCTACGATGATTCTAAGTGAAATAAGTCACACAGAAAATGAAACATCATAAGATATCACTAATACACGGAATGTAAACTTTTCTACACATGATCTGAATTACAAAACAGAACAGGGTCTCAAATTTAGAAAACCAACTTATGCTTGCTTAAGGGGAAAGGTGAGTTGGGGTGCTGCATAAAAACAGAGATAGAAATTAGCACAGATACCTTTCCATAAGCCAAATATGTTATAGTCAAGACCTACCCCTTGCTCAACGAAATGGACTAAACACCCCATATTCAACGCCTAGGAATACACCTGACTAGTAAGAATCTTCAAACCCATGGATTTATATGTCTCCATAAGAGAATGAAGCGTGTGTACAGCGGCATAAATGCAGCAGAGAAAATCCGATAAATCCCATTATCAAAATGAATTACAAAAACAAAACCCAAGGACAGTGAAATAGAGAGCAATTCTTAAATAATTCATTCAGGGCTTGTGATGCAACCTGGATTTACCACATCTACACCCAGAGATGATTGAGACATAAGGTTGGGCACTTCGGGCTGATAGCATTGGTGAGGTTCGATGAGCAAATGCAGACCCTTTGAAGTCATACTGCATGGTACCCATTCCATGGGTCCCAAGTCTCCAGGTTTAAGGGATTCTTCGTTCAGCTAAAACATGCATGGGAAACCCACAGTATGGAGCACGGTGTGACTGGCAAACGTTTTCAAATGCATCTCAGGTTTCGTCCCCTTTTACTCGGGTTCACCATTCCAGACCCTTTACTAACACTCTCCCGACGTGGAGAGTCAGTGCCTTTAACCTCCTGTTTGGCACAGTTGGCAATTTCTGCGCAAGATGACCAGGAATAGGGAGAACCAATGAGAGACTAGCTGTAGGTGTCTGCATGGGCAAATTTAACGCTCATTTCCCACCAGGAAGAGGAATTAACCAAAGGCTCAGCATGCCGTGCCAGAACAAGATTAGGGCCTGAAGCAATCATGCGGGTTTGCGGCAGGCTCACAAGATAGCGAGTTGAAGAAAGGAGCTCAGGGGCACTGTAACTCACAAACCTGCAGAGTTATAAATGACAGCTATCGTCCAAAAATATATTGAAGGAAGGATGCGAAGAGGACTTGTAAGCGGGGCAGAATTGCAGGAAAACGATTTCAAGGGGTAGACGGGAATTGCATTTAAAGCATAGGAAAAGAGGCAGAACGTTGACAATGATGCTCTTGGCCAAAAAGGGCGTAGGCGTTTTTTACTGAATATATTCATGAAAAAACGCATACGCCCTTTTTGGCCAACCAAGCAAGCATGTTAAAGAAATCTGCACTACAATGAAGTCTCATTGCCCCCCTGTCAAAAGGGCCATCTGAAAAAAGTGTAGAATCCAAAAAGGCAGCACAGGCCATGGAGAACAGGGAGCCTTGTTTTGCTGATGGGTGGGATATAAATTGCCAACAGCCACTCTGGAGATGTGTATGGTGTTTCCTGGAACACCTAAAAAACAAAGCAACGGAGCCTATGGCACTTCCACTTATGGTCCTATAGCTTAGGGAAATTAAAATCAAAAACACACAGCCACCCCAAAGTGTCGGACGGCTCCGTTTACAAGAACCTCGTCTACGGTACAAGTTAAATATCCCGGAATGTGAAAAATGGATAAAGAAGTTGTGGTACATATGTACATTCGAATATCAGTCAGCAATGAAATCTATGTCATCAGGCCTGTCGCAGCATAATGAGTGGATGCAGGTATGATGATTCTAAGTGAAATATGTCACACAGAAAATGAAACATCATAAGATATCACTAATACACGGAATGAAATCTTGGCTACACATGAACTGAATTACAAAACAGAACAGGGTCTCCAATTTAGAAAACCAACTTATGCTTGCTTAAGGGGAAAGGTGAGCTGGGGTGCTGCATAAAACCACAGATAGAAATTAGCACAGATACCTTTCCATAAGCCAAATATGTAATAGTCAAGACCTAGCCCTTGCTCAATGAAATGGACTAAACACCCCATATTCAACGCCTAGGAATACACCTGACCAGTAAGAATCTTCAAACCCATGGATATATATGTCTCCCTAAGAGAATGAAGCGTGTGTACAACGGCATGAACGCAGCAGAAACAAATCCGATAAATCCCATTATCAAAATGAATTACATAAACAAAACACAAGGACAGGGAAATAGAGAGCAATTCTTAAATAATTCATTCAGGGCTTGTGATGCAACCTGGATTTACCACATCTACACCCAGAACTGTGTGAGACATAAGTTTGGGCACTTCGGTCTGATAGCATTGGTGAGGTTCGATGAGCAAATGCAGACCGTTTGAAGTCATACTGCATGGTACCCATTCCATGGGTCCCAACTCTCCAGGTTTAAGCGATTCTTCCTTCAGCTAAAACATGCATGGGAAACCCACAGTATGGTGCACCGTGTGACCGGCAAACGTTTTCAAATGCATCTCAGGTTTCGTCCCCTTTTACTCGGGTTCACCATTCCAGACCCTTTACTAACACTCTCCCCACTTGGAGAGTCAGTGCCTTTAACCTCCTGTTTGGCACAGTTTGCAATTTCTGCGCAACATGACCAGGAATTGGGAGAACCAATGAGAGACTAGCTGTAGGTGTCTGCACGGGCAAATTTATTGCTCATTTCCCACCAGGAAGAGGAATTAACCAAAGGCTCAGCATGCCATGCCTGAACCAGATTAGGGCCTGAAGCAATCCTGCAGGTTTGCGGCCAGCTCACAAGAGAGCGAGTTGAAGAAAGGAGCTCAGGGGCACCGTAACTCACAAACCTGCAGAGTTATAAATGACAGCTATCGTCCAAAAATATATTGAAGGACGGCTGCGAAGAGAACTTGTAATCGGGGCAGATTTGCAGGAAAACGATTTCAGAATTGCATTTAAAGCATAGGAAAAGAGGCAGAACGTCGACAATGATGCTCTTGGCCAAAAAGGGCGTATGCGTTTTTTCCTGAATATATTCAGGAAAAAACGCATACGCCCTTTTTGGCCAACCAAGCAAGCATGTTAAAAAATCTGCACTACAATGAAGTCTCACTGCCCCCCGGTCAAAAGGGCCATCTGAAAAAAGTGTAAAATCCAGAAAGGCAGCACAGGCCATGGAGAACAGGGAGCCTTGTTATGCTGATGGGCGGGATGTAAATTGCCAACAGCCACTCTGGAGAAGTGTATGGTGTTTCCTGGAACACCTAAAAAACAAAGCAACAGAGCCTACGGCACTTCCACTTATGGTTTTATAGCTTAGGGAAATTAAAATCAGAAACACACAGCCACCCCAAAGTGTCGGACGGCTCTGTTTACAAGAACCTCATCTTCGGTACAAGTTAAATATCCCAGAATGTGAAAAATGGATAAAGAAGTTGTGGTACGTACGTACAATGGAATATCACTCAGCAATGAAATCTATGTCATCAGTCCCGTCGCAGCATAATGAGTGGATTCAGGTACGATGATTCTAAGTGAAATAAGTCACACAGAAAATGAAACATCATAAGATATCACTACTACACGGAATGTAAATTTGGCTACACATGAACTGAATTACAAAACAGAACAGGGTCTCCAATTTAGAAAACCAACTTATGCTTGCTTAAGGGGAAAGGTGAGCTGGGGTGCTGCATAAAACCACAGATAGAAATTAGCACAGATACCTTTCCATAAGCCAAATATGTAATAGTCAAGACCTACCCATTGCTCAACGAAATGGACTACACACCCCATATTTAACGCCTAGGAATACACCTGACTAGTAAGAATCTTCAAGCCCATGGATATATATGTCTCCATAAGATAATGAAGCCTGTGTACAGCGGCATGAATGCAGCAGAGAAAATCCGATAAATCCCATTATCAAAATGAATTACATAAACAAAACACAAGGACAGGGAAATAGAGAGCAATTCTTAAATAATTCATTCAGGGCTTGTGATGCAACCTGGATTTACCACATCTACACCCAGAGCTGAGTGAGACATAAGGTTGGGCACTTCGGGCTGATAGCATTGGTGAGGTTCAATGAGCAAATGCAGGCCCTTTGAAGTCATACTGCATGGTACCCATTCCATGGGTCCCAACTCTCCAGGTTTAAGGGATTCTTCCTTCAGCTAAAACATGCATGGGGAATCCACAGTATGGTGCACCGTGTGACCGGCAAACGTTTTCAAATGCATCTCAGTTTTCGTCCCCTTTTACTCGGGTTCACCATTCCAGACACTTTATTAACACTCTCCCCACTTGGAGAGTCAGTGTCTTTAACCTCCTGTTTGGCACAGTTTGCAATATCTGCGCAAGATGAACAGGAATAGGGAGAACCAATGAGAGTCTAGATGTAGGTGTCTGCACGGGCAAATTTAACGCTCATTTCGCACCAGGAAGAGGAATTAACCAAAGGCTCAGCATGCCCTGCCGGAACCAGATTAGGGCCTGAAGCAATCCTGCGGGTTTGCGGCCAGCTCACAAGATAGCGAGTTGAAGAAAGGAGCTCAGGGTTACTGTAACTCACAGACCTGCAGAGTTATAAATGACAGCTATCGTCCAAAAATATATTGAAGGAAGGCTGCAAAGACGACTTGTAAGCGGGGCAGAATTGCAGGAAAACGATTTCAGGGGGTAGACGGGAATTGCATTTAAAGCATAGGAAAAGAGGCAGAACGTCGACAATGATGCTCTTGTTCAAAAAGGGCGTATGCGTTTTTTCCTGAATATGTTCAGGAAAAAACGCATACGCCCTTTTTGGCCAACCAAGCAAGCATGTTAAAAAATCTGCACTACAATTAAGTCTCACTGCCCCCCGGTCAAAAGGGCCATCTGAAAAAAATGTAAAATCCAGAAAGGCAGCACAGGCCATGGAGAACAGGGAGCCTTGTTATGCTGATGGGCGGGATGTAAATTGCCAACAACCACTCTGGAGAAGTGTATGGTGTTTCCTGGAACACCTAAAAAACAAAGCAACGGAGCCTACGGCACTTCCACTTATGGTCCTATAGCTTAGGGAAATTAAAATCAAAAAAACCCAGCCACCCCAAAGTTTCGGACGGCTCTGTTTACAAGAACCTCGTCTACGGTACAAGTTAAATATCCCAGAATGTGAAAAATGGATAAAGAAGTTGTGGTATGTACGTACAATGGAATATCACTCACCAATGAAATCTATGTCATCAGGCCCGTCGCGGCATAAGGAGTGGATTCAGCTACGATGATTCTAAGTGAAATAAGTCACACAGAAAATGAAACATCATAAGATATCACTAATACACGGAATGTAAACTTTTCTACACATGATCTGAATTACAAAACAGAACAGGGTCTCAAATTTAGAAAACCAACTTATGCTTGCTTAAGGGGAAAGGTGAGTTGGGGTGCTGCATAAAACCAGAGATAGAAATTAGCACAGATACCTCTCCATAAACCAAATATGTAATAGTCATGACCTACCCCTTGCTCAACGAAATGGACTAAACTCCCCATATTCAACGCCTAGGAATACACCTGACTAGTAAAAATCTTCAAACCCATGGATTTATATGTCTCCATAAGAGAATGAAGCGTGTGTACAGTGGCATAAATGCAGCAGAGAAAAGCCGATAAATCCCATTATCAAAATGAATTACAAAAACAAAACACAAGGACAGGGAAATAGAGAGCAATTCTTAAATAATTCATTCAGGGCTTGTGATGCAACCTGGATTTACCACATCTACACCCAGAGCTGAGTGAGACATAAGGTTGGGCACTTTGGGCTGACAGCATTGGTGAGGTTTGATGAGCAAATGCAGACCCTTTGAAGTCATACTGCATGGTACCCATTCCATGGGTCCCAAGTCTCAAGGTTTAAGGGATTCTTCCTTCAGCTAAAACATGCATGGGAAACCCACAGTATGGTGCACCGTGTGACCGGCAAACGTTTTCAAATGCATCTCAGGTTTCGTCCCTTTATACTCGGGTTCACCATTCCAGACGCTTTACTAACTCTCTACCCACTTGGAGAGTCAGTGCCTTTAACCTCCTGTTTGGCACAGTTTGCAATTTCTGCGCAAGATGAACAGGAATAGGGAGAACCAATGAGAGACTAGCTGTAGGTGTCTGCACGGGCAAATTTATGCTCATTTCCCTCCAGGAAGTGGAATTAACCAAAGGCTCAGCATGCCGTGCCGGAACCAGATTAGCGCCTGAAGCAATCCTGTGGGTTTGTGGCCAGCTCACAAAAAGCAAGTTGAAGAATGGAGCTCAGGGACACTGTAATTCACAAACCTGCAGACTTATAAATGACAGCTATCGTCCACAAATATATTGAAGGAAGGCTGCGAAGAGGACTTGAAAGCGGGGCAGAATTGCTGGAAAACGATTTCAGGGGGTAGACTGGAATTGCATTTAAAGCATAGGAAAAGAGGCAGAATGTCGACAATGATGCACCTGGGCAAAAAGGGCGTATGCGTTTTTTCCTGAATATATTCAGGAAATAACGCGTACGCACTTTTTGGCCAACCAAGCAAGTGTGTAAATGAAATCTGCACTTCAATGAAGTGTCACTGACCACCGGTCAAAAGGGCCATCTCAAAAAAGTGTAAAATCGAGAAAGTGAGGACAGGCCATGGAGAACAGGAAGCCTTGTTATGCTGATGGGCGGGATGTAAATTGCCAACAGCCACTCTGGAGAAGTGTATGGTGTTTCCTCAAACACCTAAAAAACAAAGCAACGGCGCCTATGGCACTTCCACTTATGGTCCTATAGTTTAGGGAAATTAAAATCAAAAACACGCAGCCACCCCAAATTTTCGAATGGCTCTGTTTACAATATCCTCATCTATGGTACAAGTGAAATATCCCAGAAAGCGGAAAATGGATAAAGAAGTTGTGGTACGAACGTAAAATGGAATATCACTCAGCAATGAAATCTATGTCTTCAGGCCCGTCGCGGCCTAATGAGTGGATTCAGGTATGAAGACTCTAAGTGAAATTAGTCACACAGAGAAAGAAACATCATAAGATATCACTAATACACGGAATGTAAACTTGGCTACACATGAACTGAATTACAAAACAGAACAGGGTCTCAAATTTAGCAAACGAACCAATGCTTGCTTAAGGCAAAAGGTGAGTTGGGGTGCTACATAAAACCAGAGATTGAAATTAGCACAGATACCGTTCCATAAGCCAAATATGCAATAGTCAAGACCTACTCCTTGCTCAATAAAATGGACTCAACACCCCAAATTCAACGCCTAGGAATATACCTGACTAGTAAGAATCTTAAAACCCATGGATTTATATGTCTCCATAAGAGAATCAAGCGTGTGTACAGCGGTATAAACGCAACAGTGAAAATCCGGTAAATCCCATTATCAAAATGAATTATAAAAACAAAACACAATGACAGTGAAATAGAAAGCAATTCTTAAATAATTCATTCAGGACTTGTGATGCAACCTGTATTTACCATATCTACACCCAGAGCTGGGTGAGACATAAGGCTAGACAGTTTGAGCTGATAGCATTGGTGAGGTTCGGTGAGCAAATGCAGACCCTTTGAAGTCATACTGCCTGATACCCATTCCATGGGTCCCAACTCTCCAGGTTTAAGGGATTCTTCCTTTAGCTAAAACATGCATGGGAAACCCAGAGTATGGTCCCTGTGACTGTGCAACGTTTTTAAATGCATCTAAGTTTTCGTCCCCTGATACTCGGGTTGACCATTCCGGACAGTATAATAACACTCTGCCCGCTTGGAGAGTCAGTGCCTTTAACCTCCTGTTTGACACAGTGTGCAATTTCTGCGCAAGATGAATAGGAATAGGGAGAAACAATGAGAAACTAGCTGTAGGTGTCTGCACGGGCAAATTTATGCTCATTTCCCTCCAGGAAGTGGAATTAACCAAAGGCTCAGCATGTCGTGCCGGAACCAGATTAGGGCCTGAAGCAATCCTGTGCGTTTGCGGCCAGCTCACAAGAAAGTGAGTTGAAGAAAGGAGCTCAGGGACACTGTAATTAACAAACCTGCAGAGTTATAAATGACAGGTATCATACAAAAATATATTGAAGTAAGGCTGCGAAGAGGGCTTGAAAGCGGGGCAGAATTCCAGGAATATGATTTCAGGAGGTAGACGGGCAGTGCTCTGAAAGCATAGGAGAAGAGGCCGATCCTCGACAATGATGCACTTGGTCAAAAAGTGCATATGCGTTTTTTCAGGGCCTTCATTAAAGAGGGTAGGAGGCTCCCAGCATGCTTTCGTGGCCAACAGTGGGCCCACATCGCCAAGGCGATGTGAGCCAGCCAGGCAGGAGTGACCTCACATCAGAGGGCCCACCTCACAGAAGGGTAAGGAACCCAGCCAGGATCAGACTCTCACCAGAGTGCCCACATCAGCAAGGGGCTGTGAACCACACAGGCGTATCATCACACCCGTGGGGCCACATCATCAAAAGTTGAGGTACACAAAAAATGTGGCCTCAAACCAGAGGACCCACATCACCATGAGTTTCGGAGCGAGGCAGGCAGGATTAACCTCACAACACATGGCCCATTGTATAAAAAAGGTGAGGAACCCAGCAGTTGGAACATCCCAGCAGGCGGCCCAGAGCACCGAGGCTATGGGATCCAGGCAGTGATGAACTCACAACAGAGGGCCCTCATCATGAAACTGTGAGCAAACCAGCCGTTGTGACCTCAGAGCACAAGGCCCACATCCCCATGGGGAAGGGAACCAAGCAGGAGTGTCATCGCACCAGTGGGCACACATCAGAAAATGTGGGGAGCCCAGCAGTTAGGACCTGACGCCAGAGGGCTCTCATCACCGAGGAGAGGAGGCTCCCAGCAGGCTCCAACTGCTACCAGAGGGCCGCCATCGCCAATGCGGGATGTGCCAGCCAGGCAGGAGTGACCTCAGAGCAGAGGGCCCACCTCACAAAAGTGTGAGGAACCCAAAGAGGATCAGACTCTCACCACAGGGCCCACATCACCAAGGGAATGGGAACCAGGCTGGAGTGTCCTCACACCAGTGAGGCGTCATCACCGAAATGTGAGTGACCCAGCACACGTGGCCTCAAACCAGAGGACACACATCACCAAGGGGCTGGGAGTGAGGCAGGCAGGAGGAGCCTCAAAACATAGGGCCCATGGAATAAAAATGGTGAGGAATCTAGCAGTTGGAACCTCCCAGCAGGCGGCCAGGAGCAGCGAGGCTATGGGATCCAGACCTGACTGAACTCAAAACAGAGGGCCCTCATAATGAAACTCTGAGCAACCCAGCCGTTGGGACCTCAGAGCAGAAGGCCCACATTCCCATGTGGTTGGGAACATGGCATAAGTGTACTCGCACCACAGGGCACACATCAGAGAATTTTGGGAGCTCAGAAGTTAGGGCCTGATGCCAGAGGGCCCTCATTAACAAGGGGAGGAGACTCCAAGCAGGCACCAACTCCCAACTGAGGGCCCACGTCGCCAAGGTGACGTGTGCCAGACAGGCAGGATTTACCTCACAGCAGAGGACACACCTCCCAGAAGGGTGAGGAGCCCAACCAGGATCAGACTCACACCAGAGGGCCCACATCACCAAGGGGATGGGAACCAGGCAGGAGTGTTTTCACTCCGGTGGGGCCACATCATTGAAAGGCGAGGAACCCAGAACATGTGGCCTAAACCAGAGGACCCACATCTCCAAGGGGCTGGGAATGAGGCAGGCAGGAGGAGCCTCAAAACAGAGAACCCATAGAATAAAAAAGGTGAGGAAGCCCACAGTTGGAACCTCCTAGCATGCGGCAAGGAGCAGCGAGGCTATGGGATCCCGGCCGGTGTGAACTCACAACAGAGGTCCCTCATCATGAAACTGTGAAGAACACAGTTCTAGGGACCACAGAACTGAAGGCCCACATTCCCATGGGTTTGGGAACATGGCAGGAGTGTACTCGCACCACAGGGCACACATCAGAAAATTTTGGGATCCCAGGAGTTAGGGCCTGACGCCAGACGGCCCTAATTACCGAGGGGAGCAGACTCCTAACAGGCACCAACTCCCAACTGAGGGCCCACGTCGCCAAGGTGATGTGCGTCAGCCAGGCAGGAGTGACCTCACAGCAGAGGGCATACGTCACAGAAGGGGGAGGAAACCAGCCAGGATAAGACTCTCACCACAGAGCCCACATCTCCAAGGGGATCAGAACCAGGCAGGAGTGGCCTCACACCAGTGTGGCCAAATCATAGAAAAGTGAGGAACACAGAACATATGGCCTAAACCAGAGGACCCACATCAACAAGGGTCTCAGAGTGAGGCAGGCAGGAGATGTCTCAAACAGTGGGCGCATAAAATAAAAAAGGTGAGGAATCCCACAGTTGGAACGTCCCAGCAGGCGGCAAGGAGCAGCGAGGCTATGAGATCCCGGCCGGTGTAAACTCAAAACAGAGGGCCCTCATCAGGAAACTGAAAATCCCAGAGGTTGGGACCACAGAGCAGAAGGCCCACATTCCCATCGGTTTGGGAACCTGGCAGGAGTGTACTCCCACCAAAGGGCACACATCAGAAAAGTATGGGAGCCCAAGAGTTAGGGCCTGACGCCAGAGGGCCCTCATTACCGAGGGGGGAGACTGCCAGCAGGCACCAACTCCCAACTGAGGGCCCACTTCGCCAAGTTGACGTGCGCCAGCCAGGCAGGAGTGACCTCTCAGCAGAGGGCCTACGTCACAGAAGGGTGAAGTACCCAGCCAGGATAAGACTCTCACCACAGGGCCCACATCACCAAGGGGATCGGATCCAGGCAGGAGAGGCCTCACACCAGTGTGGCCAAATCATAGAAAGGTGAGGAACCCAGAACATGTGGCCTAAACCAGAGGACCCACATCTCCAAGGGGCTCCGAGTGAGGCAGGCAGGACTAGCCTCACAACGCAGGGCGCATAGAATAAAAAATGTGCAGAATCCAGCAGTTGGAACCTCCCAGCAGTCGGCCCAGAGCACAGAGGCTATGGGATCTAGGCCTGAGTGAACTAACACCAGAGAACCAACATCACGAAACTGTGAGCAACCCAGGCGTTGGGACCACACAGCAGAAGGCCCACATCCCCATGGGGATGGGAACCTTACAGGAGTGTCCTGGCATCACTGGGCTCAGTCAGAAAAGGTGGGGTGCAGAGTAGTTAGAGCCTGATGCCAGAGGACCCTCATCACCTAGGAGAGGAGGCTGCCAGCAGACTCGAAATGCCACCAGATGGCCGACGTCACCAAGGCAATGGGAGCAAGCCAGGCAGGAGTTATGTCACAGAAGAGGGCCCACCTCAAAGAAGGGTCAGGAACCCAGCAAGGATCAGGCTCTCACCAGAGGGCCCAAAACACCAAGGGGATGGGAACCAGGCAGGAGTGTCCTCACACCATTGGGGCCACATCATTGAAAGGTGAGGGACCCAACACACGTGGCCTCAAACCAGAGGACACACATCACCAAGGGGCTGGGAGGGAGGCAGGGAGGAGGAACCTCGAAACAGAGGGCCCATAGAATAAAAAAGGTGAGGAATCCCGCAGTTGGAACGTCCCAGCAGGTGGCAAGGAACAGCGAGGCTATGGGTTCCCGGCCGGTGTGAACTCACAACAGAGGGCCCTCATCATGAAAGTGTGAACAACCCAGTCTTTGTGTCCACAGAGAAGAAGGCCCACATTCCCATGGGGTTGGGAACCTGGCAGGAGTGTACTCCCACCACAGGGCACACATCAGAAAATTTTGGGAGCCCAGGAGTTAGGGCCTGACGCAATACGGCCCTAAATACTGAGGGGAGCAGTCTCCTAGCAGGCACCAACTCCCAACTGAGGGCCCACGTCGCCAAGGTGACGTGCGCCAGCCAGGCCGGTGTGAACTCACAGCAGAGGGCCTACGTCACAGAAGGGTGAGGTACCCAGCCAGGATAAGACTCTCACCAGAAGGCCCCCATCACCAAGGGGATCGGATCCAGGCAGGAGTGGCCTCACACCAGTGTGGCCAAATCATAGAAAGGTGAGGAACCCAGAACATGTGGCCTAAACCAGAGGACCCACATCTCCAAGGGGCTCGGAGTGAGGAAGACAGGACTAGACTTACAACGCAGGGCCCATAGAATAAAAACGGTGAGGAATCCAGCAGTTGGAACCTCCCAGCAGGTGGCCCAGAGCACCCAGTCTATGGGATCCAGGCCACAGTGAACTCACAGCAGATGGCCCACATCATGAAACTTTGAGCAACCCAGCCGTTTGGACATCAGAGCAGAAGTCCCACATCCCCATGGGGATGGGAACCTGGCAGGAGTGTCCTCACACCACTTAGTACGTATCAGAAAATGTGGGTATCCAGCAGTTAGGGCCTGACGCGAGAGGGCCCTCATCACCGAGGGGAGGAGGTTCCCAGCACGCTCCAACTGCCACCAGAGGGCCGACGTCACCAAGGCGGTGTGTGCCAGCCAGGCAGGAGTGGCCTCAGAGCAGAGGGCCAAGCTCACGGAAGTGTGAGGAACACAACCAGGATCAGACTCTCAGCAGAGGGCCCACAACACCAAGGGGATGCGATCCAGGCAGGAGTGTGCCCCAACCAGTGGGGCCACATCATTGAAAGGTGAGGAACCCAGCACATGTGGCCTCAAACCAGAAGAGACACATCAAAAAGGGGCTCGGAGTGAGTCAGGTAGGAGATGTCTCACAACACAGTGCCCATAGAAGAAAAAAGGTGAGGAATCCAGCAGTTGGAAGCTCCAAGCAGGTGGCCCCGGGGCACCGAGGCTATGGGATCCATGCCGGAATGAACTCACAGCAGAGGGCCCACATCCTGACACTGTGAGCAACCCAGCCATTGTGACCCCAGAGGAGAAGGCCCAAAACCGCATGGGGATGAGAACCTGGCAGGAGTGTCCTCTCACCACTTAGCATGTATCAGAAAATCTGGGTACCCATCAGTTAGGGCCTGGCACCAGAGGGTCCTCTTCACCGAGGGGAGAAGGCTCCCAGCACGCTCCAATTGCCGCCAGAGGGCCGACGTCACCAAGGCGGGATGTGCCAGCCAGGCAGGAGTGACCTCACAGCAGAGGGCCCACCTCCCAGAAGTGTGAGGAATCAAGCCAGGATCAGACTCTCACCAGAGGGCCCATATCAACAAGAGGATGGGAACCAGTCAGGAGTGTCCTCACACCAGTGGGGCCACATACCTAAAAGGTGAGGCAACCGGTACATGTGGCCTCAAACCAGAGGACCTACATCACCAAGGGGCTTGGAGTGATGCAGGCAGGAGAAGCCTCACAACACAGGGCCCAAAGTATAAAAAAGGTGCGGAATCCAGCAGTTGGAACCTCCCAGCAGTCGGCCCAGAGCACAGAGGCTATGGGATCTAGGCCTGAGTGAACTAACACCAGAGAACGAACATCACAAAACTGTGGGCAACCCAGGCGTTGGGACCACAGAGCAGAAGGCCCACATTCCCATGGGGATGGGAACCTTACAGGAGTACCCTGGCATCACTGGGCTCAGTCAGAAAACGTGGGTTGCCCAGCAGTTAGAGCCTGACGCCAGAGGGCCCTCATCAACTAGGAGAGGAGTCTCCCAGCAGGCTCCAACTGCCACCAGATGGCCGACGTCACCAAGGCAATGGGAGCAAGCCAGGCAGGAGTTACCTCACAGAAGAGGGCCCACCTCAAAGAAGGGTCAGGAACCCAGCAAGGATCAGACTCTCACCAGAGGGGCCACAACACCAAGGGGATGGGAACCAGGCAGCAGTGTACTCTCACCATTGGGGCCACATCATCGAAAGGTGAGGGACCCAACACACGTGGCCTCAAAGCAGAGGACACACATCACCAAGGGGCTGGGAGGGAGGCAGGCAGGAGGAGTCTCAAAACAGAGGGCCATAGAATAAAAAAGGTGAGGAATCCTGCAGTTGGAACGTCCCAGCAGGCGGCAAGGAACAACGAGGCTATGGGATCCTGGCCGGTGTGAACTCACAAAAGAAGGCCCTCATCATGAAGCTGTGAACAACCCAGCCGTTGTGTCCACAGAGAAGAAGGCCCACATTCCCATGTGGTTGGGAACCTGGCAGGAGTGTACACGCACCACAGGGCACACATCAGAAAAGTTTGGGAGCCCAGCAGTTAGGTTCTGACGCCAGAGGGCCCTCATTACCGAAGGGAGGAAACTCCCAGCAGGCACCAAATCCCAACTGAGGGCCCACGTCTCCAAGGTGACGTGTGCCAGCCAGGCAGGAGTGACCTAACAGCAGAGGGCATACGTCACAGAAGAGTGAGGAACCCAGCCAGGATAAGACTCTCACCAGAGGGCCCACATCACCAAGGGGATCGGAACCAGGCAGAAGTATCCTCACACCGGTGTGGCCAAATAATGGAAAGGTGAGGAACCCAGAACATGTGGCCTAAACCAGAGGACCCACATCTCCAAGGGGCTCGGAGTGAGGCAGGCAGGACTAGCCTCACAATGCAGGGCCCATAGAATAAAAAATGTGAAGAAACCAGCAGTTGGAACCTCCCAGCAGGTGGCCCAGAGCACCCAGTCTATGGGATCCAGGCCACAGTGAACTCACAGCAGAGGGCCCACATCATGAAACTTTGAGCAACCCAGCCGTTTGGACATCAGAGCAGAAGTCCCACATCCCCATGGGGATGGGAACCTGGCAGGAGTGTCCTCGCACCACTTTGTACATATCAGAAAATGTGGGTACCCAGCAGTTAGGGCCTGACGCGAGAGGGCCCTCATCACTGAGGGGAGGAGGTTCCCAGAACGCTCCAACTGCCACCAGAGGGCCGACGTCACCAAGGCGGTGTGTGCCAGCCAGGCAGGAGTGCCCTCAGAGAAGGGGGCCAAGTTCACGGAAGTGTGAGGAGCCCAACCTGCATCAGACTCTCACCAGAGGGCCCACATCACCAAGGGGATGGGAACCAGGCAGGAGTGCTCTGAGACCAGTGGAGCCACATCATTGAAAGGTGAGGAACCCAGCACATGTGGCCTTGAACCAGAAGACCCACATCATAAAGGGGCTCGGAGTGAGGCAGTGAGGTGTCTCACAACACAGTGCACATAGAAGAAAAAAGGTGAGGAATTCAGCAGTTGGAAGCTCCAAGCAGTTGTCCCAGAGCACCGAGGCTATGGAATCCATGCCAGAGTGAACTCACATCAGAGGGCCCACATCCTGACACTGTGAGCAACCTAGCCATTGTGACCCCAGAGCAGAAGGCCCAAAACCTCATGGGGATGGGAACCTGGCATGAGTGTCCTCTCACCACTTAGCACGTATCAGAAAATGTGGGTACACAGCAGTTAGGGCCTGACACCAGAGGGTCCTCATCACCTAGAAGAGAAGGCTCCCAGCACACTCCAACTGCCGCCAGAGGGCCGACGTCACCAAGGCGGGGTCTGCCAGCCAGGCAGGAGGGACCTCAGGGCAGAGGGCCAACCTTACGGAACTGTGAGGAACCCAACCAGGATGAGACTCTCACCAGAGGGCCCACATCACCAAGGGGATGGGAACCAGGCAGGAGTGTTTTCACTCCGGTGGGGCCACATCATTGAAAGGCGAGGAACCCACCACATGTAGCCTCAAACAAGAAGACCCACATCAAAAAGGGGCTCAGAGTGAGGCAGGCAGGAAGTGTCTCACAACACACGGCCCATAGAAGAAAAAAGGTAAGGAATCCTGCAGTTGGAAGCTCCAAGGAGGTGGCCCAGAGCACCGAGGCTATGGGATGCATGCCAGAGTGAACTCACAGCAGAGGGCCCACATCCTGACACTGTGAGCAACCCAGCCGTTGGCACCTCAGAACAGAAGGCCCAAATCCGCATGGGGATGGGAACCTGGCAGGAGTGTCATCACACCAGTGGGCGCACATCAGAATATGTGGGGAGCCCAGCAGTTAAGGCCTCACGCCAGAGGGCACTCATCACCGACGGGAGGAGGCTCCCAGTACGCTCCAACTGCAACCAGAGGGCCCATGTGGCCAAGGCGACATGTGCCAGCCAGGCAGGAGTGACCTCACAGCAGAGGGCCCACCTCCCAGAAGTGTGAGGAATCAAGCCAGGATCAGGCTCTCACCAGAGGGCCCACATCAACAAGAGGATGGGAACAAGTCAGGAGGGTCCTCAGACCAGTGGGGCCACATACATAAAAGTTCAGACAACCGGCACACGTGGTCTCAAACCAGAAGACCTACATCACCAAGGGGCTTGGAGTGAGGCAGGCAGGAGGAGCCTCACAACACAGGGCCCAAAGTTTAAAAACGGTGCAGAATCCAGCAGTTGGAACCTCCCAGCAGTCGGCCCAGAGCACAGAGGCTATGGGATCTAGGCCTGAGTGAACTAACACCAGAGAACCAACATCACGAAACTGTGAGCAACCCAGGAGTTGGGACCACAGAGCAGAAGGCCCACATCCCCATGGGGATGGGAACCTTACAGGAGTGTCCTGGCATCACTGGGCTCAGTCAGAAAACGTGGGTTGCCCAGCAGTTAGAGCCTTACGCCAGAGGGCCCTGATCACCTAGGAGAGAAGTCTCCCAGCAGGCTCCAACTGCCACCAGATGGCCGACGTCATCAAGGCAATGGGAGCAAGCCAGGCAGGAGTTACCTCACAGAAGAGACCCTCCTCAAAGAAGGGTCAGGAACCCAGCAAGGATCAGGCTCTCACCAGAGGGCCCACAACACCAAGGGGATGGGAACCAGGCAGGAGTGTCCTCACACCAGTGGGGCCACATACCTAAAAGGTGAGGCAACCGGCACATTTGGCCTCATACCAGAGGACCTACATCACCAAGGGGCTTGGAGTGAGGCAGGCAGGAGGAGCCTCACAACACAGGGCCCAAAGTATAAAAAAGGTGCGGAATCCAGCAGTTGGAACCTCCCAGCAGGCGGCAATGAACAGCGAGGCTATGGGATCCCGGCCGGTGTGAAATCGCAAAAGAGGGCCCTCATCATGAAACTGTGAACAACCCAGGCGTTGTGTCCACAGAGCAGAAGGCCGACATTCCAATGGGGTTGGGAACCTGGCAGGAGTGTACTCGCACCACAGGGCACACATCAGAAAAGTTTGGGAGCCCAGGAGTTAGGACCTGACGCCAGAGGGCCCACATTACCGACGGGAGGAAACTCCCAGCAGGCACCAAATCCCAACTGAGGGCCCACGTCGCCAAGGTGACGTGCGCCAGCCAGGCAGGAGTGACCTCACAGCAGAAGGCATACGTCACAGAAGGGTGAGGACCCCAGCCAGGATAAGACTCTCACCAGAGGGCCCACATCACCAAGGGGATCGGAACCAGGCAGAAGTATCCTCACACCGGTGTGGCCAAATAATGGAAAGGTGAGGAACTCAGAACATGTGGCCTATACCAGAGGAACCACAACTCCAAGGTGCTCGGAGTGAGGCAGGCAGGAATAGCCTAACAACACAGGGCCCATAGATTAAAAAATGTGAGGAATCCAGCAGCTGGAACCTCGCAGCAGGCGGCCCAGAACACGGAGTCTATGGGATCCAGGCCGAAGTGAACTCACAGCAGAGGGCCCACATCATGAAACTGTGAAAACCACAGATTTTGGGACCACAGAACAGAAGGCCCACATTCCCATGGGGCTGGGAACCTGGCAGGAGTGTAGTCGCAACACAGTGCACACAGTAGAAAATTTTGGGAGCCCAGGAGTTAGGGCCTGACGCCAGACGGCCCTAATTACTGAGGGGAGCAGATTCCTAGCAGGCACCAACTCCCAACTGAGGGCCCACGTCGCCAAGGTGACGTGCATAAGCCAGGCAGGAGTGACCTCACAGCAGAGGGCCCACCTCACAGAAGAGTGAGGAACTCAGCCAGGATAAGACTCTCACCAGAGGGCCCACATCACCAAGGGGTTCAGAACCAGGCAGGAGTGGCCTCACACCAGTGTGGCCTAATCATAGGAAAGTGAGGAACCCAGAACATACGGCCTAAACCAGAGGACCCACATCAACAAGGGGATCAGAGTGAGGCAGGGAGGAGGTGTCTCAAACAGAGGGCCCATAAAATAGAAAAGGTGAGGAATCTCGCAGTTGGAACCTCCCAGCAGGTGGCAAGGAGCAGCGAGTCTATGGAGTCCAGGCCTGTGTTAACTCACAACAGAGGGCCCTCAACACGAAACTGTGAACAACCCAGCGGTTGGGACCACAGAGCAGAAGGCCCATATTCCCATGGGGTTGGGAACCTGGCAGGAGTGTACTCCCACCAGAGGACACACATCAGAATAATATGGGAGCAAAGGAGTTAGGGCCTGACGCCAGAGGGCCCTCATTACCAAAGGAAGGAAACTCCCAGCAGGCACCAACTCTCAACTGAGGGCCCACATCACCAAGGTGACATGCGCCAGCCAGGCAGGAGTGACCTCACAGCAGAGGGCCTACGTCACAGAACGGTGAGGGACCCAGCCAGGATAAGGCTCTCACCAGAGGGCCCATATCACCAACGAGATCGGATCCAGGCAGGAGTGGCCTCACACCAGTGTGGCCAAATAATGGAAAGGTGAGGAACCCAGAACATGTGGCCTAAACCAGTGGAAACACATCTCCAAGGTGCTCGGAGTGAGGCAGGCAGGACTAACCTAACAGCACAGGACCCATAGATTTAAAAATGTGAGGAATCGAGCAGTTGGAACCTCGTAGCAGGCGGCCCAGAGCATGGAGTCTATGGGATCCAGGCCGAAGTGTACTCACAGCAGAGGGCCCACATCATGAAACTGTGAGCAACCCAGCCGTTGGGACCTCAGAGCAGAAGGCCCACCTCCCCATGGGGATGGGAACCTGGCAGGAGTGTCTTCGCACCACTTTGTATGTATTAGAAAATGTGGGTGCCCAGCAGTTAGGGCCTGACACCAAAGGGCCCTCATCACTGAGGGGAGGAGGCTCCCAGCACACTCCAACTGCCACCAGAGGGCCGACGTCACCAAGGCGGGGTGTGCCAGCCAGGCAAGAGTGACCTCAGGGAAGAGGGTCAAGCTCACGGAAGTGTGAGGAACCCAACCAGGATCATACTCTCACCAGAGGGCCCACATCACCAAGGGTATGCGAACTAGGCAGGAGTGTGCTCACACAAGTGTGGCCACATCATTGAAAGTTGAGGAAACCAGCACATGTGGCCTCAAACCAGAAGAGCCACATCAAAAAGGGGTTCGGAGTGAGTCAGGCAGGAGATGTCTCACAGCACAGGGCCCATAGAAGAAAAAAAGTGAGGAATCCAGCAGTTGGAAGCTCCAAGCAGTTGTCCCAGAGTACCGAGGCTATGGAATCCATGCCAGAGTGAACTCACAGCAGAGGGCCCACATCCTGACACTGTGAGCAACCCAGCCGCTGGGACCTCAGAACAGAAGGTCCAAATCTGCATGGGGATGGGAACCTGGCAGGAGTGTCATCTCACCAGTAGGGCCACATCCCTAAAAGGTGGGGCAAACGGCACACGTGGTCTCAAACCAGAAGACCTACATCACCAAGGGGCTCGGTGTGAGGCAGGCAGGAGGAGCCTCACAACACAGGGCCCAAAGTATAAGAAAGGTGAGGAATCCAGCAGTTGGAACCTCCCAGCAGGCCGTCCAGAGCACAGAGGCTATGGGATCTAGGCCTGAGTGAACTAACACCGGAGTGCCAACATAACGAAACTGTGAGCAACCCAGGCGTTGCGATCACAGAGCAGAAGGCCCACATCCCCATGAGGATTGGAACCTTACAAGAGTGTCCTGGCATCACTCGGCTCACATCAGAAATCGTGGGGAGCCCAGCAGTTAGCGCCTGACGCAAGAGGGCCCTCATCACTTTGGAGAGGAGGGTACAAGATGGCGCCAACTGCCACCAGAAGTCCGACGTGACCAAGGCAACGGGAGCAAGCCAGGTAGGAGTTACCTCACAGCAGAGGGCCCACCTCACAGAAGAGTGAGGAACCCAGCCAGGATAAGACTCTCACCAGAGGTCCCACATCACCAAGGGGATCGGATCCAGGCAGGAGTGGCCTCACACCCGTGTGGCCAAATCATAGAAAGGTGAGGAACCCAGAACATGTGGCCTAAACAAGAGGACCCACATCTCCAAGGGGCTGGGAGTGAGGCAGGCAGGAGGAGCCTCAAAACAGAGGACCCATAGAATAAAAATAGTGAGGAATCCCGCAGTTGGAACCTCCTAGCATGCGGCAAGGAGCAGCGAGGCTATGGGATCCCGACCGGTGTGAACTCACAACAGAGGGCCCTCATCATTAAACTGTGAACAACACAGCTTTTGGGACCACAGAACAGAAGGCCCACATTCCCATGGGGTTGGGAACCTGGCAGGAGGGTACTCGCACCACAGGGCACACATCAGAAAATTTTGGGAGCCCAGGAGTTAGGACCTGACGCCAGACGGCCCTAATTACCGAGGGGAGCAGACTCCTAGCAGACACCAACTCCCAACTGAGAGCCCACGTCGCCAAGGTGACGTGCGTCAGCCAGGCAGGAGTGACCTCACAGCAGAGGGCCTATGTCACAGAAGGGGGAGGAACCCAGCCAGGATAAGACTCTCACCAGAGGGCCCACATCACCAAGGGGATCAGAACCAGGCAGGAGTGGTCTCAAACCTGTGTGGCCAAATCAAAGGAAAGTGAGGAACCCAGAACATATAGCCTAAACCAGAGGACCCACATCAACAAGGGGCTCAGAGTGAGGCAGGCAAGAGGTGTCTCAAACAGAGGGCCCATAAAATAAAATAGGTGAGGAATCTCACAGTTGGAAACTCCCAGCAGGTGGCAAGGAGCAGCGAGGCTATGGGATCCCGGCCGGTGTGAACTCAAAACAGAGGGCCCTCATCACGAAACTGTGAACAACCCAGTGGTTGGGACCACAGAGCAGAAGGCCCACATTCCCATGGGGTTGGGAACCTGGCAGGAGTGTACTCCCAGCAGAGGGCACACATCAGAAAAATATGGGAGCCCAGGAATTAGGGCCTGACGCCAGAGGGCCCTCATTACCTAGGGGAGGAGACTCCCAGCAAGCACCAACTCCCAACTGAGGGCCCACATCGCCAAGGTGACGTGCGCCAGCCAGGCAGGAGTGACCTCACAGCAGAGGGCCTACGTCACAGAAGGGTGAGGTACCCAGCCAGGATAAGACTCTCACCAGAGGGCCCACATCACCAAGGGGATCGGATCCTGGCAGGAGTGGCCTCACACCAGTGTGGCCAAATCATACAAAGGTGAGGAACCCAGAACATGTGGCCTAAACCAGAGGGCCCACATCTCCAAGGGGCACCGAGTGAGGCAGGCAGGACTAGCCTCACAATGCAGGGCCCATAGAATAAAAAATGTGAAGTATAGAGCAGTGGAACCTCCCAGCAGGTGGCCAAGAGCACCCAGTCTATGGGATCCAGGCTGCAGTGAACTCACAGCAGAGGGCCCACATCATGAAACTTTGAGCAACCCAGCCGTTTGGACATCAGAGCAGAAGTCCCACATCCCCATGGAGATGGGAACCTGGCAGGAGTGTCCTCGCACCACTTAGTACGTATCAGAAAATGTGGGTACCCAGCAGTTAGGGCCTGACGCGAGAGGGCCCTCATCACCGAGCGGAGGAGTTTCCCAGCATGCTCCAACTGCCACCAGAGGGCCGTCGTCACCAAGGCGGTGTGTGCCAGCCCGGCAGGAGTGCCCTCAGAGAAGAGGGCCAAGCTCACGGAACTGTGAGGAACCCAAACTGGATCAGACTCTCACCAGAGGGCCCACATCACCAAGGGGATGGGAACCAGGCAGGAGTGTCCTCACACCAGTGGGGCCACATACCTAAAAAGTGAGGTAACTGGCACATGTGGCCTCATACCAGAGGACCTACATCACCAAGGGGCTTGGAGTGAGGCAGGCAGGAGGAGCCTCACAACACAGGGCCCAAAGTATAAAAAAGGTGCAGAATCCAGCAGTTGGAACCTCCCAGCAGTCGGCCCAGAGCACAGAGGCTATGGGATCTAGGCCTGAGTGAACTAACACCAGAGAACCAACATCACGAAACTGTGAGCAACCCAGGCGTTGGGACAAGACAACAGAAGGCACACGTCCTCATGGGGATGGGAAACTTACAGGAGTGTCCTGGCATCACTGGGCTCACAGCACAAAAACATGCGGAGCCCAGCAGTTAGAGCCTGACGCCAGAGGGCCCTCATCACCTAGGAGAGGAGGCTCCCAGCAGGCTCCAACTGCCACCAGATGGCCGACGTCACCAAGGCAATGGGAGCAAGCCAGGCAGGAGTTACCTCACAGAAGAGGGCCCACCTCAAAGAAGGGTCAGGAACCCAGCAAGGATCAGACTCTCTCCAGAGGGTCCACAACACCAAGGGGATGGGAACCAGGCAGGAGTGTCATCACACCATTGGGGCCACATCATCGAAAGGTGAGGGACTCAACACACGTGGACTCAAACCAGAAGACACACATCACCAAGGGGCTGGGAGGGAGGCAGGCAGGAGGAGCCTCAAAACAGAGGGCCCATAGAATAAAAAAGGTGAGGAATCCTGCAGTTTGAACGTCCCAGCAGGCGGCAAGGCACAGCGAGGCTCTGGGATCCCGGCCGGTGTGAAGTCACAAAAGAGGGCCCTCATCATGAAACTGTGAACAACCCAGCCGTTGTGTCCACGGAGCAGAAGGCCGACATTCCCATGGGGTTGGGAACCTGGCAGGAGTGTTCTCACTCCAGTGGGGCCACATCATTGTAAGGCGAGGAACCCACCACATGTGGCCTCAAACAAGAAGACCCACATCAACAAGGGGCTCAGAGTGAGGCAGGCAGGAAGTGTTTCACAACACAAGGCCCATAGAAGAAAAAAGGTAAGGAATCCTGCAGTTGGAAGCTCCAAGAAGGTGGCCCAGAGCACCGAGGCTATGGGATGCATGCCAGAGTGAACTCACAGCAGAGGGCCCACATCCTGACTCTGTGAGCAACCCAGCCGTTGGCACCTCAGAACAGAAGGCTCAAATCCGCATGGGGACGGGAACCTGGCAGGAGTGTCATCGCACCAGTGGGCTCACATCAGAAAATGTGGGGAGCCCAGCAGTTAGGGCCTGACACCAGAGGGCCCTCATCACCGACGGGAGGAGGCTCCCAGCACGCTCCAACTGCAACCAGAGGGCCCATGTGGCCAAGGCGACGTGTGCCAGCCAGGCCGGAGTGACCTCACAGCAGAGGGCCCACCTCACAGAAGGGTGAGGAATCAAGCCAGGGTCAGACTCTCACCAGAGGGCCCACATCAACAAGAGGATGGGAACCAGTCAGGAGTGTCCTCACACCAGTGGGGCCACATACATAAAAGGTGAGGCAACCGGCACATGTGGCCTCATACCAGAGGACCTACATCACCAAAGGGCTTGGAGTGAGGCAGGCAGGAGAAGCCTCACAACACAGGGCCCAAAGTATAAGAAAGGTGAGGAATCCAGCAGTTGGAACCTCCCAGCAGGTGGCCCAGAGCACAGAGGCTATGGGATATAGGCCTGAGTGAACTAACACCGGAGTGCCAACATAACAAAACTGTGAGTAACCCAGGCGTTGCAACCACAGAGCAGAAGGCCCACAACCCCATGAGGATTGGAACCTTACAGGAGTGTCCTGGCGTGACTGGGCTCACATCTGAAATCGTGGGGAGCCCAGCAGTTAGAGCCTGACGCAAGTGGGCCCGCATCACCTTGGAGAGGAGGGTACAAGGAGGCGCCAACTGCCACCAGAGGTCCGACGTCACCAAGACAATGGAAGCAAGCCAGGCAGGAGTTACCTCACAGCAGAGGGCCCACCTCACAGAAGAGTGAGGAACCCAGCCAGGATCAGACTCTCACCAGAGGGCCCACATCACCAAGGGGATCGGATCCAGGCAGGAGTGGCCCCACACCAGTGTGGCCAAATCATAGAAAGGTGAGGAACCCAGAACATGTGGCCTAAACAAGAGGACCCACATCTCCAAGGGGCTGGGAGTGAGGCAGGCAGGAGTAGCCTCAAAACACAGGGCCCATAGCATAAAAAAGGTGAGGAAGCCCGCAGTTGGAACCTCCTAGCACGCGGCAAGGAACAGCGAGGCTATGGGATCCCGGCTGGTGTGAACTCACAACAGAGGGCCCTCATCATTAAACTGTGAACAACACAGCTGTTGGGACCACAGAACAGAAGGCCCACATTCCCATGGGATTGGGAACCTGGCAGGAGTGTACTCGCACCACAGGGCACACATCAGAAAATTTTGGGAGCCCAGGAGTTAGGGCCTGACGCCAGACGGCCCTAATTACCGAGGGGAGCAGACTCCTAGCAGGCACCAACTCCAAACTGAGAGCACGCGTCGTCAAGGTGACGTGTGTCAGCCAGGCAGGAGTGACCTCACAGCAGAGGGCCTACGTCACAGAAGGGGGAGGAACCCAGGCAGGATAAGACTCTCACCAGAGGGCCCACATCACCAAGGGGATCAAAACCAGGCAGGAGTGGTCTGACCCCAGTGTGGCCAAATCATAGAAAAGTGAGGAACCCAGAACATATTGCCTAAACCAGACCACCCACATCAACAAGGGCTCAGAGTGAGGCAGGCAGGAGGTGTCTCAAACAGAGGGCCCATAAAATAGAAAAGGTGAGGAATCTCGCAGTTGGAAACTCCCAGCAGGCGGCAAGGAGTCGCGAGGCTATGGGATCCCGGCCGGTGTGAACTCACAACAGAGGGCCCTCATCACGAAACTGTGAAAAACCCAGGGGTTGGGACCACAGAGCAGAAGGCCCACATTCCCATGGGGTTGGGAACCTGGCAGGAGTGTACTCCCACCAGAGGGCACACATCAGAAAAGTATGGGAGCCCAGGAGTTAGGGCCTGACGCCAGAGGGCCCTCATCACCTAGGGGAGGAGACTCCCAGCAAGCACCAAATCCCAACTGAGGGCCCACATCGCCAAGGTGACATGCGCCAGCCAGGCAGGAGTGACCTCACTGCAGAGGGCCCACGTCACAGAAGGGTGAGGTACCCAGCCAGGATAAGACTCTCACCAGAGGGCCCACATCACCAAGGGGATCGGATCCTGGCAGGAGTGGCTTCACACCAGTGTGGCCAAATCATAGAAAGGTGAGGAACCCAGAACATGTGGCCTAAACCAGAGGACCCACATCTGCAAGGGGCTCTGAGTGAGGCAGGCAGGGCTAGGCTCACAATGCAGGGCCCATAGAATAAAAAATGTGAAGAATCCAGCAGTTGGAACCTCCCAGCAGGTGGCCCAGAGCACCCAGTCTATGGGATCCAGGCCACAGTGAACTCACAGCAGAGGGCCCACATCATGAAACTTTGAGCAACCTAGCCGTTTGGACATCAGAGCAGAAGTCCCACATCCCCTTGGGGATGGGAACCTGGCAGGAGTGTCCTCGCACTTTTAGTACGTATCAGAAAATGTGGGTACCCAGCAGTTAGGGCCTGACGCGAGAGGGCCCTCATCACCGAGCGGAGGAGTTTCCCAGCACGCTCCAACTGCCACCAGAGGGCCGTCGTCACCAAGGCGGTGTGTGCCAGCCAGGCAGGAGTGCCCTCAGAGAAGAGGGCCAAGCTCACGGAACTGTGAGGAACCCAGCCAGGATCAGACTCTCACCAGAGGGCCCACATCACCAAGGGGATCAGAACCAGGCAGCAGTGGCCTCACACCAGTGTGGCCAAATCATAGGAAAGTGAGGAACCCAGAACATATGGCCTAAACCAGTGGACCCACATCAACAAGGGGCTCAGAGTAAGGCAGTCAGGAGGTGTCTCAAACAGAGGGCGCATAAAATAGAAAAGGTGAGGAATCTCGCAGTTGGAACCTCCCAGCAGGCGGCAAGGAGCAGCGAGACTATGGAGTCCTGGCCTGCGTGAACTCACAACAGAGGGCCCTCATCACGAAACTGTGAACAACCCAGCGGTTGGGACCACAGAGCAGAAGGCCCACATTCCCATGGGGTTGGGAACCTGGCAGGAGTGTACTCCCACCAGAGGTCACACATCAGAAAAATATGGGAGCCCAGGATTTAGGGCCTGACACCAGAGGGCACTCATTACCAAAGGAAGGAAACTCCCAGCAGGGACCAACTCCCAACTGAGGGTCCACATATCCAAGGTGACGTGCGCCAGCCAGGCAGGAGTGACCTCACAACAGAGGGCCTACGTCACAGAAGGGTGAGGAACCCAGCCAGGATAAGACTCTCACCAGAGGGCCCATATCACCAACGAGATCGGATCCAGGCAGGAGAGGCCTCACACCAGTGTGGCCAAATAATGGAAAGGTGAGGAACCCAGAACATGCGGCCTAAACCAGAGGAACCACATCTCCAAGGTGCTCGGAGTGAGGCAGGCAGGAGGAGCCTCACAACACAGGGCCCAAAGTATAAGAAAGGTGAGGAATCCAGCAGTTGGAACCTCCCAGCAGGCGGCCCAGAGCACAGAGGCTATGGGATCTAGGCCTGAGAGAACTAACACCAGAGTGCCAACATAACGAAACTGTGAGCAACCCAGGCGTTGCGACCTCAAAACAGAAGGCCCACATGCCCATGGGGATGGGAAACTGGCAGGAGTGTCCTCGCACCACTGGGCGCACCTCAGAAAATTTTTGGAACCCAGGATTTAGGCCCTGAAGCCCGAGTGCCATCCTTACCAAGCGGAGTAGACACCCAGCACGCACCAACTCCCAACTGAGGGCCCACGTCGCCAAGGTGATGTGTGCCAGACAGGCAGGATTTACCTCACGGCAGAGGGCCCACCTCACAGAAGGTTGAGGAACGCAGGCAGGATCAGACTCTCACCAGAGGGCCCACATCACCAAGGGGATGGGAACCAGGCAGGAGTGTCCTCACACCAGTGGGGCCACATCAGCAAAAGATGTGGAACTCAGCACATGTGGCCTCTTACAATGGGACACACAGCACGAAGGGGATGGGAGAGAGACATGCAGGAGGAGACTCACAAGCGAGGGCCTATAGAATAAAAAATGTGAGGAATCCAGCAGTTGCAACCTCCTAGCACGTGGCCAGGAGCAGCGAGGCTATGGGATCCAGGCTTGAGTGAACTCACAACAGAGGGCCCTCATCATGAAACTGTGAGCAACCCAGCCGTTCGGACATCAGAGTAGAAGGCCCACATCCCCATGGGGATGGGAACTTGGCAGGAGTGTCCTCGCACAACTTAGCACATATCAGAAAATGTGGGTACCCAGCAGTTAGGGCCTGACGCCAGAGGGCCCTCATCACCGAGGGAAGGAGGCTCTCAACAGGCTCCAACTGCCACCAGAGTGCCGAAGTCGCCAAGGAGGTGTGTACAAGCCAGGCAGGAGTGACCTCAGAGCTGGGGGCCCACCTCACAGAAGTGTGAGGAACCCAATCAGGATCAGACTCTCACCAGATGGCCCACATCACTAAGGGGATGCGAACCAGGAAAGAGTGTCCTCACACCAGAGGGGCCACATCATCTAAAGGTGGGGAACCCAGCACATGTGGCCTCAAACAAGGGGACACACATCACGAAGGGGCTGGGAGTGAGGCATGCAGGAGGAGACTCACAACAGAGGGCCCATAGAATAAAAAAGGTGAGGAAACCAGAATTGGGAACCTCCAAGCAGGTGGCCGAGAGCACCGACGTTATGGGATACAGGCCGGAGTGAACTCACAGCAGAGGGCCCACATCCTGAAACTATGAGCAACCCAGACATTTGGACCACAGAGCAGAAGGCCCACATCCCCATGGGGATGGGAACCTGGCAGGAGTCTCATTGCACCAGTGGGCACACATCAGAAAATGTGGGGAGCCCAGCAGTTAGGGCCTGACGCAAGAGGGCCCTCATCACCGAGGGGAGTAGGGACCCAGCAGGCTCCAACTGCTACCAGAGGGCCGACGTTGCCAAGGCAGGGTGCGCCAGCAGGCAAGAGTGACCTCAGAGCAGAGGGCCCACCTCACAGAAGTATGAGGAACCCAACTAGGATCAAACTCTCACCAGTGGGCCCACATCACCAAGTGGATGGGAACCAGGCAGGAGTGTCCTCACACCAGTGGGGCCACATCAGCGAAAGGTGAGGAACCCAGCACACGTGGCCTCAAACCAGAGGACACACATCAAGGAGGGGCTGGGAGTGAGGCAGAGAGGAGGAGCCTCAAAGCAGAGGGCCCATGGAATAAAAAAAGTTGAGGAATCCGGCAAATGGAAACCCCCAGCAGACAGCCAGGAGCAGCGAGGCTATGGGATGCAAGCCTGAGTGAACTCACACCAGAGGGCCCACATCGTGACACTGTGAGCAACCCAGACATTGGTACCTCAGAGCAGAAGTTCCACATCCCATGGGGATGGGAACCTGGCAGGAGTGTCATCACACCAGTCGGTGCACATCAGAAAATGTTGGGAGCCAGCACTTAGGGCCTGACGCTAGAGGGCCCTCATCACCAAGGGGAGGAGGCACCCAGCACGCTCCAACTGCAACCAGAGGGCACATTTGGTCAAGGCGAAATGTGCCAGCCAGGCAGTAGTGACCTCACAGCAGAGGGCCCATCTCCCATAAGTGTGAGGAAAGCAGCCAGGATCAGACTCTCACCAGAGGGCCCACATCATCAAGGGGATGGGAACCAGGCAGGAGTGTCCTCACACCAGTGGGGCCACATCACTAAAAGGTGAGGCAACTGGCACATGTGGCCTCAAACCAGAGGACCTACATCAACAAGGGGCTCACAATGATGTAGGCAGGAGGAGCCTCACAACACAGGGACCGAAGAATAAAATTGGTGAGGAATTCTGCAGTTGGAGCCTCCAAGCAGGCCACCCAGAACACAAAGACTATGGGATCTAGGCCTGTATGAACTAACACCAGGGAGCTAACATCATGAAACTGTGAGCAACCCAGGCGTTGGGACAAGACAACAGAAGGCACACGTCCTCATGGGGATGGGAAACTTACAGGAGTGTCCTGGCATCACTGGGCTCACAGCACAAAAACATGCGGAGCCCAGCAGTTAGAGCCTGACGCCAGAGGGCCCTCATCACATAGGAGAGTAGGTTCCCAGCAGGCTCCAACTACCACCAGAGGGCAGACGTCACCAAGGCAACGGGAGCAAGCAAGGCAGGAATTACCTCACAGAGAGGGCCAACCTCACAGAAGGGTGAGGAACCCAGCCAGGGTCAGACTCTCACCAGAGGTCCCACATCACCAAGGGGATGGCACCTAGGTAGGAGTGTCCTCACACCAGTGGGGACACATTATCGAAAGGAGAGGATCCCAGCACACGTGGCCTCAAACATGAGGACAAACATCACCAAGAGGCTGGGAGTGAGGCAGGCAGGAGGAGCCTCAAAACTGAGGGCCCATAGAATAAAAAGGTGAGGAATCCTGCAGTTGGAATCTACCAGCAGGCGGCAAGGAGCAGCGTGGCTATGGGATCCCGGCCGGTGTGAACTCATGAAACTGTGAGCAACCCAGCCGTTGGGACCACAGAGCAGATGGCCCACATTCCCATGAGGTTGGGAACCTGGCAGGAGTGTACTCACACCACAGGGCACATATCAGAAAATTTTGGGAGCCCAGGAGTTAGGACCTGAGGCCAGAGAGCCCTCATTAACGAGGGGAGGAGACTCCCAGCAGGCACCAACTCCCAACTGAGGGCCCACGTCACCAAGGTGCCATGCGCCAGCCAGGCACGAGTGACCTGACAGCAGAGGGCCTACGTCACAGAAGGGTGAGGAACCCAGCCAGTATAAGACTCTCACCAGAGGGCGCACATCACCAAGGGGATCGGAACGAGGCAGGAGTGTCCTCACACCAGTGTCGCCAAATCATAGAAAGGTGAGGAACCCAGAACATGTGGCCTAAACCAGAGGACCCACATCTCCAAAGGGCTCGGAGTGAGGCAGGCAGGAGTAGCCTCACAACACAGGGCCCATAGCATACAAAATGTGAGGAATCCAGCAGTTGGAACCTCCCAGCAGGTGGCCCAGAGCAAAGAGTCTGTGGGACCCAGGCCGTAGTGAACTCAGAGCAGAGGGCCCACATCATGAAACTGTGAGCAACCCAGCTATTGGGACCTCAGAGCAGAAGGCCAACATCCCCATGAGGACGGGAATTTGGCAGGAGTGTCCTCGCACAACTTAGCACGTATCAGAAAATGTGGGTACCCAACAGTTAGGGCCTGACACCAGAGGGCCCTCATCACCGAGGTGAGGAGGCTACCAGCACGCTACAAATGCCACCAGAGGGCCGACTTCACCAAGGCGGGGTGTGCCAGGCAGGCAGGAGTGACCTCAGCGCAGAGGGCCCACCTCACAGAAGTGTGAGGAACCCAACCAGGATCAGATTCTCACCAGAGGGCCCACATCACCAAGGGGATGGGAACCAGGCAGGAGTGTCCTCACACCAGTGGGGCCACATCAGCGAAAGATATGGAACCCAGCGCATGTAGCCTCATAAAATGGGACACACATCAAGAAGGGGATGGGAGTGAGACATGCAGTAGGAGACTAACAAGCGAGGGCCTATAGAATAAAAAAGGTGAGGAATCCAGCATTTGGAAGCTCCAAGCAGGCGGCCCAGAGAACCGACGCTATGGGATACAGGTTGGAGTGAACTCACAGCAGAGTGCCCACATCATGAAACTGTGAGCAACCCAGCCGTTGGGACCTCAGAACCGAAGGCCCACATGGCCATGAGGATGGGAACCTGGCAGGAGTGTACTCGCACCACTGGGGGCACATCAGAAAATGTGTGGAGCCCAGCACTTAGGTCCTGACAACATAGGGCCCTCATCACCGAGGGGACGAGGACCCAGCATGCTCCAACTGCAACCAGAGGGCCCACGTGTCCAAGGCGACGTGTGCAAGCCAGGCAGGAGTGACCTCAGAGCAGAGGGCCTACCTCCCAGAAGGGTGAGGAATCCAGCCAGGATCAGACTCTCAGCAGAGGGCCCACATCACCAAGGGGATGGGAACCAGGCAGGAGTGTCCTCACACCAGTGGGGCCACATCATTAAAGGTGACGCAACCGGCACATGTGGCCTCAAACCAGAGTACCTACATCACCAAGGGGCTGGGAGTGACACAGGCAAGAGGAGCCTCACAACACAGGGGCCAAAGAATAAAAAAGGTGAGGAATCCAGCAGTTGGAAACTCCCAGCAAGCAGCCCACAGCACAGAGGCCATGGGATCTAGGTCTGAGTGAACTAACACCAGAAAGCCAACATCATGAAACTGTGAGCACCACAGCCGTTGGGACCTCAGAGCTGAAGGCCCACATCCCCATGGGGATGGGAACTTGGCAGGAGTGTCCTAGCACCACTTAGCACGTATCAGAAAATGTGGGTACCCAGCAGTTATGGCCTGACGCCAGAGGGCACTCATGACCGAGTGGAGGAGGCTCCCAGCAGACTCCAACTGCCACCAAAGGGCCGACATCATCAAGGTGGGGTGTGCCAGCCTGGCAGGAGTGACCTCAGAGCAGAGGGCCCACCTCACAGAATTGTGAGCATCCCAACAAATATCAGACTCACCAGAGGGCTCACATCACCAAGGGGTTGAAACCAAGCAGGAGTGTTCTCACAGCAGTGGACCCATATCAACGAAAGGTGAGGGACCCAGGACATGTGGCGTCAAACAAGGGGACACACATCACGAAGGGGCTGGGAGTGAGGCATGCAGGAGGAGACTCACAACAGAGGGCCCATAGAATAAAAAAGGTGAGGAAACCAGAATTTGGAACCTCCAAGCAGGTGGCCGAGAGCACCGACGTTATGGGATACAGGCCGGAGTGAACTCACAGCAGAGGGCCCACATCCTGAAACTATGAGCAACCCAGACATTTGGACCACAGAGCAGAAGGCCCACAACCCCATGGGGATGGGAACCTGGCAGGAGTCTCACTGCACCAGTGGGCACACATCAGAAAATGTGGGGAGCCCAGCAGTTAGGGCCTGACGCAAGAGGGCCCTCATCACCGAGGGGAGTAGGGACCCAGCAGGCTCCAACTGCTACCAGAGGGCCGACGTTGCCAAGGCAGGGTGCGCCAGCAGGCAGGAGTGACCTCAGAGCAGAGGGCCCACCTCACAGAAGTATGAGGAACCCAACTAGGATCAAACTCTCACCAGTGGGCCCACATCACCAAGTGGATGGGAACCAGGCAGGAGTGTCCTCACACCAGTGGGGCCACATCAGCGAAAGGTGAGGAACCCAGCACACGTGGCCTCAAACCAGAGGACACACATCAAGGAGGGGCTGGGAGTGAGGCAGGCAGGAGGATCCTCATAGCAGAGGGCCCATGGAATAAAAAAGTTGAGCAATCCGGCAAATGGAACCCCCCAGCAGGCAGCCAGGAGCAGCGAGGCTATGGGATCCAAGCCTGAGTGAACTCACACCAGAGGGCCCACATCCTGACACTGTGAGCAACCCAGACATTGGTACCTCAGAGCAGAAGTTCCACATCCCCATGGGGATGGGAACCTGGCAGGAGTGTCATCACACCAGTGGGCGCACATCAGAAAATGTGGGGAGCCCAGCACTTAGGGCCTGACGTCAGAGGGCCCTCATCACCAAAGGGAGGAGGCACCCAGCACGCTCCAACTGCAACCAGAGGGCACATTTGGTCAAGGCGAAAGGTGCCAGCCAGGCAGTAGTGACCTCACAGCAGAGGGCCCATCTCCCATAAGTGTGAGGAATCCAGCCAGGATCAGACTCTCACCAGAGGGCCCACATCACCAAGGGGATGGGAACCAGGCAGGAGTGTCCTCACACCAGTGGGGTCACATCACTAAAAGGTGAGGCTACCGGCACATGTGGCCTGAAACCAGAGGACCTACATCAACAAGGGGCTCGCAATGATGTAGGCAGGAGGAGCCTCACAACACAGGGACCGAAGAATAAAAATGGTGAGGAATTCTGCAGTTGGAACCTCCCAGCAGGCCACCCAGAGGACAGAGGCTATGGGATCTAGGCCTGTGTGAATTAACACCAGGGAGCTAACATCATGAAACTGTGGGCAACCCAGGCGTTGGGACAATACAACAGAAGGCACACGTCCTCATGGGGATGGGAAACTTACAGGAGTGTCCTGGCATCACTGGGCTTACAGCACAAAAACATGCGGAGCCCAGCAGTTAGAGCCTGATGCCAGAGGGCCCTCATCACATAGGAGAGGAGGTTCCCAGCAGGCTCCAACTGCCACCAGAGGGCCGACATCACCAAGGCAACGGGAGCAAGCAAGGCAGGAATTACCTCACAGAGAGGGCCAACCTCACAGAAGGGTGAGGAACCCAGCCAGGATCAGACTCTCACCAGAGGTTCCACATCACAAAGGGGATGGCAACTAGGCAGGAGTGTCCTCACACCAGTGGGGACACATTATCGAAAGGAGAGGAACCCAGCACACGTGGCCTCAAACATGAGGACAAACATCACCAAGAGGCTGGGAGTGAGGCAGGCAGGAGGAGCCTCAAAACTGAGGGCCCATAGAATAAAAAAGGTGAGGAATCCTGCAGTTGGAATCTCCCAGCAGGCGGCAAGGAGCAGCGAGGCTATGGGATCCCGGCCGGTGTGAACTCACAACAGAGTGCCCTCATCATGAAACTGTGAGCAACCCAGCCGTTGGGACCACAGAGCAGATGGCCCACATTCCCATGAGTTTCGGAACCTGGTATGAGTGTACTCACACCACAGGGCACATATCAGAAAATTTTGGGAGCCCAGGAGTTAGGACCTGACGCCAGAGAGCCCTCATAAACGAGGGGAGGAGACTCCCAGCAGGCACCAACTCCCAACTGAGGGCCCACGTCACCAAGGTGCCGTGCGCCAGCCAGGCACGAGTGACCTCACAGCAGAGGGCCTACGTCACAGAAGGGTGAGGAACCCAGCCAATATAAGACTCTCACCAGAGGGCGCACATCACCAAGGGGATCGGAACGAGGCAGGAGTGTCCTCACACCAGTGTCGCCAAATCATAGAAAGGTGAGGAACCCAGAACATGTGGCCTAAACCAGAGGACCCACATCTCCAAGGGGCTCGGAGTGAGGCAGGCAGGAGTAGCCTCACAACACAGGGCCCATAGCATACAAAATGTGAGGAATCCAGCAGTTGGAACCTCCCAGCAGGCGGCCCAGAGCACAGAGTCTATGGGACCCAGGCCCTAGTGAACTCAGAGCAGAGGGCCCACATCACGAAACTGTGAGCAACCCAGCCATTGGGACCTCAGAGCAGAAGGCCAACATCCCCATGAGGACGGGAATTTGGCAGGAGTGTCCTCGCACAACTTAGCACGTATCAGAAAATGTGGGTACCCAGCAGTTAGGGCCTGACACCAGAGGGCCCTCATCACCGAGGTGAGGAGGCTACCAGCACGCTCCAAATGCCACCAGAGGGCCGACTTCACCAAGGCGGGGTGTGCCAGCCAGGCAGGAGTGACCTCAGCGCAGAGGGCCCACCTCACGGAAGTGTGAGGAACCCAACCAGGATCAGATTCTCACCAGAGGGCCCACATCACCAAGGGAAAGGGAACCAGGCAAGAGTGTCCTCACACCAGTGGGGTCACATCACTAAAAGGTGAGGCAACCGGCACATGTGGCCTCAAACCAGAGGACCTACATCAACAAGGGGCTCGCAGTGAGTCAGGCAGGAGGAGCCTCACAACACAGGGACCGAAGTACAAAAATGGTGAGGAATCCTGCAGTTGGAACCTCCTAGGAGGCGGCCAGGAGCAGCGAGGCTATGGGATCCAGGCCTGAGTGAACTCACAACAGAGGGCCCTCATCATGAAACTGTGAGCAACACAGCCGTTGGGACCTCAGAGCTGAAGGCCCACATTCCCATGTGGTTGAGAACCTGGCAGGAGTGTACTCGCACCACAGGGCATACATCAGAAAATTTGGGAGCCCAGGAGTTACGGTCTGACGCCAGAGGGCCCTCATTACCGAGGGGAGGAGACTCCAAGCAGGCACCAACTCACAACTGAGGGCACACCTCGCCAAGGTAACGTTTGCCAGCCAGGCAGGAGTGACCTCACAGCAGAGGGCCTACCTCACAGAAGGGTAAGGAACCCAGCCAGGATAAAACTCTCACCAGAGGGTCCACATCACCAAGGGGATCGGAACCAGGCAGGACTGTCCTCACACCAGTGTGTTCACATCATAGAAAGGTGAGGAACCCAGCACATGTGGCCTAAAGCAGAGGACCCACATGTCCAAGAGCCTTGGAGTGAGGCAGGCAGGAGTAGCCACACAACACAGGGCCCATAGAATAAAAAAGGTGAGGAAAACGGCAGTAGGAACCTGCCAGCAGGCACTCCAGAGGACTGAGACTATGGGATCCAGGACACAGTGAACTCACAGCAGAGAGCCACATCATGAAACTGTGAGCAACCCAGATGTTGGGACCTCAGAGCACAAGGTCCACATCCCCATAGGGATGGGAACCTGGCAGGAGTGTCCTCGCACCACTTAGCATGTATCAGAAAATGTAGGTACCCAGCAGTTAGGGCCTGACGCCAGAGGGCCCTCATCACCGAGGGAAGGAGGCTCTCAACAGGCTCCAACTGCCACCAGAGTGCCGAAGTCGCCAAGAAGGTGTGTACAAGCCAGGCAGGAGTGACCTCAGAGCAGAGGGCCCACCTCACAGAAGTGTGAGGAACACAATCAGGATCAGACCCTCACCAGAGGGCCCACATCACTAAGGGGATGCGAACCAGGAAGGAGTGTCCTCACACCAGAGGGGCCACATCAGCTAAAGGTGAGGAACCCAGCATATGTGGCCTCAAACAAGGGGACACACATCACGAAGGGGCTGAGAGTGAGGCATGCAGGACGAGACTCACAACAGAGGGCCCATAGAATAAAAAAGGTGAGGAAACCAGAATTTGGAACCTCCAAGCAGGTGGCCGAGAGCACCGACGTTATGGGATACAGGCCGGAGTGAACTCACAGCAGAGGGCCCACATCCTGAAACTATGAGCAACACAGACATTTGGACCACAGAGCAGAAGGCCCACATGCCCACGGGGATGGGAACCTGGCAGGCGTCTCACTGCACTAGTGGGCACACATCAGAAAAAGTGGGGAGCCCAGCAGTTAGGGCCTGACGCAAGAGGGCGCTCATCACCGAGGGGAGTAGTGACCCAGCAGGCTCCAACTGCTACCAGAGGGATGACGTTGCCAAGGCAGGGTGCGCCAGCAGGCAGGAGTTACCTCAGAGCAGAGGGCCCACCTCACAGAAGTATGAGGAACCCAAATAGGATCAAACTCTCACCAGTGGGCCCACATCACCAAGTGGATGGGAGCCAGGCAGGAGTGTCCTCACACCAGTGGGGCCACATCAGCGAAAGGTGAGGAACCCAGCACACGTGGCCTCAAACCAGAGGACACACATCAACGAGGGGCTGGGAGTGAGGCAGGCAGGAGGAGCCTCAAAGCAGAGGGCCCATGGAATAAAAAAGTTGAGCAATCCGGCAAATGGAACCCCCCAGCAGGCAGCCAGGAGCAGCGAGGCTATGGGATCCAAGCATGAGTGAACCCACAACAGAGGGCCCACATCCTGACACTGTGAGCAACCCAGACATTGGTACATCTGAGCAGAAGTTCCACATCCCCATGGGGATGGGAACCTGGCAGGAGTGTCATCACACCAGTGGGCGCACATCAGAAAATGTGGGGAGCCCAGCACTTAGGGCCTGACGTCAGAGGGCCCTCATCACCAAGGGGAGGAGGCACCCAGCACGCTCCAACTGCAACCGGAGGGCACATGTGGTCAAGGCGAAATGTGTCAGCCAGGCAGTAGTGACGTCACAGCAGAGGGCCCATCTCCCATAAGTGTGAGGAATCCAGCCAGGATCAGACTCTCACCAGAGGGCCCACATCACCAAGGGGATGGGAACCAGGCAGGAGTGTCCTCACACCAGTGGGGCCACATCACTAAAAGGTGAGGCAAGCGGCACATGTGGCCTGAAACCAGAGGACCTACATCAACAAGGGGCTCGCAATGATGTAGGCAGGAGGAGCCTCACAACACAGGGACCGAAGAAAAAAATGGTGAGGAATTCTGCAGTTGGAACCTCCCAGCAGGCCACCCAGAGCACAGAGGCTATGGGATCTAGGCCTGTGTGAACTAACACCAGGGAGCTAACATCATGAAACTGTGAGCAACCCAGGCGTTGGGACAAGACAACAGAAGGCACACGTCCTCATGGGGATGGGAAACTTACAGGAGTGTCCTGGCATCACTACGCTCACAGCACAAAAACATGCGGAGCCCAGCAGTTAGAGCCTGACGCCAGAGGGCCCTCATCACATAGGAGAGGAGGTTCCCAGCAGGCTCCAACTGCCACCAGAGGGCCGACCTCACCAAGGCAACGGGAGCAAGCAAGGCAGGAATTACCTCACAAAGAGGGCCAACCTCACAGAAGGGTGAGGAACCCAGCCAGGATCAGACTCTCACCAGAGGTCCCACATCACCAAGGGGATGGGAACCAGGCAGGAGTGTCCTCACACCAGTGGGGCCACATCACTTAAATGTGAGGCAACCGGCACTTGTGGCCTCAAACCAGAGGACCTACATTAACAAGGGGCTTGCAATGATGTAGGCAGGAGGAGCCTCACAACACAGGGACCGAAAAATAAAAGTGGTGAGGAATCCTGCAGTTGGAACCTCCCAGCAGGCGGCCCAGAGCACAGAGGCTATGGGATCTAGGCCTGTGTGAACTTACAACAGGGAGCTAACATCATGAAACTGTGAGCAACCCAGGCGTTGGGACAAGACAACAGAAGGCACACGTCCACATGGGGATGGGAACCTTACAGGAGTGTCCTGGCATCACTGGGCTCACAGCACATAAACGTGGGGAGCCAGCAGTTAGAGCCTGATGCCAGAGGGCCCTCATCACATAGGAGAGGAAGTTCTCAGCAGGCTCCAACTGTCACCAGAGGGCCGACGTCACCAAGGCAACGGGAGCAAGCAAGGCAGGAATTACCTCACAGAGAGGGCCAACCTCATAGAAGGGTATGGAACCCAGCCAGGATCACATTCTCACCAGATGTCTCACAACACAAGGGGATAGGAACTAAGCAGGAGTGTCCTCACACCAGTGGGGCCACATTATCGAAAGGAGAGGAACCCAGCACACGTGGCCTCAAACATGAGGACAAACATCACCAAGAGGCTGGGAGTGAGGCAGGCAGGAGGAGCCTCAAAACTGAGGGCCCATAGAATAAAAAAGGTGAGGAATCCTGCAGTTGGAATCTCCCAGCAGGCGTCAAGGAGCAGTGAGGCTATGGGATCCCGTCCGCTATGAACTCACAACAGAGGGACCTCATCATGAAACTGTGAGCAACCCAGCCGTTGGGACCACAGAGCAGAAGGCTCACATTCCCATGAGGTTGGGAACCTGGCAGGAGTGTACTCACACCACAGGGCATATATCAGAAAATTTTGGGAGCCCAGGAGTTAGGACCTGACGCCAGAGGGCCCTCATTACCCAGGGGAGAAGACTCCCAGCAGGCACCAACTCCCAAATGAGGGCCCACGTCGCCAAGATGCCGTGCGCCAGCCAGGCACGAGTGACCTCACAGCAGAGGGCCTACGTCACAGAAGGGTGAGGAACCCAGCCAGTATAAGACTCTCACCAGAGTGCCCACATCACCAAGGGGATCGGAAAGAGGCAGGAGTGTCCTCACACCAGTGTGGCCAAAGCATAGAAAGGTGAGGAACCCAGAACATGTGGCCTAAACCAGAGGACCCACATCTCCAAGGGGCTCGGAGTGAGGCAGGCAGGAGTAGCCTCACAACACAGGGCCCATAGCATAAAAAATGTGAGGAATCCAGTAGTTGGAACCTCCCAGCAGGTGGCCCAGAGCACAGAGTCTATGGGATCCAGGCCACAGTGAACTCACAGCAGAAGGCCCACATCGTGAAACTGTGAGCATCCCAGCCATTGGGACCTCAGAGCAGAAGGCCCACATCCCCATGAGGATGGGAATTTGGCAGGAGTGTACTCGCACCACTGGGCGCACATCAGAAAATGTGTGGAGCCCAGCACTTAGGTCCTGACAACATAGGGCCCTCATCACCGAGGGGAGGAGGACCCAGCATGCTCCAACTGCAACCAGAGGGCCCACGTGTCCAAGGCGATGTGTGAAAGCCAGGCAGGAGTGACCTCAGAGCAGAGGGCCTACCTCCCAGAAGGGTGAGGAATCCAGCCAGGATCAGACTCACAGCAGAGGACCCATATCACCAAGGGGATGGGAACCAGGCAGGAGTGTCCTCACACCAGTGGGGCCACATCACTAAAAGCTGAGGAGAGCGGCACATGTGGCCTCCAACCAGAGTACCTACATCAGCAAGGGGCTGGGAGTGACGCAGGAAGAGGAGCCTCACAACACAGGGACCAAAGAATAAAAAAGGTGAGGAATCCAGCAGTTGGAAACTGCCAGCAAGCAGCCCACAGCACAGAGGCCCTGGGATCTAGGTCTGAGTGAACTAACACCAGAAAGTCAACATCATGAAACTGTGAGCACCACAGCTGTTGGGACCTCAGAGCTGAAGGCCACATCCCCATGGGGATGGGAACTTGGCAGGAGTGTCCTAGCACCACTTCGCGCGTATCAGAAAATGTGGGTACCCAGCAGTTATGGCCTGACGCCAGAGGGCACTCATGACCGAGTGGAGGAGGCTCCCAGCAGGTTCCAACTGCCACCAAAGGGCCGACATCACCAAGGTGGGGTGTGCCAGCCAGACAGGAGTGACCTCAGAGCAGAGGGCCCACCTCACAAAATTTTGAGCATCCCAACAAATATCAAACTCACCAGAGGGTCCACAAGACCAAGGGGATGGAAACCAGGCAGGAGTGTTCTCACACCAGTGGACCCACATCAACGAAAGGTGAGGGACCCAGGACACGTGGCCTCAAACTAGTGAACACACATCACCAAAGGGCTTGGTGTGAGGCAGGCAGGAGGAGCCTCAAAATAGAGGGCCCATAGAATAAAAAAGTTGAGGAATCCCTCAGCTGGCAACTCCTAGCAGGCGGCCAGGAGCAGCGAGGCTATGGGATCCAGGCCTGAGTGAACTCACAACAGAGGGCCCTCATCATGAAACTGTGAGCAACCCAGCCGTTGGGACCTCAGAACAGAAGGCCCACATGCCCATGGGGATGGGAAAATGGCAGGAGTGTCCTCGCACCACTGGGAGCACATCAGAAAACTTTTGGAACCCAGGAGTTAGGGCCTGAAGCCCGAGTGCCCTCCTTACCAAGCGGAGTAGACCCACAGCACGCACCAACTGCCAACTGAGGGCCCACGTCGCCAAGGTGACGTGTGCCAGACAGGCAGGATTTACCTCACGGCAGAGGGCCCACCTCACAGAAGGTTGAGGAACGCAGCCAGGATCAGACTCTCACCAGAGGGCCCACATCACCAAGGGGATGGGAACCAGGCAGGAGTGTCCTCACACCAGTGGGGCCACATCAGCGAAAGATGTGGAACCCAGCGCATGTGGCCTCATACAATGGGACACACATCAAGAAGGGGATGGGAGTGAGACATGCAGTAGGAGACTCACAAGCGAGGGCCTATAGAATAAAAAAGGTGAGGAATCCAGCATTTGGAAGCTCCAAGCAGGCAGCCCAGAGAACCGACGCTATGGGATACAGGTCGGAGTGAACTCACAGCAGAGTGCCCACATCATGAAACTGTGAGCAACCCAGCCGTTGGGACCTCAGAACCGAAGGCCCACATGTCCATGAGGATGGGAACCTGGCAGGAGTGTACTCGCACCACTGGGGGCACATCAGAAAATGTGTGGAGCCCAGCACTTAGGTCCTGACAACATAGGGCCCTCATCACCGAGGGGAGGAGGACCCAGCATGCTCCAACTGCAACCAGAGGGCCCACGTGTCCAAGGCGACGTGTGCAAGCCAGGCAGGAGTGACCTCAGAGCAGAGGGCCTACCTCCCAGAAGGGTGAGGAATCCAGCCAGGATCAGACTCTCAGCAGAGGGCCCACATCACCAAGGGGATGGGAACCAGGCAGGAGTGTCCTCACACCAGTGGGGCCACATCATTAAAGGTGACGCAACCGGCACATGTGGCCTCAAACCAGAGTACCTACATCACCAAGGGGCTGGGAGTGACACAGGCAAGAGGAGCCTCACAACACAGGGGCCAAAGAATAAAAAAGGTGAGGAATCCAGCAGTTGGAAACTCCCAGCAAGCAGCCCACAGCACAGAGGCCATGGGATCTAGGTCTGAGTGAACTAACACCAGAAAGCCAACATCATGAAACTGTGAGCACCACAGCCGTTGGGACCTCAGAGCTGAAGGCCCACATCCCCATGGGGATGGGAACATGGCAGGAGTGTCCTAGCACCACTTAGCACGTATCAGAAAATGTGGGTACCCAACAGTTATGGCCTGACGCCAGAGGGCACTCAAGACCGACTGGAGGAGGCTCCCAGCAGACTCCAACTGCCACCAAAGGGCCGACATCATCAAGGTGGGGTGTGCCAGCCAGGCAGGAGTGACCTCAGAGCAGAGGGCCCACCTCACAGAATTGTGAGCATCCCAACAAATATCAGACTCACCAGAGGGCTCACATCACCAAGGGGTTGGAAACCAAGCAGGAGTGTTCTCACAGCAGTGGACCCATATCAACAAAAGGTGAGGGACCCAGGACATGTGGCCTCAAACAAGGGGACACACATCACGAAGGGGCTGGGAGTGAGGCATGCAGGAGGAGACTCACAACAGAGGGCCCATAGAATAAAAAAGGTGAGGAAACCAGAATTTGGAACCTCCAAGCAGGTGGCCGAGAGCACCGACGTTATGGGATACAGGCCGGAGTGAACTCACAGCAGAGGGCCCACATCCTGAAACTATGAGCAACCCAGACATTTGGACCACAGAGCAGAAGGCCCACATCCCCATGGGGATGGGAACCTGGCAGGAGTCTCACTGCACCAGTGGGCACACATCAGAAAATGTGGGGAGCCCAGCAGTTAGGGCCTGACGCAAGAGGGCCCTCATCACCGAGGGGAGTAGGGACCCAGCAGGCTCCAACTGCTACCAGAGGGCCGAAGTTGCCAAGGCAGGGTGCGCCAGCAGGCAGGAGTGACCTCAGAGCAGAGGGCCCACCTCACAGAAGTATGAGGAACCCAACTAGGATCAAACTCTCACCAGTGGGCCCACATCACCAAGTGGATGGGAACCAGGCAGGAGTGTCCTCACACCAGTGGGGCCACGTCAGCGAAAGGTGAGGAACCCAGCACACGTGGCCTCAAACCAGAGGACACACATCAAGGAGGGGCTGGGAGTGAGGCAGGCAGGAGGAGCCTCAAAGCAGAGGGCCCATGGAATAAAAAAGTTGAGCAATCCGGCAAATGGAACCCCCCAGCAGGCAGCCAGGAGCAGCGAGGCTATGGGATCCAAGCCTGAGTGAACTCACACCAGAGGGCCCACATCCTGACACTGTGAGCAACCCAGACATTGGTACCTCAGAGCAGAAGTTCCACATCCCCATGGGGATGGGAACCTGGCAGGAGTGTCATCACAGCAGTGGGCGCACATCAGAAAATGTGGGGAGCCCAGCACTTAGGGCCTGACGTCAGAGGGCCCTCATCACCAAGGGGAGGAGGCACCCAGCACGCTCCAACTGCAACCAGAGGGCACATGTGGTCAAGGCGAAATGTGCCAGCCAGGCAGTAGTGACGTCACAGCAGAGGGCCCATCTCCCATAAGTGTGAGGAATCCAGGCAGGATCAGACTCTCACCAGAGGGCCCACATCACCAAGGGGTTGGGAACCAGGCAGGAGTGTCCTCACACCAGTGGGGTCACATCACTAAAAGGTGAGGCAACCGGCACATGTGGCCTCAAACCAGAGGACCTACATCAACAAGGGGCTCGCAGTGAGTCAGGCAGGAGGAGCCTCACAACACAGGGACCGAAGTACAAAAATGGTGAGGAATCCTGCAGTTGGAACCTCCTAGGAGGCGGCCACGAGCAGCGAGGCTATGGGATCCAGGCCTGAGTGAACTCACAACAGAGGGCCCTCATCATGAAACTGTGAGCAACACAGCCGTTGGGACCTCAGAGCTGAAGGCCCACATTCCCATGTGGTTGGGAACCTGGCAGGAGTGTACTCGCACCACAGGGCATACATCAGAAAATTTGGGAGCCCAGGAGTTACGGTCTGACGCCAGAGGGCCCTCATTACCGAGGGGAGGAGACTCCAAGCAGGCACCAACTCACAACTGAGGGCACACCTCGCCAAGGTAACGTTTGCCAGCCAGGCAGGAGTGACCTCACAGCAGAGGGCCTACCTCACAGAAGGGTAAGGAACCCAGCCAGGATAAAACTCTCACCAGAGGGTCCACATCACCAAGGGGATCGGAACCAGGCAGGACTGTCCTCACACCAGTGTGTTCACATCATAGAAAGGTGAGGAACCCAGCACATGTGGCCTAAAGCAGAGGACCCACATGTCCAAGAGCCTTGGAGTGAGGCAGGCAGGAGTAGCCACAAAACACAGGGCCCATAGAATAAAAAAGGTGAGGAAACCGGCAGTAGGAACCTGCCAGCAGGCACCCCAGAGGACTGAGACTATGGGATCCAGGACACAGTGAACTCACAGCAGAGAGCCACATCATGAAACTGTGAGCAACCCAGATGTTGGGACCTCAGAGCACAAGGCCCACATCCCCATAGGGATGGGAACCTGGCAGGAGTGTCCTCGCACCACTTAGCATGTATCAGAAAATGTAGGTACCCAGCAGTTAGGGCCTGACGCCAGAGGGCCCTCATCACCGAGGGAAGGAGGCTCTCAACAGGCTCCAACTGCCACCAGAGTGCCGAAGTCGCCAAGAAGGTGTGTACAAGCCAGGCAGGAGTGACCTCAGAGCAGAGGGCCCACCTCACAGAAGTGTGAGGAACACAATCAGGATCAGACCCACACCAGAGGGCCCACATCACTAAGGGGATGCGAACCAGGAAGGAGTGTCCTCACACCAGAGGGGCCACATCAGCTAAAGGTGAGGAACCCAGCACATGTGGCCTCAAACAAGGGGACACACATCACGAAGGGGCTGAGAGTGAGGCATGCAGGACGAGACTCACAACAGAGGGCCCATAGAATAAAAAAGGTGAGGAAACCAGGATTTGGAACCTCCAAGCAGGTGGCCGAGAGCACCGACGTTATGGGATACAGGCCGGAGTGATCTCACAGCAGAGGTCCCACATCCTGAAACTATGAGCAACCCAGACATTTGGACCACAGAGCAGAAGGCCCACATGCCCACGGGGATGGGAACCTGGCAGGCGTCTCACTGCACTAGTGGGAACACATCAGAAAAAGTGGGGAGCCCAGCAGTTAGGGCCTGACGCAAGAGGGTGCTCATCACCGAGGGGAGTAGTGACCCAGCAGGCTCCAACTGCTACCAGAGGGCCGACGTTGCCAAGGCAGGGTGCGCCAGCATGCAGGAGTTACCTCAGAGCAGAGGGCCCACCTCACAGAAGTATGAGGAACCCAAATAGGATCAAACTCTCACCAGTGGGCCCACATCACCAAGTGGATGGGAGCCAGGCAGGAGTGTCCTCACACCAGTGGGGCCACATCAGCGAAAGGTGAGGAACCCAGCACACGTGGCCTCAAACCAGAGGACACACATGAACGAGGGCCTGGGAGTGAGGCAGGCAGGAGGATCCTCAAAGCAGAGGGCCCATGGAATAAAAAAGTTGAGCAATCCGGCAAATGGAACCCCCCAGCAGGCAGCCAGGAGCAGCGAGGCTATGGGATCCAAGCCTGAGTGAACTCACACCAGAGGGCCCACATCCTGACACTGTGAGCAACCCAGACATTGGTACCTCAGAGCAGAAGTTCCACATCCCCATGGGGATGGGAACCTGGCAGGAGTGTCATCACACCAGTGGGCGCACATCAGAAAATGTGGGGAGCCCAGCACTTAGGGCCTGACGTCAGAGGGCCCTCATCACCAAGGGGAGGAGGCACCCAGCACGCTCCAACTGCAACCGGAGGGCACATGTGGTCAAGGCGAAATGTGTCAGCCAGGCAGTAGTGACCTCACAGCAGAGGGCCCATCTCCCATAAGTGTGAGGAATCCAGCCAGGATCAGACTCTCACCAGAGGGCCCACATCACCAAGGGGATGGGAACCAGGCAGGAGTGTCCTCACACCAGTGGGCCACATCACTAAAAGGTGAGGCAACTGGCACATGTGGCCTGAAACCAGAGGACCTACATCAACAAGGGGCTCGCAATGATGTAGGCAGGAGGAGCCTCACAACACAGGGACCGAAGAATAAAAATGGTGAGGAATTCTGCAGTTGGAACCTCCCAGCAGGCCACCCAGAACACAGAGGCTATGGGATCTAGGCCTGTGTGAACTAACACCAGGGAGCTAACATCATGAAACTGTGAGCAACCCAGGCGTTGGGACAAGACAACAGAAGGCACACGTCCACATGGGGATGGGAACCTTACAGGAGTGTCCTGGCATCACTGGGCTCACAGCACATAAACGTGGGGAGCCAGCAGTTAGAGCCTGATGCCAGAGGGCCCTCATCACATAGGAGAGGAAGTTCTCAGCAGGCTCCAACTGCCACCAGAGGGCCGACGTCACCAAGGCAACGGGAGCAAGCAAGGCAGGAATTACCTCACAGAGAGGGCCAACCTCATAGAAGGGTGAGGAACCCAGCCAGGATCACATTCTCACCAGATGTCCCACAACACAAGGGGATAGGAACTAAGCAGGAGTGTCCTCACACCAGTGGGGCCACATTATCGAAAGGAGAGGAACCCAGCACACGTGGCCTCAAACATGAGGACAAACATCACCAAGAGGCTGGGAGTGAGGCAGGCAGCAGGAGCCTCAAAACTGAGGGCCCATAGAATAAAAAAGGTGAGGAATCCTGCAGTTGGAATCTCCCAGCAGGCGTCAAGGAGCAGTGAGGCTATGGGATCCCGTCCGCTATGAACTCACAACAGAGGGCCCTCATCATGAAACTGTGAGCAACACAGCCGTTGGGACCTCAGAGCTGAAGGCCCACATTCCCATGTGGTTGGGAACCTGGCAGGAGTGTACTCGCACCACAGGGCATACATCAGAAAATTTGGGAGCCCAGGAGTTACGGTCTGACGCCAGAGGGCCCTCATTACCGAGGGGAGGAGACTCCAAGCAGGCACCAACTCACAACTGAGGGCACACGTCGCCAAGATGCCGTGCGCCAGCCAGGCACGAGTGACCTCACAGCAGAGGGCCTACGTCACAGAAGGGTGAGGAACCCAGCCAGTATAAGACTCTCACCAGAGTGCCCACATCACCAAGGGGATCGGAAAGAGGCAGGAGTGTCCTCACACCAGTGTGGCCAAAGCATAGAAAGGTGAGGAACCCAGAACATGTGGCCTAAACCAGAGGACCCACATCTCCAAGGGGCTCGGAGTGAGGCAGGCAGGAGTAGCCTCACAACACAGGGCCCATAGCATAAAAAATGTGAGGAATCCAGTAGTTGGAACCTCCCAGCAGGTGGCCCAGAGCACAGAGTCTATGGGATCCAGGCCACAGTGAACTCACAGCAGAAGGCCCACATCGTGAAACTGTGAGCATCCCAGCCATTGGGACCTCAGAGCAGAAGGCCCACATCCCCATGAGGATGGGAATTTGGCAGGAGTGTACTCGCACCACTGGGCGCACATCAGAAAATGTGTGGAGCCCAGCACTTAGGTCCTGACAACATAGGGCCCTCATCACCGAGGGGAGGAGGACCCAGCATGCTCCAACTGCAACCAGAGGGCCCACGTGTCCAAGGCGATGTGTGAAAGCCAGGCAGGAGTGACCTCAGAGCAGAGGGCCTACCTCCCAGAAGGGTGAGGAATCCAGCCAGGATCAGACTCACAGCAGAGGACCCATATCACCAAGGGGATGGGAACCAGGCAGGAGTGTCCTCACACCAGTGGGGCCACATCACTAAAAGCTGAGGAGAGCGGCACATGTGGCCTCCAACCAGAGTACCTACATCAGCAAGGGGCTGGGAGTGACGCAGGAAGAGGAGCCTCACAACACAGGGGCCAAAGAATAAAAAAGGTGAGGAATCCAGCAGTTGGAAACTGCCAGCAAGCAGCCCACAGCACAGAGGCCCTGGGATCTAGGTCTGAGTGAACTAACACCAGAAAGTCAACATCATGAAACTGTGAGCACCACAGCTGTTGGGACCTCAGAGCTGAAGGCCACATCCCCATGGGGATGGGAACTTGGCAGGAGTGTCCTAGCACCACTTCGCGCGTATCAGAAAATGTGGGTACCCAGCAGTTATGGCCTGACGCCAGAGGGCACTCATGACCGAGTGGAGGAGGCTCCCAGCAGGTTCCAACTGCCACCAAAGGGCCGACATCACCAAGGTGGGGTGTGCCAGCCAGACAGGAGTGACCTCAGAGCAGAGGGCCCACCTCACAAAATTTTGAGCATCCCAACAAATATCAAACTCACCAGAGGGTCCACAAGACCAAGGGGATGGAAACCAGGCAGGAGTGTTCTCACACCAGTGGACCCACATCAACGAAAGGTGAGGGACCCAGGACACGTGGCCTCAAACTAGTGAACACACATCACCAAAGGGCTTGGTGTGAGGCAGGCAGGAGGAGCCTCAAAATAGAGGGCCCATAGAATAAAAAAGTTGAGGAATCCCTCAGCTGGCAACTCCTAGCAGGCGGCCAGGAGCAGCGAGGCTATGGGATCCAGGCCTGAGTGAACTCACAACAGAGGGCCCTCATCATGAAACTGTGAGCAACCCAGCCGTTGGGACCTCAGAACAGAAGGCCCACATGCCCATGGGGATGGGAAAATGGCAGGAGTGTCCTCGCACCACTGGGAGCACATCAGAAAATTTTTGGAACCCAGGAGTTAGGGCCTGAAGCCCGAGTGCCCTCCTTACCAAGCGGAGTAGACCCACAGCACGCACCAACTGCCAACTGAGGGCCCACGTCGCCAAGGTGACGTGTGCCAGACAGGCAGGATTTACCTCACGGCAGAGGGCCCACCTCACAGAAGGTTGAGGAACGCAGCCAGGATCAGACTCTCACCAGAGGGCCCACATCACCAAGGGGATGGGAACCAGGCAGGAGTGTCCTCACACCAGTGGGGCCACATCAGCGAAAGATGTGGAACCCAGCGCATGTGGCCTCATACAATGGGACACACATCAAGAAGGGGATGGGAGTGAGACATGCAGTAGGAGACTCACAAGCGAGGGCCTATAGAATAAAAAAGGTGAGGAATCCAGCATTTGGAAGCTCCAAGCAGGCGGCCCAGAGAACCGACGCTATGGGATACAGGTCGGAGTGAACTCACAGCAGAGTGCCCACATCATGAAACTGTGAGCAACCCAGCCGTTGGGACCTAAGAACCGAAGGCCCACATGGCCATGAGGATGGGAACCTGGCAGGAGTGTACTCGCACCACTGGGGGCACATCAGAAAATGTGTGGAGCCCAGCACTTAGGTCCTGACAACATAGGGCCCTCATCACCGAGGGGAGGAGGACCCAGCATGCTCCAACTGCAACCAGAGGGCCCACGTGTCCAAGGCGACGTGTGCAAGCCAGGCAGGAGTGACCTCAGAGCAGAGGGCCTACCTCCCAGAAGGGTGAGGAATCCAGCCAGGATCAGACTCTCAGCAGAGGGCCCACATCACCAAGGGGATGGGAACCAGGCAGGAGTGTCCTCACACCAGTGGGGCCACATCAGCGAAAGGTGAGGAACCCAGCACACGTGGCCTCAAACCAGAGGACACACATCAAGGAGGGGCTGGGAGTGAGGCAGGCAGGAGGAGCCTCAAAGCAGAGGGCCCATGGAATAAAAAAGTTGAGCAATCCGGCAAATGGAACCCCCCAGCAGGCAGCCAGGAGCAGCGAGGCTATGGGATCCAAGCCTGAGTGAACTCACACCAGAGGGCCCACATCCTGACACTGTGAGCAACCCAGACATTGGTACCTCTGAGCAGAAGTTCCACATCCCCATGGGGATGGGAACCTGGCAGGAGTGTCATCACAGCAGTGGGCGCACATCAGAAAATGTGGGGAGCCCAGCACTTAGGGCCTGACGTCAGAGGGCCCTCATCACCAAGGGGAGGAGGCACCCAGCACGCTCCAACTGCAACCAGAGGGCACATGTGGTCAAGGCGAAATGTGCCAGCCAGGCAGTAGTGACGTCACAGCAGAGGGCCCATCTCCCATAAGTGTGAGGAATCCAGGCAGGATCAGACTCTCACCAGAGGTCCCACATCACCAAGGGGTTGGGAACCAGGCAGGAGTGTCCTCACACCAGTGGGGTCACATCACTAAAAGGTGAGGCAACCGGCACATGTGGCCTCAAACCAGAGGACCTACATCAACAAGGGGATCGCAGTGAGTCAGGCAGGAGGAGCCTCACAACACAGGGACCGAAGTACAAAAATGGTGAGGAATCCTGCAGTTGGAACCTCCTAGGAGGCGGCCAGGAGCAGCGAGGCTATGGGATCCAGGCCTGAGTGAACTCACAACAGAGGGCCCTCATCATGAAACTGTGAGCAACACAGCCGTTGGGACCTCAGAGCTGAAGGCCCACATTCCCATGTGGTTGGGAACCTGGCAGGAGTGTACTCGCACCACAGGGCATACATCAGAAAATTTGGGAGCCCAGGAGTTACGGTCTGACGCCAGAGGGCCCTCATTACCGAGGGGAGGAGACTCCAAGCAGGCACCAACTCACAACTGAGGGCACACCTCGCCAAGGTAACGTTTGCCAGCCAGGCAGGAGTGACCTCACAGCAGAGGGCCTACCTCACAGAAGGGTAAGGAACCCAGCCAGGATAAAACTCTCACCAGAGGGTCCACATCACCAAGGGGATCGGAACCAGGCAGGACTGTCCTCACACCAGTGTGTTCACATCATAGAAAGGTGAGGAACCCAGCACATGTGGCCTAAAGCAGAGGACCCACATGTCCAAGAGCCTTGGAGTGAGGCAGGCAGGAGTAGCCACACAACACAGGGCCCATAGAATAAAAAAGGTGAGGAAAACGGCAGTAGGAACCTGCCAGCAGGCACCCCAGAGGACTGAGACTATGGGATCCAGGACACAGTGAACTCACAGCAGAGAGCCACATCATGAAACTGTGAGCAACCCAGATGTTGGGACCTCAGAGCACAAGGCCCACATCCCCATAGGGATGGGAACCTGGCAGGAGTGTCCTCGCACCACTTAGCATGTATCAGAAAATGTAGGTACCCAGCAGTTAGGGCCTGACGCCAGAGGGCCCTCATCACCGAGGGAAGGAGGCTCTCAACAGGCTCCAACTGCCACCAGAGTGCCGAAGTCGCCAAGAAGGTGTGTACAAGCCAGGCAGGAGTGACCTCAGAGCAGAGGGCCCACCTCACAGAAGTGTGAGGAACACAATCAGGATCAGACCCACACCAGAGGGCCCACATCACTAAGGGGATGCGAACCAGGAAGGAGTGTCCTCACACCAGAGGGGCCACATCAGCTAAAGGTGAGGAACACAGCATATGTGGCCTCAAACAAGGGGACACACATCACGAAGGGGCTGAGAGTGAGGCATGCAGGACGAGACTCACAACAGAGGGCCCATAGAATAAAAAAGGTGAGGAAACCAGAATTTGGAACCTCCAAGCAGGTGGCCGAGAGCACCGACGTTATGGGATACAGGCCGGAGTGAACTCACAGCAGAGGGCCCACATCCTGAAACTATGAGCAACCCAGACATTTGGACCACAGAGCAGAAGGCCCACATGCCCACGGGGATGGGAACCTGGCAGGCGTCTCACTGCACTAGTGGGCACACATCAGAAAAAGTGGGGAGCCCAGCAGTTAGGGCCTGACGCAAGAGGGTGCTCATCACCGAGGGGAGTAGTGACCCAGCAGGCTCCAACTGCTACCAGAGGGCCGACGTTGCCAAGGCAGGGTGCGCCAGCAGGCAGGAGTGACCTCAGAGCAGAGGGCCCACCTCACAGAAGTATGAGGAACCCAAATAGGATCAAACTCTCACCAGTGGGCCCACATCACCAAGTGGATGGGAGCCAGGCAGGAGTGTCCTCACACCAGTGGGGCCACATCAGCGAAAGGTGAGGAACCCAGCACACGTGGCCTCAAACCAGAGGACACACATCAACGAGGGGCTGGGAGTGAGGCAGGCAGGAGGAGCCTCAAAGCAGAGGGCCCATGGAATAAAAAAGTTGAGCAATCCGGCAAATGGAACCCCCCAGCAGGCAGCCAGGAGCAGCGAGGCTATGGGATCCAAGCCTGAGTGAACTCACACCAGAGGGCCCACATCCTGACACTGTGAGCAACCCAGACATTGGTACATCTGAGCAGAAGTTCCACATCCCCATGGGGATGGGAACCTGGCAGGAGTGTCATCACACCAGTGGGCGCACATCAGAAAATGTGGGGAGCCCAGCACTTAGGGCCTGACGTCAGAGGGCCCTCATCACCAAGGGGAGGAGGCACCCAGCACGCTCCAACTGCAACCGGAGGGCACATGTGGTCAAGGCGAAATGTGTCAGCCAGGCAGTAGTGACGTCACAGCAGAGGGCCCATCTCCCATAAGTGTGAGGAATCCAGCCAGGATCAGACTCTCACCAGAGGGCCCACATCACCAAGGGGATGGGAACCAGGCAGGAGTGTCCTCACACCAGTGGGGCCACATCAGCGAAAGATGTGGAACCCAGCGCATGTGGCCTCATACAATGGGACACACATCAAGAAGGGGATGGGAGTGAGACATGCAGTAGGAGACTCACAAGCGAGGGCCTATAGAATAAAAAAGGTGAGGAATCCAGCATTTGGAAGCTCCAAGCAGGCGGCCCAGAGAACCGACGCTATGGGATACAGGTCGGAGTGAACTCACAGCAGAGTGCCCACATCATGAAACTGTGAGCAACCCAGCCGTTGGGACCTCAGAACCGAAGGCCCACATGGCCATGAGGATGGGAACCTGGCAGGAGTGTACTCGCACCACTGGGGGCACATCAGAAAATGTGTGGAGCCCAGCACTTAGGTCCTGACAACATAGGGCCCTCATCACCGAGGGTAGGAGGACCCAGCATGCTCCAACTGCAACCAGAGGGCCCACGTGTCCAAGGCGACGTGTGCAAGCCAGGCAGGAGTGACCTCAGAGCAGAGGGCCTACCTCCCAGAAGGGTGAGGAATCCAGCCAGGATCAGACTCTCAGCAGAGGGCCCACATCACCAAGGGGATGGGAACCAGGCAGGAGTGTCCTCACACCAGTGGGGCCACATCAGCGAAAGGTGAGGAACCCAGCACACGTGGCCTCAAACCAGAGGACACACATCAAGGAGGGGCTGGGAGTGAGGCAGGCAGGAGGAGCCTCAAAGCAGAGGGCCCATGGAATAAAAAAGTTGAGCAATCCGGCAAATGGAACCCCCCAGCAGGCAGCCAGGAGCAGCGAGGCTATGGGATCCAAGCCTGAGTGAACTCACACCAGAGGGCCCACATCCTGACACTGTGAGCAACCCAGACATTGGTACCTCTGAGCAGAAGTTCCACATCCCCATGGGGATGGGAACCTGGCAGGAGTGTCATCACAGCAGTGGGCGCACATCAGAAAATGTGGGGAGCCCAGCACTTAGGGCCTGACGTCAGAGGGCCCTCATCACCAAGGGGAGGAGGCACCCAGCACGCTCCAACTGCAACCAGAGGGCACATGTGGTCAAGGCGAAATGTGCCAGCCAGGCAGTAGTGACGTCACAGCAGAGGGCCCATCTCCCATAAGTGTGAGGAATCCAGGCAGGATCAGACTCTCACCAGAGGTCCCACATCCCCAAGGGGTTGGGAACCAGGCAGGAGTGTCCTCACACCAGTGGGGTCACATCACTAAAAGGTGAGGCAACCGGCACATGTGGCCTCAAACCAGAGGACCTACATCAACAAGGGGCTCGCAGTGAGTCAGGCAGGAGGAGCCTCACAACACAGGGACCGAAGTACAAAAATGGTGAGGAATCCTGCAGTTGGAACCTCCTAGGAGGCGGCCAGGAGCAGCGAGGCTATGGGATCCAGGCCTGAGTGAACTCACAACAGAGGGCCCTCATCATGAAACTGTGAGCAACACAGCCGTTGGGACCTCAGAGCTGAAGGCCCACATTCCCATGTGGTTGGGAACCTGGCAGGAGTGTACTCGCACCACAGGGCATACATCAGAAAATTTGGGAGCCCAGGAGTTACGGTCTGACGCCAGAGGGCCCTCATTACCGAGGGGAGGAGACTCCAAGCAGGCACCAACTCACAACTGAGGGCACACCTCGCCAAGGTAACGTTTGCCAGCCAGGCAGGAGTGACCTCACAGCAGAGGGCCTACCTCACAGAAGGGTAAGGAACCCAGCCAGGATAAAACTCTCACCAGAGGGTCCACATCACCAAGGGGATCGGAACCAGGCAGGACTGTCCTCACACCAGTGTGTTCACATCATAGAAAGGTGAGGAACCCAGCACATGTGGCCTAAAGCAGAGGACCCACATGTCCAAGAGCCTTGGAGTGAGGCAGGCAGGAGTAGCCACACAACACAGGGCCCATAGAATAAAAAAGGTGAGGAAAACGGCAGTAGGAACCTGCCAGCAGGCACCCCAGAGGACTGAGACTATGGGATCCAGGACACAGTGAACTCACAGCAGAGAGCCACATCATGAAACTGTGAGCAACCCAGATGTTGGGACCTCAGAGCACAAGGCCCACATCCCCATAGGGATGGGAACCTGGCAGGAGTGTCCTCGCACCACTTAGCATGTATCAGAAAATGTAGGTACCCAGCAGTTAGGGCCTGACGCCAGAGGGCCCTCATCACCGAGGGAAGGAGGCTCTCAACAGGCTCCAACTGCCACCAGAGTGCCGAAGTCGCCAAGAAGGTGTGTACAAGCCAGGCAGGAGTGACCTCAGAGCAGAGGGCCCACCTCACAGAAGTGTGAGGAACACAATCAGGATCAGACCCTCACCAGAGGGCCCACATCACTAAGGGGATGCGAACCAGGAAGGAGTGTCCTCACACCAGAGGGGCCACATCAGCTAAAGGTGAGGAACCCAGCATATGTGGCCTCAAACAAGGGGACACACATCACGAAGGGGCTGAGAGTGAGGCATGCAGGACGAGACTCACAACAGAGGGCCCATAGAATAAAAAAGGTGAGGAAACCAGAATTTGGAACCTCCAAGCAGGTGGCCGAGAGCACCGACGTTATGGGATACAGGCCGGAGTGAACTCACAGCAGAGGGCCCACATCCTGAAACTATGAGCAACACAGACATTTGGACCACAGAGCAGAAGGCCCACATGCCCACGGGGATGGGAACCTGGCAGGCGTCTCACTGCACCAGTGGGCACACATCAGAAAAAGTGGGGAGCCCAGCAGTTAGGGCCTGACGCAAGAGGGTGCTCATCACCGAGGGGAGTAGTGACCCAGCAGGCTCCAACTGCTACCAGAGGGCCGACGTTGCCAAGGCAGGGTGCGCCAGCAGGCAGGAGTGACCTCAGAGCAGAGGGCCCACCTCACAGAAGTATGAGGAACCCAACTAGGATCAAACTCTCACCAGTGGGCCCACATCACCAAGTGGATGGGAGCCAGGCAGGAGTGTCCTCACACCAGTGGGGCCACATCAGCGAAAGGTGAGGAACCCAGCACACGTGGCCTCAAACCAGAGGACACACATCAACGAGGGGCTGGGAGTGAGGCAGGCAGGAGGAGCCTCAAAGCAGAGGGCCCATGGAATAAAAAAGTTGAGCAATCCGGCAAATGGAACCCCCCAGCAGGCAGCCAGGAGCAGCGAGGCTATGGGATCCAAGCCTGAGTGAACTCACACCAGAGGGCCCACATCCTGACACTGTGAGCAACCCAGACATTGGTACATCTGAGCAGAAGTTCCACATCCCCATGGGGATGGGAACCTGGCAGGAGTGTCATCACACCAGTGGGCGCACATCAGAAAATGTGGGGAGCCCAGCACTTAGGGCCTGACGTCAGAGGGCCCTCATCACCAAGGGGAGGAGGCACCCAGCACGCTCCAACTGCAACCGGAGGGCACATGTGGTCAAGGCGAAATGTGTCAGCCAGGCAGTAGTGACGTCACAGCAGAGGGCCCATCTCCCATAAGTGTGAGGAATCCAGCCAGGATCAGACTCTCACCAGAGGGCCCACATCACCAAGGGGATGGGAACCAGGCAGGAGTGTCCTCACACCAGTGGGGCCACATCAGCGAAAGATGTGGAACCCAGCGCATGTGGCCTCATACAATGGGACACACATCAAGAAGGGGATGGGAGTGAGACATGCAGTAGGAGACTCACAAGCGAGGGCCTATAGAATAAAAAAGGTGAGGAATCCAGCATTTGGAAGCTCCAAGCAGGCGGCCCAGAGAACCGACGCTATGGGATACAGGTCGGAGTGAACTCACAGCAGAGTGCCCACATCATGAAACTGTGAGCAACCCAGCCGTTGGGACCTCAGAACCGAAGGCCCACATGGCCATGAGGATGGGAACCTGGCAGGAGTGTACTCGCACCACTGGGGGCACATCAGAAAATGTGTGGAGCCCAACACTTAGGTCCTGACAACATAGGGCCCTCATCACCGAGGGGAGGAGGACCCAGCATGCTCCAACTGCAACCAGAGGGCCCACGTGTCCAAGGCGACGTGTGCAAGCCAGGCAGGAGTGACCTCAGAGCAGAGGGCCTACCTCCAAGAAGGGTGAGGAATCCAGCCAGGATCAGACTCTCAGCAGAGGGCCCACATCACCAAGGGGATGGGAACCAGGCAGGAGTGTCCTCACACCAGTGGGGCCACATCATTAAAGGTGACGCAACCGGCACATGTGGCCTCAAACCAGAGTACCTACATCACCAAGGGGCTGGGAGTGACACAGGCAAGAGGAGCCTCACAACACAGGGGCCAAAGAATAAAAAAGGTGAGGAATCCAGCAGTTGGAAACTCGCAGCAAGCAGCCCATAGCACAGAGGCCATGGGATCTAGGTCTGAGTGAACTAACACCAGAAAGCCAACATCATGAAACTGTGAGCACCACAGCCGTTGGGACCTCAGAGCTGAAGGCCCACATCCCCATGGGGATGGGAACATGGCAGGAGTGTCCTAGCACCACTTAGCACGTATCAGAAAATGTGGGTACCCAGCAGTTATGGCCTGACGCCAGAGGGCACTCATGACCGAGTGGAGGAGGCTCCCAGCAGACTCCAACTGCCACCAAAGGGCCGACATCATCAAGGTGGGGTGTGCCAGCCAGGCAGGAGTGACCTCAGAGCAGAGGGCCCACCTCACAGAATTGTGAGCATCCCAACAAATATCAGACTCACCAGAGGGCTCACATCACCAAGGGGTTGGAAACCAAGCAGGAGTGTTCTCACAGCAGTGGACCCATATCAACAAAAGGTGAGGGACCCAGGACATGTGGCCTCAAACAAGGGGACACACATCACGAAGGGGCTGGGAGTGAGGCATGCAGGAGGAGACTCACAACAGAGGGCCCATAGAATAAAAAAGGTGAGGAAACCAGAATTTGGAACCTCCAAGCAGGTGGCCGAGAGCACCGACGTTATGGGATACAGGCCGGAGTGAACTCACAGCAGAGGGCCCACATCCTGAAACTATGAGCAACCCAGACATTTGGACCACAGAGCAGAAGGCCCACATCCCCATGGGGATGGGAACCTGGCAGGAGTCTCACTGCACCAGTGGGCACACATCAGAAAATGTGGGGAGCCCAGCAGTTAGGGTCTGACGCAAGAGGGCCCTCATCACCGAGGGGAGTAGGGACCCAGCAGGCTCCAACTGCTACCAGAGGGCCGACGTTGCCAAGGCAGGGTGCGCCAGCAGGCAGGAGTGACCTCAGAGCAGAGGGCCCACCTCACAGAAGTATGAGGAACCCAACTAGGATCAAACTCTCACCAGTGGGCCCACATCACCAAGTGGATGGGAACCAGGCAGGAGTGTCCTCACACCAGTGGGGCCACGTCAGCGAAAGGTGAGGAACCCAGCACACGTGGCCTCAAACCAGAGGACACACATCAAGGAGGGGCTGGGAGTGAGGCAGGCAGGAGGATCCTCAAAGCAGAGGGCCCATGGAATAAAAAAGTTGAGCAATCCGGCAAATGGAACCCCCCAGCAGGCAGCCAGGAGCAGCGAGGCTATGGGATCCAAGCCTGAGTGAACTCACACCAGAGGGCCCACATCCTGACACTGTGAGCAACCCAGACATTGGTACCTCTGAGCAGAAGTTCCACATCCCCATGGGGATGGGAACCTGGCAGGAGTGTCATCACAGCAGTGGGCGCACATCAGAAAATGTGGGGAGCCCAGCACTTAGGGCCTGACGTCAGAGGGCCCTCATCACCAAGGGGAGGAGGCACCCAGCACGCTCCAACTGCAACCAGAGGGCACATGTGGTCAAGGCGAAATGTGCCAGCCAGGCAGTAGTGACGTCACAGCAGAGGGCCCATCTCCCATAAGTGTGAGGAATCCAGGCAGGATCAGACTCTCACCAGAGGGCCCACATCACCAAGGGGTTGGGAACCAGGCAGGAGTGTCCTCACACCAGTGGGGTCACATCACTAAAAGGTGAGGCAACCGGCACATGTGGCCTCAAACCAGAGGACCTACATCAACAAGGGGCTCGCAGTGAGTCAGGCAGGAGGAGCCTCACAACACAGGGACCGAAGTACAAAAATGGTGAGGAATCCTGCAGTTGGAACCTCCTAGGAGGCGGCCACGAGCAGCGAGGCTATGGGATCCAGGCCTGAGTGAACTCACAACAGAGGGCCCTCATCATGAAACTGTGAGCAACACAGCCGTTGGGACCTCAGAGCTGAAGGCCCACATTCCCATGTGGTTGGGAACCTGGCAGGAGTGTACTCGCACCACAGGGCATACATCAGAAAATTTGGGAGCCCAGGAGTTACGGTCTGACGCCAGAGGGCCCTCATTACCGAGGGGAGGAGACTCCAAGCAGGCACCAACTCACAACTGAGGGCACACCTCGCCAAGGTAACGTTTGCCAGCCAGGCAGGAGTGACCTCACAGCAGAGGGCCTACCTCACAGAAGGGTAAGCAACCCAGCCAGGATAAAACTCTCACCAGAGGGTCCACATCACCAAGGGGATCGGAACCAGGCAGGACTGTCCTCACACCAGTGTGTTCACATCATAGAAAGGTGAGGAACCCAGCACATGTGGCCTAAAGCAGAGGACCCACATGTCCAAGAGCCTTGGAGTGAGGCAGGCAGGAGTAGCCACACAACACAGGGCCCATAGAATAAAAAAGGTGAGGAAACCGGCAGTAGGAACCTGCCAGCAGGCACCCCAGAGGACTGAGACTATGGGATCCAGGACACAGTGAACTCACAGCAGAGAGCCACATCATGAAACTGTGAGCAACCCAGATGTTGGGACCTCAGAGCACAAGGCCCACATCCCCATAGGGATGGGAACCTGGCAGGAGTGTCCTCGCACCACTTAGCATGTATCAGAAAATGTAGGTACCCAGCAGTTAGGGCCTGACGCCAGAGGGCCCTCATCACTGAGGGAAGGAGGCTCTCAACAGGCTCCAACTGCCACCAGAGTGCCGAAGTCGCCAAGAAGGTGTGTACAAGCCAGGCAGGAGTGACCTCAGAGCAGAGGGCCCACCTCACAGAAGTGTGAGGAACACAATCAGGATCAGACCCTCACCAGAGGGCCCACATCACTAAGGGGATGCGAACCAGGAAGGAGTGTCCTCACACCAGAGGGGCCACATCAGCTAAAGGTGAGGAACCCAGCACATGTGGCCTCAAACAAGGGGACACACATCACGAAGGGGCTGAGAGTGAGGCATGCAGGACGAGACTCACAACAGAGGGCCCATAGAATAAAAAAGGTGAGGAAACCAGAATTTGGAACCTCCAAGCAGGTGGCCGAGAGCACCGACGTTATGGGATACAGGCCGGAGTGAACTCACAGCAGAGGGCCCACATCCTGAAACTATGAGCAACCCAGACATTTGGACCACAGAGCAGAAGGCCCACATGCCCACGGGGATGGGAACCTGGCAGGCGTCTCACTGCACTAGTGCGCACACATCAGAAAAAGTGGGGAGCCCAGCAGTTAGGGCCTGACGCAAGAGGGCGCTCATCACCGAGGGGAGTAGTGACCCAGCAGGCTCCAACTGCTACCAGAGGGCCGACGTTGCCAAGGCAGCGTGCGCCAGCAGGCAGGAGTTACCTCAGAGCAGAGGGCCCACCTCACAGAAGTATGAGGGACCCAACTAGGATCAAACTCTCACCAGTGGGCCCACATCACCAAGTGGATGGGAGCCAGGTAGGAGTGTCCTCACACCAGTGGGGCCACATCAGCGAAAGGTGAGGAACCCAGCACACGTGGCCTCAAACCAGAGGACACACATGAACGAGGGCCTGGGAGTGAGGCAGGCAGGAGGAGCCTCAAAGCAGAGGGCCCATGGAATAAAAAAGTTGAGGAATCCGGCAAATGGAACCCCCCAGCAGGCAGCCAGGAGCAGCGAGGCTATGGGATCCAAGCCTGAGTGAACTCACACCAGAGGGCCCACATCCTGACACTGTGAGCAACCCAGACATTGGTACCTCTGAGCAGAAGTTCCACATCCCCATGGGGATGGGAACCTGGCAGGAGTGTCATCACACCAGTGGGCGCACATCAGAAAATGTGGGGAGACCAGCACTTAGGGCCTGACGTCAGAGGGCCCTCATCACAAAGGGGAGGAGGCACCCAGCACGCTCCAACTGCAACCGGAGGGCACATGTGGTCAAGGCGAAATGTGCCAGCCAGGCAGTAGTGACCTCACAGCAGAGGGCCCATCTCCCATAAGTGTGAGGAATCCAGCCAGGATCAGACTCTCACCAGAGGGCCCACATCACCAAGGGGATGGGAACCAGGCAGGAGTGTCCTCACACCAGTGGGGCCACATCACTAAAAGGTGAGGCAACCGGCACATGTGGCCTGAAACCAGAGGACCTACATCAACAAGGGGCTCGCAATGATGTAGGCAGGAGGAGCCTCACAACACAGGGACCGAAGAATAAAAATGGTGAGGAATTCTGCAGTTGGAACCTCCCAGCAGGCCACCCAGAGCACAGAGGCTATGGGATCTAGGCCTGTGTGAACTAACACCAGGGAGCTAACATCATGAAACTGTGAGCAACCCAGGCGTTGGGACAAGACAACAGAAGGCACACGTCCTCATGAGGATGGGAAACTTACAGGTGTGTCCTGGCATCACTAGGCTCACAGCACAAAAACATGTGGAGCCCAGCAGTTAGAGCCTGACGCCAGAGGGCCCTCATCACATAGGAGAGGAGGTTCCCAGCAGGCTCCAACTGCCACCAGAGGGCCGACCTCACCAAGGCAACGGGAGCAAGCAAGGCAGGAATTACCTCACAAAGAGGGCCAACCTCACAGAAGGGTGAGGAACCCAGCCAGGATCAGACTCTCACCAGAGGTCCCACATCACCAAGGGGATGGGAACCAGGCAGGTGTGTCCTCACACCAGTGGGGCCACATCACTTAAATGTGAGGCAACCGGCACATGTGGCCTCAAACCAGAGGACATACATCAACAAGGGGCTTGCAATGATGTAGGCAGGAGGAGCCCCACAACACAGGGACCGAAAAATAAAAGTGGTGAGGAATCCTGTAGTTGGAACCTCCCAGCAGGCGGCCCAGAGCACAGAGGCTATGGGATCTAGGCCTGTGTGAACTTACAACAGGGAGCTAACATCATGAAACTGTGAGCAACCCAGGCGTTGGGACAAGACAACAGAAGGCACACGTCCACATGGGGATGGGAACCTTACAGGAGTGTCCTGGCATCACTGGGCTCACAGCACATAAACGTGGGGAGCCAGCAGTTAGAGCCTGATGCCAGAGGGCCCTCATCACATAGGAGAGGAAGTTCTCAGCAGACTCCAACTGCCACCAGAGGGCCGACGTCACCAAGGCAACGGGAGCAAGCAAGGCAGGAATTACCTCACAGAGAGGGACAACCTCATAGAAGGGTGAGGAACCCAGCCAGGATCACATTCTCACCAGATGTCCCACAACATAAGGGGATAGGAACTAAGCAGGAGTGTCCTCACACCAGTGGGGCCACATTATCGAAAGGAGAGGAACCCAGCACACGTGGCCTCAAACATGAGGACAAACATCACCAAGAGGCTGGGAGTGAGGCAGGCAGGAGGAGCCTCAAAACTGAGGGCCCATAGAATAAAAAAGGTGAGGAATCCTGCAGTTGGAATCTCCCAGCAGGCGTCAAGGAGCAGTGAGGCTATGGGATCCCGTCCGCTATGAACTCACAACAGAGGGACCTCATCATGAAACTGTGAGCAACCCAGCCGTTGGGACCACAGAGCAGAAGGCTCACATTCCCATGAGGCTGGGAACCTGGCAGGAGTGTACTCACACCACAGGGCATATATCAGAAAATTTTGGGAGCCCAGGAGTTAGGACCTGACGCCAGAGGGCCCTCATTACCCAGGGGAGAAGACTCCCAGCAGGCACCAACTCCCAAATGAGGGCCCACGTCGCCAAGATGCCGTGTGCCAGCCAGGCACGAGTGACCTCACAGCAGAGGGCCTACGTCACAGAAGGGTGAGGAACCCAGCCAGTATAAGACTCTCACCAGAGTGCCCACATCACCAAGGGGATCGGAAAGAGGCAGGAGTGTCCTCACACCAGTGTGGCCAAAGCATAGAAAGGTGAGGAACCCAGAACATGTGGCCTAAACCAGAGGACCCACATCTCCAAGGGGCTCGGAGTGAGGCAGGCAGGAGTAGCCTCACAACACAGGGCCCATAGCATAAAAAATGTGAGGAATCCAGTAGTTGGAACCTCCCAGCAGGTGGCCCAGAGCACAGAGTCTATGGGATCCAGGCCACAGTGAACTCACAGCAGAAGGCCCACATCGTGAAACTGTGAGCATCCCAGCCATTGGGACCTCAGAGCAGAAGGCCCACATCCCCATGAGGATGGGAATTTGGCAGGAGTGTACTCGCACCACTGGGCGCACATCAGAAAATGTGTGGAGCCCAGCACTTAGGTCCTGACAACATAGGGCCCTCATCACCGAGGGGACGAGGACCCAGCATGCTCCAACTGCAACCAGAGGGCCCACGTGTCCAAGGCGATGTGTGAAAGCCAGGCAGGAGTGACCTCAGAGCAGAGGGCCTACCTCCCAGAAGGGTGAGGAATCCAGCCAGGATCAGACTCACAGCAGAGGACCCATATCACCAAGGGGATGGGAACCAGGCAGGAGTGTCCTCACACCAGTGGGGCCACGTCACTAAAAGCTGAGGAGAGCGGCACATGTGGCCTCCAACCAGAGTACCTACATCAGCAAGGGGCTGGGAGTGACGCAGGAAGAGGAGCCTCACAACACAGGGGCCAAAGAATAAAAAAGGTGAGGAATCCAGCAGTTGGAAACTGCCAGCAAGCAGCCCACAGCACAGAGACCCTGGGATCTAGGTCTGAGTGAACTAACACCAGAAAGTCAACATCATGAAACTGTGAGCACCACAGCTGTTGGGACCTCAGAGCTGAAGGCCACATCCCCATGGGGATGGGAACTTGGCAGGAGTGTCCTAGCACCACTTCGCGCGTATCAGAAAATGTGGGTACCCAGCAGTTATGGCCTGACGCCAGAGGGCACTCATGACCGAGTGGAGGAGGCTCCCAGCAGGTTCCAACTGCCACCAAAGGGCCGACATCACCAAGGTGGGGTGTGCCAGCCAGACAGGAGTGACCTCAGAGCAGAGGGCCCACCTCACAAAATTTTGAGCATCCCAACAAATATCAAACTCACCAGAGGGTCCACAAGACCAAGGGGATGGAAACCAGGCAGGAGTGTTCTCACACCAGTGGACCCACATCAACGAAAGGTGAGGGACCCAGGACACGTGGCCTCAAACTAGTGAACACACATCACCAAAGGGCTTGGTGTGAGGCAGGCAGGAGGAGCCTCAAAATAGAGGGCCCATAGAATAAAAAAGTTGAGGAATCCCTCAGCTGGCAACTCCTAGCAGGCGGCCAGGAGCAGCGAGGCTATGGGATCCAGGCCTGAGTGAACTCACAACAGAGGGCCCTCATCATGAAACTGTGAGCAACCCAGCCGTTGGGACCTCAGAACAGAAGGCCCACATGCCCATGGGGATGGGAAAATGGCAGGAGTGTCCTCGCACCACTGGGAGCACATCAGAAAATTTTTGGAACCCAGGAGTTAGGGCCTGAAGCCCGAGTGCCCTCCGTATCAAGCGGAGTAGACCCACAGCACGCACCAACTGCCAACTGAGGGCCCACGTCGCCAAGGTGACGTGTGCCAGACAGGCAGGATTTACCTCACGGCAGAGGGCCCACCTCACAGAAGGTTGAGGAACGCAGCCAGGATCAGACTCTCACCAGAGGGCCCACATCACCAAGGGGATGGGAACCAGGCAGGAGTGTCCTCACACCAGTGGGGCCACATCAGCGAAAGATGTGGAACCCAGCGCATGTGGCCTCATACAATGGGACACACATCAAGAAGGGGATGGGAGTGAGACATGCAGTAGGAGACTCACAAGCGAGGGCCTATAGAATAAAAAAGGTGAGGAATCCAGCATTTGGAAGCTCCAAGCAGGCGGCCCAGAGAACCGACGCTATGGGATACAGGTCGGAGTGAACTCACAGCAGAGTGCCCACATCATGAAACTGTGAGCAACCCAGCCGTTGGGACCTCAGAACCGAAGGCCCACATGTCCATGAGGATGGGAACCTGGCAGGAGTGTACTCGCACCACTGGGGGCACATCAGAAAATGTGTGGAGCCCAGCACTTAGGTCCTGACAACATAGGGCCCTCATCACCGAGGGGAGGAGGACCCAGCATGCTCCAACTGCAACCAGAGGGCCCACGTGTCCAAGGCGACGTGTGCAAGCCAGGCAGGAGTGACCTCAGAGCAGAGGGCCTACCGCCCAGAAGGGTGAGGAATCCAGCCAGGATCAGACTCTCAGCAGAGGGCCCACATCACCAAGGGGATGGGAACCAGGCAGGAGTGTCCTCACACCAGTGGGGCCACATCATTAAAGGTGACGCAACCGGCACATGTGGCCTCAAACCAGAGTACCTACATCACCAAGGGGCTGGGAGTGACACAGGCAAGAGGAGCCTCACAACACAGGGGCCAAAGAATAAAAAAGGTGAGGAATCCAGCAGTTGGAAACTCGCAGCAAGCAGCCCATAGCACAGAGGCCATGGGATCTAGGTCTGAGTGAACTAACACCAGAAAGCCAACATCATGAAACTGTGAGCACCACAGCCGTTGGGACCTCAGAGCTGAAGGCCCACATCCCCATGGGGATGGGAACATGGCAGGAGTGTCCTAGCACCACTTAGCACGTATCAGAAAATGTGGGTACCCAGCAGTTATGGCCTGACGCCAGAGGGCACTCATGACCGAGTGGAGGAGGCTCCCAGCAGACTCCAACTGCCACCAAAGGGCCGACATCATCAAGGTGGGATGTGCCAGCCAGGCAGGAGTGACCTCAGAGCAGAGGGCCCACCTCACAGAATTGTGAGCATCCCAACAAATATCAGACTCACCAGAGGGCTCACATCACCAAGGGGTTGGAAACCAAGCAGGAGTGTTCTCACAGCAGTGGACCCATATCAACGAAAGGTGAGGGACCCAGGACATGTGGCCTCAAACAAGGGGACACACATCACGAAGGGGCTGGGAGTGAGGCATGCAGGAGGAGACTCACAACAGAGGGCCCATAGAATAAAAAAGGTGAGGAAACCAGAATTTGGAACCTCCAAGCAGGTGGCCGAGAGCACCGACGTTATGGGATACAGGCCGGAGTGAACTCACAGCAGAGGGCCCACATCCTGAAACTATGAGCAACCCAGACATTTGGACCACAGAGCAGAAGGCCCACATCCCCATGGGGATGGGAACCTGGCAGGAGTCTCACTGCACCAGTGGGCACACATCAGAAAATGTGGGGAGCCCAGCAGTTAGGGTCTGACGCAAGAGGGCCCTCATCACCGAGGGGAGTAGGGACCCAGCAGGCTCCAACTGCTACCAGAGGGCCGACGTTGCCAAGGCAGGGTGCGCCAGCAGGCAGGAGTGACCTCAGAGCAGAGGGCCCACCTCACAGAAGTATGAGGAACCCAACTAGGATCAAACTCTCACCAGTGGGCCCACATCACCAAGTGGATGGGAACCAGGCAGGAGTGTCCTCACACCAGTGGGGCCACATCAGCGAAAGGTGAGGAACCCAGCACACGTGGCCTCAAACCAGAGGACACACATCAAGGAGGGGCTGGGAGTGAGGCAGGCAGGAGGATCCTCAAAGCAGAGGGCCCATGGAATAAAAAAGTTGAGCAATCCGGCAAATGGAACCCCCCAGCAGGCAGCCAGGAGCAGCGAGGCTATGGGATCCAAGCCTGAGTGAACTCACACCAGAGGGCCCACATCCTGACACTGTGAGCAACCCAGACATTGGTACCTCTGAGCAGAAGTTCCACATCCCCTTGGGGATGGGAACCTGGCAGGAGTGTCATCACAGCAGTGGGCGCACATCAGAAAATGTGGGGAGCCCAGCACTTAGGGCCTGACGTCAGAGGGCCCTCATCACCAAGGGGAGGAGGCACCCAGCACGCTCCAACTGCAACCAGAGGGCACATGTGGTCAAGGCGAAATGTGCCAGCCAGGCAGTAGTGACGTCACAGCAGAGGGCCCATCTCCCATAAGTGTGAGGAATCCAGGCAGGATCAGACTCTCACCAGAGGGCCCACATCACCAAGGGGTTGGGAACCAGGCAGGAGTGTCCTCACACCAGTGGGGTCACATCACTAAAAGGTGAGGCAACCGGCACATGTGGCCTCAAACCAGAGGACCTACATCAACAAGGGGCTCGCAGTGAGTCAGGCAGGAGGAGCCTCACAACACAGGGACCGAAGTACAAAAATGGTGAGGAATCCTGCAGTTGGAACCTCCTAGGAGGCGGCCACGAGCAGCGAGGCTATGGGATCCAGGCCTGAGTGAACTCACAACAGAGGGCCCTCATCATGAAACTGTGAGCAACACAGCCGTTGGGACCTCAGAGCTGAAGGCCCACATTCCCATGTGGTTGGGAACCTGGCAGGAGTGTACTCGCACCACAGGGCATACATCAGAAAATTTGGGAGCCCAGGAGTTACGGTCTGACGCCAGAGGGCCCTCATTACCGAGGGGAGGAGACTCCAAGCAGGCACCAACTCACAACTGAGGGCACACCTCGCCAAGGTAACGTTTGCCAGCCAGGCAGGAGTGACCTCACAGCAGAGGGCCTACCTCACAGAAGGGTAAGGAACCCAGCCAGGATAAAACTCTCACCAGAGGGTCCACATCACCAAGGGGATCGGAACCAGGCAGGACTGTCCTCACACCAGTGTGTTCACATCATAGAAAGGTGAGGAACCCAGCACATGTGGCCTAAAGCAGAGGACCCACATGTCCAAGAGCCTTGGAGTGAGGCAGGCAGGAGTAGCCACACAACACAGGGCCCATAGAATAAAAAAGGTGAGGAAAACGGCAGTAGGAACCTGCCAGCAGGCACCCCAGAGGACTGAGACTATGGGATCCAGGACACAGTGAACTCACAGCAGAGAGCCACATCATGAAACTGTGAGCAACCCAGATGTTGGGACCTCAGAGCACAAGGCCCACATCCCCATAGGGATGGGAACCTGGCAGGAGTGTCCTCGCACCACTTAGCATGTATCAGAAAATGTAGGTACCCAGCAGTTAGGGCCTGACGCCAGAGGGCCCTCATCACCGAGGGAAGGAGGCTCTCAACAGGCTCCAACTGCCACCAGAGTGCCGAAGTCGCCAAGAAGGTGTGTACAAGCCAGGCAGGAGTGACCTCAGAGCAGAGGGCCCACCTCACAGAAGTGTGAGGAACACAATCAGGATCAGACCCTCACCAGAGGGCCCACATCACTAAGGGGATGCGAACCAGGAAGGAGTGTCCTCACACCAGAGGGGCCACATCAGCTAAAGGTGAGGAACCCAGCATATGTGGCCTCAAACAAGGGGACACACATCACGAAGGGGCTGAGAGTGAGGCATGCAGGACGAGACTCACAACAGAGGGCCCATAGAATAAAAAAGGTGAGGAAACCAGAATTTGGAACCTCCAAGCAGGTGGCCGAGAGCACCGACGTTATGGGATACAGGCCGGAGTGAACTCACAGCAGAGGGCCCACATCCTGAAACTATGAGCAACCCAGACATTTGGACCACAGAGCAGAAGGCCCACATGCCCACGGGGATGGGAACCTGGCAGGCGTCTCACTGCACTAGTGGGCACACATCAGAAAAAGTGGGGAGCCCAGCAGTTAGGGCCTGACGCAAGAGGGCGCTCATCACCGAGGGGAGTAGTGACCCAGCAGGCTCCAACTGCTACCAGAGGGCCGAAGTTGCCAAGGCAGGGTGCGCCAGCAGGCAGGAGTGACCTCAGAGCAGAGGGCCCACCTCACAGAAGTATGAGGAACCCAACTAGGATCAAACTCTCACCAGTGGGCCCACATCACCAAGTGGATGGGAGCCAGGCAGGAGTGTCCTCACACCAGTGGGGCCACATCAGCGAAAGGTGAGGAACCCAGCACACGTGGCCTCAAACCAGAGGACACACATCAACGAGGGGCTGGGAGTGAGGCAGGCAGGAGGAGCCTCAAAGCAGAGGGCCCATGGAATAAAAAAGTTGAGCAATCCGGCAAATGGAACCCCCCAGCAGGCAGCCAGGAGCAGCGAGGCTATGGGATCCAAGCCTGAGTGAACTCACACCAGAGGGCCCACATCCTGACACTGTGAGCAACCCAGACATTGGTACATCTGAGCAGAAGTTCCACATCCCCATGGGGATGGGAACCTGGCAGGAGTGTCATCACACCAGTGGGCGCACATCAGAAAATGTGGGGAGCCCAGCACTTAGGGCCTGACGTCAGAGGGCCCTCATCACCAAGGGGAGGAGGCACCCAGCACGCTCCAACTGCAACCGGAGGGCACATGTGGTCAAGGCGAAATGTGTCAGCCAGGCAGTAGTGACCTCACAGCAGAGGGCCCATCTCCCATAAGTGTGAGGAATCCAGCCAGGATCAGACTCTCACCAGAGGGCCCACATCACCAAGGGGATGGGAACCAGGCAGGAGTGTCCTCACACCAGTGGGGCCACATCACTAAAAGGTGAGGCAACCGGCACATGTGGCCTGAAACCAGAGGACCTACATCAACAAGGGGCTCGCAATGATGTAGGCAGGAGGAGCCTCACAACACAGGGACCGAAGAAAAAAATGGTGAGGAATTCTGCAGTTGGAACCTCCCAGCAGGCCACCCAGAGCACAGAGGCTATGGGATCTAGGCCTGTGTGAACTAACACCAGGGAGCTAACATCATGAAACTGTGAGCAACCCAGGCGTTGGGACAAGACAACAGAAGGCACACGTCCTCATGGGGATGGGAAACTTACAGGAGTGTCCTGGCATCACTACGCTCACAGCACAAAAACATGCGGAGCCCAGCAGTTAGAGCCTGACGCCAGAGGGCCCTCATCACATAGGAGAGGAGGTTCCCAGCAGGCTCCAACTGCCACCAGAGGGCCGACATCACCAAGGCAACGGGAGCAAGCAAGGCAGGAATTACCTCACAAAGAGGGCCAACCTCACAGAAGGGTGAGGAACCCAGCCAGGATCAGACTCTCACCAGAGGTCCCACATCACCAAGGGGATGGGAACCAGGCAGGAGTGTCCTCACACCAGTGGGGCCACATCACTTAAATGTGAGGCAACCGGCACATGTGGCCTCAAACCAGAGGACCTACATCAACAAGGGGCTTGCAATGATGTAGGCAGGAGGAGCCTCACAACACAGGGACCGAAAAATAAAAGTGGTGAGGAATCCTGCAGTTGGAACCTCCCAGCAGGCGGCCCAGAGCACAGAGGCTATGGGATCTAGGCCTGTGTGAACTTACAACAGGGAGCTAACATCATGAAACTGTGAGCAACCCAGGCGTTGGGACAAGACAACAGAAGGCACACGTCCACATGGGGATGGGAACCTTACAGGAGTGTCCTGGCATCACTGGGCTCACAGCACATAAACGTGGGGAGCCAGCAGTTAGAGCCTGATGCCAGAGGGCCCTCATCACATAGGAGAGGAAGTTCTCAGCAGGCTCCAACTGCCACCAGAGGGCCGACGTCACCAAGGCAACGGGAGCAAGCAAGGCAGGAATTACCTCACAGAGAGGGCCAACCTCATAGAAGGGTATGGAACCCAGCCAGGATCACATTCTCACCAGATGTCTCACAACACAAGGGGATAGGAACTAAGCAGGAGTGTCCTCACACCAGTGGGGCCACATTATCGAAAGGAGAGGAACCCAGCACACGTGGCCTCAAACATGAGGACAAACATCACCAAGAGGCTGGGAGTGAGGCAGGCAGGAGGAGCCTCAAAACTGAGGGCCCATAGAATAAAAAAGGTGAGGAATCCTGCAGTTGGAATCTCCCAGCAGGCGTCAAGGAGCAGTGAGGCTATGGGATCCCGTCCGCTATGAACTCACAACAGAGGGACCTCATCATGAAACTGTGAGCAACCCAGCCGTTGGGACCACAGAGCAGAAGGCTCACATTCCCATGAGGTTGGGAACCTGGCAGGAGTGTACTCACACCACAGGGCATATATCAGAAAATTTTGGGAGCCCAGGAGTTAGGACCTGACGCCAGAGGGCCCTCATTACCCAGGGGAGAAGACTCCCAGCAGGCACCAACTCCCAAATGAGGGCCCACGTCGCCAAGATGCCGTGCGCCAGCCAGGCACGAGTGACCTCACAGCAGAGGGCCTACGTCACAGAAGGGTGAGGAACCCAGCCAGTATAAGACTCTCACCAGAGTGCCCACATCACCAAGGGGATCGGAAAGAGGCAGGAGTGTCCTCACACCAGTGTGGCCAAAGCATAGAAAGGTGAGGAACCCAGAACATGTGGCCTAAACCAGAGGACCCACATCTCCAAGGGGCTCGGAGTGAGGCAGGCAGGAGTAGCCTCACAACACAGGGCCCATAGCATAAAAAATGTGAGGAATCCAGTAGTTGGAACCTCCCAGCAGGTGGCCCAGAGCACAGAGTCTATGGGATCCAGGCCACAGTGAACTCACAGCAGAAGGCCCACATCGTGAAACTGTGAGCATCCCAGCCATTGGGACCTCAGAGCAGAAGGCCCACATCCCCATGAGGATGGGAATTTGGCAGGAGTGTACTCGCACCACTGGGCGCACATCAGAAAATGTGTGGAGCCCAGCACTTAGGTCCTGACAACATAGGGCCCTCATCACCGAGGGGAGGAGGACCCAGCATGCTCCAACTGCAACCAGAGGGCCCACGTGTCCAAGGCGATGTGTGAAAGCCAGGCAGGAGTGACCTCAGAGCAGAGGGCCTACCTCCCAGAAGGGTGAGGAATCCAGCCAGGATCAGACTCACAGCAGAGGACCCATATCACCAAGGGGATGGGAACCAGGCAGGAGTGTCCTCACACCAGTGGGGCCACATCACTAAAAGCTGAGGAGAGCGGCACATGTGGCCTCAAACCAGAGTACCTACATCAGCAAGGGGCTGGGAGTGACGCAGGAAGAGGAGCCTCACAACACAGGGGCCAAAGAATAAAAAAGGTGAGGAATCCAGCAGTTGGAAACTGCCAGCAAGCAGCCCACAGCACAGAGGCCCTGGGATCTAGGTCTGAGTGAACTAACACCAGAAAGTCAACATCATGAAACTGTGAGCACCACAGCTGTTGGGACCTCAGAGCTGAAGGCCACATCCCCATGGGGATGGGAACTTGGCAGGAGTGTCCTAGCACCACTTAGCGTGTATCAGAAAATGTGGGTACCCAGCAGTTATGGCCTGACGCCAGAGGGCACTCATGACCGAGTGGAGGAGGCTCCCAGAAGGTTCCAACTGCCACCAAAGGGCCGACATCACCAAGGTGGGGTGTGCCAGCCAGACAGGAGTGACCTCAGAGCAGAGGGCCCACCTCACAAAATTTTGAGCATCCCAACAAATATCAAACTCACCAGAGGGTCCACAAGACCAAGGGGATGGAAACCAGGCAGGAGTGTTCTCACACCAGTGGACCCACATCAACGAAAGGTGAGGGACCCAGGACACGTGGCCTCAAACTAGTGAACACACATCACCAAAGGGCTTGGTGTGAGGCAGGCAGGAGGAGCCTCAAAATAGAGGGCCCATAGAATAAAAAAGTTGAGGAATCCCTCAGCTGGCAACTCCTAGCAGGCGGCCAGGAGCAGCGAGGCTATGGGATCCAGGCCTGAGTGAACTCACAACAGAGGGCCCTCATCATGAAACTGTGAGCAACCCAGCCGTTGGGACCTCAGAACAGAAGGCCCACATGCCCATGGGGATGGGAAAATGGCAGGAGTGTCCTCGCACCACTGGGAGCACATCAGAAAACTTTTGGAACCCAGGAGTTAGGGCCTGAAGCCCGAGTGCCCTCCTTACCAAGCGGAGTAGACCCACAGCACGCACCAACTGCCAACTGAGGGCCCACGTCGCCAAGGTGACGTGTGCCAGACAGGCAGGATTTACCTCACGGCAGAGGGCCCACCTCACAGAAGGTTGAGGAACGCAGCCAGGATCAGACTCTCACCAGAGGGCCCACATCACCAAGGGGATGGGAACCAGGCAGGAGTGTCCTCACACCAGTGGGGCCACATCAGCGAAAGATGTGGAACCCAGCGCATGTGGCCTCATACAATGGGACACACATCAAGAAGGGGATGGGAGTGAGACATGCAGTAGGAGACTCACAAGCGAGGGCCTATAGAATAAAAAAGGTGAGGAATCCAGCATTTGGAAGCTCCAAGCAGGCGGCCCAGAGAACCGACGCTATGGGATACAGGTCGGAGTGAACTCACAGCAGAGTGCCCACATCATGAAACTGTGAGCAACCCAGCCGTTGGGACCTCAGAACCGAAGGCCCACATGTCCATGAGGATGGGAACCTGGCAGGAGTGTACTCGCACCACTGGGGGCACATCAGAAAATGTGTGGAGCCCAGCACTTAGGTCCTGACAACATAGGGCCCTCATCACCGAGGGGAGGAGGACCCAGCATGCTCCAACTGCAACCAGAGGGCCCACGTGTCCAAGGCGACGTGTGCAAGCCAGGCAGGAGTGACCTCAGAGCAGAGGGCCTACCGCCCAGAAGGGTGAGGAATCCAGCCAGGATCAGACTCTCAGCAGAGGGCCCACATCACCAAGGGGATGGGAACCAGGCAGGAGTGTCCTCACACCAGTGGGGCCACATCATTAAAGGTGACGCAACCGGCACATGTGGCCTCAAACCAGAGTACCTACATCACCAAGGGGCTGGGAGTGACACAGGCAAGAGGAGCCTCACAACACAGGGGCCAAAGAATAAAAAAGGTGAGGAATCCAGCAGTTGGAAACTCCCAGCAAGCAGCCCACAGCACAGAGGCCATGGGATCTAGGTCTGAGTGAACTAACACCAGAAAGCCAACATCATGAAACTGTGAGCACCACAGCCGTTGGGACCTCAGAGCTGAAGGCCCACATCCCCATGGGGATGGGAACATGGCAGGAGTGTCCTAGCACCACTTAGCACGTATCAGAAAATGTGGGTACCCAACAGTTATGGCCTGACGCCAGAGGGCACTCATGACCGAGTGGAGGAGGCTCCCAGCAGACTCCAACTGCCACCAAAGGGCCGACATCATCAAGGTGGGGTGTGCCAGCCAGGCAGGAGTGACCTCAGAGCAGAGGGCCCACCTCACAGAATTGTGAGCATCCCAACAAATATCAGACTCACCAGAGGGCTCACATCACCAAGGGGTTGGAAACCAAGCAGGAGTGTTCTCACAGCAGTGGACCCATATCAACGAAAGGTGAGGGACCCAGGACATGTGGCCTCAAACAAGGGGACACACATCACGAAGGGGCTGGGAGTGAGGCATGCAGGAGGAGACTCACAACAGAGGGCCCATAGAATAAAAAAGGTGAGGAAACCAGAATTTGGAACCTCCAAGCAGGTGGCCGAGAGCACCGACGTTATGGGATACAGGCCGGAGTGAACTCACAGCAGAGGGCCCACATCCTGAAACTATGAGCAACCCAGACATTTGGACCACAGAGCAGAAGGCCCACATCCCCATGGGGATGGGAACCTGGCAGGAGTCTCACTGCACCAGTGGGCACACATCAGAAAATGTGGGGAGCCCAGCAGTTAGGGCCTGACGCAAGAGGGCCCTCATCACCGAGGGGAGTAGGGACCCAGCAGGCTCCAACTGCTACCAGAGGGCCGACGTTGCCAAGGCAGGGTGCGCCAGCAGGCAGGAGTGACCTCAGAGCAGAGGGCCCACCTCACAGAAGTATGAGGAACCCAACTAGGATCAAACTCTCACCAGTGGGCCCACATCACCAAGTGGATGGGAACCAGGCAGGAGTGTCCTCACACCAGTGGGGCCACGTCAGCGAAAGGTGAGGAACCCAGCACACGTGGCCTCAAACCAGAGGACACACATCAAGGAGGGGCTGGGAGTGAGGCAGGCAGGAGGAGCCTCAAAGCAGAGGGCCCATGGAATAAAAAAGTTGAGCAATCCGGCAAATGGAACCCCCCAGCAGGCAGCCAGGAGCAGCGAGGCTATGGGATCCAAGCCTGAGTGAACTCACACCAGAGGGCCCACATCCTGACACTGTGAGCAACCCAGACATTGGTACCTCTGAGCAGAAGTTCCACATCCCCATGGGGATGGGAACCTGGCAGGAGTGTCATCACAGCAGTGGGCGCACATCAGAAAATGTGGGGAGCCCAGCACTTAGGGCCTGACGTCAGAGGGCCCTCATCACCAAGGGGAGGAGGCACCCAGCACGCTCCAACTGCAACCAGAGGGCACATGTGGTCAAGGCGAAATGTGCCAGCCAGGCAGTAGTGACGTCACAGCAGAGGGCCCATCTCCCATAAGTGTGAGGAATCCAGGCAGGATCAGACTCTCACCAGAGGGCCCACATCACCAAGGGGTTGGGAACCAGGCAGGAGTGTCCTCACACCAGTGGGGTCACATCACTAAAAGGTGAGGCAACCGGCACATGTGGCCTCAAACCAGAGGACCTACATCAACAAGGGGCTCGCAGTGAGTCAGGCAGGAGGAGCCTCACAACACAGGGACCGAAGTACAAAAATGGTGAGGAATCCTGCAGTTGGAACCTCCTAGGAGGCGGCCAGGAGCAGCGAGGCTATGGGATCCAGGCCTGAATGAACTCACAACAGAGGGCCCTCATCATGAAACTGTGAGCAACACAGCCGTTGGGACCTCAGAGCTGAAGGCCCACATTCCCATGTGGTTGGGAACCTGGCAGGAGTGTACTCGCACCACAGGGCATACATCAGAAAATTTGGGAGCCCAGGAGTTACGGTCTGACGCCAGAGGGCCCTCATTACCGAGGGGAGGAGACTCCAAGCAGGCACCAACTCACAACTGAGGGCACACCTCGCCAAGGTAACGTTTGCCAGCCAGGCAGGAGTGACCTCACAGCAGAGGGCCTACCTCACAGAAGGGTAAGCAACCCAGCCAGGATAAAACTCTCACCAGAGGGTCCACATCACCAAGGGGATCGGAACCAGGCAGGACTGTCCTCACACCAGTGTGTTCACATCATAGAAAGGTGAGGAACCCAGCACATGTGGCCTAAAGCAGAGGACCCACATGTCCAAGAGCCTTGGAGTGAGGCAGGCAGGAGTAGCCACACAACACAGGGCCCATAGAATAAAAAAGGTGAGGAAAACGGCAGTAGGAACCTGCCAGCAGGCACCCCAGAGGACTGAGACTATGGGATCCAGGACACAGTGAACTCACAGCAGAGAGCCACATCATGAAACTGTGAGCAACCCAGATGTTGGGACCTCAGAGCACAAGGCCCACATCCCCATAGGGATGGGAACCTGGCAGGAGTGTCCTCGCACCACTTAGCATGTATCAGAAAATGTAGGTACCCAGCAGTTAGGGCCTGACGCCAGAGGGCCCTCATCACCGAGGGAAGGAGGCTCTCAACAGGCTCCAACTGCCACCAGAGTGCCGAAGTCGCCAAGAAGGTGTGTACAAGCCAGGCAGGAGTGACCTCAGAGCAGAGAGCCCACCTCACAGAAGTGTGAGGAACACAATCAGGATCAGACCCTCACCAGAGGGCCCACATCACTAAGGGGATGCGAACCAGGAAGGAGTGTCCTCACACCAGAGGGGCCACATCAGCTAAAGGTGAGGAACCCAGCATATGTGGCCTCAAACAAGGGGACACACATCACGAAGGGGCTGAGAGTGAGGCATGCAGGACGAGACTCACAACAGAGGGCCCATAGAATAAAAAAGGTGAGGAAACCAGAATTTGGAACCTCCAAGCAGGTGGCCGAGAGCACCGACGTTATGGGATACAGGCCGGAGTGAACTCACAGCAGAGGGCCCACATCCTGAAACTATGAGCAACCCAGACATTTGGACCACAGAGCAGAAGGCCCACATGCCCACGGGGATGGGAACCTGGCAGGCGTCTCACTGCACTAGTGGGCACACATCAGAAAAAGTGGGGAGCCCAGCAGTTAGGGCCTGACGCAAGAGGGCGCTCATCACCGAGGGGAGTAGTGACCCAGCAGGCTCCAACTGCTACCAGAGGGCCGACGTTGCCAAGGCAGGGTGCGCCAGCAGGCAGGAGTTACCTCAGAGCAGAGGGCCCACCTCACAGAAGTATGAGGAACCCAACTAGGATCAAACTCTCACCAGTGGGCCCACATCACCAAGTGGATGGGAGCCAGGCAGGAGTGTCCTCACACCAGTGGGGCCACATCAGCGAAAGGTGAGGAACCCAGCACACGTGGCCTCAAACCAGAGGACACACATCAACGAGGGGCTGGGAGTGAGGCAGGCAGGAGGAGCCTCAAAGCAGAGGGCCCATGGAATAAAAAAGTTGAGCAATCCGGCAAATGGAACCCCCCAGCAGGCAGCCAGGAGCAGCGAGGCTATGGGATCCAAGCCTGAGTGAACTCACACCAGAGGGCCCACATCCTGACACTGTGAGCAACCCAGACATTGGTACATCTGAGCAGAAGTTCCACATCCCCATGGGGATGGGAACCTGGCAGGAGTGTCATCACACCAGTGGGCGCACATCAGAAAATGTGGGGAGCCCAGCACTTAGGGCCTGACGTCAGAGGGCCCTCATCACCAAGGGGAGGAGGCACCCAGCACGCTCCAACTGCAACCGGAGGGCACATGTGGTCAAGGCGAAATGTGTCAGCCAGGCAGTAGTGACGTCACAGCAGAGGGCCCATCTCCCATAAGTGTGAGGAATCCAGCCAGGATCAGACTCTCACCAGAGGGCCCACATCACCAAGGGGATGGGAACCAGGCAGGAGTGTCCTCACACCAGTGGGGCCACATCACTAAAAGGTGAGGCAACCGGCACATGTGGCCTGAAACCAGAGGACCTACCTCAACAAGGGGCTCGCAATGATGTAGGCAGGAGGAGCCTCACAACACAGGGACCGAAGAAAAAAATGGTGAGGAATTCTGCAGTTGGAACCTCCCAGCAGGCCACCCAGAGCACAGAGGCTATGGGATCTAGGCCTGTGTGAACTAACACCAGGGAGCTAACATCATGAAACTGTGAGCAACCCAGGCGTTGGGACAAGACAACAGAAGGCACACGTCCTCATGGGGATGGGAAACTTACAGGAGTGTCCTGGCATCACTACGCTCACAGCACAAAAACATGCGGAGCCCAGCAGTTAGAGCCTGACGCCAGAGGGCCCTCATCACATAGGAGAGGAGGTTCCCAGCAGGCTCCAACTGCCACCAGAGGGCCGACATCACCAAGGCAACGGGAGCAAGCAAGGCAGGAATTACCTCACAAAGAGGGCCAACCTCACAGAAGGGTGAGGAACCCAGCCAGGATCAGACTCTCACCAGAGGTCCCACATCACCAAGGGGATGGGAACCAGGCAGGAGTGTCCTCACACCAGTGGGGCCACATCACTTAAATGTGAGGCAACCGGCACATGTGGCCTCAAACCAGAGGACCTACATCAACAAGGGGCTTGCAATGATGTAGGCAGGAGGAGCCTCACAACACAGGGACCGAAAAATAAAAGTGGTGAGGAATCCTGCAGTTGGAACCTCCCAGCAGGCGGCCCAGAGCACAGAGGCTATGGGATCTAGGCCTGTGTGAACTTACAACAGGGAGCTAACATCATGAAACTGTGAGCAACCCAGGCGTTGGGACAAGACAACAGAAGGCACACGTCCACATGGGGATGGGAACCTTACAGGAGTGTCCTGGCATCACTGGGCTCACAGCACATAAACGTGGGGAGCCAGCAGTTAGAGCCTGATGCCAGAGGGCCCTCATCACATAGGAGAGGAAGTTCTCAGCAGGCTCCAACTGCCACCAGAGGGCCGACGTCACCAAGGCAACGGGAGCAAGCAAGGCAGGAATTACCTCACAGAGAGGGCCAACCTCATAGAAGGGTATGGAACCCAGCCAGGATCACATTCTCACCAGATGTCTCACAACACAAGGGGATAGGAACTAAGCAGGAGTGTCCTCACACCAGTGGGGCCACATTATCGAAAGGAGAGGAACCCAGCACACGTGGCCTCAAACATGAGGACAAACATCACCAAGAGGCTGGGAGTGAGGCAGGCAGGAGGAGCCTCAAAACTGAGGGCCCATAGAATAAAAAAGGTGAGGAATCCTGCAGTTGGAATCTCCCAGCAGGCGTCAAGGAGCAGTGAGGCTATGGGATCCCGTCCGCTATGAACTCACAACAGCGGGACCTCATCATGAAACTGTGAGCAACCCAGCCGTTGGGACCACAGAGCAGAAGGCTCACATTCCCATGAGGTTGGGAACCTGGCAGGAGTGTACTCACACCACAGGGCATATATCAGAAAATTTTGGGAGCCCAGGAGTTAGGACCTGACGCCAGAGGGCCCTCATTACCCAGGGGAGAAGACTCCCAGCAGGCACCAACTCCCAAATGAGGGCCCACGTCGCCAAGATGCCGTGCGCCAGCCAGGCACGAGTGACCTCACAGCAGAGGGCCTACGTCACAGAAGGGTGAGGAACCCAGCCAGTATAAGACTCTCACCAGAGTGCCCACATCACCAAGGGGATCGGAAAGAGGCAGGAGTGTCCTCACACCAGTGTGGCCAAAGCATAGAAAGGTGAGGAACCCAGAACATGTGGCCTAAACCAGAGGACCCACATCTCCAAGGGGCTCAGAGTGAGGCAGGCAGGAGTAGCCTCACAACACAGGGCCCATAGCATAAAAAATGTGAGGAATCCAGTAGTTGGAACCTCCCAGCAGGTGGCCCAGAGCACAGAGTCTATGGGATCCAGGCCACAGTGAACTCACAGCAGAAGGCCCACATCGTGAAACTGTGAGCATCCCAGCCATTGGGACCTCAGAGCAGAAGGCCCACATCCCCATGAGGATGGGAATTTGGCAGGAGTGTACTCGCACCACTGGGCGCACATCAGAAAATGTGTGGAGCCCAGCACTTAGGTCCTGACAACATAGGGCCCTCATCACCGAGGGGAGGAGGACCCAGCATGCTCCAACTGCAACCAGAGGGCCCACGTGTCCAAGGCGATGTGTGAAAGCCAGGCAGGAGTGACCTCAGAGCAGAGGGCCTACCTCCCAGAAGGGTGAGGAATCCAGCCAGGATCAGACTCACAGCAGAGGACCCATATCACCAAGGGGATGGGAACCAGGCAGGAGTGTCCTCACACCAGTGGGGCCACATCACTAAAAGCTGAGGAGAGCGGCACATGTGGCCTCCAACCAGAGTACCTACATCAGCAAGGGGCTGGGAGTGACGCAGGAAGAGGAGCCTCACAACACAGGGGCCAAAGAATAAAAAAGGTGAGGAATCCAGCAGTTGGAAACTGCCAGCAAGCAGCCCACAGCACAGAGGCCCTGGGATCTAGGTCTGAGTGAACTAACACCAGAAAGTCAACATCATGAAACTGTGAGCACCACAGCTGTTGGGACCTCAGAGCTGAAGGCCACATCCCCATGGGGATGGGAACTTGGCAGGAGTGTCCTAGCACCACTTAGCGTGTATCAGAAAATGTGGGTACCCAGCAGTTATGGCCTGACGCCAGAGGGCACTCATGACCGAGTGGAGGAGGCTCCCAGCAGGTTCCAACTGCCACCAAAGGGCCGACATCACCAAGGTGGGGTGTGCCAGCCAGACAGGAGTGACCTCAGAGCAGAGGGCCCACCTCACAAAATTTTGAGCATCCCAACAAATATCAAACTCACCAGAGGGTCCACAAGACCAAGGGGATGGAAACCAGGCAGGAGTGTTCTCACACCAGTGGACCCACATCAACGAAAGGTGAGGGACCCAGGACACGTGGCCTCAAACTAGTGAACACACATCACCAAAGGGCTTGGTGTGAGGCAGGCAGGAGGAGCCTCAAAATAGAGGGCCCATAGAATAAAAAAGTTGAGGAATCCCTCAGCTGGCAACTCCTAGCAGGCGGCCAGGAGCAGCGAGGCTATGGGATCCAGGCCTGAGTGAACTCACAACAGAGGGCCCTCATCATGAAACTGTGAGCAACCCAGCCGTTGGGACCTCAGAACAGAAGGCCCACATGCCCATGGGGATGGGAAAATGGCAGGAGTGTCCTCGCACCACTGGGAGCACATCAGAAAACTTTTGGAACCCAGGAGTTAGGGCCTGAAGCCCGAGTGCCCTCCTTACCAAGCGGAGTAGACCCACAGCACGCACCAACTGCCAACTGAGGGCCCACGTCGCCAAGGTGACGTGTGCCAGACAGGCAGGATTTACCTCACGGCAGAGGGCCCACCTCACAGAAGGTTGAGGAACGCAGCCAGGATCAGACTCTCACCAGAGGGCCCACATCACCAAGGGGATGGGAACCAGGCAGGAGTGTCCTCACACCAGTGGGGCCACATCAGCGAAAGATGTGGAACCCAGCGCATGTGGCCTCATACAATGGGACACACATCAAGAAGGGGATGGGAGTGAGACATGCAGTAGGAGACTCACAAGCGAGGGCCTATAGAATAAAAAAGGTGAGGAATCCAGCATTTGGAAGCTCCAAGCAGGCGGCCCAGAGAACCGACGCTATGGGATACAGGTCGGAGTGAACTCACAGCAGAGTGCCCACATCATGAAACTGTGAGCAACCCAGCCGTTGGGACCTCAGAACCGAAGGCCCACATGTCCATGAGGATGGGAACCTGGCAGGAGTGTACTCGCACCACTGGGGGCACATCAGAAAATGTGTGGAGCCCAGCACTTAGGTCCTGACAACATAGGGCCCTCATCACCGAGGGGAGGAGGACCCAGCATGCTCCAACTGCAACCAGAGGGCCCACGTGTCCAAGGCGACGTGTGCAAGCCAGGCAGGAGTGACCTCAGAGCAGAGGGCCTACCGCCCAGAAGGGTGAGGAATCCAGCCAGGATCAGACTCTCAGCAGAGGGCCCACATCACCAAGGGGATGGGAACCAGGCAGGAGTGTCCTCACACCAGTGGGGCCACATCATTAAAGGTGACGCAACCGGCACATGTGGCCTCAAACCAGAGTACCTACATCACCAAGGGGCTGGGAGTGACACAGGCAAGAGGAGCCTCACAACACAGGGGCCAAAGAATAAAAAAGGTGAGGAATCCAGCAGTTGGAAACTCCCAGCAAGCAGCCCACAGCACAGAGGCCATGGGATCTAGGTCTGAGTGAACTAACACCAGAAAGCCAACATCATGAAACTGTGAGCACCACAGCCGTTGGGACCTCAGAGCTGAAGGCCCACATCCCCATGGGGATGGGAACATGGCAGGAGTGTCCTAGCACCACTTAGCACGTATCAGAAAATGTGGGTACCCAACAGTTATGGCCTGACGCCAGAGGGCACTCATGACCGAGTGGAGGAGGCTCCCAGCAGACTCCAACTGCCACCAAAGGGCCGACATCATCAAGGTGGGGTGTGCCAGCCAGGCAGGAGTGACCTCAGAGCAGAGGGCCCACCTCACAGAATTGTGAGCATCCCAACAAATATCAGACTCACCAGAGGGCTCACATCACCAAGGGGTTGGAAACCAAGCAGGAGTGTTCTCACAGCAGTGGACCCATATCAACGAAAGGTGAGGGACCCAGGACATGTGGCCTCAAACAAGGGGACACACATCACGAAGGGGCTGGGAGTGAGGCATGCAGGAGGAGACTCACAACAGAGGGCCCATAGAATAAAAAAGGTGAGGAAACCAGAATTTGGAACCTCCAAGCAGGTGGCCGAGAGCACCGACGTTATGGGATACAGGCCGGAGTGAACTCACAGCAGAGGGCCCACATCCTGAAACTATGAGCAACCCAGACATTTGGACCACAGAGCAGAAGGCCCACATCCCCATGGGGATGGGAACCTGGCAGGAGTCTCACTGCACCAGTGGGCACACATCAGAAAATGTGGGGAGCCCAGCAGTTAGGGCCTGACGCAAGAGGGCCCTCATCACCGAGGGGAGTAGGGACCCAGCAGGCTCCAACTGCTACCAGAGGGCCGACGTTGCCAAGGCAGGGTGCGCCAGCAGGCAGGAGTGACCTCAGAGCAGAGGGCCCACCTCACAGAAGTATGAGGAACCCAACTAGGATCAAACTCTCACCAGTGGGCCCACATCACCAAGTGGATGGGAACCAGGCAGGAGTGTCCTCACACCAGTGGGGCCACGTCAGCGAAAGGTGAGGAACCCAGCACACGTGGCCTCAAACCAGAGGACACACATCAAGGAGGGGCTGGGAGTGAGGCAGGCAGGAGGAGCCTCAAAGCAGAGGGCCCATGGAATAAAAAAGTTGAGCAATCCGGCAAATGGAACCCCCCAGCAGGCAGCCAGGAGCAGCGAGGCTATGGGATCCAAGCCTGAGTGAACTCACACCAGAGGGCCCACATCCTGACACTGTGAGCAACCCAGACATTGGTACCTCTGAGCAGAAGTTCCACATCCCCATGGGGATGGGAACCTGGCAGGAGTGTCATCACAGCAGTGGGCGCACATCAGAAAATGTGGGGAGCCCAGCACTTAGGGCCTGACGTCAGAGGGCCCTCATCACCAAGGGGAGGAGGCACCCAGCACGCTCCAACTGCAACCAGAGGGCACATGTGGTCAAGGCGAAATGTGCCAGCCAGGCAGTAGTGACGTCACAGCAGAGGGCCCATCTCCCATAAGTGTGAGGAATCCAGGCAGGATCAGACTCTCACCAGAGGGCCCACATCACCAAGGGGTTGGGAACCAGGCAGGAGTGTCCTCACACCAGTGGGGTCACATCACTAAAAGGTGAGGCAACCGGCACATGTGGCCTCAAACCAGAGGACCTACATCAACAAGGGGCTCGCAGTGAGTCAGGCAGGAGGAGCCTCACAACACAGGGACCGAAGTACAAAAATGGTGAGGAATCCTGCAGTTGGAACCTCCTAGGAGGCGGCCAGGAGCAGCGAGGCTATGGGATCCAGGCCTGAGTGAACTCACAACAGAGGGCCCTCATCATGAAACTGTGAGCAACACAGCCGTTGGGACCTCAGAGCTGAAGGCCCACATTCCCATGTGGTTGGGAACCTGGCAGGAGTGTACTCGCACCACAGGGCATACATCAGAAAATTTGGGAGCCCAGGAGTTACGGTCTGACGCCAGAGGGCCCTCATTACCGAGGGGAGGAGACTCCAAGCAGGCACCAACTCACAACTGAGGGCACACCTCGCCAAGGTAACGTTTGCCAGCCAGGCAGGAGTGACCTCACAGCAGAGGGCCTACCTCACAGAAGGGTAAGGAACCCAGCCAGGATAAAACTCTCACCAGAGGGTCCACATCACCAAGGGGATCGGAACCAGGCAGGACTGTCCTCACACCAGTGTGTTCACATCATAGAAAGGTGAGGAACCCAGCACATGTGGCCTAAAGCAGAGGACCCACATGTCCAAGAGCCTTGGAGTGAGGCAGGCAGGAGTAGCCACACAACACAGGGCCCATAGAATAAAAAAGGTGAGGAAAACGGCAGTAGGAACCTGCCAGCAGGCACCCCAGAGGACTGAGACTATGGGATCCAGGACACAGTGAACTCACAGCAGAGAGCCACATCATGAAACTGTGAGCAACCCAGATGTTGGGACCTCAGAGCACAAGGCCCACATCCCCATAGGGATGGGAACCTGGCAGGAGTGTCCTCGCACCACTTAGCATGTATCAGAAAATGTAGGTACCCAGCAGTTAGGGCCTGACGCCAGAGGGCCCTCATCACCGAGGGAAGGAGGCTCTCAACAGGCTCCAACTGCCACCAGAGTGCCGAAGTCGCCAAGAAGGTGTGTACAAGCCAGGCAGGAGTGACCTCAGAGCAGAGGGCCCACCTCACAGAAGTGTGAGGAACACAATCAGGATCAGACCCTCACCAGAGGGCCCACATCACTAAGGGGATGCGAACCAGGAAGGAGTGTCCTCACACCAGAGGGGCCACATCAGCTAAAGGTGAGGAACCCAGCATATGTGGCCTCAAACAAGGGGACACACATCACGAAGGGGCTGAGAGTGAGGCATGCAGGACGAGACTCACAACAGAGGGCCCATAGAATAAAAAAGGTGAGGAAACCAGAATATGGAACCTCCAAGCAGGTGGCCGAGAGCACCGACGTTATGGGATACAGGCTGGAGTGAACTCACAGCAGAGGGCCCACATCATGAAACTGTGAGCAACCCAGTCGTTGGGACCTCAGAACCGAAGGCCCACATGTCCATGAGGAGGGGAACCTGGCAGGAGTGTACTCGCACCACTGGGCGCACATCAGAAAATGTGTGGAGCCCAGCACTTAGGTCCTGACAACATAGGGCCCTCATCACTGAGGGGAGGAGGACCCAGCATGCTCCAACTGCAACCAGAGGACCCTCGTGTCCAAGGCGACGTGTGCAAGCCAGGCAGGAGTGACCTCAGAGCAGAGGGCCTACCTCCCAGAAGTGTGAAGAATCCAGCCAGGATCAGACTCTCAGCAGAGGGCCCATATCACCAAGGGGATGGGAACCAGGCAGGAGTGTCCTCACACCAGTGGGGCCACATCACTAAAAGGTGAGGAGACCGGCACATGTGGCCTCAAACCAGTGTAACTACATCACCAAGGGGCTGGGAGTGACGCAGGCATGAGGAGCCTCACAACACAGGGGCCAAAGAATAAAAAAGGTGAGGAATCCAGCAGTTGGAAACTCCCAGCAAGCAGCCCACAGCACAGAGGCCATGGGATCTAGGTCTGAGTGAACTAACACCAGAAAGCCAACATCATGAAACTGTGAGCACCACAGCCGTTGGGACCTCAGAGCTGAAGGCCCACATCCCCATAGGGATGGGAACCTGGCAGGAGTGTCCTCGCACCACTTAGCACGTGTCAGAAAATGTGGGTACCCAGCAGTTAGGTCCTGACGCCAGAGGGCCCTCATTACCGAGGGGAGGAGACTCCAAGCAGGCACCAACTCACAACTGGTTGCACACGTCGCCATGGTAACGTTTGCCAGCCAGGCAGGAGTGACCTCACAGCAGAGGGCCTACCTCACAGAAGGGTGAGGTACACAGACAGGATAAAACTTTCACCAGAGGGCCCACACCACCAAGGGGATCGGAATCAGGCAGGAGTGTCCTCACACCAGCATGGTCACATCATAGAAAGGTGAGGAACCCAGCACATGTGGCCTAAACCAGAGGACTCACATGTCGAAGAGCCTTGGAGTGAGGCAGGCAGGATTAGCCACACAACACAGGGCCCATAGAATAAAAAAGGTGAGGAAACCAACAGTAGGAACCTGCCAGCAGGCACCCCAGAGCACCGAGACTATGGGATCCAGGCCACAGTGAACTCAGAGCAGAGAGCCACATCATGAATCTGTGAGCAACCCAGAAGTTGGGACCTCAGAGCACAAGGCCCACATCCCCATAGGGATGGGAACCTGGCAGGAGTGTCCTCGCACCACCTAGCACGTATCAGAAAATGTGGGTACCCAGCAGTTAGGGCCTGACGCCAGAGGGCCCTCATCACCGAGGGAAGGAGGCTCTCAGCAGGCTCCAACTGCCACCAGAGTGCCGAAGTCACCAAGGAGGTGTGTGCAAGCCAGGCAGGAGTGACCTCAGAGCAGAGGGCCCACCTCACAGAAGTGTGAGGAACCCAATCAGGATTAGCCTCTCACCAGAGGACCCACATCACTAAGGGGATTCGAACCAGGAAAGAGTGTCCTCACACCAGGGGGGCCACATCAGCTAAAGGTGAGGAACCCAGCACATGTGGCCTCAAACAAGGGGACACACATCACGAAGGGGCTGGGAGTGAGGCATGCAGGAGGAGACTCACAACAGAGGGCCCATAGAATAAAATAGGTGAGGAAACCAGAATTTGAAACCTCCAAGCAGGTGGCCGAGAGCACCGACCTTATGGGACACAGGCCGGTGTGAACTCACAGCAGAGGGCCCACATCCTGAAACTGTGAGCAACCCAGACATTTGGACCACAGGGCAGAAGGCCCACATCCCCATGGGGATGGGAACCTGGCAGGAGTCTCATTGCACCAGTGGGCGCACATCAGAAAATGTGGGGAGCCCAACACTTAGGGCCTGACGTCAGAGGGCCCTCATCACAAAGGGGAGGAGGCACCCAGCACGCTCCAACTGCAACCAGAGAGCACATGTGGTCAAGGCGAAATGTGTCAGCCAGGCAGTAGTGACCTCACAGCAGAGGGCCCACTTCCCAAAAGTGTGAGGAATCCAGCCAGGATCAGACTCTCACCAGATGGCCCACATCACCAAGGGCATGGGAACCTGGCAGGAGTGTCCTCACACCAGTGGGGTCACATCACTAAAAGGTGAGGCAACCGGCACATGTGGCCTCAAACCAGAGGACATACATCAACAAGGGGCTCGCAGTGAGGCAGGCAGGAGGAGCCTCACAACACAGGGACCGAAGTATAAAAATGGTGAGGAATCCTGCAGTTGGAACCTCCCAGCAGGCAGCCCAGAACACAGAGGCTATGGGATCTAGGCCTGTGTCAACTAACACCAGGGAGCCAACATCATGAAACTGTGAGCAACCCAGGCGTTGGGACAAGACAACAGAAGGCACACGTCCTCATGGGGATGGGAACCTTACAGGAGTGTCCTGGCATCACTGGGCTCACAGCACAAAAACGTGGGGAGCCCAGCTGTTAGAGCCTGACGCCAGAGGGCCCTCATCACATAGGAGAGGAGGTTCCCAGCAGGCTCCAACTGCCACCAGAGGGCCGATGTCACCAAGGCAACGGGAGCAAGCCAGGCAGGAATTACCTCACAGAGAGGGCCAATCTCACAGAAGGTGAGGAACCCAGCCAGGATCAGACTCTCACCAGAGGTCCCACATCACCACGGGGATGGCAACTAGGCAGGAGTGTCCTCACACCAGTGGGGCCACATTATCGAAAGGAGAGGAACCCAGCACATGTGGCCTCAAATATGAGGACAAACATCACCAAGAGGCTGGGAGTGAGGCAGGCAGGAAGAGCCTCAAAACAGAGGCCCCGTAGAATAAAAAAGTGAGGAATCCTGCTGTTGGAATCTCCCAGCTGGTGGCAAGGAGCAGCAAGGCTATGTGATCCCAGCCGGTGTGAACTCAAAACAGAGGGCCCTCATCATGAAACTGTGAGCAACCCAGTCTTTGGGACCACAGAGCAGAAGGCCCACATTCCCATGAGTTTGGGAACCTGGCAGGAGTGTACTCACACCACAGGGCATATATCAGAAAATTTTGGGAGCCCAGGAGTTAGGACCTGACGCCAGAGGGTCCTCATTACCGAGGCGAGGAGACTCCCAGCAGGCACCAATTCCCAACTGAGGGCCCACGTCTCCAAGGTGCTGTGCGCCAGCCAGGCACGGGTGACCTCACAGCAGAGGACCTACCTCACAGAAGGGTGAGGAACCCAGCCAGTATAAGACTCTCACCAGAGGGCCCACATCACCAAGGGGATCGGAACGAGGCAGGAGTGTCCTCACACCAGTGTGGCCAAATCATAGAAAGGTGAGGAACCCAGCACATGTGGCCTAAACCAGAGGACCCACATCTCCAAGGGGCCCGGAGTGAGGCATGCAGGAGTACCCTAACAACACAGGGCCCATCGCATAAAAAATGTGAGGAATCCAGCAGTTGGAACCTCTCAGAAGGCGGCCCAGAGCACAGAGACTATGGGATCCAGGCCACAGTGAACTCAGAGCAGAGAGCCACATCATGAATCTGTGAGCAACCCAGAACTTGGGACCTCAGAGCACAAGGCCCACATCCCCATAGGGATGGGAACCTGGCAGGAGTGTCCTCGCACCACTTAGCATGTATCAGAAAATGTGGGTATCCAGCAGTTAGGGCCTGACGCCAGAGGGCCCTCATCACCGAGGGTAGGAGGCTCTCAGCAGGCTCCAACTGCCACCAGAGTGCCGAAGTCACAAAGGAGGTGTGTGCAAGCCAGGCAGGAGTGACCTCAGAGCAGAGGGCCCACCTCACAGAAGTGTGAGGAACCCAATCAGGATTAGCTTCTCACCAGAGGACCCACATCACTAAGGGTATGCGAACCAGGAAGGAGTGTCCTCACACCAGGGGGGCCACATCAGCTAAAGGTGAGGAACCCAGCACATGTGGCCTCAAACAAGGGGACACACATCAACGAGGGGCTGGGAGTGAGGCAGTCAGGAGGAGCCTCAAAGCAGAGGGCCCATGGAATAAAAAAGTTGAGGAATCCGGCAAATGGAACCCCCCAGCAGGCAGCCAGGAACAGCGAGGCTATGGGATCCAAGCCTGAGTGAACTCACACCAGAGGGCCCACATCCTGACACTGTGAACAACCCAGACATTGGTACCTCAGAGCAGGAGTTCCACATCCCCATGGGGATGGGAACCTTGCAGGAGTGTCATCACACCAGTGGGCGCCCATCAGAAATTGTGGGGAGCCCAGCACTTAAGGCCTGACGTCAGAGGGCCCTCATCACCAAGGGGAGGAGGCACCCAGCACGCTCCAACTGCAACCAGTAGGCACATGTGGTCAAGGCGAAATGTGCCAGCCAGGCAGTAGTGAACTCACAGCAGAGGGCCCATCTCCCATAAGTGTGAGGAATCCAGCCAGGATCAGACACTCACCAGAGGGCCCACATCACCAAGGGGATGGGAACCAGGCAGGAGTGTCCTCACACCAGTGGGGTCGTTTTATCAAAAGGAGAGGAACCCAGCACACGTGGCCTCAAACATGAGGACAAACATCACCAAGAGGCTGGGAGTGAGGCAGGCAGGAGGAGCCTCAAAACAGAGGGCCCATAGAATAAAAAAGTTGAGGAATCCTGCATTTGGAAACTCCCAGCAGGCCGCAAGGAGCAGCAAGTCTATGGGACCCCGGCGTGTGTGAACTCAAAACAGAGGGCCCTCATCATGAAACTGTGAGCAACCCAGGCTTTGGGACCACAGAGCAGAAGGCCCACATTCCCATGTGGTTGGGAACCTGGGAGGAGTGTACTCACACCACAGGGCACATGTCAGAAAATTTTCGGAGCCCAGGAGTTAAGACCTGACGCCAGAGGGCCCTCATTACCGAGGGGAGGAGACTCCCAGCAGGCACCAACTCCCAACTGAGGGCCCACATCGCCAATGTGCCGTGTGCCAGCCAGGCACGAGTGACCTCACAGCAGAGGGCCTATGTCACAGAAGGGTGAGGAACCCAGCCAGTATAAGGCTCTCAGCAGAGGGCCCACATCACCAAGGGGATCGGAACGAGGGCAGACGTGGCCTCACACCACTTTGGCCACATCACAGAAAGGTGAGGAACCCAGAACATGTGGCCTAATCCAGAGGACCCTCATCTCCAAGGGGCTCTGAGTGAGGCAGGCAGGAGTAGCCTCACAACACAGGGCCCATAGCATAAAAAATGTGAGGAATCCAGCAGTTGGAACCTCCCAGCAGGCGGCCAAGAGCACAGAGTCTATGGGATCCAGGCCGCAGTGAACTCACAACAGAGGGCCCACATCATGAAACTGTGAGCAACCCAGCCGTTGTGATCTCAGAGCAGAAGGCCCACATCCCATGAGGATGGGAATTTGTCAGGAGTGTCCTCGCACAACTTAGCACGTATCAGAAAATGTGGCTACCCAGCAGTTAGGGCCTGACGCCAGAGTGCCCTCAACACCGAGGTGAGGAGGCTACCAGCACGCTCCAACTGCCACCAGAGGGCCGACTTCACCAAGGCGGGTTGTGCCGCCAGGCAGGAGTGACCTCAGTGCAGAGGGCCCACCTCACGGAAGTGTGAGGAACCCAACCAGGATCAGATTCTCACCTGAGGGCCCACATCACCAAGGGGATGGGAACCAGGCCAGAGTGTCCTCACACCAGTGGGACCACATCAGCGAAAGTTCAGGAACCCAGCACATGTGGCCTCAAACAAGGGGAAACACATCACGAAGGGGATGGGAGTGAGGCATGCAGGAGGAGACTCAAAACAGAAGGCCCATAGAATAAAAAATGTGAGGAATCCAGCAGTTGGAACCTCCAAGCAGGCGGCCCAGAGCACCGACGCTATGGGATACAGGCTGGAGTGAACTTACAGCAGAGGGCCCACATCATGAAACTGTGAGCAACACAGACTTTGGGACCTCAGAGGTGAAGGCCCACATTCCCATGTGGTTGGGAACCTGGCAGGAGTGTACTCGCACCACAGGGCGCACATCAGAAAATTTTTGGAGCCCAGGAGTTAGGGTCTAACGCCAGAGGGCCCTCATTACCAAGGGGAGGAGATCCCCAGCATGCACCAACTCGCAACTGAGGGCCCACCTCACCAAGGTGATGTGTGCCAGCAAGGCAGGAGTGATCTCACAGCAGAGGGCCTACCTCACAGAACGGCGAGGAACCCAGCCAGCATAAGACTCTCACCAGTGGGCCCACATCACCTAAGGGATCTGAAAGAGTCAGGAGTGTCCTGACACTGATGCCAGTGTGGCCACATCATAGAAAGGAGAGAAACTCAGCACATGTGGCCTGAACCAGAGGATCCACATCTCCAAGGGGCACGGAGTGAAGCACACAGGAGTAGGCTGACAAAACAGGGCTCATAGAATAAAAAAGGTGAGGAATCCAGCAGTTGGAACGTCCGAGCAGGCGGCCCACAGCACCGAGTCTATGGGATCCAGGTCGCAGTGAAATCACAGCAGAGGCCCCACATCATGAAACTGTGAGCAACCCAGCCTTTGGCACCTCAGAGCATAAGGCCCACATCCCCATGTGGATGGGAACCTGGCAGGAGTGTCCTCGCACCACTTAGCACGTATCAGAAAACATGGGAACCCAGCAGTTACGGCTTCACGCCAGAGTGCCCTCATCACCAAGGGGAGGGGGCTCCCAGCAGGCTCCAACTGCAACCAGAGGGCCCATATGGCCAAGGCGATGTGTGCCATCCAGGAAGGAGTGACCTCACAGCAGAGGGCCCACCTCACAGAAGTGTGAGGAACCCAACCAGGATCAGACTCACCAGAGTGCACATATCACCAAGGGAATGGGAACCAGGCAGGAGTGTCCTCACACCAGTGTGGCCACATCATTGAAAGGTGAGGAAACCAGCACATGTGGCCTCAAACCAGAGGACCCACATCACCAAGAGCCTCGGAGGAAGGCAGGCAGGAGGTTTCTCACAACACAGGGACCATAGAATAAAAATGGTGAGGAATCCAGCAGTTGGAAGCTGCAACAGGTGGCCCAGAGCACCGAGGCCATGGGATCCATGCCGGAGTGAACTCACAGCAGAGGGCCCACATCCTGACACTGTAGGCAACCCAGCCTTTGGGACCTCAGAGCAGAAGGCCCACATCCCCATGGGGATGGGAACCTGACAGGAGTGTCATCGCACCAGTGGGTGAATATCAGAAAATGTGGGGAGCCCAGCAGTTAAGGCCTGACGCCATAGGGCCCTCATAACCAAGGGGAGGAGGCCCCAGCATGCTCCAACTGCTACCAGACGGCCAACGTCGCCAAGTCAGGGTTTTCGAGCCAGGCAAGACTGACCTCAGAGCAGAGGGCCCACCTCACAAAAGTGTGAGGGAGCCAACAAGGATCAGACTCTCTCCAGAGGGCCCACATCACCAAGGGGATGGGAACAAGGCAGGAGTGTCGTCTCACCAGTGGGGCCACGTCAGCGAAAGTTGAGGGACCCAGCACACGTGACCTCAAACCAGAGGACACACATCACAAAGGAGCTGGGAGTGAAGAAGGCAGGGGGAGCCTGAAAACAGAGGGCCAATAGAATAAAAATGGTGAGGAATCCCGCAGTTGGAACATCCCAGGAAGCAGCCAGGGGCAGCGAGGCCATAGGATCCAGTCCAGAATGAACTCACACCAGAGGGCCCTCATCATGTATCTGTGAGCAACCCAGGCGTTGGGACCTCTGAACAGAAGACCCACATTCCCATGGGGTTGGGATCCAGGCAGGCGTGTACTCGTACCATAGGGCATACATCAGAAAATTTTGGGAGCCCAGGAGTTAGGGCCTGACGCAAGAGAGCCCTCATTACCAAGGGGAGGAGACTCCCAGCAGGCACTAACTCCCAACTGAGGGCACACATCACCAAGGTTACCCATGCCAGCTTGGCAGTATTTACCTCACAGCAGAGGGCCTACCTCACAGAAGGGTGAGGAACCCAGCCATGGTAAAACTCTCACCAGAGGGCCCACATCAGCAAGGTGATGGGAACCACGCAGGAGTGTCCCCACACCAGTGGGGCCACATCACTAAAAGGTGAGGAAACCGGCACATGTGGCCTCAAACCAGAGGAACTACATCACAATGGGGCTGGGAGTGAGGCAGGCAGGAGGAGCTTCACAACACAGAGCCCAAAGAATAAAAAAGGTGAGGAATCCAGCAGTTGGAACCTCCCAGCAGGCGGCCCAGAGCACAGAGGCTATGGTATCTAGGCCTGAGTGAACTAACACCAGAGAGCCAACATCATGAAACTGTGAGCCACCCCAGCGTTGGAACCTCAGAGGAGAAGGCCCACATCCCTATGGGGATGGGAACTTTACAGGAGTGTCGTGGCATTACTGGGCTCACATCAGAAAACGTGGGGAACCCAGCAGTTAGAGGCTGAACCCACAGGGCCCTCATCACCGAAGAGAGGAGGCTCAGAGCAGGCTCCAACTGCCACCAGAGGGCCGACGTCACCAAGGCAATGGGAGCAAGCCAGGCAGCAGTTACCTCACAGCAGAGGGCCCACCTCACAGAAGGGTGAGGAATCCAGCCAGGATCAGACACTCACCAGAGGGCCCACATCACCAAAGTGATGGGAACCAGGCAGGAGTGTCCTCACACCAGTGGGGCCACATCAACAAAAGATGAGGAACCCAGCACATGTGGCCTCAAACCAGAGGACACACATCACCAAGTGGCTGGGAGTGAGGCAGGTGACTGGACGGGCACATTTAACTCTAATTTCCCACCAGGAAGAGGAATTAACCAAAGGCTCAGCGTTCCGTGCCGGAACCTGATTAAGGCCTGAAGCAAAACTGCGGTTTTGTGGCCAGCTTACAAGGAAGCGAGTTAAGAAAGGAAATCAGGGGCACTGTAATTCACAAACCTGCAGAGTTATAAATGACAGGTATTGTCAAAAATATATTGAAGTAAGGCTGCAAAGAGGACTTGAAAACGAGGCAGAAATGCAGGAATCAGATTTCAAGAGGTAGATTGGAATTGCATTTAAAGCATATGAAAGGCGGCAGATCTTTGACAGTGATGCACTTGGACAAAAAGAGCGTATGCATTTTTTCCTTACTATATTCAGGAAAAAACGCATATGCCCTTTTTGGGCAACCAAGCACTCTAGCAATGGAAATCCACACTACAATGAAGTCTCATTTCCCATTCGTCAAAAGGGCCACCTGAAAAATTTGTAAAAACCAGAAACACAGGACAGGCCATGGAGAACAGGGAGCCTTGTTATGCTGATGGGCAGGATGTAAATTGCTAACAGACACTCTGGAGATGTTTATGGTGTATCCTGAAACATCTAAAACTCAAAGCTACAGAGCCTAGGGCACTTCCACTTATGGCCCTACAGCTTAGGAAAATTAAAATCAACAAGACACAGCCAACACAAAATTTAGGGCTGCTGTGTTTACAAGAACCTCGAGTCCAATACAAATTAAATATCCCAGAAAGAAAAAATGGATAAAGAAGTTGTGCTACTTACTTACAATGGAAGATCATTCAGCAATGAAATCAATGTCATCACGCCTGTAACAGCAAATTGAGTGGATTTAAGTACGATGATTCTAAGAGAAATATGTCACACAGAGAAAGATAATTATCATAAGATATCACTAATAGAGGGAGTGTAAACTTGGCTACACATGAACTGAATTACAAAACCGAACAGAGTCTCACATTTAGATTAAAAACTTATGCTTGCTTAAGGGGAAAGTTGAGTTGGGGTGCTGTATAAAACCAGAGGATGAAATTAGCACAGATACCGTTCCATAAGCCAAATATGTAATAGACAAGATCTACTCCTTGCTCATCGAAATAGACTCAACCATGGGGTGTCACCTCACACCTGTTAGAATGGGCATCATCAGAAAATCTACAAACAACAAATGCTGGAAAGGGTGTGGAGATAAGGAACCCTCTTCCACTATTGTTGGGAATGTAAATAGATACAGTCACTGTGGAGAACATTATGGAGTTTCTTATAAAACTAACAATAGAATTACCATATGATACAGCAATCCCACTACTGGGCATATACCCAGACAAAACCATAAATCATAAAGACACATTCACCACAATGTTCATTGCATCACTATTTACAATATCCAGGTAATGGAGGCAACCTAAATGCCCACAGACAGACGAATGCATAAAGATGAGGTACATATATAAAATGGAATATTACTAAGTCATAAAAAGGAATGAAATTGGGTCATTTGTAGAGACGTTGATAGATCTAGAGACTGTCATACAGAGTGAAGTAAGTCAGAAATAGAAAAACAAATCCTGTATATTAATGCATATATGTGGAACCTAGAAAAATTGTACAGATGAACCGTTTTGCAAGGCAGAAATAGAGCAACAGATGTAGACAACAAACGTATGGACACCAAGGGGGGAAAGCTGTTGGGGGGATGGTGGTGGGAGGAGTTGAGAGATTGGGATTGGCATGTATACATTTATATGTATAAAATAGATAACGAAAAAAACCTGCTGTATAAAAATATAAAATAAAATTCAAAATTAAAAAAAATAAAATTAAAAAAAGTAAAATAGAAAATATATTCTTCCCTTCACATACATGTATTTATATGAATAAATTATTTCCATGCTTATATCTGTAAATACAAAAAAGAGGAATAAAATCCACCTTGAACCCAAAACGAAAAAAGAAACAAAAAACAGAACCCACCAGTTACACAGAGGAAAACCGTATCAGCTCACTTGCTCCAGTTGTAAACAATTCTGAAGTTGGTCAGTGGTGGGGAATCATCTCCCATTCAGCCAGCAGGCCCCATGCAACAAGCGTCCTCATTGCAAAGCTGGGGAACCGTGCCGAGGCCTCTGTGAGTAAACGTGGGCCGAGGCCCAGGCCAGCTGCTGCTGAACTGTTCCCACCCTTCCCAGGTAAAACACCTGAATATGTACAAGGACTTGAAAGCCTAGAGGAAGGGCAATGGAGCCACACGAGCAACAGCATGCCAGCCGACTTGGTGCCTGCAGGCCAGCCAGGATGGTCCTGGCCCTGGATGCTCTTCTGGAAGCTTTCCATTTCCCTGCCTGAGATACCCCTCCTGTGCCGGCCCCCACTGCTTTCTTCCTTCCTCATCTCTGCCCAGGGAGAAATTCCAGTGGCAGGTATGGGTGACACATCCTCTTCTTTAGCAGGTGGCATCTTGGCAACTGCTGCAGAAAGTCCAGCAGAGCCCCACTCACACTGGGCCACCCACAAAGCCGTGGCCTCTCACTCCCTCCCACCAGCCCAGCCCCGAGACTGCTGACAGGACAGAGAAAATGGCGTCAGGCACAGCTGCAGGGGCTCTTGCTGCCTGGAACGGTGTTTATATTGATCTCAACCCAGGCACACCTGGGGAGGGCTGGCCGGCACGGTCAGGCTTCCCAGGTCAGCCAATAGTCACCCCTCATGGTCTCACTGTTGCAGAAAATGGAACGTACTGAATTGGCCAGGTCCAAGGAACAGGTGTGGGCTCTTGAGAGTCAGGATAGACAAGAGGCTGCAGCTCTGGCTTGTTTTCTAATCATATTATCTGGCGCAAGAGTGGGAGACAACTTCAAAAAAAACCCTCTCCTAATGAGAGGCACCCAGGGGTCAGGGAGAGGAGGGGTGGGTGGTGGGTGGAGACAGAGGCCTGGTGCCCCGGGTGCAGTGGAAGTCTCTGGAAGACCAGGTGGAGGGAGGCCACACAGAGTGATGCCCAGGGTCACAGACCTGTTGGACCTGCTGTTTTTTAGTTCAAGTCCTGCTCTGAGGTGCTCTGTGTCAGATCTAACTGACAGGTGAGCTGGGAGTGCTCTGCAATGAGGGTTATGTGCATGGTTCCTGTGTGCCGAGCCCTGCCACGGTACCTGCAATGGTAGCTCTGTATCCTGGGAGGGGCCTGACCACGAGAGCCCCATGTGCTGCATGGGACCGGCCCAGGGAAAACCATATCCTGGGATTGGCCTGACCTCGAGAGCCCCATGGGCTGCTGGGCTGGAGACCTGGTAAAGGATGTCAGGACAGTCAGTGAAGCCACCGAGAATATACCTGCAGTAGTTCCTAATTCCTACACCCTGCTGCTCATTGTACCAACCACCAGGACTTGGTATTCTGTATTAGTCTTCAATGATGCCTTCTTTTGTATTCCATTAGTCCCAGAGTCACAAGAAATTTTGGCTTGTGAGTGGCAGGACTCAACATAAAACTAAAACAATACTTGCAGGCCGTCTTGCCCCAAGGGTTCAAAAATTCCCACACCAGCTTTGGGGAAAGCTCAGCTAAAGACCTAAAAGTTCTACCTCTGGAAAAGGAAACACTCCTTCAATATGCAGACGACATTCTGATCGCCAGCCCTACTAAGGAGGCCTCTGGACTACCAAGCCAATAAAGGATAGAAGTTATCCAAGACAAAGCTCAAATATCACAGAATACAGTGACCTGCCTGGGCTTCATTCTCACAGAAGTTCGGAGAAGCCCATCCCAGGAAAGGGAAGAAACAATTACAGTCTTACCCCCTTCTAAAATTAGAAGACAGTTAGGGGTTCCTTCGGAGGCCAGGGTTTGCTGCTTCTGGATCCCTAACTACAGTCTACTAGCTGGGCCTCTATATGAAATACTGAATGGAAAAGATGATGATCCTTTTGAATAGAATCCAGAAGTGGCCTTTCAAGAATGGAAAGAGCAGTCAATTCAGATGCTTGCCCTGGAACTCGCTAATTTAGCTAAACCCTTTGACCTTTACATTCTTGGTGAAAGGTGAATCGCCATTGGAGTATTAGTGCAAAAACTGGGACCACTTGAAATGGAACAATGCAAGAATGCCATCCAGGTAGGATAAACTACGGTCACCAAGGGGCTTGGCCCACCACCACATCTGGCCAAGATACTGGCGGTATCTAAAAACCTGGAAATCAGCAGCCCAAAAGGCCACCTCCCTCCTAAGGGAAAAGGACCCCACGTGGTGATCCTAACCCCAACCATGCCCTGAAGTTGCAGGGTTTGCTCCGTGGGCACACTGACCTCGAGTGAGGAGGCCCTCCAACTCCAACCTCCAGAGAGGTAACTGGGGGCAAAGGGGCACCATGACGACTCGTGTGGCCATCACTTGACCTGGAGTTTCTCCCATAAAACAACAAGAGTGTGTCCCAAAAGAGTAGACTACTGCTTGCAGGACTTACTGCACCCAGAGGGGAGCTAATAATCTTGGCAGGGGAACCGTATATCACACTGTCACCATAGAAAGGCCTACAGACACCGTGATGATGGTGGCCAATAAAACTGGCTGCACTCCTGTTTACTTCAAAAGGCTGTTGACTTAGTGGCCATCATGGTCGTTCATCACCACTGACCCTGGACTGTCTGGGAGTTGAGCGGGCAGGGTCCTGACACCTGGTCCTGTTTTTACGTTAATTCAGGGGCCTAACTGAAGAAAGCACAGACTACTGGTCAGAGCATCTAGGCTGGTAGAAACGGTCAGCCTAAGGTGGCCGAACAAAGGTGGGGCAGGGTGAAACTGGACCTCACAGCGTCACTGCACATTTCCTTCCTGGACCCTTAAAGGTCATTAGAATCTATAACACTTCCAATGCTAGTGCTCAGGCAGACGAGCAGGGAGGCAGGAGTTCTGAGGACAATCAACGTCACCTGGAGGCTGCTGGGGAGAAGTTCTGACCCTTGCCCCCGTGTATGAGGACTCCTAACTAAGCACTCAGCAGTTACATAAGAAGGGTCTGCACCCTCAGCACTCCAAGAATGAGGAACGGGACAAAAGGCAGAAGAGGGTTTTGTCCCAGGCAAAGCCCATTAAAAATCCCTGGGAGATAAAAATAGAATCTGGGCAATAAAATAAAGTCTAACCTTTTTTATCCTTTGTGCTTTGTCGAATTTCACGTGCTCCTAGGGTCCCGCATGCAGAGGTTCCACAATGGGCACTTCAGGCCAGAATTCCTAGTGCAGAATGGCTGGGTCGACAACTCAGCTCCTGGGGCCCAGTGCAGACTCCGTGATATAGAGCCTGAACTGCAGCCAACCCAGCCCTGGAGAGCTCCGCCCCCTCCCTCTCAATGACTCTGACAGGATCTGTACACAGCAGCCCAGCCCACAGCCCACGGGGTAGCACATGCTCTCACCTCTCCATTCTCTGATCAAAACGTAAAGTTTCCTTTGCTTCTGAACCAAACTCAGTCTCGATCTGCTGTCTCCAATGACACTGGGCAGGGGGACACTTGTTGGGGTCCACTCTGGAGGATCAGTATCAGAAATTGAGAACATTGTAACTTCAATGAACAGATGTATGAGCCAAACTTTAATTAACATAGAATAGTGTATAAGGCTCGGGTAAAATAAGATGTTTCTAACACTTCCATTTGATATTTCAATCACATTATTATAAGCAAGTTCAGTGAAAAGGTTTGTCTTATTTGTCAGGTCAATATTAGAGAAACGAAGTGATTTCTTTCCAAGGATGTACATCTAATAATCTTGGTTAAAGCTTCAATCTTGTTTTAAATGCTTTTCCATTGAAAATGATACCTCTCTTTCAGCTCCCCCATTTCTGAGAAGTATAAAATCTTATAATTTATTATTACCAAAGGGGAAAGGTGGGAGGAGGGATAAATTAACAGTTTGGGATTAACACATACACACTGCTATGTATAAAATCGATCATCAACAAGGAACTACTGTATAGCACAGGGAACTACACTCAATATTTTGCAATAACCTATAAGGGGAAATAATCTGAAAAAGAATAGATATTTTTATTGACATCATCTATCAATGACAGTTAAAATGGAACCTAAGGGAAGCCGGTGGTGAGTGCTTCTGACCCTGAAGACTTCAATCATCTAAAGTTTGGACTCTGCCTACTTCCCAAGGCCCTTAATGAACATATGTGTAGCCGTAGCTTAAAAAATTCCCCAGTTTGGGTTGTGGAGAGACACTGATTTTGAAAAAGCCCTGGTGTTCTCCTCACATGAATGGGACGCTTCCTACAGCTAAAACATGCCTGTCACACCCAGAGGATGGTATACCGTCTGATCGGGAAGAGTTTGGAAAAGGCATCTCATCTCCTCATGTCCTGGTGCTCGGGTTCACCCCTCCAGCGTCTTTACGAACAGTCTCCCCACTTGGAGATGTCAGCACTGTCAACATCCTGTTGCATACAGTTTGGAATTTGTCCAGAAGATGAAGCGGAAGGATGAGGAACAATGAGAGACAAGTCCTAGGTGTTCGGACAGGCACATGTCACTCTAATTTCCAATCAGGAAGACGAATTGACCAAAGGCTAGTGTTGCCCATGGAAACAGTATAGGGCTTGAGGAAATCCCGCTGCTTTGTGGCCAGTTCCCATAAACACAAGTGGAAAAATGGAACTCAGGGGCACTAAAATTCACGAAACTTCAGAGTTGAAAATATCTATCACTGAAAAATGTCTTGAGGAAAGTCAGAGAAAAGGACTTGTAAGCAAGGGAGAATGGCAGGAAAGGGATTGGAAGAGGTAGAAAGGAATCGCCATTAAGCACAAGAAAAGGGGCTGATCGTCGCCAACATTGCAGTTGGCCAAAAAGGGTGTATGCGTTATTTTCTGTATATATTCAGTAAAAAGGCATACACTTTTTTAGCCAACCAAACAGATGGGGACTGGAAATCAATACTACAAAACATATCACTTCGAATCAGTCAGAAAAGCCGTCCTCATAAAGTGTAAACACCAGAAATGCAGGACAGGGCATGGAGAAAAGGGAGCCTTGTGAGGCTTATAGTGGAAATGTATATTGCAAACGGTCACTCTGGAAAAGTGTACTGTGTTTACTAAAGCATCTAGAAAATGAGCTACAGAGCATAGGGCACTTGCACTCAAGGGCGTATAACTTGGGGAAAACAAAAATCGAGAGGACACAGGCACCCCAATGTTTACCGCCTCTCTGTTTAAAAGATCCTCGACTAGGATATAACTTAAATGTCTCTGGAGGGAAAAAATGGATAGAGATGTGGCACATATGTAGAGTGGAATATCACTCAGCCTGGAAATCAAAGAAATATGGCAAGTTGTAACAACTTCGGAGGAGTTACGTATGATAATTCTAAGTCACATAATTCAAAAAGAAAAAGACACATATCAAAAGATATCACTTCAAGCATCATAAGGTATCACTAATACATGGAATGTAAACTTGGCTAAACATGAAATGAATTACAAAACAGAACAGGGTCTGACATTTAGAAAACCAACTTATACTTGCTTATGGGGAAAGGTGAGGTGGGGTGCTGCATAAAACCAGAGATAGAAATTAGCACAGATACCATTCCATAACCCAAATATGTAATAGGCAAGACCTACTCCTTGCTCAACGAAATGTCCTCAACACCCCATATTCAAAGCCTAGGAATATACCTGACTAGTAACAATCTTAAAACCCATGGATTTATATGTCTCCGTAAGAGAATCAAGCGTGAGTACAGTGGAATAAACGCAGCAGTGAAAATCAGCTAAATCCTATTATAAAAATAAATTTCAAGAACAAAACACAATCAGACTAAAATAGAGAGCAATTCTTAAATAATTCATTCAGGGCTTGTGATGCAACCTGGATTTACCACATCTACACCCAGAGCTGGGTGAGACATAAGGCTGGACCCTTGGGCCTCATTGGATTGATGAGGTTCGGTGACCAAATGCAGACCATTTGAAGTGATACTGCATGGTACCCATTCCATGGGTCCCAACTCTCCAGGTTTATGGGATTCTTCCTTCAGCTAAAACATGCATGGGAAACCCAGAGTATGGTCCACCGTGTGATCGGAAAACGTTTTTAAATGCATCTCAATTTTCGTCCCCTGGTACTCGGGTTGACCATTCCAAACGCTTTACTAACACTCTCCCTATTTGGAGAGTCAGTGCCTTTAACCTCCTTTTTGGCACAGTTTGCAATTTCTGCGGAAGATGAACAGGAATAGGGAGAACCAATGAGAGACTAGCTGTAGGTGTCTGAACGGGAAAATTTAACTCTCATTTCCCACCAGGAAGAGGAATTAACCAAAGGCTCAACATGCCTTGCCGGAACCAGATTATGGCCTGAAGCAATCCTGCGGGTTTGCAGTCAAATCACAAGAAAGCGAGTTGAAGGAAGGAGATCAGCGGCACTGTAATTTGAAAACCTGCAGAGTTATAAAAGACAGCCGTCGCCCAACAATATATTGAAGTAAGGCTGCGAAGAGGACTTGAAAGCGGGGCAGAATTGCAGGAAACCGATTTCAGGAGAAAGACTGGAATTGCATTTAAAGCATAGAAAAAAAGGCAGAAAGTCGACAATGATGCTCGTGGCCAAAAATGGTGTATGCATTTTTTCCTGAATATATTCAGGGAAAAAGGCATACGCCCTTTTTGGCCAACCCAGCAAGCGTGCAAAGAAATCTCCACTACAATGAAGTCTCAATTCCCCCTGTAAAAAGGGCTATCTGAAAAATGTGTAAAATCCAGAAAGGCAGCACAGGCCATGAAGAACATGGAGCCTTGTTATGCTGATGGGCAGGATGTAAATTGCCAACAGCCACTCTGGAGATGTATATGGTGTTTCCTGAAACACCTAGAGAACAAAGCAACAGAGCCTAGAGCACTTCCACTTATAGTCCTATAGCTTAGGGAAATTTAAATGAACAACACACAGATACCCCAAAGTATGGGACGGCTCTGTTGACAAGAAGGTCATTGACCTTACAAGTGAAATATCCCAGAAATCGAAAAATGGATAAAGAAGTTGTGGTACGTATTTATAACAGAATATCACTCAGCAATGAAATCTATGTCATCAGGGCCGTAGCAACATAATGAGTGGATTCAGGTACGATGATTCTAAGTGAAAGAAGTCACACAGAAAAAGAAACATCAAAAGATATCTCTAATAGACGGAATATAAACTTGGCTACACATGAACTGAATTATAAAACAGAACAGGGTCTCAAATTTAGAAAACCAACTTATGCTTGCTTAAGTGGCAAGGTGAGTTGGGGTGCTGCATAAAACCAGAGATTGAAATTAGCACAGATACCTTTCCATAAGCCAAATATGTAGTAGACACGACTTACTCCTTGCTCAACGAAATGGACTCAACACCCCATATTCAACGCCTAGTAATATACCTGACTAGTAAGAATCTTAAAACCCACGGATTTATATGTCTCTGTAAGAGAATCAATCGTGTGTACAGTGGCCTAAACGCAGCAGTGAAAATCTGATAAATACAATTATCAAAATAAATTTCAAAAACAAAACAAAATGACAGTGAAATAGAGAGCAATTCTTAAATAATTCACTCAGGGCTTCTGATGCAACCTGGATTTACCACATCTACACCCAGAGCTGGGGAGACATAAGGTCGGACACTTCGGCCTGATAGCATTGGAGAGGTTCGGTGAGAAATGTAGACCCTTTGAAGTCATACTGCATGGTACCCATTCCATGGGTCCCAACTCACCAGGTTTAAGGGAGTCTTCCTTCCGCTAAACCATGCAGGGGAAACCGAGAGTATGGTCCACCATGTGATTGGGAAACGTTTTCAAATGCATCTCAGGTTTCGTCCCCTGTACTCGGGAACATCATTCCAGACGCTTTACTAACACTCTCCCCACTTGGAGAGTCAGTGCCTTTAATCTCCTGTTTGGCAGAGTTTGCAATTTCTGTGCAAGAGGAACAGGAATAGGGAGAACCAATGAGAGACTAGCTGTATGTTTCTTCACGGGCAAATGTAACGCTGATTTCCCACCAGGAAGACGAATTAACCAAAGGCTCAGTGTGCCCTGCCAGAACGAAATTAGGGCCTGAAACAATCCTTTGGTTTTGCGGCCAGCTCACAAGAAAGCGAATTGAAGAAAGGAGCTCAGGGACACTGTAATTCACAAACCTGCAGACTTATAAATGACAGCGATCGTCCCAAAATATATTGAAGTAAGTCTGCGAAGAGGACTTGAAAGCGGGGCAGAATTTCAGGAAAACGATTTCAGGGAGTAGACTGGAATTGCACTTAAAGCATACGAAAAGAGGCAGAACGTAGACAATGATGCATTTGGTCAAAAAGGGCGTATGCGTTTTTTCCTGAATATATTCAAGAAAAAATGCATACGCACTTTTTGGCCAACCAAGCAAGCATGTTAAAGAAATCTGCACTACAATGAAGCCTCACTGCCTCACAGTCAAAAGGGCCATCTGAAATAAGTGTAAAATCCAGAAAGGCAGCACAGGCCATGGAGAACAGGGAGCCTTGTTATGCTGATGGGCGGGATGTAAATTGACAACAGCCACTCTGGAGAAGTGTATGGTGTTTCCTGGAACACCTAAAAAACAAAGCAACGGAGCCTACGGCACTTCCACTTATGGTCCTATAGTTTTGGGAAATTAAAATCAAAAACACACAGCCACACCAAAGTTTCGGACGGCTCTGTTTACAAGAACCTCGTCTACAGTACAAGTTAAATATCCCAGAATGTGAAAAATGGATAAAGAAGTTGTGGTACGTATGTACAATGGAATATCACTCACCAATGAAATCTATGTCATCAGGCCCGTAGTGGCATAATGAGTGGATTCAGGTACGATGATTCTAACTGAAATAAGTCACACAGAAAATGAAACATCATAAGATATCACTAATACACGGAATGTAAACTTTTCTACACATGATCTGAATTACAAAACAGAACAGGGTCTCAAATTTAGAAAACCAACTTATGCTTGCTTAAGGGGAAAGGTGAGTTGGGGTGCTGCATAAAAACAGAGATAGAAATTAGCACAGATACCTCTCCATAAGCCAAATATGTTATAGTCAAGACCTACCCCTTGCTCAACGAAATGGACTAAACACCCCATATTCAACGCCTAGGAATACACCTGACTAGTAAGAATCTTCAAACCCATGGATTTATATGTCTCCATAAGAGAATGAAGCGTGTGTACAGCGGCATAAATGCAGCAGAGAAAATCCGATAAATCCCATTATCAAAATGAATTACAAAAACAAAACCCAAGGACAGTGAAATAGAGAGCAATTCTTAAATAATTCATTCAGGGCTTGTGATGCAACCTGGATTTACCACATCTACACCCAGAGATGATTGAGACATAAGGTTGGGCACTTCGGGCTGATAGCATTGGTGAGGTTCGATGAGCAAATGCAGACCCTTTGAAGTCATACTGCATGGTACCCATTCCATGGGTCCCAAGTCTCCAGGTTTAAGGGATTCTTCGTTCAGCTAAAACATGCATGGGAAACCCACAGTATGGAGCACGGTGCGACTGGCAAACGTTTTCAAATGCATCTCAGGTTTCGTCCCCTTTTACTCGGGTTCACCATTCCAGACCCTTTACTAACACTCTCCCCACGTGGAGAGTCAGTGCCTTTAACCTCCTGTTTGGCACAGTTGGCAATTTCTGCACAAGATGACCAGGAATAGGGAGAACCAATGAGAGACTAGCTGTAGGTGTCTGCATGGGCAAATTTAACGCTCATTTCCCACCAGGAAGAGGAATTAACCAAAGGCTCAGCATGCCGTGCCAGAACAAGATTAGGGCCTGAAGCAATCATGCGGGTTTGCGGCCAGCTCACAAGATAGCGAGTTGAAGAAAGGAGCTCAGGGGCACTGTAACTCACAAACCTGCAGAGTTATAAATGACAGCTATCGTCCAAAAATATATTGAAGGAAGGATGCGAAGAGGACTTGTAAGCGGGGCAGAATTGCAGGAAAACGATTTCAAGGGGTAGACGGGAATTGCATTTAAAGCATAGGAAAAGAGGCAGAACGTTGACAATGATGCTCTTGGCCAAAAAGGGCGTAGGGGTTTTTTACTGAATATATTCATGAAAAAACGCATACGCCCTTTTTGGCCAACCAAGCAAGCATGTTAAAGAAATCTGCACTACAATGAAGTCTCATTGCCCCCCTGTCAAAAGGGCCATCTGAAAAAAGTGTAGAATCCAAAAAGGCAGCACAGGCCATGGAGAACAGGGAGCCTTGTTTTGCTGATGGGTGGGATATAAATTGCCAACAGCCACTCTGGAGATGTGTATGGTGTTTCCTGGAACACCGAAAAAACAAAGCAACGGAGCCTACGGCACTTCCACTTATGGTCCTATAGCTTAGGGAAATTAAAATCAAAAACACACAGCCACCCCAAAGTGTCGGACGGCTCCGTTTACAAGAACCTCGTCTACGGTACAAGTTAAATATCCCGGAATGTGAAAAATGGATAAAGAAGTTGTGGTACATATGTACATTCGAATATCAGTCAGCCATGAAATCTATGTCATCAGAACTGTCGCAGCATAATGAGTGGATGCAGGTATGATGATTCTAAGTGAAATATGTCACACAGAAAATGAAACATCATAAGATATCACTACTACACGGAATGTAAACTTGGCTACACATGAACTGAATTACAAAACAGAACAGGGTCTCCAATTTAGAAAACCAACTTATGCTTGCTTAAGGGGAAAGGTGAGCTGGGGTGCTGCATAAAACCACAGATAGAAATTAGCACAGATACCTTTCCATAAGCCAAATATGTAATAGTCAAGACCTACCCCTTGCTCAATGAAATGGACTAAACACCCCATATTCAACGCCTAGGAATACACCTGACCAGTAAGAATCTTCAAACCCATGGATATATATGTCTCCCTAAGAGAATGAAGCGTGTGTACAGCGGCATGAATGCAGCAGAGAAAATCCGATAAATCTCACTATCAAAATGAATTACATAAACAAAACACAAGGACAGTGAAATAGAGAGCAATTCTTAAATAATTCATTCAGGGCTTCTGATGAAACCTGGATTTACCACATCTACACCCAGAGCTTAGTGAGACATAAGGTTGGGCCCTTCGGGGTGATAGCATTGGTGAGTTTCGATGAGCAAATGCAGACCCTTTGAAGTCATACTGCATGGTACCCATTCCATGGGTCCCAACTCTCCAGGTTTTAGGGATTCTTCCTTCAGCTAAAACATGCATGGGAAACCCACAGTATGGTGCACCATGTGACCGGCAAACGTTTTCAAATGCATCTCAGTTTTCGTCCCCTTTTACTCGGGTTCACCATTCCAGACCCTTTACTAACACTCTCCCCATTTGGAGAGTCAGTGCCTTTAACCTCCTGTTTGGCACAGTTTGCAATTTCTGCGCAAGATGACCAGGAATAGGGAGAACCAATGAGAGACTAGCTGTAGGTGTCTGCACGGGCAAATTTAATGCTCATTTCTCACCAGGAAAGGGAATTAACCGAAGGCTCAGCATGCCGTGCCGGAACCAGATTAGGGCCTGAAGCAATCCTGCGGGTTTGCGGCCAGCTCACAAGATAGCGATTTGAAGAAAGGAGCTCAGGGGCACTGTAACTCACAAACCTGCAGAGTTATAAATGACAGCTATCGTCCAGAAATATATTGAAGGACGGCTGCGAAGAGAACTTGTAATCGGGGCAGAATTGCAGGAAAACGATTTCAGAATTGCATTTAAAGCATAGGAAAAGAGGCAGAACGTCGACAATGATGCTCTTGGCCAAAAAGGGCGTATGCGTTTTTTCCTGAATATATTCAGGAAAAAACGCATACGCCCTTTTTGGCCAACCAAGCAAGCAAGTTAAAGAAATCTGCACTACAATGAAGTCTCACTGCCCCCCGGTCAAAAGGGCCATCTGAAAAAAGTGTAAAATCCAGAAAGGCAGCACAGGCCATGGAGAACAGGGAGCCTTGTTATGTTGATGGGCAGGATGTAAATTGCCAACATCCATTCTGGAGAAGTGTATGGTGTTTCCTGGAACACCTAAAAAACAAAGCAACGGAGCCTATTGCACTTCCACTTATGGTCCTATAGCTTAGGGAAATTAAAATCAAAAACACACAGCCAGCCCAAAGTTTCGGACGGCTCTGTTTACAAGAACCTCGTCTACGGTACAAGTTAAATATCCCAGAATGTGAAAAATGGATAAAGAAGTTGTGGTACGTACGTACAATGGAATATCACTCAGCAATGAAATCTATGTCATCAGGCCCGTCGCGGCATAATGAGTGGACTCAGGCTCGATGATTCTAAGTGAAATAAGTCACACAGAAAATGAAACATCATAAGATATCACTAATACACGGAGTGAAATCTTGGCTACACATGAACTGAATTACAAAACAGAACATGGTCTCAAATTTAGAAAACCAACATATGCTTGCTTAAGGGGAAAGGTGAGTTGGGGTGCTGCATAAAACCAGAGATAGAAATTAGCACAGATACCTTTCCATAAGCCAAATATGTAATAGTCAAGACCTACCCCTTGCTCAACGAAATGGACTAAACACCCCATATTCAACGCCTACGAATACACCTGACTAGTAAGAATCTTCAAACCCATGGATTTATATGTCTCCGTAAGAGAATGAAGCGTGTGTACAACGGCATGAACGCAGCAGAAACAAATCCGATAAATCCCATTATCAAAATGAATTACATAAACAAAACACAAGGACAGGGAAATAGAGAGCAATTCTTAAATAATTCATTCAGGGCTTGTGATGCAACCTGGATTTACCACATCTACACCCAGAACTGTGTGAGACATAAGTTTGGGCACTTCGGTCTGATAGCATTGGTGAGGTTCGATGAGCAAATGCAGACCGTTTGAAGTCATACTGCATGGTACCCATTCCATGGGTCCCAACTCTCCAGGTTTAAGCGATTCTTCCTTCAGCTAAAACATGCATGGGAAACCCACAGTATGGTGCACCGTGTGACCGGCAAACGTTTTCAAATGCATCTCAGGTTTCGTCCCCTTTTACTCGGGTTCACCATTCCAGACCCTTTACTAACACTCTCCCCACTTGGAGAGTCAGTGCCTTTAACCTCCTGTTTGGCACAGTTTGCAATTTCTGCGCAACATGACCAGGAATTGGGAGAACCAATGAGAGACTAGCTGTAGGTGTCTGCACGGGCAAATTTATTGCTCATTTCCCACCAGGAAGAGGAATTAACCAAAGGCTCAGCATGCCATGCCTGAACCAGATTAGGGCCTGAAGCAATCCTGCAGGTTTGCGGCCAGCTCACAAGAGAGCGAGTTGAAGAAAGGAGCTCAGGGGCACCGTAACTCACAAACCTGCAGAGTTATAAATGACAGCTATCGTCCAAAAATATATTGAAGGACGGCTGCGAAGAGAACTTGTAATCGGGGCAGATTTGCAGGAAAACGATTTCAGAATTGCATTTAAAGCATAGGAAAAGAGGCAGAACGTCGACAATGATGCTCTTGGCCAAAAAGGGCGTATGCGTTTTTTCCTGAATATATTCAGGAAAAAACGCATACGCCCTTTTTGGCCAACCAAGTAAGCATGTTAAAAAATCTGCACTACAATGAAGTCTCACTGCCCCCCGGTCAAAAGGGCCATCTGAAAAAAGTGTAAAATCCAGAAAGGCAGCACAGGCCATGGAGAACAGGGAGCCTTGTTATGCTGATGGGCGGGATGCAAATTGCCAACAGCCACTCTGGAGAAGTGTATGGTGTTTCCTGGAACACCTAAAAAACAAAGCAACAGAGCCTACGGCACTTCCACTTATGGTTTTATAGCTTAGGGAAATTAAAATCAGAAACACACAGCCACCCCAAAGTGTCGGACGGCTCTGTTTACAAGAACCTCATCTTCGGTACAAGTTAAATATCCCAGAATGTGAAAAATGGATAAAGAAGTTGTGGTACGTACGTACAATGGAATATCACTCAGCAATGAAATCTATGTCATCAGTCCCGTTGCAGCATAATGAGTGGATTCAGGTACGATGATTCTAAGTGAAATAAGTCACACAGAAAATGAAACATCATAAGATATCACTACTACACGGAATGTAAACTTGGCTACACATGAACTGAATTACAAAACAGAACAGGGTCTCCAATTTAGAAAACCAACTTATGCTTGCTTAAGGGGAAAGGTGAGCTGGGCTGCTGCATAAAACCACAGATAGAAATTAGCACAGATACCTTTCCATAAGCCAAATATGTAATAGTCAAGACCTACCCATTGCTCAACGAAATGGACTACACACCCCATATTTAACGCCTAGGAATACACCTGACTAGTAAGAATCTTCAAGCCCATGGATATATATGTCTCCATAAGAGAATGAAGCGTGTGTACAGCGGCATGAATGCAGCAGAGAAAATCCGATAAATCCCATTATCAAAATGAATTACATAAACAAAACACAAGGACAGGGAAATAGAGAGCAATTCTTAAATAATTCATTCAGGGCTTGTGATGCAACCTGGATTTACCACATCTACACCCAGAGCTGAGTGAGACATAAGGTTGGGCACTTCGGGCTGATAGCATTGGTGAGGTTCGATGAGCAAATGCAGGCCCTTTGAAGTCATACTGCATGGTACCCATTCCATGGGTCCCAAGTCTCCAGGTTTAAGGGATTCTTCCTTCAGCTAAAACATGCATGGGGAATCCACAGTATGGTGCACCGTGTGACCGGCAAACGTTTTCAAATGCATCTCAGTTTTCGTCCCCTTTTACTCGGGTTCACCATTCCAGACACTTTACTAACACTCTCCCCACTTGGAGAGTCAGTGTCTTTAACCTCCTGTTTGGCACAGTTTGCAATATCTGCGCAAGATGAACAGGAATAGGGAGAACCAATGAGAGTCTAGATGTAGGTGTCTGCACGGGCAAATTTAACGCTCATTTCGCACCAGGAAGAGGAATTAACCAAAGGCTCAGCATGCCCTGCCGGAACCAGATTAGGGCCTGAAGCAATCCTGCGGGTTTGCGGCCAGCTCACAAGATAGCGAGTTGAAGAAAGGAGCTCAGGGTTACTGTAACTCACAGACCTGCAGAGTTATAAATGACAGCTATCGTCCAAAAATATATTGAAGGAAGGCTGCAAAGACGACTTGTAAGCGGGGCAGAATTGCAGGAAAACGATTTCAGGGGGTAGACGGGAATTGCATTTAAAGCATAGGAAAAGAGGCAGAACGTCGACAATGATGCTCTTGTTCAAAAAGGGCGTATGCGTTTTTTCCTGAATATGTTCAGGAAAAAACGCATACGCCCTTTTTGGCCAACCAAGCAAGCATGTTAAAAAATCTGCACTACAATTAAGTCTCACTGCCCCCCGGTCAAAAGGGCCATCTGAAAAAAATGTAAAATCCAGAAAGGCAGCACAGGCCATGGAGAACAGGGAGCCTTGTTATGCTGATGGGCGGGATGTAAATTGCCAACAACCACTCTGGAGAAGTGTATGGTGTTTCCTGGAACACCTAAAAAACAAAGCAACGGAGCCTACGGCACTTCCACTTATGGTCCTATAGCTTAGGGAAATTAAAATCAAAAAAACCCAGCCACCCCAAAGTTTCGGATGGCTCTGTTTACAAGAACCTCGTCTACGGTACAAGTTAAATATCCCAGAATGTGAAAAATGGATAAAGAAGTTGTGGTATGTACGTACAATGGAATATCACTCACCAATGAAATCTATGTCATCAGGCCCGTCGCGGCATAAGGAGTGGATTCAGCTACGATGATTCTAAGTGAAATAAGTCACACAGAAAATGAAACATCATAAGATATCACTAATACACGGAATGTAAACTTTTCTACACATGATCTGAATTACAAAACAGAACAGGGTCTCAAATTTAGAAAACCAACTTATGCTTGCTTAAGGGGAAAGGTGAGTTGGGGTGCTGCATAAAAACAGAGATAGAAATTAGCACAGATACCTCTCCATAAGCCAAATATGTTATAGTCAAGACCTACCCCTTGCTCAACGAAATGGACTAAACACCCCATATTCAACGCCTAGGAATACACCTGACTAGTAAGAATCTTCAAACCCATGGATTTATATGTCTCCATAAGAGAATGAAGCGTGTGTACAGCGGCATAAATGCAGCAGAGAAAAGCCGATAAATCCCATTATCAAAATGAATTACAAAAACAAAACCCAAGGACAGTGAAATAGAGAGCAATTCTTAAATAATTCATTCAGGGCTTGTGATGCAACCTGGATTTACCACATCTACACCCAGAGATGATTGAGACATAAGGTTGGGCACTTCGGGCTGATAGCATTGGTGAGGTTCGATGAGCAAATGCAGACCCTTTGAAGTCATACTGCATGGTACCCATTCCATGGGTCCCAAGTCTCCAGGTTTAAGGGATTCTTCGTTCAGCTAAAACATGCATGGGAAACCCACAGTATGGAGCACGGTGTGACTGGCAAACGTTTTCAAATGCATCTCAGGTTTCGTCCCCTTTTACTCGGGTTCACCATTCCAGACCCTTTACTAACACTCTCCCCACGTGGAGAGTCAGTGCCTTTAACCTCCTGTTTGGCACAGTTGGCAATTTCTGCGCAAGATGAACAGGAATAGGGAGAACCAATGAGAGACTAACTGTAGGTGTCTGCATGGGCAAATTTAACGCTCATTTCCCACCAGGAAGAGGAATTAACCAAAGGCTCAGCATGCCGTGCCAGAACAAGATTAGGGCCTGAAGCAATCATGCGGGTTTGCGGCCAGCTCACAAGATAGCGAGTTGAAGAAAGGAGCTCAGGGGCACTGTAACTCACAAACCTGCAGAGTTATAAATGACAGCTATCGTCCAAAAATATATTGAAGGAAGGATGCGAAGAGGACTTGTAAGCGGGGCAGAATTGCAGGAAAACGATTTCAAGGGGTAGACGGGAATTGCATTTAAAGCATAGGAAAAGAGGCAGAACGTTGACAATGATGCTCTTGGCCAAAAAGGGCGTAGGCGTTTTTTACTGAATATATTCATGAAAAAACGCATACGCCCTTTTTGGCCAACCAAGCAAGCATGTTAAAGAAATCTGCACTACAATGAAGTCTCATTGTCCCCCTGTCAAAAGGGCCATCTGAAAAAAATGTAGAATCCAAAAAGGCAGCACAGGCCATGGAGAACAGGGAGCCTTGTTTTGCTGATGGGTGGGATATAAATTGCCAACAGCCACTCTGGAGATGTGTATGGTGTTTCCTGGAACACCTAAAAAACAAAGCAACGGAGCCTATGGCACTTCCACTTATGGTCCTATAGCTTAGGGAAATTAAAATCAAAAACACACAGCCACCCCAAAGTGTCGGACGGCTCCGTTTACAAGAACCTCGTCTACGGTACAAGTTAAATATCCCGGAATGTGAAAAATGGATAAAGAAGTTGTGGTACATATGTACATTCGAATATCAGTCAGCAATGAAATCTATGTCATCAGGCCTGTCGCAGCATAATGAGTGGATGCAGGTATGATGATTCTAAGTGAAATATGTCACACAGAAAATGAAACATCATAAGATATCACTAATACACGGAATGTAAACTTGGCTACACATGAACTGAATTACAAAACAGAACAGGGTCTCCAATTTAGAAAACCAACTTATGCTTGCTTAAGGGGAAAGGTGAGCTGGGGTGCTGCATAAAACCACAGATAGAAATTAGCACAGATACCTTTCCATAAGCCAAATATGTAATAGTCAAGACCTACCCCTTGCTCAATGAAATGGACTAAACACCCCATATTCAACGCCTAGGAATACACCTGACCAGTAAGAATCTTCAAACCCATGGATATATATGTCTCCCTAAGAGAATGAAGCGTGTGTACAACGACATGAACGCAGCAGAAACAAATCCGATAAATCCCATTATCAAAATGAATTACATAAACAAAACACAAGGACAGGGAAATAGAGAGCAATTCTTAAATAATTCATTCAGGGCTTGTGATGCAACCTGGATTTACCACATCTACACCCAGAACTGTGTGAGACATAAGTTTGGGCACTTCGGTCTGATAGCATTGGTGAGGTTCGATGAGCAAATGCAGACCGTTTGAAGTCATACTGCATGGTACCCATTCCATGGGTCCCAACTCTCCAGGTTTAAGGGATTCTTCCTTCAGCTAAAACATGCATGGGAAACCCACAGTATGGTGCACCGTGTGACCGGCAAACGTTTTCAAATGCATCTCAGGTTTCGTCCCCTTTTACTCGGGTTCACCATTCCAGACCCTTTACTAACTCTCTCCCCACTTGGAGAGTCAGTGCCTTTAACCTCCTGTTTGGCACAGTTTGCAATTTCTGCGCAACATGACCAGGAATTGGGAGAACCAATGAGAGACTAGCTGTAGGTGTCTGCACGGGCAAATTTATTGCTCATTTCCCACCAGGAAGAGGAATTAACCAAAGGCTCAGCATGCCATGCCTGAACCAGATTAGGGCCTGAAGCAATCCTGCAGGTTTGCGGCCAGCTCACAAGAGAGCGAGTTGAAGAAAGGAGCTCAGGGGCACCGTAACTCACAAACCTGCAGAGTTATAAATGACAGCTATCGTCCAAAAATATATTGAAGGACGGCTGCGAAGAGAACTTGTAATCGGGGCAGATTTGCAGGAAAACGATTTCAGAATTGCATTTAAAGCATAGGAAAAGAGGCAGAACGTCGACAATGATGCTCTTGGCCAAAAAGGGCGTATGCGTTTTTTCCTGAATATATTCAGGAAAAAACACATACCCCCTTTTTGGCCAACCAAGTAAGCATGTTAAAAAATCTGCACTACAATGAAGTCTCACTGCCCCCCGGTCAAAAGGGCCATCTGAAAAAAGTGTAAAATCCAGAAAGGCAGCACAGGCCATGGAGAACAGGGAGCCTTGTTATGCTGATGGGCGGGATGTAAATTGCCAACAGCCACTCTGGAGAAGTGTATGGTGTTTCCTGGAACACCTAAAAAACAAAGCAACAGAGCCTACGGCACTTCCACTTATGGTTTTATAGCTTAGGGAAATTAAAATCAGAAACACACAGCCACCCCAAAGTGTCGGACGGCTCTGTTTACAAGAACCTCATCTTCGGTACAAGTTAAATATCCCAGAATGTGAAAAATGGATAAAGAAGTTGTGGTACGTACGTACAATGAAATATCACTCAGCAATGAAATCTATGTCATCAGTCCCGTCGCAGCATAATGAGTGGATTCAGGTACGATGATTCTAAGTGAAATAAGTCACACAGAAAATGAAACATCATAAGATATCACTACTACACGGAATGTAAATTTGGCTACACATGAACTGAATTACAAAACAGAACAGGGTCTCCAATTTAGAAAACCAACTTATGCTTGCTTAAGGGGAAAGGTGAGCTGGGGTGCTGCATAAAACCACAGATAGAAATTAGCACAGATACCTTTCCATAAGCCAAATATGTAATAGTCAAGACCTACCCATTGCTCAACGAAATGGACTACACACCCCATATTTAACGCCTAGGAATACACCTGACTAGTAAGAATCTTCAAGCCCATGGATATATATGTCTCCATAAGATAATGAAGCGTGTGTACAGCGGCATGAATGCAGCAGAGAAAATCCGATAAATCCCATTATCAAAATGAATTACATAAACAAAACACAAGGACAGGGAAATAGAGAGCAATTCTTAAATAATTCATTCAGGGCTTGTGATGCAACCTGGATTTACCACATCTACACCCAGAGCTGAGTGAGACATAAGGTTGGGCACTTCGGGCTGATAGCATTGGTGAGGTTCGATGAGCAAATGCAGGCCCTTTGAAGTCATACTGCATGGTACCCATTCCATGGGTCCCAAGTCTCCAGGTTTAAGGGATTCTTCCTTCAGCTAAAACATGCATGGGGAATCCACAGTATGGTGCACCGTGTGACCGGCAAACGTTTTCAAATGCATCTCAGTTTTCGTCCCCTTTTACTCGGGTTCACCATTCCAGACACTTTATTAACACTCTCCCCACTTGGAGAGTCAGTGTCTTTAACCTCCTGTTTGGCACAGTTTGCAATATCTGCGCAAGATGAACAGGAATAGGGAGAACCAATGAGAGTCTAGATGTAGGTGTCTGCACGGGCAAATTTAACGCTCATTTCGCACCAGGAAGAGGAATTAACCAAAGGCTCAGCATGCCCTGCCGGAACCAGATTAGGGCCTGAAGCAATCCTGCGGGTTTGCGGCCAGCTCACAAGATAGCGAGTTGAAGAAAGGAGCTCAGGGTTACTGTAACTCACAGACCTGCAGAGTTATAAATGACAGCTATCGTCCAAAAATATATTGAAGGAAGGCTGCAAAGACGACTTGTAAGCGGGGCAGAATTGCAGGAAAACGATTTCAGGGGGTAGACGGGAATTGCATTTAAAGCATAGGAAAAGAGGCAGAACGTCGACAATGATGCTCTTGTTCAAAAAGGGCGTATGCGTTTTTTCCTGAATATGTTCAGGAAAAAACGCATACGCCCTTTTTGGCCAACCAAGCAAGCATGTTAAAAAATCTGCACTACAATTAAGTCTCACTGCTCCCCGGTCAAAAGGGCCATCTGAAAAAAATGTAAAATCCAGAAAGGCAGCACAGGCCATGGAGAACAGGGAGCCTTGTTATGCTGATGGGCGGGATGTAAATTGCCAACAACCACTCTGGAGAAGTGTATGGTGTTTCCTGGAACACCTAAAAAACAAAGCAACGGAGCCTACGGCACTTCCACTTATGGTCCTATAGCTTAGGGAAATTAAAATCAAAAAAACCCAGCCACCCCAAAGTTTCGGACGGCTCTGTTTACAAGAACCTCGTCTACGGTACAAGTTAAATATCCCAGAATGTGAAAAATGGATAAAGAAGTTGTGGTATGTACGTACAATGGAATATCACTCACCAATGAAATCTATGTCATCAGGCCCGTCGCGGCATAAGGAGTGGATTCAGCTACGATGATTCTAAGTGAAATAAGTCACACAGAAAATGAAACATCATAAGATATCACTAATACACGGAATGTAAACTTTTCTACACATGATCTGAATTACAAAACAGAACATGGTCTCAAATTTAGAAAACCAACTTATGCTTGCTTAAGGGGAAAGTTGAGTTGGGGTGCTGCATAAAACCAGAGATAGAAATTAGCACAGATACCTCTCCATAAACCAAATATGTAATAGTCATGACCTACCCCTTGCTCAACGAAATGGACTAAACTCCCCATATTCAACGCCTAGGAATACACCTGACTAGTAAAAATCTTCAAACCCATGGATTTATATGTCTCCATAAGAGAATGAAGCGTGTGTACAGTGGCATAAATGCAGCAGAGAAAAGCCGATAAATCCCATTATCAAAATGAATTACAAAAACAAAACACAAGGACAGGGAAATAGAGAGCAATTCTTAAATAATTCATTCAGGGCTTGTGATGCAACCTGGATTTACCACATCTACACCCAGAGCTGAGTGAGACATAAGGTTGGGCACTTTGGGCTGACAGCATTGGTGAGGTTTGATGAGCAAATGCAGACCCTTTGAAGTCATACTGCATGGTACCCATTCCATGGGTCCCAAGTCTCAAGGTTTAAGGGATTCTTCCTTCAGCTAAAACATGCATGGGAAACCCACAGTATGGTGCACCGTGTGACCGGCAAACGTTTTCAAATGCATCTCAGGTTTCGTCCCCTTTTACTCGGGTTCACCATTCCAGACCCTTTACTAACACTCTCCCCACTTGGAGAGTCAGTGCCTTTAACCTCCTGTTTGGCACAGTTTGCAGTTTCTGCGCAAGATGAACAGGAATAGGGAGAACCAATGAGAGACTAGCTGTAGGTGTCTGCACTGGCAAATTTAACGCTCATTTCCCACCAGGAAGAGGAATTAACCAAAGGCTCAGCATGCCGTGCAGGAACCAGATTATGGCCTGAAGCAATCCGGCGGGTATGTGGCCAGCTCACAAGATAGCAAGTTGAAGAAAGGAGCTCAGGGGCACTGTAACTCACAAACCTGCACAGTTATAAATGACAGCTATCGTCCAAAAATAAATTGAAGGAAGGCTGCGAAGACGACTTGTAAGCAGGACAGAACTGCAGGAAAACGATTTCAGGGGGTAGACGGGAATTGCATTTAAAGCATAGGAAAAGAGGCAGAACGTCGACAATGATGCTCTTGGCCAAAAAGGGCGTATGCGTTTTTTCCTGAATATATTCAGGAAAAAACGCATACGCCCTTTTTGGCCAACCAAGCAAGCATGTTAAAGAAATCTGCACTACAATGAAGTCTCACTGCCCTCCAGTCAAAAGGGCCATCTGAAAAAAGTGTAAAATCCAGAAAGGCAGCACAGGCCATGGAGAACTGGGAGCCTTGTTATGCTGATGGGCGGGACGTAAATTGCCAACAGCCACTCTGGAGAAGTGTATGGAGTTTCCTGAAACACGTAAGAAACAAAGCAACACAGCCTATGGCACTTCCACTTATGGTCCTATAGCTTAGGGAAATTAAAATCAAAACCACACAGCCACCCCAAAGTTTGGAACGGCTCTGTTTACAAGAACCTCGTCTACGGTTCAAGTTAAATATCCCAGAGAGCAAAAAATGGATAAAGAAGTTGTGGTACGTACGTACAATGGAATATCACTCAGCAATGAAATCTATGTCATCAGGCCCGTAGCGGCATAAAGAGTGGATTCAGGTCCGATGATTCTACGTGAAATAAGTCACACAGAAAAAGAAACATCATAAGATATCACTAATACACGGAATGTAAACTTGGCTACACATGAACTGAATTACAAAACAGAACAGGGTCTCAAATTTAGAAAACCAACTTATGCTTGCTTTTTGGGAAAGGTGAGTTGGGGTGCTGCATAAAAAGAGAGATTGAAATTCGCACAGATACTGTTCCATAAGCCAAATATTTAATAGACAAGACCTACTCCTTGCTCAACGAAATGGACTCAACACCCCATATTCAACGCCTAGGAATGTACCTGCCTAGCAAGAATCTTAAAACCCATGGATATATATGTCTCCATAAGAGAATCAAGCGTGTGTTCAGGGGCCTAAACGCAGCAGTGAAAATCCAATAAATCCCATTATCAAAATAAATTTCAAAAACAAAACACAATGACAGTGAAATAGAGAGCAATTCTTAAATAATTCACTCAGGGCTTCTGATGCAACCTGGATTTACCACATCTACACCCAGAGCTGGGGAGACATAAGGCCGGACACTTCGGCCTGATAGCTTTGGTGAGGTTCGGTGAGCAAATGCAGACCCTGTGCAGTCATACTGCCTGGTACCCAATCCATGGGTCCCAACTCTCCAGGTTTATGGGATTCTTCCTTCCGCTAAATCATGTATGGGAAACCCAGAGTATGGTCCACCATGTGATAGGGAAACGTTTTCAAATGCATCTCAGTTTTCGTCCCTTTATACTCGGGTTCACCATTCCAGACGCTTTACTAACTCTCTACCCACTTGGAGAGTCAGTGCCTTTAACCTTCTGTTTGGCACAGTTTGCAATTTCTGCGCAAGATGAACAGGAATAGGGAGAACCAATGAGAGACTAGCTGTAGGTGTCTGCACGGGCAAATTTATGCTCATTTCCCTCCAGGAAGTGGAATTAACCAAAGGCTCAGCATGCCGTGCCGGAACCAGATTAGCGCCTGAAGCAATCCTGTGGGTTTGTGGCCAGCTCACAAAAAGCAAGTTGAAGAATGGAGCTCAGGGACACTGTAATTCACAAACCTGCAGACTTATAAATGACAGCTATCGTCCACAAATATATTGAAGGAAGGCTGCGAAGAGGACTTGAAAGCGGGGCAGAATTGCTGGAAAACGATTTCAGGGGGTAGACTGGAATTGCATTTAAAGCATAGGAAAAGAGGCAGAATGTCGACAATGATGCACCTGGGCAAAAAGGGCGTATGCGTTTTTTCCTGAATATATTCAGGAAATAACGCGTACGCACTTTTTGGCCAACCAAGCAAGTGTGTAAATGAAATCTGCACTTCAATGAAGTGTCACTGACCACCGGTCAAAAGGGCCATCTCAAAAAAGTGTAAAATCGAGAAAGTGAGGACAGGCCATGGAGAACAGGAAGCCTTGTTATGCTGATGGGCGGGATGTAAATTGCCAACAGCCACTCTGGAGAAGTGTATGGTGTTTCCTCAAACACCTAAAAAACAAAGCAACGGCGCCTACGGCACTTCCACTTATGGTCCTATAGTTTAGGGAAATTAAAATCAAAAACACGCAGCCACCCCAAATTTTCGAATGGCTCTGTTTACAATATCCTCATCTATGGTACAAGTGAAATATCCCAGAAAGCGGAAAATGGATAAAGAAGTTGTGGTACGAACGTAAAATGGAATATCACTCAGCAATGAAATCTATGTCTTCAGGCCCGTCGCGGCCTAATGAGTGGATTCAGGTATGAAGACTCTAAGTGAAATTAGTCACACAGAGAAAGAAACATCATAAGATATCACTAATACACGGAATGTAAACTTGGCTACACATGAACTGAATTACAAAACAGAACAGGGTCTCAAATTTAGCAAACGAACCAATGCTTGCTTAAGGCAAAAGGTGAGTTGGGGTGCTACATAAAACCAGAGATTGAAATTAGCACAGATACCGTTCCATAAGCCAAATATGCAATAGTCAAGACCTACTCCTTGCTCAATAAAATGGACTCAACACCCCAAATTCAACGCCTAGGAATATACCTGACTAGTAAGAATCTTAAAACCCATGGATTTATATGTCTCCATAAGAGAATCAAGCGTGTGTACAGCGGTATAAACGCAACAGTGAAAATCCGGTAAATCCCATTATCAAAATGAATTATAAAAACAAAACACAATGACAGTGAAATAGAAAGCAATTCTTAAATAATTCATTCAGGACTTGTGATGCAACCTGTATTTACCATATCTACACCCAGAGCTGGGTGAGACATAAGGCTAGACAGTTTGAGCTGATAGCATTGGTGAGGTTCGGTGAGCAAATGCAGACCCTTTGAAGTCATACTGCCTGATACCCATTCCATGGGTCCCAACTCTCCAGGTTTAAGGGATTCTTCCTTTAGCTAAAACATGCATGGGAAACCCAGAGTATGGTCCCTGTGACTGTGCAACGTTTTTAAATGCATCTAAGTTTTCGTCCCCTGATACTCGGGTTGACCATTCCGGACAGTATAATAACACTCTGCCCGCTTGGAGAGTCAGTGCCTTTAACCTCCTGTTTGACACAGTGTGCAATTTCTGCGCAAGATGAATAGGAATAGGGAGAAACAATGAGAAACTAGCTGTAGGTGTCTGCACGGGCAAATTTATGCTCATTTCCCTCCAGGAAGTGGAATTAACCAAAGGCTCAGCATGTCGTGCCGGAACCAGATTAGGGCCTGAAGCAATCCTGTGCGTTTGCGGCCAGCTCACAAGAAAGTGAGTTGAAGAAAGGAGCTCAGGGACACTGTAATTAACAAACCTGCAGAGTTATAAATGACAGGTATCATACAAAAATATATTGAAGTAAGGCTGCGAAGAGGGCTTGAAAGCGGGGCAGAATTCCAGGAATATGATTTCAGGAGGTAGACGGGCAGTGCTCTGAAAGCATAGGAGAAGAGGCCGATCCTCGACAATGATGCACTTGGTCAAAAAGTGCATATGCGTTTTTTCAGGGCCTTCATTAAAGAGGGTAGGAGGCTCCCAGCATGCTTTCGTGGCCAACAGTGGGCCCACATCGCCAAGGCGATGTGAGCCAGCCAGGCAGGAGTGACCTCACATCAGAGGGCCCACCTCCCAGAATGGTAAGGAACCCAGCCAGGATCAGACTCTCACCAGAGTGCCCACATCAGCAAGGGGCTGTGAACCACACAGGCGTATCATCACACCCGTGGGGCCACATAATCAAAAGTTGAGGTACACAAAAAATGTGGCCTCAAATCAGAGGACCCACATCACCATGAGTTTCGGAGCGAGGCAGGCAGGATTAACCTCACAACACATGGCCCATTGTATAAAAAAGGTGAGGAACCCAGCAGTTGGAACATCCCAGCAGGCGGCCCAGAGCACCGAGGCTATGGGATCCAGGCAGTGATGAACTCACAACAGAGGGCCCTCATCATGAAACTGTGAGCAAACCAGCCGTTGTGACCTCAGAGCACAAGGCCCACATCCCCATGGGGAAGGGAACCAAGCAGGAGTGTCATCGCACCAGTGGGCACACATCAGAAAATGTGGGGAGCCCAGCAGTTAGGACCTGACGCCAGAGGGCTCTCATCACCGAGGAGAGGAGGCTCCCAGCAGGCTCCAACTGCTACCAGAGGGCCGCCATCGCCAATGCGGGATGTGCCAGCCAGGCAGGAGTGACCTCAGAGCAGAGGGCCCACCTCACAAAAGTGTGAGGAACCCAAAGAGGATCAGACTCTCACCACAGGGCCCACATCACCAAGGGAATGGGAACCAGGCTGGAGTGTCCTCACACCAGTGAGGCGTCATCACCGAAATGTGAGTGACCCAGCACACGTGGCCTCAAACCAGAGGACACACATCACCAAGGGGCTGGGAGTGAGGCAGGCAGGAGGAGCCTCAAAACATAGGGCCCATGGAATAAAAATGGTGAGGAATCTAGCAGTTGGAACCTCCCAGCAGGCGGCCAGGAGCAGCGAGGCTATGGGATCCAGACCTGACTGAACTCAAAACAGAGGGCCCTCATAATGAAACTCTGAGCAACCCAGCCGTTGGGACCTCAGAGCAGAAGGCCCACATTCCCATGTGGTTGGGAACATGGCATAAGTGTACTCGCACCACAGGGCACACATCAGAGAATTTTGGGAGCTCAGAAGTTAGGGCCTGATGCCAGAGGGCCCTCATTAACAAGGGGAGGAGACTCCAAGCAGGCACCAACTCCCAACTGAGGGCCCACGTCGCCAAGGTGACGTGTGCCAGACAGGCAGGATTTACCTCACAGCAGAGGACCCACCTCCCAGAAGGGTGAGGAGCCCAACCAGGATCAGACTCACACCAGAGGGCCCACATCACCAAGGGGATGGGAACCAGGCAGGAGTGTTTTCACTCCGGTGGGGCCACATCATTGAAAGGCGAGGAACCCAGAACATGTGGCCTAAACCAGAGGACCCACATCTCCAAGGGGCTGGGAATGAGGCAGGCAGGAGGAGCCTCAAAACAGAGAACCCATAGAATAAAAAAGGTGAGGAAGCCCACAGTTGGAACCTCCTAGCATGCGGCAAGGAGCAGCGAGGCTATGGGATCCCGGCCGGTGTGAACTCACAACAGAGGTCCCTCATCATGAAACTGTGAAGAACACAGTTCTAGGGACCACAGAACTGAAGGCCCACATTCCCATGGGTTTGGGAACATGGCAGGAGTGTACTCGCACCACAGGGCACACATCAGAAAATTTTGGGATCCCAGGAGTTAGGGCCTGACGCCAGACGGCCCTAATTACCGAGGGGAGCAGACTCCTAACAGGCACCAACTCCCAACTGAGGGCCCACGTCGCCAAGGTGATGTGCGTCAGCCAGGCAGGAGTGACCTCACAGCAGAGGGCATACGTCACAGAAGGGGGAGGAAACCAGCCAGGATAAGACTCTCACCACAGAGCCCACATCTCCAAGGGGATCAGAACCAGGCAGGAGTGGCCTCACACCAGTGTGGCCAAATCATAGAAAAGTGAGGAACACAGAACATATGGCCTAAACCAGAGGACCCACATCAACAAGGGTCTCAGAGTGAGGCAGGCAGGAGATGTCTCAAACAGTGGGCGCATAAAATAAAAAAGGTGAGGAATCCCACAGTTGGAACGTCCCAGCAGGCGGCAAGGAGCAGCGAGGCTATGAGATCCCGGCCGGTGTAAACTCAAAACAGAGGGCCCTCATCAGGAAACTGAAAATCCCAGAGGTTGGGACCACAGAGCAGAAGGCCCACATTCCCATCGGTTTGGGAACCTGGCAGGAGTGTACTCCCACCAAAGGGCACACATCAGAAAAGTATGGGAGCCCAAGAGTTAGGGCCTGACGCCAGAGGGCCCTCATTACCGAGGGGGGAGACTGCCAGCAGGCACCAACTCCCAACTGAGGGCCCACTTCGCCAAGTTGACGTGTGCCAGCCAGGCAGGAGTGACCTCTCAGCAGAGGGCCTACGTCACAGAAGGGTGAAGTACCCAGCCAGGATAAGACTCTCACCACAGGGCCCACATCACCAAGGGGATCGGATCCAGGCAGGAGAGGCCTCACACCAGTGTGGCCAAATCATAGAAAGGTGAGGAACCCAGAACATGTGGCCTAAACCAGAGGACCCACATCTCCAAGGGGCTCCGAGTGAGGCAGGCAGGACTAGCCTCACAACGCAGGGCGCATAGAATAAAAAATGTGCAGAATCCAGCAGTTGGAACCTCCCAGCAGTCGGCCCAGAGCACAGAGGCTATGGGATCTAGGCCTGAGTGAACTAACACCAGAGAACCAACATCACGAAACTGTGAGCAACCCAGGCGTTGGGACCACACAGCAGAAGGCCCACATCCCCATGGGGATGGGAACCTTACAGGAGTGTCCTGGCATCACTGGGCTCAGTCAGAAAAGGTGGGGTGCAGAGTAGTTAGAGCCTGATGCCAGAGGACCCTCATCACCTAGGAGAGGAGGCTGCCAGCAGACTCGAAATGCCACCAGATGGCCGACGTCACCAAGGCAATGGGAGCAAGCCAGGCAGGAGTTATGTCACAGAAGAGGGCCCACCTCAAAGAAGGGTCAGGAACCCAGCAAGGATCAGGCTCTCACCAGAGGGCCCAAAACACCAAGGGGATGGGAACCAGGCAGGAGTGTCCTCACACCATTGGGGCCACATCATTGAAAGGTGAGGGACCCAACACACGTGGCCTCAAACCAGAGGACACACATCACCAAGGGGCTGGGAGGGAGGCAGGGAGGAGGAACCTCGAAACAGAGGGCCCATAGAATAAAAAAGGTGAGGAATCCCGCAGTTGGAACGTCCCAGCAGGTGGCAAGGAACAGCGAGGCTATGGGTTCCCGGCCGGTGTGAACTCACAACAGAGGGCCCTCATCATGAAAGTGTGAACAACCCAGTCTTTGTGTCCACAGAGAAGAAGGCCCACATTCCCATGGGGTTGGGAACCTGGCAGGAGTGTACTCCCACCACAGGGCACACATCAGAAAATTTTGGGAGCCCAGGAGTTAGGGCCTGACGCAATACGGCCCTAAATACTGAGGGGAGCAGTCTCCTAGCAGGCACCAACTCCCAACTGAGGGCCCACGTCGCCAAGGTGACGTGCGCCAGCCAGGCCGGTGTGAACTCACAGCAGAGGGCCTACGTCACAGAAGGGTGAGGTACCCAGCCAGGATAAGACTCTCACCAGAAGGCCCCCATCACCAAGGGGATCGGATCCAGGCAGGAGTGGCCTCACACCAGTGTGGCCAAATCATAGAAAGGTGAGGAACCCAGAACATGTGGCCTAAACCAGAGGACCCACATCTCCAAGGGGCTCGGAGTGAGGAAGACAGGACTAGACTTACAACGCAGGGCCCATAGAATAAAAACGGTGAGGAATCCAGCAGTTGGAACCTCCCAGCAGGTGGCCCAGAGCACCCAGTCTATGGGATCCAGGCCACAGTGAACTCACAGCAGATGGCCCACATCATGAAACTTTGAGCAACCCAGCCGTTTGGACATCAGAGCAGAAGTCCCACATCCCCATGGGGATGGGAACCTGGCAGGAGTGTCCTCACACCACTTAGTACGTATCAGAAAATGTGGGTATCCAGCAGTTAGGGCCTGACGCGAGAGGGCCCTCATCACCGAGGGGAGGAGGTTCCCAGCACGCTCCAACTGCCACCAGAGGGCCGACGTCACCAAGGCGGTGTGTGCCAGCCAGGCAGGAGTGGCCTCAGAGCAGAGGGCCAAGCTCACGGAAGTGTGAGGAACACAACCAGGATCAGACTCTCAGCAGAGGGCCCACAACACCAAGGGGATGCGATCCAGGCAGGAGTGTGCCCCAACCAGTGGGGCCACATCATTGAAAGGTGAGGAACCCAGCACATGTGGCCTCAAACCAGAAGAGACACATCAAAAAGGGGCTCGGAGTGAGTCAGGTAGGAGATGTCTCACAACACAGTGCCCATAGGAGAAAAAAGGTGAGGAATCCAGCAGTTGGAAGCTCCAAGCAGGTGGCCCCGGGGCACCGAGGCTATGGGATCCATGCCGGAATGAACTCACAGCAGAGGGCCCACATCCTGACACTGTGAGCAACCCAGCCATTGTGACCCCAGAGGAGAAGGCCCAAAACCGCATGGGGATGAGAACCTGGCAGGAGTGTCCTCTCACCACTTAGCATGTATCAGAAAATCTGGGTACCCATCAGTTAGGGCCTGGCACCAGAGGGTCCTCTTCACCGAGGGGAGAAGGCTCCCAGCACGCTCCAATTGCCGCCAGAGGGCCGACGTCACCAAGGCGGGATGTGCCAGCCAGGCAGGAGTGACCTCACAGCAGAGGGCCCACCTCCCAGAAGTGTGAGGAATCAAGCCAGGATCAGACTCTCACCAGAGGGCCCATATCAACAAGAGGATGGGAACCAGTCAGGAGTGTCCTCACACCAGTGGGGCCACATACCTAAAAGGTGAGGCAACCGGTACATGTGGCCTCAAACCAGAGGACCTACATCACCAAGGGGCTTGGAGTGATGCAGGCAGGAGGAGCCTCACAACACAGGGCCCAAAGTATAAAAAAGGTGCGGAATCCAGCAGTTGGAACCTCCCAGCAGTCGGCCCAGAGCACAGAGGCTATGGGATCTAGGCCTGAGTGAACTAACACCAGAGAACGAACATCACAAAACTGTGGGCAACCCAGGCGTTGGGACCACAGAGCAGAAGGCCCACATTCCCATGGGGATGGGAACCATACAGGAGTACCCTGGCATCACTGGGCTCAGTCAGAAAACGTGGGTTGCCCAGCAGTTAGAGCCTGACGCCAGAGGGCCCTCATCACCTAGGAGAGGAGGCTCCCAGCAGGCTCCAACTGCCACCAGATGGCCGACGTCACCAAGGCAATGGGAGCAAGCCAGGCAGGAGTTACCTCACAGAAGAGGGCCCACCTCAAAGAAGGGTCAGGAACCCAGCAAGGATCAGACTCTCACCAGAGGGGCCACAACACCAAGGGGATGGGAACCAGGCAGCAGTGTACTCTCACCATTGGGGCCACGTCATCGAAAGGTGAGGGACCCAACACACGTGGCCTCAAAGCAGAGGACACACATCACCAAGGGGCTGGGAGGGAGGCAGGCAGGAGGAGTCTCAAAACAGAGGGCCATAGAATAAAAAAGGTGAGGAATCCTGCAGTTGGAACGTCCCAGCAGGCGGCAAGGAACAGCGAGGCTATGGGATCCTGGCCGGTGTGAACTCACAAAAGAAGGCCCTCATCATGAAGCTGTGAACAACCCAGGCGTTGTGTCCACAGAGAAGAAGGCCCACATTCCCATGTGGTTGGGAACCTGGCAGGAGTGTACACGCACCACAGGGCACACATCAGAAAAGTTTGGGAGCCCAGCAGTTAGGTTCTGACGCCAGAGGGCCCTCATTACCGAAGGGAGGAAACTCCCAGCAGGCACCAAATCCCAACTGAGGGCCCACGTCTCCAAGGTGACGTGTGCCAGCCAGGCAGGAGTGACCTCACAGCAGAGGGCATACGTCACAGAAGAGTGAGGAACCCAGCCAGGATAAGACTCTCACCAGAGGGCCCACATCACCAAGGGGATCGGAACCAGGCAGAAGTATCCTCACACCGGTGTGGCCAAATAATGGAAAGGTGAGGATCCCAGAACATGTGGCCTAAACCAGAGGACCCACATCTCCAAGGGGCTCGGAGTGAGGCAGGCAGGACTAGCCTCACAATGCAGGGCCCATAGAATAAAAAATGTGAAGAAACCAGCAGTTGGAACCTCCCAGCAGGTGGCCCAGAGCACCCAGTCTATGGGATCCAGGCCACAGTGAACTCACAGCAGAGGGCCCACATCATGAAACTTTGAGCAACCCAGCCGTTTGGACATCAGAGCAGAAGTCCCACATCCCCATGGGGATGGGAACCTGGCAGGAGTGTCCTCGCACCACTTTGTACATATCAGAAAATGTGGGTACCCAGCAGTTAGGGCCTGACGCGAGAGGGCCCTCATCACTGAGGGGAGGAGGTTCCCAGAACGCTCCAACTGCCACCAGAGGGCCGACGTCACCAAGGCGGTGTGTGCCAGCCAGGCAGGAGTGCCCTCAGAGAAGGGGGCCAAGTTCACGGAAGTGTGAGGAGCCCAACCTGCATCAGACTCTCACCAGAGGGCCCACATCACCAAGGGGATGGGAACCAGGCAGGAGTGCTCTGAGACCAGTGGAGCCACATCATTGAAAGGTGAGGAACCCAGCACATGTGGCCTTGAACCAGAAGACCCACATCATAAAGGGGCTCGGAGTGAGGCAGTGAGGTGTCTCACAACACAGTGCACATAGAAGAAAAAAGGTGAGGAATTCAGCAGTTGGAAGCTCCAAGCAGTTGTCCCAGAGCACCGAGGCTATGGAATCCATGCCAGAGTGAACTCACATCAGAGGGCCCACATCCTGACACTGTGAGCAACCTAGCCATTGTGACCCCAGAGCAGAAGGCCCAAAACCTCATGGGGATGGGAACCTGGCATGAGTGTCCTCTCACCACTTAGCACGTATCAGAAAATGTGGGTACACAGCAGTTAGGGCCTGACACCAGAGGGTCCTCATCACCTAGAAGAGAAGGCTCCCAGCACACTCCAACTGCCGCCAGAGGGCCGACGTCACCAAGGCGGGGTCTGCCAGCCAGGCAGGAGGGACCTCAGGGCAGAGGGCCAACCTTACGGAACTGTGAGGAACCCAACCAGGATGAGACTCTCACCAGAGGGCCCACATCACCAAGGGGATGGGAACCAGGCAGGAGTGTTTTCACTCCGGTGGGGCCACATCATTGAAAGGCGAGGAACCCACCACATGTAGCCTCAAACAAGAAGACCCACATCAAAAAGGGGCTCAGAGTGAGGCAGGCAGGAAGTGTCTCACAACACACGGCCCATAGAAGAAAAAAGGTAAGGAATCCTGCAGTTGGAAGCTCCAAGGAGGTGGCCCAGAGCACCGAGGCTATGGGATGCATGCCAGAGTGAACTCACAGCAGAGGGCCCACATCCTGACACTGTGAGCAACCCAGCCGTTGGCACCTCAGAACAGAAGGCCCAAATCCGCATGGGGATGGGAACCTGGCAGGAGTGTCATCACACCAGTGGGCGCACATCAGAATATGTGGGGAGCCCAGCAGTTAAGGCCTCACGCCAGAGGGCACTCATCACCGACGGGAGGAGGCTCCCAGTACGCTCCAACTGCAACCAGAGGGCCCATGTGGCCAAGGCGACATGTGCCAGCCAGGCAGGAGTGACCTCACAGCAGAGGGCCCACCTCCCAGAAGTGTGAGGAATCAAGCCAGGATCAGGCTCTCACCAGAGGGCCCACATCAACAAGAGGATGGGAACAAGTCAGGAGGGTCCTCAGACCAGTGGGGCCACATACATAAAAGTTCAGACAACCGGCACACGTGGTCTCAAACCAGAAGACCTACATCACCAAGGGGCTTGGAGTGAGGCAGGCAGGAGGAGCCTCACAACACAGGGCCCAAAGTTTAAAAACGGTGCAGAATCCAGCAGTTGGAACCTCCCAGCAGTCGGCCCAGAGCACAGAGGCTATGGGATCTAGGCCTGAGTGAACTAACACCAGAGAACCAACATCACGAAACTGTGAGCAACCCAGGAGTTGGGACCACAGAGCAGAAGGCCCACATCCCCATGGGGATGGGAACCTTACAGGAGTGTCCTGGCATCACTGGGCTCAGTCAGAAAACGTGGGTTGCCCAGCAGTTAGAGCCTTACGCCAGAGGGCCCTGATCACCTAGGAGAGAAGTCTCCCAGCAGGCTCCAACTGCCACCAGATGGCCGACGTCATCAAGGCAATGGGAGCAAGCCAGGCAGGAGTTACCTCACAGAAGAGACCCTCCTCAAAGAAGGGTCAGGAACCCAGCAAGGATCAGGCTCTCACCAGAGGGCCCACAACACCAAGGGGATGGGAACCAGGCAGGAGTGTCCTCACACCAGTGGGGCCACATACCTAAAAGGTGAGGCAACCGGCACATTTGGCCTCATACCAGAGGACCTACATCACCAAGGGGCTTGGAGTGAGGCAGGCAGGAGGAGCCTCACAACACAGGGCCCAAAGTATAAAAAAGGTGCGGAATCCAGCAGTTGGAACCTCCCAGCAGGCGGCAATGAACAGCGAGGCTATGGGATCCCGGCCGGTGTGAAATCGCAAAAGAGGGCCCTCATCATGAAACTGTGAACAACCCAGGCGTTGTGTCCACAGAGCAGAAGGCCGACATTCCAATGGGGTTGGGAACCTGGCAGGAGTGTACTCGCACCACAGGGCACACATCAGAAAAGTTTGGGAGCCCAGGAGTTAGGACCTGACGCCAGAGGGCCCACATTACCGACGGGAGGAAACTCCCAGCAGGCACCAAATCCCAACTGAGGGCCCACGTCGCCAAGGTGACGTGCGCCAGCCAGGCAGGAGTGACCTCACAGCAGAAGGCATACGTCACAGAAGGGTGAGGACCCCAGCCAGGATAAGACTCTCACCAGAGGGCCCACATCACCAAGGGGATCGGAACCAGGCAGAAGTATCCTCACACCGGTGTGGCCAAATAATGGAAAGGTGAGGAACTCAGAACATGTGGCCTATACCAGAGGAACCACAACTCCAAGGTGCTCGGAGTGAGGCAGGCAGGAATAGCCTAACAACACAGGGCCCATAGATTAAAAAATGTGAGGAATCCAGCAGCTGGAACCTCGCAGCAGGCGGCCCAGAACACGGAGTCTATGGGATCCAGGCCGAAGTGAACTCACAGCAGAGGGCCCACATCATGAAACTGTGAAAACCACAGATTTTGGGACCACAGAACAGAAGGCCCACATTCCCATGGGGCTGGGAACCTGGCAGGAGTGTAGTCGCAACACAGTGCACACAGTAGAAAATTTTGGGAGCCCAGGAGTTAGGGCCTGACGCCAGACGGCCCTAATTACTGAGGGGAGCAGATTCCTAGCAGGCACCAACTCCCAACTGAGGGCCCACGTCGCCAAGGTGACGTGCATAAGCCAGGCAGGAGTGACCTCACAGCAGAGGGCCCACCTCACAGAAGAGTGAGGAACTCAGCCAGGATAAGACTCTCACCAGAGGGCCCACATCACCAAGGGGTTCAGAACCAGGCAGGAGTGGCCTCACACCAGTGTGGCCTAATCATAGGAAAGTGAGGAACCCAGAACATACGGCCTAAACCAGAGGACCCACATCAACAAGGGGATCAGAGTGAGGCAGGGAGGAGGTGTCTCAAACAGAGGGCCCATAAAATAGAAAAGGTGAGGAATCTCGCAGTTGGAACCTCCCAGCAGGTGGCAAGGAGCAGCGAGTCTATGGAGTCCAGGCCTGTGTTAACTCACAACAGAGGGCCCTCAACACGAAACTGTGAACAACCCAGCGGTTGGGACCACAGAGCAGAAGGCCCATATTCCCATGGGGTTGGGAACCTGGCAGGAGTGTACTCCCACCAGAGGACACACATCAGAATAATATGGGAGCAAAGGAGTTAGGGCCTGACGCCAGAGGGCCCTCATTACCAAAGGAAGGAAACTCCCAGCAGGCACCAACTCTCAACTGAGGGCCCACATCACCAAGGTGACATGCGCCAGCCAGGCAGGAGTGACCTCACAGCAGAGGGCCTACGTCACAGAACGGTGAGGGACCCAGCCAGGATAAGGCTCTCACCAGAGGGCCCATATCACCAACGAGATCGGATCCAGGCAGGAGTGGCCTCACACCAGTGTGGCCAAATAATGGAAAGGTGAGGAACCCAGAACATGTGGCCTAAACCAGTGGAAACACATCTCCAAGGTGCTCGGAGTGAGGCAGGCAGGACTAACCTAACAGCACAGGGCCCATAGATTAAAAAATGTGAGGAATCGAGCAGTTGGAACCTCGTAGCAGGCGGCCCAGAGCATGGAGTCTATGGGATCCAGGCCGAAGTGTACTCACAGCAGAGGGCCCACATCATGAAACTGTGAGCAACCCAGCCGTTGGGACCTCAGAGCAGAAGGCCCACCTCCCCATGGGGATGGGAACCTGGCAGGAGTGTCTTCGCACCACTTTGTATGTATTAGAAAATGTGGGTGCCCAGCAGTTAGGGCCTGACACCAAAGGGCCCTCATCACTGAGGGGAGGAGGCTCCCAGCACACTCCAACTGCCACCAGAGGGCCGACGTCACCAAGGCGGGGTGTGCCAGCCAGGCAAGAGTGACCTCAGGGAAGAGGGTCAAGCTCACGGAAGTGTGAGGAACCCAACCAGGATCATACTCTCACCAGAGGGCCCACATCACCAAGGGTATGCGAACTAGGCAGGAGTGTGCTCACACAAGTGTGGCCACATCATTGAAAGTTGAGGAAACCAGCACATGTGGCCTCAAACCAGAAGAGCCACATCAAAAAGGGGTTCGGAGTGAGTCAGGCAGGAGATGTCTCACAGCACAGGGCCCATAGAAGAAAAAAAGTGAGGAATCCAGCAGTTGGAAGCTCCAAGCAGTTGTCCCAGAGTACCGAGGCTATGGAATCCATGCCAGAGTGAACTCACAGCAGAGGGCCCACATCCTGACACTGTGAGCAACCCAGCCACTGGGACCTCAGAACAGAAGGTCCAAATCTGCATGGGGATGGGAACCTGGCAGGAGTGTCATCTCACCAGTAGGGCCACATCCCTAAAAGGTGGGGCAAACGGCACACGTGGTCTCAAACCAGAAGACCTACATCACCAAGGGGCTCGGTGTGAGGCAGGCAGGAGGAGCCTCACAACACAGGGCCCAAAGTATAAGAAAGGTGAGGAATCCAGCAGTTGGAACCTCCCAGCAGGCCGTCCAGAGCACAGAGGCTATGGGATCTAGGCCTGAGTGAACTAACACCGGAGTGCCAACATAACGAAACTGTGAGCAACCCAGGCGTTGCGATCACAGAGCAGAAGGCCCACATCCCCATGAGGATTGGAACCTTACAAGAGTGTCCTGGCATCACTCGGCTCACATCAGAAATCGTGGGGAGCCCAGCAGTTAGCGCCTGACGCAAGAGGGCCCTCATCACTTTGGAGAGGAGGGTACAAGATGGCGCCAACTGCCACCAGAAGTCCGACGTGACCAAGGCAACGGGAGCAAGCCAGGTAGGAGTTACCTCACAGCAGAGGGCCCACCTCACAGAAGAGTGAGGAACCCAGCCAGGATAAGACTCTCACCAGAGGTCCCACATCACCAAGGGGATCTGATCCAGGCAGGAGTGGCCTCACACCCGTGTGGCCAAATCATAGAAAGGTGAGGAACCCAGAACATGTGGCCTAAACAAGAGGACCCACATCTCCAAGGGGCTGGGAGTGAGGCAGGCAGGAGGAGCCTCAAAACAGAGGACCCATAGAATAAAAATAGTGAGGAATCCCGCAGTTGGAACCTCCTAGCATGCGGCAAGGAGCAGCGAGGCTATGGGATCCCGACCGGTGTGAACTCACAACAGAGGGCCCTCATCATTAAACTGTGAACAACACAGCTTTTGGGACCACAGAACAGAAGGCCCACATTCCCATGGGGTTGGGAACCTGGCAGGAGGGTACTCGCACCACAGGGCACACATCAGAAAATTTTGGGAGCCCAGGAGTTAGGGCCTGACGCCAGACGGCCCTAATTACCGAGGGGAGCAGACTCCTAGCAGACACCAACTCCCAACTGAGAGCCCACGTCGCCAAGGTGACGTGCGTCAGCCAGGCAGGAGTGACCTCACAGCAGAGGGCCTACGTCACAGAAGGGGGAGGAACCCAGCCAGGATAAGACTCTCACCAGAGGGCCCACATCACCAAGGGGATCAGAACCAGGCAGGAGTGGTCTCAAACCTGTGTGGCCAAATCAAAGGAAAGTGAGGAACCCAGAACATATAGCCTAAACCAGAGGACCCACATCAACAAGGGGCTCAGAGTGAGGCAGGCAAGAGGTGTCTCAAACAGAGGGCCCATAAAATAAAATAGGTGAGGAATCTCACAGTTGGAAACTCCCAGCAGGTGGCAAGGAGCAGCGAGGCTATGGGATCCCGGCCGGTGTGAACTCAAAACAGAGGGCCCTCATCACGAAACTGTGAACAACCCAGTGGTTGGGACCACAGAGCAGAAGGCCCACATTCCCATGGGGTTGGGAACCTGGCAGGAGTGTACTCCCAGCAGAGGGCACACATCAGAAAAATATGGGAGCCCAGGAATTAGGGCCTGACGCCAGAGGGCCCTCATTACCTAGGGGAGGAGACTCCCAGCAAGCACCAACTCCCAACTGAGGGCCCACATCGCCAAGGTGACGTGCGCCAGCCAGGCAGGAGTGACCTCACAGCAGAGGGCCTACGTCACAGAAGGGTGAGGTACCCAGCCAGGATAAGACTCTCACCAGAGGGCCCACATCACCAAGGGGATCGGATCCTGGCAGGAGTGGCCTCACACCAGTGTGGCCAAATCATACAAAGGTGAGGAACCCAGAACATGTGGCCTAAACCAGAGGGCCCACATCTCCAAGGGGCACCGAGTGAGGCAGGCAGGACTAGCCTCACAATGCAGGGCCCATAGAATAAAAAATGTGAAGTATAGAGCAGTGGAACCTCCCAGCAGGTGGCCAAGAGCACCCAGTCTATGGGATCCAGGCTGCAGTGAACTCACAGCAGAGGGCCCACATCATGAAACTTTGAGCAACCCAGCCGTTTGGACATCAGAGCAGAAGTCCCACATCCCCATGGAGATGGGAACCTGGCAGGAGTGTCCTCGCACCACTTAGTACGTATCAGAAAATGTGGGTACCCAGCAGTTAGGGCCTGACGCGAGAGGGCCCTCATCACCGAGCGGAGGAGTTTCCCAGCACGCTCCAACTGCCACCAGAGGGCCGTCGTCACCAAGGCGGTGTGTGCCAGCCCGGCAGGAGTGCCCTCAGAGAAGAGGGCCAAGCTCACGGAACTGTGAGGAACCCAAACAGGATCAGACTCTCACCAGAGGGCCCACATCACCAAGGGGATGGGAACCAGGCAGGAGTGTCCTCACACCAGTGGGGCCACATACCTAAAAAGTGAGGTAACTGGCACATGTGGCCTCATACCAGAGGACCTACATCACCAAGGGGCTTGGAGTGAGGCAGGCAGGAGGAGCCTCACAACACAGGGCCCAAAGTATAAAAAAGGTGCAGAATCCAGCAGTTGGAACCTCCCAGCAGTCGGCCCAGAGCACAGAGGCTATGGGATCTAGGCCTGAGTGAACTAACACCAGAGAACCAACATCACGAAACTGTGAGCAACCCAGGCGTTGGGACAAGACAACAGAAGGCACACGTCCTCATGGGGATGGGAAACTTACAGGAGTGTCCTGGCATCACTGGGCTCACAGCACAAAAACATGCGGAGCCCAGCAGTTAGAGCCTGACGCCAGAGGGCCCTCATCACCTAGGAGAGGAGGCTCCCAGCAGGCTCCAACTGCCACCAGATGGCCGACGTCACCAAGGCAATGGGAGCAAGCCAGGCAGGAGTTACCTCACAGAAGAGGGCCCACCTCAAAGAAGGGTCAGGAACCCAGCAAGGATCAGACTCTCTCCAGAGGGTCCACAACACCAAGGGGATGGGAACCAGGCAGGAGTGTCATCACACCATTGGGGCCACATCATCGAAAGGTGAGGGACTCAACACACGTGGACTCAAACCAGAAGACACACATCACCAAGGGGCTGGGAGGGAGGCAGGCAGGAGGAGCCTCAAAACAGAGGGCCCATAGAATAAAAAAGGTGAGGAATCCTGCAGTTTGAACGTCCCAGCAGGCGGCAAGGCACAGCGAGGCTCTGGGATCCCGGCCGGTGTGAAGTCACAAAAGAGGGCCCTCATCATGAAACTGTGAACAACCCAGCCGTTGTGTCCACGGAGCAGAAGGCCGACATTCCCATGGGGTTGGGAACCTGGCAGGAGTGTTCTCACTCCAGTGGGGCCACATCATTGTAAGGCGAGGAACCCACCACATGTGGCCTCAAACAAGAAGACCCACATCAACAAGGGGCTCAGAGTGAGGCAGGCAGGAAGTGTTTCACAACACAAGGCCCATAGAAGAAAAAAGGTAAGGAATCCTGCAGTTGGAAGCTCCAAGAAGGTGGCCCAGAGCACCGAGGCTATGGGATGCATGCCAGAGTGAACTCACAGCAGAGGGCCCACATCCTGACTCTGTGAGCAACCCAGCCGTTGGCACCTCAGAACAGAAGGCTCAAATCCGCATGGGGACGGGAACCTGGCAGGAGTGTCATCGCACCAGTGGGCTCACATCAGAAAATGTGGGGAGCCCAGCAGTTAGGGCCTGACACCAGAGGGCCCTCATCACCGACGGGAGGAGGCTCCCAGCACGCTCCAACTGCAACCAGAGGGCCCATGTGGCCAAGGCGACGTGTGCCAGCCAGGCCGGAGTGACCTCACAGCAGAGGGCCCACCTCACAGAAGGGTGAGGAATCAAGCCAGGGTCAGACTCTCACCAGAGGGCCCACATCAACAAGAGGATGGGAACCAGTCAGGAGTGTCCTCACACCAGTGGGGCCACATACCTAAAAGGTGAGGCAACCGGCACATGTGGCCTCATACCAGAGGACCTACATCACCAAAGGGCTTGGAGTGAGGCAGGCAGGAGAAGCCTCACAACACAGGGCCCAAAGTATAAGAAAGGTGAGGAATCCAGCAGTTGGAACCTCCCAGCAGGTGGCCCAGAGCACAGAGGCTATGGGATATAGGCCTGAGTGAACTAACACCGGAGTGCCAACATAACAAAACTGTGAGTAACCCAGGCGTTGCAACCACAGAGCAGAAGGCCCACAACCCCATGAGGATTGGAACCTTACAGGAGTGTCCTGGCGTGACTGGGCTCACATCTGAAATCGTGGGGAGCCCAGCAGTTAGAGCCTGACGCAAGTGGGCCCGCATCACCTTGGAGAGGAGGGTACAAGGAGGCGCCAACTGCCACCAGAGGTCCGACGTCACCAAGACAATGGAAGCAAGCCAGGCAGGAGTTACCTCACAGCAGAGGGCCCACCTCACAGAAGAGTGAGGAACCCAGCCAGGATCAGACTCTCACCAGAGGGCCCACATCACCAAGGGGATCGGATCCAGGCAGGAGTGGCCCCACACCAGTGTGGCCAAATCATAGAAAGGTGAGGAACCCAGAACATGTGGCCTAAACAAGAGGACCCACATCTCCAAGGGGCTGGGAGTGAGGCAGGCAGGAGTAGCCTCAAAACACAGGGCCCATAGCATAAAAAAGGTGAGGAAGCCCGCAGTTGGAACCTCCTAGCACGCAGCAAGGAACAGCGAGGCTATGGGATCCCGGCTGGTGTGAACTCACAACAGAGGGCCCTCATCATTAAACTGTGAACAACACAGCTGTTGGGACCACAGAACAGAAGGCCCACATTCCCATGGGATTGGGAACCTGGCAGGAGTGTACTCGCACCACAGGGCACACATCAGAAAATTTTGGGAGCCCAGGAGTTAGGGCCTGACGCCAGACGGCCCTAATTACCGAGGGGAGCAGACTCCTAGCAGGCACCAACTCCAAACTGAGAGCACGCGTCGTCAAGGTGACGTGTGTCAGCCAGGCAGGAGTGACCTCACAGCAGAGGGCCTACGTCACAGAAGGGGGAGGAACCCAGGCAGGATAAGACTCTCACCAGAGGGCCCACATCACCAAGGGGATCAAAACCAGGCAGGAGTGGTCTGACCCCAGTGTGGCCAAATCATAGAAAAGTGAGGAACCCAGAACATATTGCCTAAACCAGACCACCCACATCAACAAGGGCTCAGAGTGAGGCAGGCAGGAGGTGTCTCAAACAGAGGGCCCATAAAATAGAAAAGGTGAGGAATCTCGCAGTTGGAAACTCCCAGCAGGCGGCAAGGAGTCGCGAGGCTATGGGATCCCGGCCGGTGTGAACTCACAACAGAGGGCCCTCATCACGAAACTGTGAAAAACCCAGGGGTTGGGACCACAGAGCAGAAGGCCCACATTCCCATGGGGTTGGGAACCTGGCAGGAGTGTACTCCCACCAGAGGGCACACATCAGAAAAGTATGGGAGCCCAGGAGTTAGGGCCTGACGCCAGAGGGCCCTCATCACCTAGGGGAGGAGACTCCCAGCAAGCACCAAATCCCAACTGAGGGCCCACATCGCCAAGGTGACATGCGCCAGCCAGGCAGGAGTGACCTCACTGCAGAGGGCCCACGTCACAGAAGGGTGAGGTACCCAGCCAAGATAAGACTCTCACCAGAGGGCCCACATCACCAAGGGGATCGGATCCTGGCAGGAGTGGCTTCACACCAGTGTGGCCAAATCGTAGAAAGGTGAGGAACCCAGAACATGTGGCCTAAACAAGAGGACCCACATCTGCAAGGGGCTCTGAGTGAGGCAGGCAGGGCTAGTCTCACAATGCAGGGCCCATAGAATAAAAAATGTGAAGAATCCAGCAGTTGGAACCTCCCAGCAGGTGGCCCAGAGCACCCAGTCTATGGGATCCAGGCCACAGTGAACTCACAGCAGAGGGCCCACATCATGAAACTTTGAGCAACCTAGCCGTTTGGACATCAGAGCAGAAGTCCCACATCCCCTTGGGGATGGGAACCTGGCAGGAGTGTCCTCGCACTTTTAGTACGTATCAGAAAATGTGGGTACCCAGAAGTTAGGGCCTGACGCGAGAGGGCCCTCATCACCGAGCGGAGGAGTTTCCCAGCACGCTCCAACTGCCACCAGAGGGCCGTCGTCACCAAGGCGGTGTGTGCCAGCCAGGCAGGAGTGCCCTCAGAGAAGAGGGCCAAGCTCACGGAACTGTGAGGAACCCATCCAGGATCAGACTCTCACCAGAGGGCCCACATCACCAAGGGGATCAGAACCAGGCAGCAGTGGCCTCACACCAGTGTGGCCAAATCATAGGAAAGTGAGGAACCCAGAACATATGGCCTAAACCAGTGGACCCACATCAACAAGGGGCTCAGAGTAAGGCAGTCAGGAGGTTTCTCAAACAGAGGGCGCATAAAATAGAAAAGGTGAGGAATCTCGCAGTTGGAACCTCCCAGCAGGCGGCAAGGAGCAGCGAGACTATGGAGTCCTGGCCTGCGTGAACTCACAACAGAGGGCCCTCATCACGAAACTGTGAACAACCCAGCGGTTGGGACCACAGAGCAGAAGGCCCACATTCCCATGGGGTTGGGAACCTGGCAGGAGTGTACTCCCACCAGAGGTCACACATCAGAAAAATATGGGAGCCCAGGATTTAGGGCCTGACACCAGAGGGCACTCATTACCAAAGGAAGGAAACTCCCAGCAGGGACCAACTCCCAACTGAGGGTCCACATATCCAAGGTGACGTGCGCCAGCCAGGCAGGAGTGACCTCACAACAGAGGGCCTACGTCACAGAAGGGTGAGGAACCCAGCCAGGATAAGACTCTCACCAGAGGGCCCATATCACCAACGAGATCGGATCCAGGCAGGAGAGGCCTCACACCAGTGTGGCCAAATAATGGAAAGGTGAGGAACCCAGAACATGCGGCCTAAACCAGAGGAACCACATCTCCAAGGTGCTCGGAGTGAGGCAGGCAGGAGGAGCCTCACAACACAGGGCCCAAAGTATAAGAAAGGTGAGGAATCCAGCAGTTGGAACCTCCCAGCAGGCGGCCCAGAGCACAGAGGCTATGGGATCTAGGCCTGAGAGAACTAACACCAGAGTGCCAACATAACGAAACTGTGAGCAACCCAGGCGTTGCGACCTCAAAACAGAAGGCCCACATGCCCATGGGGATGGGAAACTGGCAGGAGTGTCCTCGCACCACTGGGCGCACCTCAGAAAATTTTTGGAACCCAGGATTTAGGCCCTGAAGCCCGAGTGCCATCCTTACCAAGCGGAGTAGACACCCAGCACGCACCAACTCCCAACTGAGGGCCCACGTCGCCAAGGTGACGTGTGCCAGACAGGCAGGATTTACCTCACGGCAGAGGGCCCACCTCACAGAAGGTTGAGGAACGCAGGCAGGATCAGACTCTCACCAGAGGGCCCACATCACCAAGGGGATGGGAACCAGGCAGGAGTGTCCTCACACCAGTGGGGCCACATCAGCAAAAGATGTGGAACTCAGCACATGTGGCCTCTTACAATGGGACACACATCACGAAGGGGATGGGAGAGAGACATGCAGGAGGAGACTCACAAGCGAGGGCCTATAGAATAAAAAATGTGAGGAATCCAGCAGTTGTAACCTCCTAGCACGTGGCCAGGAGCAGCGAGGCTATGGGATCCAGGCTTGAGTGAACTCAAAACAGAGGGCCCTCATCATGAAACTGTGAGCAACCCAGCCGTTCGGACATCAGAGTAGAAGGCCCACATCCCCATGGGGATGGGAACTTGGCAGGAGTGTCCTCGCACAACTTAGCACATATCAGAAAATGTGGGTACCCAGCAGTTAGGGCCTGACGCCAGAGGGCCCTCATCACCGAGGGAAGGAGGCTCTCAACAAGCTCCAACTGCCACCAGAGTGCCGAAGTCGCCAAGGAGGTGTGTACAAGCCAGGCAGGAGTGACCTCAGAGCAGAGGGCCCACCTCACAGAAGTGTGAGGAACCCAATCAGGATCAGACTCTCACCAGATGGCCCACATCACTAAGGGGATGCGAACCAGGAAAGAGTGTCCTCACACCAGAGGGGCCACATCATCTAAAGGTGGGGAACCCAGCACATGTGGCCTCAAACAAGGGGACACACATCACGAAGGGGCTGGGAGTGAGGCATGCAGGAGGAGACTCACAACAGAGGGCCCATAGAATAAAAAAGGTGAGGAAACCAGAATTTGGAACCTCCAAGCAGGTGGCCGAGAGCACCGACGTTATGGGATACAGGCCGGAGTGAACTCACAGCAGAGGGCCCACATCCTGAAACTATGAGCAACCCAGACATTTGGACCACAAAGCAGAAGGCCCACATGCCCACGGGGATGGGAACCTGGCAGGCGTCTCACTGAACTAGTGGGCACACATCAGAAAAAGTGGGGAGCCCAGCAGTTAGGGCCTGACGCAAGAGGGCGCACATCACCGAGGGGAGTAGTGACCCAGCAGGCTCCAACAGCTACCAGAGGGCCGACGTTGCCAAGGCAGGGTGCGCCAGCAGGCAGGAGTGACCTCAGAGCAGAGGGCCCACCTCACAGAAGTATGAGGAACCCAACTAGGATCAAACTCTCACCAGTGGGCCCACATCACCAAGTGGATGGGAGCCAGGTAGGAGTGTCCTCACACCAGTGGGGCCACATCAGCGAAAGGTGAGGAACCCAGCACACGTGGCCTCAAACCAGAGGACACACATCAACGAGGGGCTGGGAGTGAGGCAGGCAGGAAGAGCCTCAAAGCAGAGGGCCCATGGAATAAAAAAGTTGAGGAATCCGGCAAATGGAACCCCCCAGCAGGCAGCCAGGAGCAGCGAGGCTATGGGATCCAAGCCTGAGTGAACTCACACCAGAGGGCCCACATCCTGACACTGTGAGCAACCCAGACATTGGTACCTCTGAGCAGAAGTTCCACATCCCCATGGGGATGGGAACCTGGCAGGAGTGTCATCACACCAGTGGGCGCACATCAGAAAATGTGGGGAGCCCAGCACTTAGGGCCTGACGTCACAGGGCCCTCATCACAAAGGGGAGGAGGCACCCAGCACGCTCCAACTGCAACCGGAGGGCACATGTGGTCAAGGCGAAATGTGTCAGCCAGGCAGTAGTGACGTCACAGCAGAGGGCCCATCTCCCATAAGTGTGAGGAATCCAGCCAGGATCAGACTCTCACCAGAGGGCCCACATCACCAAGGGGATGGGAACCAGGCAGGAGTGTCCTCACACCAGTGGGGCCACATCACTAAAAGGTGAGGCAACCGGCACATGTGGCCTGAAACCAGAGGACCTACATCAACAAGGGGCTCGCAATGATGTAGGCAGGAGGAGCCTCACAACACAGGGACCGAAGAATAAAAATGGTGAGGAATTCTGCAGTTGGAACCTCCCAGCAGGCCACCCAGAGCACAGAGGCTATGGGATCTAGGCCTGTGTGAACTAACACCAGGGAGCTAACATCATGAAACTGTGAGCAACCCAGGCGTTGGGACAAGACAACAGAAGGCACACGTCCTCATGGGGATGGGAAACTTACAGGAGTGTCCTGGCATCACTAGGCTCACAGCACAAAAACATGCGGAGCCCAGCAGTTAGAGCCTGACGCCAGAGGGCCCTCATCACATAGGAGAGGAGGTTCCCAGCAGGCTCCAACTGCCACCAGAGGGCCGACCTCACCAAGGCAACGGGAGCAAGCAAGGCAGGAATTACCTCACAAAGAGGGCCAACCTCACAGAAGGGTGAGGAACCCAGCCAGGATCAGACTCTCACCAGAGGCCCCACATCACCAAGGGGATGGGAACCAGGCAGGAGTGTCCTCACACCAGTGGGGCCACATCACTTAAATGTGAGGCAACCGGCACTTGTGGCCTCAAACCAGAGGACCTACATCAACAAGGGGCTTGCAATGATATAGGCAGGAGGAGCCTCACAACACAGGGACCGAAAAATAAAAGTGGTGAGGAATCCTGCAGTTGGAACCTCCCAGCAGGCGGCCCAGAGCACAGAGTCTATGGGAACTAGGCCTGTGTGAACTTACAACAGGGAGCTAACATCATGAAACTGTGAGCAACCCAGGCGTTGGGACAAGACAACAGAAGGCACACGTCCACATGGGGATGGGAACCTTACAGGAGTGTCCTGGCATCACTGGGCTCACAGCACATAAACGTGGGGAGCCAGCAGTTAGAGCCTGATGCCAGAGGGCCCTCATCACATAGGAGAGGAAGTTCTCAGCAGGCTCCAACTGCCACCAGAGGGCCGACTTCACCAAGGCAACGGGAGCAAGCAAGGCAGGAATTACCTCACAGAGAGGGCCAACCTCATAGAAGGGTGAGGAACCCAGCCAGGATCACATTCTCACCAGATGTCCCACAACACAAGGGGATAGGAACTAAGCAGGAGTGTCCTCACACCAGTGGGGCCACATTATCGAAAGGAGAGGAACCCAGCACACGTGGCCTCAAACATGAGGACAAACATCACCAAGAGGCTGGGAGTGAGGCAGGCAGGAGGAGCCTCAAAACTGAGGGCCCATAGAATAAAAAAGGTGAGGAATCCTGCAGTTGGAATCTCCCAGCAGGCGTCAAGGAGCAGTGAGGCTATGGGATCCCGTCCGCTATGAACTCACAACAGAGGGACCTCATCATGAAACTGTGAGCAACCCAGCCGTTGGGACCACAGAGCAGAAGGCTCACATTCCCATGAGGTTGGGAACCTGGCAGGAGTGTACTCACACCACAGGGCATATATCAGAAAATTTTGGGAGCCCAGGAGTTAGGACCTGACGCCAGAGGGCCCTCATTACCCAGGGGAGAAGACTCCCAGCAGGCACCAACTCCCAAATGAGGGCCCACGTCGCCAAGATGCCGTGCGCCAGCCAGGCACGAGTGACCTCACAGCAGAGGGCCTACGTCACAGAAGGGTGAGGAACCCAGCCAGTATAAGACTCTCACCAGAGTGCCCACATCTCCAAGGGGATCGGAAAGAGGCAGGAGTGTCCTCACACCAGTGTGGCCAAAGCATAGAAAGGTGAGGAACCCAGAACATGTGGCCTAAACCAGAGGACCCACATCTCCAAGGGGCTCGGAGTGAGGCAGGCAGGAGTAGCCTCACAACACAGGGCCCATAGCATAAAAAATGTGAGGAATCCAGTAGTTGGAACCTCCCAGCAGGTGGCCCAGAGCACAGAGTCTATGGGATCCAGGCCACAGTGAACTCACAGCAGAAGGCCCACATCGTGAAACTGTGAGCATCCCAGCCATTGGGACCTCAGAGCAGAAGGCCCACATCCCCATGAGGATGGGAATTTGGCAGGAGTGTACTCGCACCACTGGGCGCACATCAGAAAATGTGTGGAGCCCAGCACTTAGGTCCTGACAACATAGGGCCCTCATCACCGAGGGGAGGAGGACCCAGCATGCTCCAACTGCAACCAGAGGGCCCACGTGTCCAAGGCGATGTGTGAAAGCCAGGCAGGAGTGACCTCAGAGCAGAGGGCCTACTTCCCAGAAGGGTGAGGAATCCAGCCAGGATCAGACTCACAGCAGAGGACCCATATCACCAAGGGGATGGGAACCAGGCAGGAGTGTCCTCACACCAGTGGGGCCACATCACTAAAAGCTGAGGAGAGCGGCACATGTGGCCTCCAACCAGAGTACCTACATCAGCAAGGGGCTGGGAGGGACGCAGGAAGAGGAGCCTCACAACACAGGGGCCAAAGAATAAAAAAGGTGAGGAATCCAGCAGTTGGAAACTGCCAGCAAGCAGCCCACAGCACAGAGGCCCTGGGATCTAGGTCTGAGTGAACTAACACCAGAAAGTCAACATCATGAAACTGTGAGCACCACAGCTGTTGGGACCTCAGAGCTGAAGGCCACATCCCCATGGGGATGGGAACTTGGCAGGAGTGTCCTAGCACCACTTAGCGCGTATCAGAAAATGTGGGTACCCAGCAGTTATGGCCTGACGCCAGAGGGCACTCATGACCGAGTGGAGGAGGCTCCCAGCAGGTTCCAACTGCCACCAAAGGGCCGACATCACCAAGGTGGGGTGTGCCAGCCAGAGAGGAGTGACCTCAGAGCAGAGGGCCCACCTCACAAAATTTTGAGCATCCCAACAAATATCAAACTCACCAGAGGGTCCACAAGACCAAGGGGATGGAAACCAGGCAGGAGTGTTCTCACACCAGTGGACCCACATCAACGAAAGGTGAGGGACCCAGGACACGTGGCCTCAAACTAGTGAACACTCATCACCAAAGGGCTTGGTGTGAGGCAGGCAGGAGGAGCCTCAAAATAGAGGGCCCATAGAATAAAAAAGTTGAGGAATCCCTCAGCTGGCAACTCCTAGCAGGCGGCCAGGAGCAGCGAGGCTATGGGATCCAGGCCTGAGTGAACTCACAACAGAGGGCCCTCATCATGAAACTGTGAGCAACCCAGCCGTTGGGACCTCAGAACAGAAGGCCCACATGCCCATGGGGATGGGAAAATGGCAGGAGTGTCCTCGCACCACTGGGAGCACATCAGAAAACTTTTGGAACCCAGGAGTTAGGGCCTGAAGCCCGAGTGCCCTCCTTACCAAGCGGAGTAGACCCACAGCACGCACCAACTGCCAACTGAGGGCCCACGTCGCCAAGGTGACGTGTGCCAGACAAGCAGGATTTACCTCACGGCAGAGGGCCCACCTCACAGAAGGTTGAGGAACGCAGCCAGGATCAGACTCTCACCAGAGGGCCCACATCACCAAGGGGATGGGAACCAGGCAGGAGTGTCCTCACACCAGTGGGGCCACATCAGCGAAAGATGTGGAACCCAGCGCATGTGGCCTCATACAATGGGACACACATCAAGAAGGGGATGGGAGTGAGACATGCAGTAGGAGACTCACAAGCGAGGGCCTATAGAATAAAAAAGGTGAGGAATCCAGCATTTGGAAGCTCCAAGCAGGCGGCCCAGAGAACCGACGCTATGGGATACAGGTCGGAGTGAACTCACAGCAGAGTGCCCACATCATGAAACTGTGAGCAACCCAGCCGTTGGGACCTCAGAACCGAAGGCCCACATGTCCATGAGGATGGGAACCTGGCAGGAGTGTACTCGCACCACTGGGGGCACATCAGAAAATGTGTGGAGCCCAGCACTTAGGTCCTGACAACATAGGGCCCTCATCACCGAGGGGAGGAGGACCCAGCATGCTCCAACTGCAACCAGAGGGCCCACGTGTCCAAGGCGACGTGTGCAAGCCAGGCAGGAGTGACCTCAGAGCAGAGGGCCTACCTCCCAGAAGGGTGAGGAATCCAGCCAGGATCAGACTCTCAGCAGAGGGCCCACATCACCAAGGGGATGGGAACCAGGCAGGAGTGTCCTCACACCAGTGGGGCCACATCATTAAAGGTGACGCAACCGGCACATGTGGCCTCAAACCAGAGTACCTACATCACCAAGGGGCTGGGAGTGACACAGGCAAGAGGAGCCTCACAACACAGGGGCCAAAGAATAAAAAAGGTGAGGAATCCAGCAGTTGGAAACTCGCAGCAAGCAGCCCATAGCACAGAGGCCATGGGATCTAGGTCTGAGTGAACTAACACCAGAAAGCCAACATCATGAAACTGTGAGCACCACAGCCGTTGGGACCTCAGAGCTGAAGGCCCACATCCCCATGGGGATGGGAACATGGCAGGAGTGTCCTAGCACCACTTAGCACGTATCAGAAAATGTGGGTACCCAGCAGTTATGGCCTGACGCCAGAGGGCACTCATGACCGAGTGGAGGAGGCTCCCAGCAGACTCCAACTGCCACCAAAGGGCCGACATCATCAAGGTGGGGTGTGCCAGCCAGGCAGGAGTGACCTCAGAGCAGAGGGCCCACCTCACAGAATTGTGAGCATCCCAACAAATATCAGACTCACCAGAGGGCTCACATCACCAAGGGGTTGGAAACCAAGCAGGAGTGTTCTCACAGCAGTGGACCCATATCAACAAAAGGTGAGGGACCCAGGACATGTGGCCTCAAACAAGGGGACACACATCACGAAGGGGCTGGGAGTGAGGCATGCAGGAGGAGACTCACAACAGAGGGCCCATAGAATAAAAAAGGTGAGGAAACCAGAATTTGGAACCTCCAAGCAGGTGGCCGAGAGCACCGACGTTATGGGATACAGGCCGGAGTGAACTCACAGCAGAGGGCCCACATCCTGAAACTATGAGCAACCCAGACATTTGGACCACAGAGCAGAAGGCCCACATCCCCATGGGGATGGGAACCTGGCAGGAGTCTCACTGCACCAGTGGGCACACATCAGAAAATGTGGGGAGCCCAGCAGTTAGGGCCTGACGCAAGAGGGCCCTCATCACCGAGGGGAGTAGGGACCCAGCAGGCTCCAACTGCTACCAGAGGGCCGACGTTGCCAAGGCAGGGTGCGCCAGCAGGCAGGAGTGACCTCAGAGCAGAGGGCCCACCTCACAGAAGTATGAGGAACCCAACTAGGATCAAACTCTCACCAGTGGGCCCACATCACCAAGTGGATGGGAACCAGGCAGGAGTGTCCTCACACCAGTGGGGCCACGTCAGCGAAAGGTGAGGAACCCAGCACACGTGGCCTCAAACCAGAGGACACACATCAAGGAGGGGCTGGGAGTGAGGCAGGCAGGAAGAGCCTCAAAGCAGAGGGCCCATGGAATAAAAAAGTTGAGCAATCCGGCAAATGGAACCCCCCAGCAGGCAGCCAGGAGCAGCGAGGCTATGGGATCCAAGCCTGAGTGAACTCACACCAGAGGGCCCACATCCTGACACTGTGAGCAACCCAGACATTGGTACCTCTGAGCAGAAGTTCCACATCCCCATGGGGATGGGAACCTGGCAGGAGTGTCATCACAGCAGTGGGCGCACATCAGAAAATGTGGGGAGCCCAGCACTTAGGGCCTGACGTCAGAGGGCCCTCATCACCAAGGGGAGGAGGCACCCAGCACGCTCCAACTGCAACCAGAGGGCACATGTGGTCAAGGCGAAATGTGCCAGCCAGGCAGTAGTGACGTCACAGCAGAGGGCCCATCTCCCATAAGTGTGAGGACTCCAGGCAGGATCAGACTCTCACCAGAGGGCCCACATCACCAAGGGGTTGGGAACCAGGCAGGAGTGTCCTCACACCAGTGGGGTCACATCACTAAAAGGTGAGGCAACCGGCACATGTGGCCTCAAACCAGAGGACCTACATCAACAAGGGGCTCGCAGTGAGTCAGGCAGGAGGAGCCTCACAACACAGGGACCGAAGTACAAAAATGGTGAGGAATCCTGCAGTTGGAACCTCCTAGGAGGCGGCCAGGAGCAGCGAGGCTATGGGATCCAGGCCTGAGTGAACTCACAACAGAGGGCCCTCATCATGAAACTGTGAGCAACACAGCCGTTGGGACCTCAGAGCTGAAGGCCCACATTCCCATGTGGTTGGGAACCTGGCAGGAGTGTACTCGCACCACAGGGCATACATCAGAAAATTTGGGAGCCCAGGAGTTACGGTCTGACGCCAGAGGGCCCTCATTACCGAGGGGAGGAGACTCCAAGCAGGCACCAACTCACAACTGAGGGCACACCTCGCCAAGGTAACGTTTGCCAGCCAGGCAGGAGTGACCTCACAGCAGAGGGCCTACCTCACAGAAGGGTAAGGAACCCAGCCAGGATAAAACTCTCACCAGAGGGTCCACATCACCAAGGGGATCGGAACCAGGCAGGACTGTCCTCACACCAGTGTGTTCACATCATAGAAAGGTGAGGAACCCAGCACATGTGGCCTAAAGCAGAGGACCCACATGTCTAAGAGCCTTGGAGTGAGGCAGGCAGGAGTAGCCACACAACACAGGGCCCATAGAATAAAAAAGGTGAGGAAACCGGCAGTAGGAACCTGCCAGCAGGCACCCCAGAGGACTGAGACTATGGGATCCAGGACACAGTGAACTCACAGCAGAGAGCCACATCATGAAACTGTGAGCAACCCAGATGTTGGGACCTCAGAGCACAAGGCCCACATCCCCATAGGGATGGGAACCTGGCAGGAGTGTCCTCGCACCACCTAGCATGTATCAGAAAATGTAGGTACCCAGCAGTTAGGGCCTGACGCCAGAGGGCCCTCATCACTGAGGGAAGGAGGCTCTCAACAGGCTCCAACTGCCACCAGAGTGCCGAAGTCGCCAAGAAGGTGTGTACAAGCCAGGCAGGAGTGACCTCAGAGCAGAGGGCCCACCTCACAGAAGTGTGAGGAACACAATCAGGATCAGACCCTCACCAGAGGGCTCACATCACTAAGGGGATGCGAACCAGGAAGAAGTGTCCTCACACCAGAGGGGCCACATCAGCTAAAGGTGAGGAACCCAGCACATGTGGCCTCAAACAAGGGGACACACATCACGAAGGGGCTGAGAGTGAGGCATGCAGGACGAGACTCACAACAGAGGGCCCATAGAATAAAAAAGGTGAGGAAACCAGAATTTGGAACCTCCAAGCAGGTGGCCGAGAGCACCGACGTTATGGGATACAGGCCGGAGTGAACTCACAGCAGAGGGCCCACATCCTGAAACTATGAGCAACCCAGACATTTGGACCACAGAGCAGAAGGCCCACATGCCCACGGGGATGGGAACCTGGCAGGCGTCTCACTGCACTAGTGGGCACACATCAGAAAAAGTGGGGAGCCCAGCAGTTAGGGCCTGACGCAAGAGGGTGCTCATCACCGAGGGGAGTAGTGACCCAGCAGGCTCCAACTGCTACCAGAGGGCCGACGTTGCCAAGGCAGGGTGCGCCAGCAGGCAGGAGTTACCTCAGAGCAGAGGGCCCACCTCACAGAAGTATGAGGGACCCAACTAGGATCAAACTCTCACCAGTGGGCCCACATCACCAAGTGGATGGGAGCCAGGTAGGAGTGTCCTCACACCAGTGGGGCCACATCAGCGAAAGGTGAGGAACCCAGCACACGTGGCCTCAAACCAGAGGACACACATGAACGAGGGCCTGGGAGTGAGGCAGGCAGGAGGAGCCTCAAAGCAGAGGGCCCATGGAATAAAAAAGTTGAGGAATCCGGCAAATGGAACCCCCCAGCAGGCAGCCAGGAGCAGCGAGGCTATGGGATCCAAGCCTGAGTGAACTCACACCAGAGGGCCCACATCCTGACACTGTGAGCAACCCAGACATTGGTACCTCTGAGCAGAAGTTCCACATCCCCATGGGGATGGGAACCTGGCAGGAGTGTCATCACACCAGTGGGCGCACATCAGAAAATGTGGGGAGACCAGCACTTAGGGCCTGACGTCAGAGGGCCCTCATCACAAAGGGGAGGAGGCACCCAGCACGCTCCAACTGCAACCGGAGGGCACATATGGTCAAGGCGAAATGTGTCAGCCAGGCAGTAGTGACCTCACAGCAGAGGGCCCATCTCCCATAAGTGTGAGGACTCCAGCCAGGATCAGACTCTCACCAGAGGGCCCACATCACCAAGGGGATGGGAACCAGGCAGGAGTGTCCTCACACCAGTGGGGCCACATCATTAAAAGGTGAGGCAACCGGCACATGTGGCCTGAAACCAGAGGACCTACATCAACAAGGGGCTCGCAGTGAGTCAGGCAGGAGGAGCCTCACAACACAGGGACCGAAGAATAAAAATGGTGAGGAATTCTGCAGTTGGAACCTCCCAGCAGGCCACCCAGAGCACAGAGGCTATGGGATCTAGGCCTGTGTGAACTAACACCAGGGAGCTAACATCATGAAACTGTGAGCAACCCAGGCGTTGGGACAAGACAACAGAAGGCACACGTCCTCATGGGGATGGGAAACTTACAGGAGTGTCCTGGCATCACTAGGTTCACAGCACAAAAACATGCAGAGCCCAGCAGTTAGAGCCTGACGCCAGAGGGCCCTCATCACATAGGAGAGGAGGTTCCCAGCAGGCTCCAACTGCCACCAGAGGGCCGACCTCACCAAGGCAACGGGAGCAAGCAAGGCAGGAATTACCTCACAAAGAGGGCCAACCTCACAGAAGGGTGAGGAACCCAGCCAGGATCAGACTCTCACCAGAGGTCCCACATCACCAAGGGGATGGGAACCAGGCAGGAGTGTCCTCACACCAGTGGGGCCACATCACTTAAATGTGAGGCAACCGGCACATGTGGCCTCAAACCAGAGGACCTACATCAACAAGGGGCTTGCAATAATGTAGGCAGGAGGAGCCCCACAACACAGGGACCGAAAAATAAAAGTGGTGAGGAATCCTGCAGTTGGAACCTCCCAGCAGGCGGCCCAGAGCACAGAGGCTATGGGATCTAGGCCTGTGTGAACTTACAACAGGGAGCTAACATCATGAAACTGTGAGCAACCCAGGCGTTGGGACAAGACAACAGAAGGCACACGTCCACATGGGGATGGGAACCTTACAGGAGTGTCCTGGCATCACTGGGCTCACAGCACATAAACGTGGGGAGCCAGCAGTTAGAGCCTGATGCCAGAGGGCCCTCATCACATAGGAGAGGAAGTTCTCAGCAGGCTCCAACTGCCACCAGAGGGCCGACGTCACCAAGGCAACGGGAGCAAGCAAGGCAGGAATTACCTCACAGAGAGGGCCAACCTCATAGAAGGGTGAGGAACCCAGCCAGGATCACATTCTCACCAGATGTCCCACAACACAAGGGGATAGGAACTAAGCAGGAGTGTCCTCACACCAGTGGGGCCACATTATCGAAAGGAGAGGAACCCAGCACACGTGGCCTCAAACATGAGGACAAACATCACCAAGAGGCTGGGAGTGAGGCAGGCAGGAGGAGCCTCAAAACTGAGGGCCCATAGAATAAAAAAGGTGAGGAATCCTGCAGTTGGAATCTCCCAGCAGGCGTCAAGGAGCAGTGAGGCTATGGGATCCCGTCCGCTATGAACTCACAACAGAGGGACCTCATCATGAAACTGTGAGCAACCCAGCCGTTGGGACCACAGAGCAGAAGGCTCACATTCCCATGAGGTTGGGAACCTGGCAGGAGTGTACTCACACCACAGGGCATATATCAGAAAATTTTGGGAGCCCAGGAGTTAGGACCTGACGCCAGAGGGCCCTCATTACCCAGGGGAGAAGACTCCCAGCAGGCACCAACTCCCAAATGAGGGCCCACGTCGTCAAGATGCCGTGTGCCAGCCAGGCACGAGTGACCTCACAGCAGAGGGCCTACGTCACAGAAGGGTGAGGAACCCAGCCAGTATAAGACTCTCACCAGAGTGCCCACATCACCAAGGGGATCGGAAAGAGGCAGGAGTGTCCTCACACCAGTGTGGCCAAAGCATAGAAAGGTGAGGAACCCAGAACATGTGGCCTAAACCAGAGGACCCACATCTCCAAGGGGCTCGGAGTGAGGCAGGCAGGAGTAGCCTCACAACACAGGGCCCATAGCATAAAAAATGTGAGGAATCCAGTAGTTGGAACCTCCCAGCAGGTGGCCCTGAGCACAGAGTCTATGGGATCCAGGCCACAGTGAACTCACAGCAGAAGGCTCACATCGTGAAACTGTGAGCATCCCAGCCATTGGGACCTCAGAGCAGAAGGCCCACATCCCCATGAGGATGGGAATTTGGCAGGAGTGTACTCGCACCACTGGGCGCACATCAGAAAATGTGTGGAGCCCAGCACTTAGGTCCTGACAACATAGGGCCCTCATCACCGAGGGGAGGAGGACCCAGCATGCTCCAACTGCAACCAGAGGGCCCACGTGTCCAAGGCGACGTGTGCAAGCCAGGCAGGAGTGACCTCAGAGCAGAGGGCCTACCTCCCAGAAGGGTGAGGAATCCAGCCAGGATCAGACTCACAGCAGAGGACCCATATCACCAAGGGGATGGGAACCAGGCAGGAGTGTCCTCACACCAGTGGGGCCACATCACTAAAAGCTGAGGAGAGCGGCACATGTGGCCTCCAACCAGAGTACCTACATCAGCAAGGGGCTGGGAGTGACGCAGGAAGAGGAGCCTCACAACACAGGGGCCAAAGAATAAAAAAGGTGAGGAATCCAGCAGTTGGAAACTGCCAGCAAGCAGCCCACAGCACAGAGGCCCTGGGATCTAGGTCTGAGTGAACTAACACCAGAAAGTCAACATCATGAAACTGTGAGCACCACAGCTGTTGGGACCTCAGAGCTGAAGGCCACATCCCCATGGGGATGGGAACTTGGCAGGAGTGTCCTAGCACCACTTAGCGCGTATCAGAAAATGTGGGTACCCAGCAGTTATGGCCTGACGCCAGAGGGCACTCATGACCGAGTGGAGGAGGCTCCCAGCAGGTTCCAACTGCCACCAAAGGGCCGACATCACCAAGGTGGGGTGTGCCAGCCAGAGAGGAGTGACCTCAGAGCAGAGGGCCCACCTCACAAAATTTTGAGCATCCCAACAAATATCAAACTCACCAGAGGGTCCAAAAGACCAAGGGGATGGAAACCAGGCAGGAGTGTTCTCACACCAGTGGACCCACATCAACGAAAGGTGAGGGACCCAGGACACGTGGCCTCAAACTAGTGAACACACATCACCAAAGGGCTTGGTGTGAGGCAGGCAGGAGGAGCCTCAAAATAGAGGGCCCATAGAATAAAAAAGTTGAGGAATCCCTCAGCTGGCAACTCCTAGCAGGCGGCCAGGAGCAGCGAGGCTATGGGATCCAGGCCTGAGTGAACTCACAACAGAGGGCCCTCATCATGAAACTGTGAGCAACCCAGCCGTTGGGACCTCAGAACAGAAGACCCACATGCCCATGGGGATGGGAAAATGGCAGGAGTGTCCTCGCACAAATGGGAGCACATCAGAAAATTTTTGGAACCCAGGAGTTAGGGCCTGAAGCCCGAGTGCCCTCCTTATCAAGCGGAGTAGACCCACAGCATGCACCAACTGCCAACTGAGGGCCCACGTCGCCAAGGTGACGTGTGCCAGACAGGCAGGATTTACCTCACGGCAGAGGGCCCACCTCACAGAAGGTTGAGGAACGCAGCCAGGATCAGACTCTCACCAGAGGGCCCACATCACCAAGGGGATGGGAACCAGGCAGGAGTGTCCTCACACCAGTGGGGCCACATCAGCGAAAGATGTGGAACCCAGCGCATGTGGCCTCATACAATGGGACACACATCAAGAAGGGGATGGGAGAGAGACATGCAGTAGGAGACTCACAAGCGAGGGCCTATAGAATAAAAAAGGTGAGGAATCCAGCATTTGGAAGCTCCAAGCAGGCGGCCCAGAGAACCGACGCTATGGGATACAGGTCGGAGTGAACTCACAGCAGAGTGCCCACATCATGAAACTGTGAGCAACCCAGCCGTTGGGACCTCAGAACCGAAGGCCCACATGTCCATGAGGATGGGAACCTGGCAGGAGTGTACTCGCACCACTGGGGGCACATCAGAAAATGTGTGGAGCCCAGCACTTAGGGCCTGACAACATAGGGCCCTCATCACCGAGGGGAGGAGGACCCAGCATGCTCCAACTGCAACCAGAGGGCCCACGTGTCCAAGGCGACGTGTGCAAGCCAGGCAGGAGTGACCTCAGAGCAGAGGGCCCACCTCACAGAAGGTTGAGGAACGCAGCCAGGATCAGACTCTCACCAGAGGGCCCACATCACCAAGGGGATGGGAACCAGGCAGGAGTGTCCTCACACCAGTGGGGCCACATCAGCGAAAGATGTGGAACCCAGCGCATGTGGCCTCATACAATGGGACACACATCAAGAAGGGGATGGGAGTGAGACATGCAGTAGGAGACTCACAAGCGAGGGCCTATAGAATAAAAAAGGTGAGGAATCCAGCATTTGGAAGCTCCAAGCAGGCGGCCCAGAGAACCGACGCTATGGGATACAGGTCGGAGTGAACTCACAGCAGAGTGCCCACATCATGAAACTGTGAGCAACCCAGCCGTTGGGACCTCAGAACCGAAGGCCCACATGTCCATGAGGATGGGAACCTGGCAGGAGTGTACTCGCACCACTGGGGGCACATCAGAAAATGTGTGGAGCCCAGCACTTAGGTCCTGACAACATAGGGCCCTCATCACTGAGGGGAGGAGGACCCAGCATGCTCCAACTGCAACCAGAGGGCCCACGTGTCCAAGGCGACGTGTGCAAGCCAGGCAGGAGTGACCTCAGAGCAGAGGGCCTACCTCCCAGAAGGGTGAGGAATCCAGCCAGGATCAGACTCTCAGCAGAGGGCCCACATCACCAAGGGGATGGGAACCAGGCAGGAGTGTCCTCACACCAGTGGGGCCACATCATTAAAGGTGACGCAACCGGCACATGTGGCCTCAAACCAGAGTACCTACATCACCAAGGGGCTGGGAGTGACACAGGCAAGAGGAGCCTCACAACACAGGGGCCAAAGAATAAAAAAGGTGAGGAATCCAGCAGTTGGAAACTCGCAGCAAGCAGCCCATAGCACAGAGGCCATGGGATCTAGGTCTGAGTGAACTAACACCAGAAAGCCAACATCATGAAACTGTGAGCACCACAGCCGTTGGGACCTCAGAGCTGAAGGCCCACATCCCCATGGGGATGGGAACATGGCAGGAGTGTCCTAGCACCACTTAGCACGTATCAGAAAATGTGGGTACCCAGCAGTTATGGCCTGACGCCAGAGGGCACTCATGACCGAGTGGAGGAGGCTCCCAGCAGACTCCAACTGCCACCAAAGGGCCGACATCATCAAGGTGGGGTGTGCCAGCCAGGCAGGAGTGACCTCAGAGCAGAGGGCCCACCTCACAGAATTGTGAGCATCCCAACAAATATCAGACTCACCAGAGGGCTCACATCACCAAGGGGTTGGAAACCAAGCAGGAGTGTTCTCACAGCAGTGGACCCATATCAACAAAAGGTGAGGGACCCAGGACATGTGGCCTCAAACAAGGGGACACACATCACGAAGGGGCTGGGAGTGAGGCATGCAGGAGGAGACTCACAACAGAGGGCCCATAGAATAAAAAAGGTGAGGAAACCAGAATTTGGAACCTCCAAGCAGGTGGCCGAGAGCACCGACGTTATGGGATACAGGCCGGAGTGAACTCACAGCAGAGGGCCCACATCCTGAAACTATGAGCAACCCAGACATTTGGACCACAGAGCAGAAGGCCCACATCCCCATGGGGATGGGAACCTGGCAGGAGTCTCACTGCACCAGTGGGCACACATCAGAAAATGTGGGGAGCCCAGCAGTTAGGGTCTGACGCAAGAGGGCCCTCATCACCGAGGGGAGTAGGGACCCAGCAGGCTCCAACTGCTACCAGAGGGCCGACGTTGCCAAGGCAGGGTGCGCCAGCAGGCAGGAGTGACCTCAGAGCAGAGGGCCCACCTCACAGAAGTATGAGGAACCCAACTAGGATCAAACTCTCACCAGTGGGCCCACATCACCAAGTGGATGGGAACCAGGCAGGAGTGTCCTCACACCAGTGGGGCCACATCAGCGAAAGGTGAGGAACCCAGCACACGTGGCCTCAAACCAGAGGACACACATCAAGGAGGGGCTGGGAGTGAGGCAGGCAGGAGGAGCCTCAAAGCAGAGGGCCCATGGAATAAAAAAGTTGAGCAATCCGGCAAATGGAACCCCCCAGCAGGCAGCCAGGAGCAGCGAGGCTATGGGATCCAAGCCTGAGTGAACTCACACCAGAGGGCCCACATCCTGACACTGTGAGCAACCCAGACATTGGTACCTCTGAGCAGAAGTTCCACATCCCCATGGGGATGGGAACCTGGCAGGAGTGTCATCACAGCAGTGGGCGCACATCAGAAAATGTGGGGAGCCCAGCACTTAGGGCCTGACGTCAGAGGGCCCTCATCACCAAGGGGAGGAGGCACCCAGCACGCTCCAACTGCAACCAGAGGGCACATGTGGTCAAGGCGAAATGTGCCAGCCAGGCAGTAGTGACGTCACAGCAGAGGGCCCATCTCCCATAAGTGTGAGGACTCCAGGCAGGATCAGACTCTCACCAGAGGGCCCACATCACCAAGGGGTTGGGAACCAGGCAGGAGTGTCCTCACACCAGTGGGGTCACATCACTAAAAGGTGAGGCAACCGGCACATGTGGCCTCAAACCAGAGGACCTACATCAACAAGGGGCTCGCAGTGAGTCAGGCAGGAGGAGCCTCACAACACAGGGACCGAAGTACAAAAATGGTGAGGAATCCTGCAGTTGGAACCTCCTAGGAGGCGGCCAGGAGCAGCGAGGCTATGGGATCCAGGCCTGAGTGAACTCACAACAGAGGGCCCTCATCATGAAACTGTGAGCAACACAGCCGTTGGGACCTCAGAGCTGAAGGCCCACATTCCCATGTGGTTGGGAACCTGGCAGGAGTGTACTCGCACCACAGGGCATACATCAGAAAATTTGGGAGCCCAGGAGTTACGGTCTGACGCCAGAGGGCCCTCATTACCGAGGGGAGGAGACTCCAAGCAGGCACCAACTCACAACTGAGGGCACACCTCGCCAAGGTAACGTTTGCCAGCCAGGCAGGAGTGACCTCACAGCAGAGGGCCTACCTCACAGAAGGGTAAGGAACCCAGCCAGGATAAAACTCTCACCAGAGGGTCCACATCACCAAGGGGATCGGAACCAGGCAGGACTGTCCTCACACCAGTGTGTTCACATCATAGAAAGGTGAGGAACCCAGCACATGTGGCCTAAAGCAGAGGACCCACATGTCCAAGAGCCTTGGAGTGAGGCAGGCAGGAGTAGCCACACAACACAGGGCCCATAGAATAAAAAAGGTGAGGAAACCGGCAGTAGGAACCTGCCAGCAGGCACCCCAGAGGACTGAGACTATGGGATCCAGGACACAGTGAACTCACAGCAGAGAGCCACATCATGAAACTGTGAGCAACCCAGATGTTGGGACCTCAGAGCACAAGGCCCACATCCCCATAGGGATGGGAACCTGGCAGGAGTGTCCTCGCACCACCTAGCATGTATCAGAAAATGTAGGTACCCAGCAGTTAGGGCCTGACGCCAGAGGGCCCTCATCACTGAGGGAAGGAGGCTCTCAACAGGCTCCAACTGCCACCAGAGTGCCGAAGTCGCCAAGAAGGTGTGTACAAGCCAGGCAGGAGTGACCTCAGAGCAGAGGGCCCACCTCACAGAAGTGTGAGGAACACAATCAGGATCAGACCCTCACCAGAGGGCTCACATCACTAAGGGGATGCGAACCAGGAAGAAGTGTCCTCACACCAGAGGGGCCACATCAGCTAAAGGTGAGGAACCCAGCACATGTGGCCTCAAACAAGGGGACACACATCACGAAGGGGCTGAGAGTGAGGCATGCAGGACGAGACTCACAACAGAGGGCCCATAGAATAAAAAAGGTGAGGAAACCAGAATTTGGAACCTCCAAGCAGGTGGCCGAGAGCACCGACGTTATGGGATACAGGCCGGAGTGAACTCACAGCAGAGGGCCCACATCCTGAAACTATGAGCAACCCAGACATTTGGACCACAGAGCAGAAGGCCCACATGCCCACGGGGATGGGAACCTGGCAGGCGTCTCACTGCACTAGTGGGCACACATCAGAAAAAGTGGGGAGCCCAGCAGTTAGGGCCTGACGCAAGAGGGCGCTCATCACCGAGGGGAGTAGTGACCCAGCAGGCTCCAACTGCTACCAGAGGGCCGACGTTGCCAAGGCAGGGTGCGCCAGCAGGCAGGAGTTACCTCAGAGCAGAGGGCCCACCTCACAGAAGTATGAGGGACCCAACTAGGATCAAACTCTCACCAGTGGGCCCACATCACCAAGTGGATGGGAGCCAGGTAGGAGTGTCCTCACACCAGTGGGGCCACATCAGCGAAAGGTGAGGAACCCAGCACACGTGGCCTCAAACCAGAGGACACACATGAACGAGGGCCTGGGAGTGAGGCAGGCAGGAGGAGCCTCAAAGCAGAGGGCCCATGGAATAAAAAAGTTGAGGAATCCGGCAAATGGAACCCCCCAGCAGGCAGCCAGGAGCAGCGAGGCTATGGGATCCAAGCCTGAGTGAACTCACACCAGAGGGCCCACATCCTGACACTGTGAGCAACCCAGACATTGGTACATCTGAGCAGAAGTTCCACATCCCCATGGGGATGGGAACCTGGCAGGAGTGTCATCACACCAGTGGGCGCACATCAGAAAATGTGGGGAGCCCAGCACTTAGGGCCTGACGTCAGAGGGCCCTCATCACCAAGGGGAGGAGGCACCCAGCACGCTCCAACTGCAACCGGAGGGCACATGTGGTCAAGGCGAAATGTGTCAGCCAGGCAGTAGTGACGTCACAGCAGAGGGCCCATCTCCCATAAGTGTGAGGAATCCAGCCAGGATCAGACTCTCACCAGAGGGCCCACATCACCAAGGGGATGGGAACCAGGCAGGAGTGTCCTCACACCAGTGGGGCCACATCAGCGAAAGATGTGGAACCCAGCGCATGTGGCCTCATACAATGGGACACACATCAAGAAGGGGATGGGAGTGAGACATGCAGTAGGAGACTCACAAGCGAGGGCCTATAGAATAAAAAAGGTGAGGAATCCAGCATTTGGAAGCTCCAAGCAGGCGGCCCAGAGAACCGACGCTATGGGATACAGGTCGGAGTGAACTCACAGCAGAGTGCCCACATCATGAAACTGTGAGCAACCCAGCCGTTGGGACCTCAGAACCGAAGGCCCACATGTCCATGAGGATGGGAACCTGGCAGGAGTGTACTCGCACCACTGGGGGCACATCAGAAAATGTGTGGAGCCCAGCACTTAGGTCCTGACAACATAGGGCCCTCATCACCGAGGGGAGGAGGACCCAGCATGCTCCAACTGCAACCAGAGGGCCCACGTGTCCAAGGCGACGTGTGCAAGCCAGGCAGGAGTGACCTCAGAGCAGAGGGCCTACCTCCCAGAAGGGTGAGGAATCCAGCCAGGATCAGACTCTCAGCAGAGGGCCCACATCACCAAGGGGATGGGAACCAGGCAGGAGTGTCCTCACACCAGTGGGGCCACATCATTAAAGGTGACGCAACCGGCACATGTGGCCTCAAACCAGAGTACCTACATCACCAAGGGGCTGGGAGTGACACAGGCAAGAGGAGCCTCACAACACAGGGGCCAAAGAATAAAAAAGGTGAGGAATCCAGCAGTTGGAAACTCGCAGCAAGCAGCCCATAGCACAGAGGCCATGGGATCTAGGTCTGAGTGAACTAACACCAGAAAGCCAACATCATGAAACTGTGAGCACCACAGCCGTTGGGACCTCAGAGCTGAAGGCCCACATCCCCATGGGGATGGGAACATGGCAGGAGTGTCCTAGCACCACTTAGCACGTATCAGAAAATGTGGGTACCCAGCAGTTATGGCCTGACGCCAGAGGGCACTCATGACCGAGTGGAGGAGGCTCCCAGCAGACTCCAACTGCCACCAAAGCGCCGACATCATCAAGGTGGGGTGTGCCAGCCAGGCAGGAGTGACCTCAGAGCAGAGGGCCCACCTCACAGAATTGTGAGCATCCCAACAAATATCAGACTCACCAGAGGGCTCACATCACCAAGGGGTTGGAAACCAAGCAGGAGTGTTCTCACAGCAGTGGACCCATATCAACAAAAGGTGAGGGACCCAGGACATGTGGCCTCAAACAAGGGGACACACATCACGAAGGGGCTGGGAGTGAGGCATGCAGGAGGAGACTCACAACAGAGGGCCCATAGAATAAAAAAGGTGAGGAAACCAGAATTTGGAACCTCCAAGCAGGTGGCCGAGAGCACCGACGTTATGGGATACAGGCCGGAGTGAACTCACAGCAGAGGGCCCACATCCTGAAACTATGAGCAACCCAGACATTTGGACCACAGAGCAGAAGGCCCACATCCCCATGGGGATGGGAACCTGGCAGGAGTCTCACTGCACCAGTGGGCACACATCAGAAAATGTGGGGAGCCCAGCAGTTAGGGCCTGACGCAAGAGGGCCCTCATCACCGAGGGGAGTAGGGACCCAGCAGGCTCCAACTGCTACCAGAGGGCCGACGTTGCCAAGGCAGGGTGCGCCAGCAGGCAGGAGTGACCTCAGAGCAGAGGGCCCACCTCACAGAAGTATGAGGAACCCAACTAGGATCAAACTCTCACCAGTGGGCCCACATCACCAAGTGGATGGGAACCAGGCAGGAGTGTCCTCACACCAGTGGGGCCACGTCAGCGAAAGGTGAGGAACCCAGCACACGTGGCCTCAAACCAGAGGACACACATCAAGGAGGGGCTGGGAGTGAGGCAGGCAGGAGGAGCCTCAAAGCAGAGGGCCCATGGAATAAAAAAGTTGAGCAATCCGGCAAATGGAACCCCCCAGCAGGCAGCCAGGAGCAGCGAGGCTATGGGATCCAAGCCTGAGTGAACTCACACCAGAGGGCCCACATCCTGACACTGTGAGCAACCCAGACATTGGTACCTCTGAGCAGAAGTTCCACATCCCCATGGGGATGGGAACCTGGCAGGAGTGTCATCACAGCAGTGGGCGCACATCAGAAAATGTGGGGAGCCCAGCACTTAGGGCCTGACGTCAGAGGGCCCTCATCACCAAGGGGAGGAGGCACCCAGCACGCTCCAACTGCAACCAGAGGGCACATGTGGTCAAGGCGAAATGTGCCAGCCAGGCAGTAGTGACGTCACAGCAGAGGGCCCATCTCCCATAAGTGTGAGGACTCCAGGCAGGATCAGACTCTCACCAGAGGGCCCACATCACCAAGGGGTTGGGAACCAGGCAGGAGTGTCCTCACACCAGTGGGGTCACATCACTAAAAGGTGAGGCAACCGGCACATGTGGCCTCAAACCAGAGGACCTACATCAACAAGGGGCTCGCAGTGAGTCAGGCAGGAGGAGCCTCACAACACAGGGACCGAAGTACAAAAATGGTGAGGAATCCTGCAGTTGGAACCTCCTAGGAGGCGGCCAGGAGCAGCGAGGCTATGGGATCCAGGCCTGAGTGAACTCACAACAGAGGGCCCTCATCATGAAACTGTGAGCAACACAGCCGTTGGGACCTCAGAGCTGAAGGCCCACATTCCCATGTGGTTGGGAACCTGGCAGGAGTGTACTCGCACCACAGGGCATACATCAGAAAATTTGGGAGCCCAGGAGTTACGGTCTGACGCCAGAGGGCCCTCATTACCGAGGGGAGGAGACTCCAAGCAGGCACCAACTCACAACTGAGGGCACACCTCGCCAAGGTAACGTTTGCCAGCCAGGCAGGAGTGACCTCACAGCAGAGGGCCTACCTCACAGAAGGGTAAGGAACCCAGCCAGGATAAAACTCTCACCAGAGGGTCCACATCACCAAGGGGATCGGAACCAGGCAGGACTGTCCTCACACCAGTGTGTTCACATCATAGAAAGGTGAGGAACCCAGCACATGTGGCCTAAAGCAGAGGACCCACATGTCCAAGAGCCTTGGAGTGAGGCAGGCAGGAGTAGCCACACAACACAGGGCCCATAGAATAAAAAAGGTGAGGAAACCGGCAGTAGGAACCTGCCAGCAGGCACCCCAGAGGACTGAGACTATGGGATCCAGGACACAGTGAACTCACAGCAGAGAGCCACATCATGAAACTGTGAGCAACCCAGATGTTGGGACCTCAGAGCACAAGGCCCACATCCCCATAGGGATGGGAACCTGGCAGGAGTGTCCTCGCACCACCTAGCATGTATCAGAAAATGTAGGTACCCAGCAGTTAGGGCCTGACGCCAGAGGGCCCTCATCACTGAGGGAAGGAGGCTCTCAACAGGCTCCAACTGCCACCAGAGTGCCGAAGTCGCCAAGAAGGTGTGTACAAGCCAGGCAGGAGTGACCTCAGAGCAGAGGGCCCACCTCACAGAAGTGTGAGGAACACAATCAGGATCAGACCCTCACCAGAGGGCTCACATCACTAAGGGGATGCGAACCAGGAAGAAGTGTCCTCACACCAGAGGGGCCACATCAGCTAAAGGTGAGGAACCCAGCACATGTGGCCTCAAACAAGGGGACACACATCACGAAGGGGCTGAGAGTGAGGCATGCAGGACGAGACTCACAACAGAGGGCCCATAGAATAAAAAAGGTGAGGAAACCAGAATTTGGAACCTCCAAGCAGGTGGCCGAGAGCACCGACGTTATGGGATACAGGCCGGAGTGAACTCACAGCAGAGGGCCCACATCCTGAAACTATGAGCAACCCAGACATTTGGACCACAGAGCAGAAGGCCCACATGCCCACGGGGATGGGAACCTGGCAGGCGTCTCACTGCACTAGTGGGCACACATCAGAAAAAGTGGGGAGCCCAGCAGTTAGGGCCTGACGCAAGAGGGCGCTCATCACCGAGGGGAGTAGTGACCCAGCAGGCTCCAACTGCTACCAGAGGGCCGACGTTGCCAAGGCAGGGTGCGCCAGCAGGCAGGAGTTACCTCAGAGCAGAGGGCCCACCTCACAGAAGTATGAGGGACCCAACTAGGATCAAACTCTCACCAGTGGGCCCACATCACCAAGTGGATGGGAGCCAGGTAGGAGTGTCCTCACACCAGTGGGGCCACATCAGCGAAAGGTGAGGAACCCAGCACACGTGGCCTCAAACCAGAGGACACACATGAACGAGGGCCTGGGAGTGAGGCAGGCAGGAGGAGCCTCAAAGCAGAGGGCCCATGGAATAAAAAAGTTGAGGAATCCGGCAAATGGAACCCCCCAGCAGGCAGCCAGGAGCAGCGAGGCTATGGGATCCAAGCCTGAGTGAACTCACACCAGAGGGCCCACATCCTGACACTGTGAGCAACCCAGACATTGGTACATCTGAGCAGAAGTTCCACATCCCCATGGGGATGGGAACCTGGCAGGAGTGTCATCACACCAGTGGGCGCACATCAGAAAATGTGGGGAGCCCAGCACTTAGGGCCTGACGTCAGAGGGCCCTCATCACCAAGGGGAGGAGGCACCCAGCACGCTCCAACTGCAACCGGAGGGCACATGTGGTCAAGGCGAAATGTGTCAGCCAGGCAGTAGTGACGTCACAGCAGAGGGCCCATCTCCCATAAGTGTGAGGAATCCAGCCAGGATCAGACTCTCACCAGAGGGCCCACATCACCAAGGGGATGGGAACCAGGCAGGAGTGTCCTCACACCAGTGGGGCCACATCAGCGAAAGATGTGGAACCCAGCGCATGTGGCCTCATACAATGGGACACACATCAAGAAGGGGATGGGAGTGAGACATGCAGTAGGAGACTCACAAGCGAGGGCCTATAGAATAAAAAAGGTGAGGAATCCAGCATTTGGAAGCTCCAAGCAGGCGGCCCAGAGAACCGACGCTATGGGATACAGGTCGGAGTGAACTCACAGCAGAGTGCCCACATCATGAAACTGTGAGCAACCCAGCCGTTGGGACCTCAGAACCGAAGGCCCACATGTCCATGAGGATGGGAACCTGGCAGGAGTGTACTCGCACCACTGGGGGCACATCAGAAAATGTGTGGAGCCCAGCACTTAGGTCCTGACAACATAGGGCCCTCATCACCGAGGGGAGGAGGACCCAGCATGCTCCAACTGCAACCAGAGGGCCCACGTGTCCAAGGCGACGTGTGCAAGCCAGGCAGGAGTGACCTCAGAGCAGAGGGCCTACCTCCCAGAAGGGTGAGGAATCCAGCCAGGATCAGACTCTCAGCAGAGGGCCCACATCACCAAGGGGATGGGAACCAGGCAGGAGTGTCCTCACACCAGTGGGGCCACATCATTAAAGGTGACGCAACCGGCACATGTGGCCTCAAACCAGAGTACCTACATCACCAAGGGGCTGGGAGTGACACAGGCAAGAGGAGCCTCACAACACAGGGGCCAAAGAATAAAAAAGGTGAGGAATCCAGCAGTTGGAAACTCGCAGCAAGCAGCCCATAGCACAGAGGCCATGGGATCTAGGTCTGAGTGAACTAACACCAGAAAGCCAACATCATGAAACTGTGAGCACCACAGCCGTTGGGACCTCAGAGCTGAAGGCCCACATCCCCATGGGGATGGGAACATGGCAGGAGTGTCCTAGCACCACTTAGCACGTATCAGAAAATGTGGGTACCCAGCAGTTATGGCCTGACGCCAGAGGGCACTCATGACCGAGTGGAGGAGGCTCCCAGCAGACTCCAACTGCCACCAAAGGGCCGACATCATCAAGGTGGGGTGTGCCAGCCAGGCAGGAGTGACCTCAGAGCAGAGGGCCCACCTCACAGAATTGTGAGCATCCCAACAAATATCAGACTCACCAGAGGGCTCACATCACCAAGGGGTTGGAAACCAAGCAGGAGTGTTCTCACAGCAGTGGACCCATATCAACAAAAGGTGAGGGACCCAGGACATGTGGCCTCAAACAAGGGGACACACATCACGAAGGGGCTGGGAGTGAGGCATGCAGGAGGAGACTCACAACAGAGGGCCCATAGAATAAAAAAGGTGAGGAAACCAGAATTTGGAACCTCCAAGCAGGTGGCCGAGAGCACCGACGTTATGGGATACAGGCCGGAGTGAACTCACAGCAGAGGGCCCACATCCTGAAACTATGAGCAACCCAGACATTTGGACCACAGAGCAGAAGGCCCACATCCCCATGGGGATGGGAACCTGGCAGGAGTCTCACTGCACCAGTGGGCACACATCAGAAAATGTGGGGAGCCCAGCAGTTAGGGCCTGACGCAAGAGGGCCCTCATCACCGAGGGGAGTAGGGACCCAGCAGGCTCCAACTGCTACCAGAGGGCCGACGTTGCCAAGGCAGGGTGCGCCAGCAGGCAGGAGTGACCTCAGAGCAGAGGGCCCACCTCACAGAAGTATGAGGAACCCAACTAGGATCAAACTCTCACCAGTGGGCCCACATCACCAAGTGGATGGGAACCAGGCAGGAGTGTCCTCACACCAGTGGGGCCACGTCAGCGAAAGGTGAGGAACCCAGCACACGTGGCCTCAAACCAGAGGACACACATCAAGGAGGGGCTGGGAGTGAGGCAGGCAGGAGGAGCCTCAAAGCAGAGGGCCCATGGAATAAAAAAGTTGAGCAATCCGGCAAATGGAACCCCCCAGCAGGCAGCCAGGAGCAGCGAGGCTATGGGATCCAAGCCTGAGTGAACTCACACCAGAGGGCCCACATCCTGACACTGTGAGCAACCCAGACATTGGTACCTCTGAGCAGAAGTTCCACATCCCCATGGGGATGGGAACCTGGCAGGAGTGTCATCACAGCAGTGGGCGCACATCAGAAAATGTGGGGAGCCCAGCACTTAGGGCCTGACGTCAGAGGGCCCTCATCACCAAGGGGAGGAGGCACCCAGCACGCTCCAACTGCAACCAGAGGGCACATGTGGTCAAGGCGAAATGTGCCAGCCAGGCAGTAGTGACGTCACAGCAGAGGGCCCATCTCCCATAAGTGTGAGGACTCCAGGCAGGATCAGACTCTCACCAGAGGGCCCACATCACCAAGGGGTTGGGAACCAGGCAGGAGTGTCCTCACACCAGTGGGGTCACATCACTAAAAGGTGAGGCAACCGGCACATGTGGCCTCAAACCAGAGGACCTACATCAACAAGGGGCTCGCAGTGAGTCAGGCAGGAGGAGCCTCACAACACAGGGACCGAAGTACAAAAATGGTGAGGAATCCTGCAGTTGGAACCTCCTAGGAGGCGGCCAGGAGCAGCGAGGCTATGGGATCCAGGCCTGAGTGAACTCACAACAGAGGGCCCTCATCATGAAACTGTGAGCAACACAGCCGTTGGGACCTCAGAGCTGAAGGCCCACATTCCCATGTGGTTGGGAACCTGGCAGGAGTGTACTCGCACCACAGGGCATACATCAGAAAATTTGGGAGCCCAGGAGTTACGGTCTGACGCCAGAGGGCCCTCATTACCGAGGGGAGGAGACTCCAAGCAGGCACCAACTCACAACTGAGGGCACACCTCGCCAAGGTAACGTTTGCCAGCCAGGCAGGAGTGACCTCACAGCAGAGGGCCTACCTCACAGAAGGGTAAGGAACCCAGCCAGGATAAAACTCTCACCAGAGGGTCCACATCACCAAGGGGATCGGAACCAGGCAGGACTGTCCTCACACCAGTGTGTTCACATCATAGAAAGGTGAGGAACCCAGCACATGTGGCCTAAAGCAGAGGACCCACATGTCCAAGAGCCTTGGAGTGAGGCAGGCAGGAGTAGCCACACAACACAGGGCCCATAGAATAAAAAAGGTGAGGAAACCGGCAGTAGGAACCTGCCAGCAGGCACCCCAGAGGACTGAGACTATGGGATCCAGGACACAGTGAACTCACAGCAGAGAGCCACATCATGAAACTGTGAGCAACCCAGATGTTGGGACCTCAGAGCACAAGGCCCACATCCCCATAGGGATGGGAACCTGGCAGGAGTGTCCTCGCACCACCTAGCATGTATCAGAAAATGTAGGTACCCAGCAGTTAGGGCCTGACGCCAGAGGGCCCTCATCACTGAGGGAAGGAGGCTCTCAACAGGCTCCAACTGCCACCAGAGTGCCGAAGTCGCCAAGAAGGTGTGTACAAGCCAGGCAGGAGTGACCTCAGAGCAGAGGGCCCACCTCACAGAAGTGTGAGGAACACAATCAGGATCAGACCCTCACCAGAGGGCTCACATCACTAAGGGGATGCGAACCAGGAAGAAGTGTCCTCACACCAGAGGGGCCACATCAGCTAAAGGTGAGGAACCCAGCACATGTGGCCTCAAACAAGGGGACACACATCACGAAGGGGCTGAGAGTGAGGCATGCAGGACGAGACTCACAACAGAGGGCCCATAGAATAAAAAAGGTGAGGAAACCAGAATTTGGAACCTCCAAGCAGGTGGCCGAGAGCACCGACGTTATGGGATACAGGCCGGAGTGAACTCACAGCAGAGGGCCCACATCCTGAAACTATGAGCAACCCAGACATTTGGACCACAGAGCAGAAGGCCCACATGCCCACGGGGATGGGAACCTGGCAGGCGTCTCACTGCACTAGTGGGCACACATCAGAAAAAGTGGGGAGCCCAGCAGTTAGGGCCTGACGCAAGAGGGCGCTCATCACCGAGGGGAGTAGTGACCCAGCAGGCTCCAACTGCTACCAGAGGGCCGACGTTGCCAAGGCAGGGTGCGCCAGCAGGCAGGAGTTACCTCAGAGCAGAGGGCCCACCTCACAGAAGTATGAGGGACCCAACTAGGATCAAACTCTCACCAGTGGGCCCACATCACCAAGTGGATGGGAGCCAGGTAGGAGTGTCCTCACACCAGTGGGGCCACATCAGCGAAAGGTGAGGAACCCAGCACACGTGGCCTCAAACCAGAGGACACACATGAACGAGGGCCTGGGAGTGAGGCAGGCAGGAGGAGCCTCAAAGCAGAGGGCCCATGGAATAAAAAAGTTGAGGAATCCGGCAAATGGAACCCCCCAGCAGGCAGCCAGGAGCAGCGAGGCTATGGGATCCAAGCCTGAGTGAACTCACACCAGAGGGCCCACATCCTGACACTGTGAGCAACCCAGACATTGGTACATCTGAGCAGAAGTTCCACATCCCCATGGGGATGGGAACCTGGCAGGAGTGTCATCACACCAGTGGGCGCACATCAGAAAATGTGGGGAGCCCAGCACTTAGGGCCTGACGTCAGAGGGCCCTCATCACCAAGGGGAGGAGGCACCCAGCACGCTCCAACTGCAACCGGAGGGCACATGTGGTCAAGGCGAAATGTGTCAGCCAGGCAGTAGTGACGTCACAGCAGAGGGCCCATCTCCCATAAGTGTGAGGAATCCAGCCAGGATCAGACTCTCACCAGAGGGCCCACATCACCAAGGGGATGGGAACCAGGCAGGAGTGTCCTCACACCAGTGGGGCCACATCAGCGAAAGATGTGGAACCCAGCGCATGTGGCCTCATACAATGGGACACACATCAAGAAGGGGATGGGAGTGAGACATGCAGTAGGAGACTCACAAGCGAGGGCCTATAGAATAAAAAAGGTGAGGAATCCAGCATTTGGAAGCTCCAAGCAGGCGGCCCAGAGAACCGACGCTATGGGATACAGGTCGGAGTGAACTCACAGCAGAGTGCCCACATCATGAAACTGTGAGCAACCCAGCCGTTGGGACCTCAGAACCGAAGGCCCACATGTCCATGAGGATGGGAACCTGGCAGGAGTGTACTCGCACCACTGGGGGCACATCAGAAAATGTGTGGAGCCCAGCACTTAGGTCCTGACAACATAGGGCCCTCATCACCGAGGGGAGGAGGACCCAGCATGCTCCAACTGCAACCAGAGGGCCCACGTGTCCAAGGCGACGTGTGCAAGCCAGGCAGGAGTGACCTCAGAGCAGAGGGCCTACCTCCCAGAAGGGTGAGGAATCCAGCCAGGATCAGACTCTCAGCAGAGGGCCCACATCACCAAGGGGATGGGAACCAGGCAGGAGTGTCCTCACACCAGTGGGGCCACATCATTAAAGGTGACGCAACCGGCACATGTGGCCTCAAACCAGAGTACCTACATCACCAAGGGGCTGGGAGTGACACAGGCAAGAGGAGCCTCACAACACAGGGGCCAAAGAATAAAAAAGGTGAGGAATCCAGCAGTTGGAAACTCGCAGCAAGCAGCCCATAGCACAGAGGCCATGGGATCTAGGTCTGAGTGAACTAACACCAGAAAGCCAACATCATGAAACTGTGAGCACCACAGCCGTTGGGACCTCAGAGCTGAAGGCCCACATCCCCATGGGGATGGGAACATGGCAGGAGTGTCCTAGCACCACTTAGCACGTATCAGAAAATGTGGGTACCCAGCAGTTATGGCCTGACGCCAGAGGGCACTCATGACCGAGTGGAGGAGGCTCCCAGCAGACTCCAACTGCCACCAAAGGGCCGACATCATCAAGGTGGGGTGTGCCAGCCAGGCAGGAGTGACCTCAGAGCAGAGGGCCCACCTCACAGAATTGTGAGCATCCCAACAAATATCAGACTCACCAGAGGGCTCACATCACCAAGGGGTTGGAAACCAAGCAGGAGTGTTCTCACAGCAGTGGACCCATATCAACAAAAGGTGAGGGACCCAGGACATGTGGCCTCAAACAAGGGGACACACATCACGAAGGGGCTGGGAGTGAGGCATGCAGGAGGAGACTCACAACAGAGGGCCCATAGAATAAAAAAGGTGAGGAAACCAGAATTTGGAACCTCCAAGCAGGTGGCCGAGAGCACCGACGTTATGGGATACAGGCCGGAGTGAACTCACAGCAGAGGGCCCACATCCTGAAACTATGAGCAACCCAGACATTTGGACCACAGAGCAGAAGGCCCACATCCCCATGGGGATGGGAACCTGGCAGGAGTCTCACTGCACCAGTGGGCACACATCAGAAAATGTGGGGAGCCCAGCAGTTAGGGCCTGACGCAAGAGGGCCCTCATCACCGAGGGGAGTAGGGACCCAGCAGGCTCCAACTGCTACCAGAGGGCCGACGTTGCCAAGGCAGGGTGCGCCAGCAGGCAGGAGTGACCTCAGAGCAGAGGGCCCACCTCACAGAAGTATGAGGAACCCAACTAGGATCAAACTCTCACCAGTGGGCCCACATCACCAAGTGGATGGGAACCAGGCAGGAGTGTCCTCACACCAGTGGGGCCACGTCAGCGAAAGGTGAGGAACCCAGCACACGTGGCCTCAAACCAGAGGACACACATCAAGGAGGGGCTGGGAGTGAGGCAGGCAGGAGGAGCCTCAAAGCAGAGGGCCCATGGAATAAAAAAGTTGAGCAATCCGGCAAATGGAACCCCCCAGCAGGCAGCCAGGAGCAGCGAGGCTATGGGATCCAAGCCTGAGTGAACTCACACCAGAGGGCCCACATCCTGACACTGTGAGCAACCCAGACATTGGTACCTCTGAGCAGAAGTTCCACATCCCCATGGGGATGGGAACCTGGCAGGAGTGTCATCACAGCAGTGGGCGCACATCAGAAAATGTGGGGAGCCCAGCACTTAGGGCCTGACGTCAGAGGGCCCTCATCACCAAGGGGAGGAGGCACCCAGCACGCTCCAACTGCAACCAGAGGGCACATGTGGTCAAGGCGAAATGTGCCAGCCAGGCAGTAGTGACGTCACAGCAGAGGGCCCATCTCCCATAAGTGTGAGGACTCCAGGCAGGATCAGACTCTCACCAGAGGGCCCACATCACCAAGGGGTTGGGAACCAGGCAGGAGTGTCCTCACACCAGTGGGGTCACATCACTAAAAGGTGAGGCAACCGGCACATGTGGCCTCAAACCAGAGGACCTACATCAACAAGGGGCTCGCAGTGAGTCAGGCAGGAGGAGCCTCACAACACAGGGACCGAAGTACAAAAATGGTGAGGAATCCTGCAGTTGGAACCTCCTAGGAGGCGGCCAGGAGCAGCGAGGCTATGGGATCCAGGCCTGAGTGAACTCACAACAGAGGGCCCTCATCATGAAACTGTGAGCAACACAGCCGTTGGGACCTCAGAGCTGAAGGCCCACATTCCCATGTGGTTGGGAACCTGGCAGGAGTGTACTCGCACCACAGGGCATACATCAGAAAATTTGGGAGCCCAGGAGTTACGGTCTGACGCCAGAGGGCCCTCATTACCGAGGGGAGGAGACTCCAAGCAGGCACCAACTCACAACTGAGGGCACACCTCGCCAAGGTAACGTTTGCCAGCCAGGCAGGAGTGACCTCACAGCAGAGGGCCTACCTCACAGAAGGGTAAGGAACCCAGCCAGGATAAAACTCTCACCAGAGGGTCCACATCACCAAGGGGATCGGAACCAGGCAGGACTGTCCTCACACCAGTGTGTTCACATCATAGAAAGGTGAGGAACCCAGCACATGTGGCCTAAAGCAGAGGACCCACATGTCCAAGAGCCTTGGAGTGAGGCAGGCAGGAGTAGCCACACAACACAGGGCCCATAGAATAAAAAAGGTGAGGAAACCGGCAGTAGGAACCTGCCAGCAGGCACCCCAGAGGACTGAGACTATGGGATCCAGGACACAGTGAACTCACAGCAGAGAGCCACATCATGAAACTGTGAGCAACCCAGATGTTGGGACCTCAGAGCACAAGGCCCACATCCCCATAGGGATGGGAACCTGGCAGGAGTGTCCTCGCACCACCTAGCATGTATCAGAAAATGTAGGTACCCAGCAGTTAGGGCCTGACGCCAGAGGGCCCTCATCACTGAGGGAAGGAGGCTCTCAACAGGCTCCAACTGCCACCAGAGTGCCGAAGTCGCCAAGAAGGTGTGTACAAGCCAGGCAGGAGTGACCTCAGAGCAGAGGGCCCACCTCACAGAAGTGTGAGGAACACAATCAGGATCAGACCCTCACCAGAGGGCTCACATCACTAAGGGGATGCGAACCAGGAAGAAGTGTCCTCACACCAGAGGGGCCACATCAGCTAAAGGTGAGGAACCCAGCACATGTGGCCTCAAACAAGGGGACACACATCACGAAGGGGCTGAGAGTGAGGCATGCAGGACGAGACTCACAACAGAGGGCCCATAGAATAAAAAAGGTGAGGAAACCAGAATTTGGAACCTCCAAGCAGGTGGCCGAGAGCACCGACGTTATGGGATACAGGCCGGAGTGAACTCACAGCAGAGGGCCCACATCCTGAAACTATGAGCAACCCAGACATTTGGACCACAGAGCAGAAGGCCCACATGCCCACGGGGATGGGAACCTGGCAGGCGTCTCACTGCACTAGTGGGCACACATCAGAAAAAGTGGGGAGCCCAGCAGTTAGGGCCTGACGCAAGAGGGCGCTCATCACCGAGGGGAGTAGTGACCCAGCAGGCTCCAACTGCTACCAGAGGGCCGACGTTGCCAAGGCAGGGTGCGCCAGCAGGCAGGAGTTACCTCAGAGCAGAGGGCCCACCTCACAGAAGTATGAGGGACCCAACTAGGATCAAACTCTCACCAGTGGGCCCACATCACCAAGTGGATGGGAGCCAGGTAGGAGTGTCCTCACACCAGTGGGGCCACATCAGCGAAAGGTGAGGAACCCAGCACACGTGGCCTCAAACCAGAGGACACACATCAACGAGGGGCTGGGAGTGAGGCAGGCAGGAAGAGCCTCAAAGCAGAGGGCCCATGGAATAAAAAAGTTGAGGAATCCGGCAAATGGAACCCCCCAGCAGGCAGCCAGGAGCAGCGAGGCTATGGGATCCAAGCCTGAGTGAACTCACACCAGAGGGCCCACATCCTGACACTGTGAGCAACCCAGACATTGGTACATCTGAGCAGAAGTTCCACATGCCCATGGGGATGGGAAAATGGCAGGAGTGTCCTCGCACCACTGGGAGCACATCAGAAAACTTTTGGAACCCAGGAGTTAGGGCCTGAAGCCCGAGTGCCCTCCTTACCAAGTGGAGTAGACCCACAGCACGCACCAACTGCCAACTGAGGGCCCACGTCGCCAAGGTGACGTGTGCCAGACAGGCAGGATTTACCTCACGGCAGAGGGCCCACCTCACAGAAGGTTGAGGAACGCAGCCAGGATCAGACTCTCACCAGAGGGCCCACATCACCAAGGGGATGGGAACCAGGCAGGAGTGTCCTCACACCAGTGGGGCCACATCAGCGAAAGATGTGGAACCCAGCGCATGTGGCCTCATACAATGGGACACACATCAAGAAGGGGATGGGAGTGAGACATGCAGTAGGAGACTCACAAGCGAGGGCCTATAGAATAAAAAAGGTGAGGAATCCAGCATTTGGAAGCTCCAAGCAGGCGGCCCAGAGAACCGACGCTATGGGATACAGGTCGGAGTGAACTCACAGCAGAGTGCCCACATCATGAAACTGTGAGCAACCCAGCCGTTGGGACCTCAGAACCGAAGGCCCACATGTCCATGAGGATGGGAACCTGGCAGGAGTGTACTCGCACCACTGGGGGCACATCAGAAAATGTGTGGAGCCCAGCACTTAGGTCCTGACAACATAGGGCCCTCATCACCGAGGGGAGGAGGACCCAGCATGCTCCAACTGCAACCAGAGGGCCCACGTGTCCAAGGCGACGTGTGCAAGCCAGGCAGGAGTGACCTCAGAGCAGAGGGCCTACCTCCCAGAAGGGTGAGGAATCCAGCCAGGATCAGACTCTCAGCAGAGGGCCCACATCACCAAGGGGATGGGAACCAGGCAGGAGTGTCCTCACACCAGTGGGGCCACATCATTAAAGGTGACGCAACCGGCACATGTGGCCTCAAACCAGAGTACCTACATCACCAAGGGGCTGGGAGTGACACAGGCAAGAGGAGCCTCACAACACAGGGGCCAAAGAATAAAAAAGGTGAGGAATCCAGCAGTTGGAAACTCGCAGCAAGCAGCCCACAGCACAGAGGCCATGGGATCTAGGTCTGAGTGAACTAACACCAGAAAGCCAACATCATGAAACTGTGAGCACCACAGCCGTTGGGACCTCAGAGCTGAAGGCCCACATCCCCATGGGGATGGGAACATGGCAGGAGTGTCCTAGCACCACTTAGCACGTATCAGAAAATGTGGGTACCCAGCAGTTATGGCCTGACGCCAGAGGGCACTCATGACCGAGTGGAGGAGGCTCCCAGCAGACTCCAACTGCCACCAAAGGGCCGACATCATCAAGGTGGGGTGTGCCAGCCAGGCAGGAGTGACCTCAGAGCAGAGGGCCCACCTCACAGAATTGTGAGCATCCCAACAAATATCAGACTCACCAGAGGGCTCACATCACCAAGGGGTTGGAAACCAAGCAGGAGTGTTCTCACAGCAGTGGACCCATATCAACAAAAGGTGAGGGACCCAGGACATGTGGCCTCAAACAAGGGGACACACATCACGAAGGGGCTGGGAGTGAGGCATGCAGGAGGAGACTCACAACAGAGGGCCCATAGAATAAAAAAGGTGAGGAAACCAGAATTTGGAACCTCCAAGCAGGTGGCCGAGAGCACCGACGTTATGGGATACAGGCCGGAGTGAACTCACAGCAGAGGGCCCACATCCTGAAACTATGAGCAACCCAGACATTTGGACCACAGAGCAGAAGGCCCACATCCCCATGGGGATGGGAACCTGGCAGGAGTCTCACTGCACCAGTGGGCACACATCAGAAAATGTGGGGAGCCCAGCAGTTAGGGCCTGACGCAAGAGGGCCCTCATCACCGAGGGGAGTAGGGACCCAGCAGGCTCCAACTGCTACCAGAGGGCCGACGTTGCCAAGGCAGGGTGCGCCAGCAGGCAGGAGTGACCTCAGAGCAGAGGGCCCACCTCACAGAAGTATGAGGAACCCAACTAGGATCAAACTCTCACCAGTGGGCCCACATCACCAAGTGGATGGGAACCAGGCAGGAGTGTCCTCACACCAGTGGGGCCACGTCAGCGAAAGGTGAGGAACCCAGCACACGTGGCCTCAAACCAGAGGACACACATCAAGGAGGGGCTGGGAGTGAGGCAGGCAGGAGGAGCCTCAAAGCAGAGGGCCCATGGAATAAAAAAGTTGAGCAATCCGGCAAATGGAACCCCCCAGCAGGCAGCCAGGAGCAGCGAGGCTATGGGATCCAAGCCTGAGTGAACTCACACCAGAGGGCCCACATCCTGACACTGTGAGCAACCCAGACATTGGTACCTCTGAGCAGAAGTTCCACATCCCCATGGGGATGGGAACCTGGCAGGAGTGTCATCACAGCAGTGGGCGCACATCAGAAAATGTGGGGAGCCCAGCACTTAGGGCCTGACGTCAGAGGGCCCTCATCACCAAGGGGAGGAGGCACCCAGCACGCTCCAACTGCAACCAGAGGGCACATGTGGTCAAGGCGAAATGTGCCAGCCAGGCAGTAGTGACGTCACAGCAGAGGGCCCATCTCCCATAAGTGTGAGGACTCCAGGCAGGATCAGACTCTCACCAGAGGGCCCACATCACCAAGGGGTTGGGAACCAGGCAGGAGTGTCCTCACACCAGTGGGGTCACATCACTAAAAGGTGAGGCAACCGGCACATGTGGCCTCAAACCAGAGGACCTACATCAACAAGGGGCTCGCAGTGAGTCAGGCAGGAGGAGCCTCACAACACAGGGACCGAAGTACAAAAATGGTGAGGAATCCTGCAGTTGGAACCTCCTAGGAGGCGGCCAGGAGCAGCGAGGCTATGGGATCCAGGCCTGAGTGAACTCACAACAGAGGGCCCTCATCATGAAACTGTGAGCAACACAGCCGTTGGGACCTCAGAGCTGAAGGCCCACATTCCCATGTGGTTGGGAACCTGGCAGGAGTGTACTCGCACCACAGGGCATACATCAGAAAATTTGGGAGCCCAGGAGTTACGGTCTGACGCCAGAGGGCCCTCATTACCGAGGGGAGGAGACTCCAAGCAGGCACCAACTCACAACTGAGGGCACACCTCGCCAAGGTAACGTTTGCCAGCCAGGCAGGAGTGACCTCACAGCAGAGGGCCTACCTCACAGAAGGGTAAGGAACCCAGCCAGGATAAAACTCTCACCAGAGGGTCCACATCACCAAGGGGATCGGAACCAGGCAGGACTGTCCTCACACCAGTGTGTTCACATCATAGAAAGGTGAGGAACCCAGCACATGTGGCCTAAAGCAGAGGACCCACATGTCCAAGAGCCTTGGAGTGAGGCAGGCAGGAGTAGCCACACAACACAGGGCCCATAGAATAAAAAAGGTGAGGAAACCGGCAGTAGGAACCTGCCAGCAGGCACCCCAGAGGACTGAGACTATGGGATCCAGGACACAGTGAACTCACAGCAGAGAGCCACATCATGAAACTGTGAGCAACCCAGATGTTGGGACCTCAGAGCACAAGGCCCACATCCCCATAGGGATGGGAACCTGGCAGGAGTGTCCTCGCACCACCTAGCATGTATCAGAAAATGTAGGTACCCAGCAGTTAGGGCCTGACGCCAGAGGGCCCTCATCACTGAGGGAAGGAGGCTCTCAACAGGCTCCAACTGCCACCAGAGTGCCGAAGTCGCCAAGAAGGTGTGTACAAGCCAGGCAGGAGTGACCTCAGAGCAGAGGGCCCACCTCACAGAAGTGTGAGGAACACAATCAGGATCAGACCCTCACCAGAGGGCTCACATCACTAAGGGGATGCGAACCAGGAAGAAGTGTCCTCACACCAGAGGGGCCACATCAGCTAAAGGTGAGGAACCCAGCACATGTGGCCTCAAACAAGGGGACACACATCACGAAGGGGCTGAGAGTGAGGCATGCAGGACGAGACTCACAACAGAGGGCCCATAGAATAAAAAAGGTGAGGAAACCAGAATTTGGAACCTCCAAGCAGGTGGCCGAGAGCACCGACGTTATGGGATACAGGCCGGAGTGAACTCACAGCAGAGGGCCCACATCCTGAAACTATGAGCAACCCAGACATTTGGACCACAGAGCAGAAGGCCCACATGCCCACGGGGATGGGAACCTGGCAGGCGTCTCACTGCACTAGTGGGCACACATCAGAAAAAGTGGGGAGCCCAGCAGTTAGGGCCTGACGCAAGAGGGCGCTCATCACCGAGGGGAGTAGTGACCCAGCAGGCTCCAACTGCTACCAGAGGGCCGACGTTGCCAAGGCAGGGTGCGCCAGCAGGCAGGAGTTACCTCAGAGCAGAGGGCCCACCTCACAGAAGTATGAGGGACCCAACTAGGATCAAACTCTCACCAGTGGGCCCACATCACCAAGTGGATGGGAGCCAGGTAGGAGTGTCCTCACACCAGTGGGGCCACATCAGCGAAAGGTGAGGAACCCAGCACACGTGGCCTCAAACCAGAGGACACACATGAACGAGGGCCTGGGAGTGAGGCAGGCAGGAGGAGCCTCAAAGCAGAGGGCCCATGGAATAAAAAAGTTGAGGAATCCGGCAAATGGAACCCCCCAGCAGGCAGCCAGGAGCAGCGAGGCTATGGGATCCAAGCCTGAGTGAACTCACACCAGAGGGCCCACATCCTGACACTGTGAGCAACCCAGACATTGGTACATCTGAGCAGAAGTTCCACATCCCCATGGGGATGGGAACCTGGCAGGAGTGTCATCACACCAGTGGGCGCACATCAGAAAATGTGGGGAGCCCAGCACTTAGGGCCTGACGTCAGAGGGCCCTCATCACCAAGGGGAGGAGGCACCCAGCACGCTCCAACTGCAACCGGAGGGCACATGTGGTCAAGGCGAAATGTGTCAGCCAGGCAGTAGTGACGTCACAGCAGAGGGCCCATCTCCCATAAGTGTGAGGAATCCAGCCAGGATCAGACTCTCACCAGAGGGCCCACATCACCAAGGGGATGGGAACCAGGCAGGAGTGTCCTCACACCAGTGGGGCCACATCAGCGAAAGATGTGGAACCCAGCGCATGTGGCCTCATACAATGGGACACACATCAAGAAGGGGATGGGAGTGAGACATGCAGTAGGAGACTCACAAGCGAGGGCCTATAGAATAAAAAAGGTGAGGAATCCAGCATTTGGAAGCTCCAAGCAGGCGGCCCAGAGAACCGACGCTATGGGATACAGGTCGGAGTGAACTCACAGCAGAGTGCCCACATCATGAAACTGTGAGCAACCCAGCCGTTGGGACCTCAGAACCGAAGGCCCACATGTCCATGAGGATGGGAACCTGGCAGGAGTGTACTCGCACCACTGGGGGCACATCAGAAAATGTGTGGAGCCCAGCACTTAGGTCCTGACAACATAGGGCCCTCATCACCGAGGGGAGGAGGACCCAGCATGCTCCAACTGCAACCAGAGGGCCCACGTGTCCAAGGCGACGTGTGCAAGCCAGGCAGGAGTGACCTCAGAGCAGAGGGCCTACCTCCCAGAAGGGTGAGGAATCCAGCCAGGATCAGACTCTCAGCAGAGGGCCCACATCACCAAGGGGATGGGAACCAGGCAGGAGTGTCCTCACACCAGTGGGGCCACATCATTAAAGGTGACGCAACCGGCACATGTGGCCTCAAACCAGAGTACCTACATCACCAAGGGGCTGGGAGTGACACAGGCAAGAGGAGCCTCACAACACAGGGGCCAAAGAATAAAAAAGGTGAGGAATCCAGCAGTTGGAAACTCGCAGCAAGCAGCCCATAGCACAGAGGCCATGGGATCTAGGTCTGAGTGAACTAACACCAGAAAGCCAACATCATGAAACTGTGAGCACCACAGCCGTTGGGACCTCAGAGCTGAAGGCCCACATCCCCATGGGGATGGGAACATGGCAGGAGTGTCCTAGCACCACTTAGCACGTATCAGAAAATGTGGGTACCCAGCAGTTATGGCCTGACGCCAGAGGGCACTCATGACCGAGTGGAGGAGGCTCCCAGCAGACTCCAACTGCCACCAAAGGGCCGACATCATCAAGGTGGGGTGTGCCAGCCAGGCAGGAGTGACCTCAGAGCAGAGGGCCCACCTCACAGAATTGTGAGCATCCCAACAAATATCAGACTCACCAGAGGGCTCACATCACCAAGGGGTTGGAAACCAAGCAGGAGTGTTCTCACAGCAGTGGACCCATATCAACAAAAGGTGAGGGACCCAGGACATGTGGCCTCAAACAAGGGGACACACATCACGAAGGGGCTGGGAGTGAGGCATGCAGGAGGAGACTCACAACAGAGGGCCCATAGAATAAAAAAGGTGAGGAAACCAGAATTTGGAACCTCCAAGCAGGTGGCCGAGAGCACCGACGTTATGGGATACAGGCCGGAGTGAACTCACAGCAGAGGGCCCACATCCTGAAACTATGAGCAACCCAGACATTTGGACCACAGAGCAGAAGGCCCACATCCCCATGGGGATGGGAACCTGGCAGGAGTCTCACTGCACCAGTGGGCACACATCAGAAAATGTGGGGAGCCCAGCAGTTAGGGCCTGACGCAAGAGGGCCCTCATCACCGAGGGGAGTAGGGACCCAGCAGGCTCCAACTGCTACCAGAGGGCCGACGTTGCCAAGGCAGGGTGCGCCAGCAGGCAGGAGTGACCTCAGAGCAGAGGGCCCACCTCACAGAAGTATGAGGAACCCAACTAGGATCAAACTCTCACCAGTGGGCCCACATCACCAAGTGGATGGGAACCAGGCAGGAGTGTCCTCACACCAGTGGGGCCACGTCAGCGAAAGGTGAGGAACCCAGCACACGTGGCCTCAAACCAGAGGACACACATCAAGGAGGGGCTGGGAGTGAGGCAGGCAGGAGGAGCCTCAAAGCAGAGGGCCCATGGAATAAAAAAGTTGAGCAATCCGGCAAATGGAACCCCCCAGCAGGCAGCCAGGAGCAGCGAGGCTATGGGATCCAAGCCTGAGTGAACTCACACCAGAGGGCCCACATCCTGACACTGTGAGCAACCCAGACATTGGTACCTCTGAGCAGAAGTTCCACATCCCCATGGGGATGGGAACCTGGCAGGAGTGTCATCACAGCAGTGGGCGCACATCAGAAAATGTGGGGAGCCCAGCACTTAGGGCCTGACGTCAGAGGGCCCTCATCACCAAGGGGAGGAGGCACCCAGCACGCTCCAACTGCAACCAGAGGGCACATGTGGTCAAGGCGAAATGTGCCAGCCAGGCAGTAGTGACGTCACAGCAGAGGGCCCATCTCCCATAAGTGTGAGGACTCCAGGCAGGATCAGACTCTCACCAGAGGGCCCACATCACCAAGGGGTTGGGAACCAGGCAGGAGTGTCCTCACACCAGTGGGGTCACATCACTAAAAGGTGAGGCAACCGGCACATGTGGCCTCAAACCAGAGGACCTACATCAAAAAGGGGCTCGCAGTGAGTCAGGCAGGAGGAGCCTCACAACACAGGGACCGAAGTACAAAAATGGTGAGGAATCCTGCAGTTGGAACCTCCTAGGAGGCGGCCAGGAGCAGCGAGGCTATGGGATCCAGGCCTGAGTGAACTCACAACAGAGGGCCCTCATCATGAAACTGTGAGCAACACAGCCGTTGGGACCTCAGAGCTGAAGGCCCACATTCCCATGTGGTTGGGAACCTGGCAGGAGTGTACTCGCACCACAGGGCATACATCAGAAAATTTGGGAGCCCAGGAGTTACGGTCTGACGCCAGAGGGCCCTCATTACCGAGGGGAGGAGACTCCAAGCAGGCACCAACTCACAACTGAGGGCACACCTCGCCAAGGTAACGTTTGCCAGCCAGGCAGGAGTGACCTCACAGCAGAGGGCCTACCTCACAGAAGGGTAAGGAACCCAGCCAGGATAAAACTCTCACCAGAGGGTCCACATCACCAAGGGGATCGGAACCAGGCAGGACTGTCCTCACACCAGTGTGTTCACATCATAGAAAGGTGAGGAACCCAGCACATGTGGCCTAAAGCACAGGACCCACATGTCCAAGAGCCTTGGAGTGAGGCAGGCAGGAGTAGCCACACAACACAGGGCCCATAGAATAAAAAAGGTGAGGAAACCGGCAGTAGGAACCTGCCAGCAGGCACCCCAGAGGACTGAGACTATGGGATCCAGGACACAGTGAACTCACAGCAGAGAGCCACATCATGAAACTGTGAGCAACCCAGATGTTGGGACCTCAGAGCACAAGGCCCACATCCCCATAGGGATGGGAACCTGGCAGGAGTGTCCTCGCACCACCTAGCATGTATCAGAAAATGTAGGTACCCAGCAGTTAGGGCCTGACGCCAGAGGGCCCTCATCACTGAGGGAAGGAGGCTCTCAACAGGCTCCAACTGCCACCAGAGTGCCGAAGTCGCCAAGAAGGTGTGTACAAGCCAGGCAGGAGTGACCTCAGAGCAGAGGGCCCACCTCACAGAAGTGTGAGGAACACAATCAGGATCAGACCCTCACCAGAGGGCTCACATCACTAAGGGGATGCGAACCAGGAAGAAGTGTCCTCACACCAGAGGGGCCACATCAGCTAAAGGTGAGGAACCCAGCACATGTGGCCTCAAACAAGGGGACACACATCACGAAGGGGCTGAGAGTGAGGCATGCAGGACGAGACTCACAACAGAGGGCCCATAGAATAAAAAAGGTGAGGAAACCAGAATTTGGAACCTCCAAGCAGGTGGCCGAGAGCACCGACGTTATGGGATACAGGCCGGAGTGAACTCACAGCAGAGGGCCCACATCCTGAAACTATGAGCAACCCAGACATTTGGACCACAGAGCAGAAGGCCCACATGCCCACGGGGATGGGAACCTGGCAGGCGTCTCACTGCACTAGTGGGCACACATCAGAAAAAGTGGGGAGCCCAGCAGTTAGGGCCTGACGCAAGAGGGCGCTCATCACCGAGGGGAGTAGTGACCCAGCAGGCTCCAACTGCTACCAGAGGGCCGACGTTGCCAAGGCAGGGTGCGCCAGCAGGCAGGAGTTACCTCAGAGCAGAGGGCCCACCTCACAGAAGTATGAGGGACCCAACTAGGATCAAACTCTCACCAGTGGGCCCACATCACCAAGTGGATGGGAGCCAGGTAGGAGTGTCCTCACACCAGTGGGGCCACATCAGCGAAAGGTGAGGAACCCAGCACACGTGGCCTCAAACCAGAGGACACACATGAACGAGGGCCTGGGAGTGAGGCAGGCAGGAGGAGCCTCAAAGCAGAGGGCCCATGGAATAAAAAAGTTGAGGAATCCGGCAAATGGAACCCCCCAGCAGGCAGCCAGGAGCAGCGAGGCTATGGGATCCAAGCCTGAGTGAACTCACACCAGAGGGCCCACATCCTGACACTGTGAGCAACCCAGACATTGGTACATCTGAGCAGAAGTTCCACATCCCCATGGGGATGGGAACCTGGCAGGAGTGTCATCACACCAGTGGGCGCACATCAGAAAATGTGGGGAGCCCAGCACTTAGGGCCTGACGTCAGAGGGCCCTCATCACCAAGGGGAGGAGGCACCCAGCACGCTCCAACTGCAACCGGAGGGCACATGTGGTCAAGGCGAAATGTGTCAGCCAGGCAGTAGTGACGTCACAGCAGAGGGCCCATCTCCCATAAGTGTGAGGAATCCAGCCAGGATCAGACTCTCACCAGAGGGCCCACATCACCAAGGGGATGGGAACCAGGCAGGAGTGTCCTCACACCAGTGGGGCCACATCAGCGAAAGATGTGGAACCCAGCGCATGTGGCCTCATACAATGGGACACACATCAAGAAGGGGATGGGAGTGAGACATGCAGTAGGAGACTCACAAGCGAGGGCCTATAGAATAAAAAAGGTGAGGAATCCAGCATTTGGAAGCTCCAAGCAGGCGGCCCAGAGAACCGACGCTATGGGATACAGGTCGGAGTGAACTCACAGCAGAGTGCCCACATCATGAAACTGTGAGCAACCCAGCCGTTGGGACCTCAGAACCGAAGGCCCACATGTCCATGAGGATGGGAACCTGGCAGGAGTGTACTCGCACCACTGGGGGCACATCAGAAAATGTGTGGAGCCCAGCACTTAGGTCCTGACAACATAGGGCCCTCATCACCGAGGGGAGGAGGACCCAGCATGCTCCAACTGCAACCAGAGGGCCCACGTGTCCAAGGCGACGTGTGCAAGCCAGGCAGGAGTGACCTCAGAGCAGAGGGCCTACCTCCCAGAAGGGTGAGGAATCCAGCCAGGATCAGACTCTCAGCAGAGGGCCCACATCACCAAGGGGATGGGAACCAGGCAGGAGTGTCCTCACACCAGTGGGGCCACATCATTAAAGGTGACGCAACCGGCACATGTGGCCTCAAACCAGAGTACCTACATCACCAAGGGGCTGGGAGTGACACAGGCAAGAGGAGCCTCACAACACAGGGGCCAAAGAATAAAAAAGGTGAGGAATCCAGCAGTTGGAAACTCGCAGCAAGCAGCCCATAGCACAGAGGCCATGGGATCTAGGTCTGAGTGAACTAACACCAGAAAGCCAACATCATGAAACTGTGAGCACCACAGCCGTTGGGACCTCAGAGCTGAAGGCCCACATCCCCATGGGGATGGGAACATGGCAGGAGTGTCCTAGCACCACTTAGCACGTATCAGAAAATGTGGGTACCCAGCAGTTATGGCCTGACGCCAGAGGGCACTCATGACCGAGTGGAGGAGGCTCCCAGCAGACTCCAACTGCCACCAAAGGGCCGACATCATCAAGGTGGGGTGTGCCAGCCAGGCAGGAGTGACCTCAGAGCAGAGGGCCCACCTCACAGAATTGTGAGCATCCCAACAAATATCAGACTCACCAGAGGGCTCACATCACCAAGGGGTTGGAAACCAAGCAGGAGTGTTCTCACAGCAGTGGACCCATATCAACAAAAGGTGAGGGACCCAGGACATGTGGCCTCAAACAAGGGGACACACATCACGAAGGGGCTGGGAGTGAGGCATGCAGGAGGAGACTCACAACAGAGGGCCCATAGAATAAAAAAGGTGAGGAAACCAGAATTTGGAACCTCCAAGCAGGTGGCCGAGAGCACCGACGTTATGGGATACAGGCCGGAGTGAACTCACAGCAGAGGGCCCACATCCTGAAACTATGAGCAACCCAGACATTTGGACCACAGAGCAGAAGGCCCACATCCCCATGGGGATGGGAACCTGGCAGGAGTCTCACTGCACCAGTGGGCACACATCAGAAAATGTGGGGAGCCCAGCAGTTAGGGCCTGACGCAAGAGGGCCCTCATCACCGAGGGGAGTAGGGACCCAGCAGGCTCCAACTGCTACCAGAGGGCCGACGTTGCCAAGGCAGGGTGCGCCAGCAGGCAGGAGTGACCTCAGAGCAGAGGGCCCACCTCACAGAAGTATGAGGAACCCAACTAGGATCAAACTCTCACCAGTGGGCCCACATCACCAAGTGGATGGGAACCAGGCAGGAGTGTCCTCACACCAGTGGGGCCACGTCAGCGAAAGGTGAGGAACCCAGCACACGTGGCCTCAAACCAGAGGACACACATCAAGGAGGGGCTGGGAGTGAGGCAGGCAGGAGGAGCCTCAAAGCAGAGGGCCCATGGAATAAAAAAGTTGAGCAATCCGGCAAATGGAACCCCCCAGCAGGCAGCCAGGAGCAGCGAGGCTATGGGATCCAAGCCTGAGTGAACTCACACCAGAGGGCCCACATCCTGACACTGTGAGCAACCCAGACATTGGTACCTCTGAGCAGAAGTTCCACATCCCCATGGGGATGGGAACCTGGCAGGAGTGTCATCACAGCAGTGGGCGCACATCAGAAAATGTGGGGAGCCCAGCACTTAGGGCCTGACGTCAGAGGGCCCTCATCACCAAGGGGAGGAGGCACCCAGCACGCTCCAACTGCAACCAGAGGGCACATGTGGTCAAGGCGAAATGTGCCAGCCAGGCAGTAGTGACGTCACAGCAGAGGGCCCATCTCCCATAAGTGTGAGGACTCCAGGCAGGATCAGACTCTCACCAGAGGGCCCACATCACCAAGGGGTTGGGAACCAGGCAGGAGTGTCCTCACACCAGTGGGGTCACATCACTAAAAGGTGAGGCAACCGGCACATGTGGCCTCAAACCAGAGGACCTACATCAACAAGGGGCTCGCAGTGAGTCAGGCAGGAGGAGCCTCACAACACAGGGACCGAAGTACAAAAATGGTGAGGAATCCTGCAGTTGGAACCTCCTAGGAGGCGGCCAGGAGCAGCGAGGCTATGGGATCCAGGCCTGAGTGAACTCACAACAGAGGGCCCTCATCATGAAACTGTGAGCAACACAGCCGTTGGGACCTCAGAGCTGAAGGCCCACATTCCCATGTGGTTGGGAACCTGGCAGGAGTGTACTCGCACCACAGGGCATACATCAGAAAATTTGGGAGCCCAGGAGTTACGGTCTGACGCCAGAGGGCCCTCATTACCGAGGGGAGGAGACTCCAAGCAGGCACCAACTCACAACTGAGGGCACACCTCGCCAAGGTAACGTTTGCCAGCCAGGCAGGAGTGACCTCACAGCAGAGGGCCTACCTCACAGAAGGGTAAGGAACCCAGCCAGGATAAAACTCTCACCAGAGGGTCCACATCACCAAGGGGATCGGAACCAGGCAGGACTGTCCTCACACCAGTGTGTTCACATCATAGAAAGGTGAGGAACCCAGCACATGTGGCCTAAAGCAGAGGACCCACATGTCCAAGAGCCTTGGAGTGAGGCAGGCAGGAGTAGCCACACAACACAGGGCCCATAGAATAAAAAAGGTGAGGAAACCGGCAGTAGGAACCTGCCAGCAGGCACCCCAGAGGACTGAGACTATGGGATCCAGGACACAGTGAACTCACAGCAGAGAGCCACATCATGAAACTGTGAGCAACCCAGATGTTGGGACCTCAGAGCACAAGGCCCACATCCCCATAGGGATGGGAACCTGGCAGGAGTGTCCTCGCACCACCTAGCATGTATCAGAAAATGTAGGTACCCAGCAGTTAGGGCCTGACGCCAGAGGGCCCTCATCACTGAGGGAAGGAGGCTCTCAACAGGCTCCAACTGCCACCAGAGTGCCGAAGTCGCCAAGAAGGTGTGTACAAGCCAGGCAGGAGTGACCTCAGAGCAGAGGGCCCACCTCACAGAAGTGTGAGGAACACAATCAGGATCAGACCCTCACCAGAGGGCTCACATCACTAAGGGGATGCGAACCAGGAAGAAGTGTCCTCACACCAGAGGGGCCACATCAGCTAAAGGTGAGGAACCCAGCACATGTGGCCTCAAACAAGGGGACACACATCACGAAGGGGCTGAGAGTGAGGCATGCAGGACGAGACTCACAACAGAGGGCCCATAGAATAAAAAAGGTGAGGAAACCAGAATTTGGAACCTCCAAGCAGGTGGCCGAGAGCACCGACGTTATGGGATACAGGCCGGAGTGAACTCACAGCAGAGGGCCCACATCCTGAAACTATGAGCAACCCAGACATTTGGACCACAGAGCAGAAGGCCCACATGCCCACGGGGATGGGAACCTGGCAGGCGTCTCACTGCACTAGTGGGCACACATCAGAAAAAGTGGGGAGCCCAGCAGTTAGGGCCTGACGCAAGAGGGCGCTCATCACCGAGGGGAGTAGTGACCCAGCAGGCTCCAACTGCTACCAGAGGGCCGACGTTGCCAAGGCAGGGTGCGCCAGCAGGCAGGAGTTACCTCAGAGCAGAGGGCCCACCTCACAGAAGTATGAGGGACCCAACTAGGATCAAACTCTCACCAGTGGGCCCACATCACCAAGTGGATGGGAGCCAGGTAGGAGTGTCCTCACACCAGTGGGGCCACATCAGCGAAAGGTGAGGAACCCAGCACACGTGGCCTCAAACCAGAGGACACACATCAACGAGGGGCTGGGAGTGAGGCAGGCAGGAAGAGCCTCAAAGCAGAGGGCCCATGGAATAAAAAAGTTGAGGAATCCGGCAAATGGAACCCCCCAGCAGGCAGCCAGGAGCAGCGAGGCTATGGGATCCAAGCCTGAGTGAACTCACACCAGAGGGCCCACATCCTGACACTGTGAGCAACCCAGACATTGGTACATCTGAGCAGAAGTTCCACATGCCCATGGGGATGGGAAAATGGCAGGAGTGTCCTCGCACCACTGGGAGCACATCAGAAAACTTTTGGAACCCAGGAGTTAGGGCCTGAAGCCCGAGTGCCCTCCTTACCAAGCGGAGTAGACCCACAGCACGCACCAACTGCCAACTGAGGGCCCACGTCGCCAAGGTGACGTGTGCCAGACAGGCAGGATTTACCTCACGGCAGAGGGCCCACCTCACAGAAGGTTGAGGAACGCAGCCAGGATCAGACTCTCACCAGAGGGCCCACATCACCAAGGGGATGGGAACCAGGCAGGAGTGTCCTCACACCAGTGGGGCCACATCAGCGAAAGATGTGGAACCCAGCGCATGTGGCCTCATACAATGGGACACACATCAAGAAGGGGATGGGAGTGAGACATGCAGTAGGAGACTCACAAGCGAGGGCCTATAGAATAAAAAAGGTGAGGAATCCAGCATTTGGAAGCTCCAAGCAGGCGGCCCAGAGAACCGACGCTATGGGATACAGGTCGGAGTGAACTCACAGCAGAGTGCCCACATCATGAAACTGTGAGCAACCCAGCCGTTGGGACCTCAGAACCGAAGGCCCACATGTCCATGAGGATGGGAACCTGGCAGGAGTGTACTCGCACCACTGGGGGCACATCAGAAAATGTGTGGAGCCCAGCACTTAGGTCCTGACAACATAGGGCCCTCATCACCGAGGGGAGGAGGACCCAGCATGCTCCAACTGCAACCAGAGGGCCCACGTGTCCAAGGCGACGTGTGCAAGCCAGGCAGGAGTGACCTCAGAGCAGAGGGCCTACCTCCCAGAAGGGTGAGGAATCCAGCCAGGATCAGACTCTCAGCAGAGGGCCCACATCACCAAGGGGATGGGAACCAGGCAGGAGTGTCCTCACACCAGTGGGGCCACATCATTAAAGGTGACGCAACCGGCACATGTGGCCTCAAACCAGAGTACCTACATCACCAAGGGGCTGGGAGTGACACAGGCAAGAGGAGCCTCACAACACAGGGGCCAAAGAATAAAAAAGGTGAGGAATCCAGCAGTTGGAAACTCGCAGCAAGCAGCCCATAGCACAGAGGCCATGGGATCTAGGTCTGAGTGAACTAACACCAGAAAGCCAACATCATGAAACTGTGAGCACCACAGCCGTTGGGACCTCAGAGCTGAAGGCCCACATCCCCATGGGGATGGGAACATGGCAGGAGTGTCCTAGCACCACTTAGCACGTATCAGAAAATGTGGGTACCCAGCAGTTATGGCCTGACGCCAGAGGGCACTCATGACCGAGTGGAGGAGGCTCCCAGCAGACTCCAACTGCCACCAAAGGGCCGACATCATCAAGGTGGGGTGTGCCAGCCAGGCAGGAGTGACCTCAGAGCAGAGGGCCCACCTCACAGAATTGTGAGCATCCCAACAAATATCAGACTCACCAGAGGGCTCACATCACCAAGGGGTTGGAAACCAAGCAGGAGTGTTCTCACAGCAGTGGACCCATATCAACAAAAGGTGAGGGACCCAGGACATGTGGCCTCAAACAAGGGGACACACATCACGAAGGGGCTGGGAGTGAGGCATGCAGGAGGAGACTCACAACAGAGGGCCCATAGAATAAAAAAGGTGAGGAAACCAGAATTTGGAACCTCCAAGCAGGTGGCCGAGAGCACCGACGTTATGGGATACAGGCCGGAGTGAACTCACAGCAGAGGGCCCACATCCTGAAACTATGAGCAACCCAGACATTTGGACCACAGAGCAGAAGGCCCACATCCCCATGGGGATGGGAACCTGGCAGGAGTCTCACTGCACCAGTGGGCACACATCAGAAAATGTGGGGAGCCCAGCAGTTAGGGCCTGACGCAAGAGGGCCCTCATCACCGAGGGGAGTAGGGACCCAGCAGGCTCCAACTGCTACCAGAGGGCCGACGTTGCCAAGGCAGGGTGCGCCAGCAGGCAGGAGTGACCTCAGAGCAGAGGGCCCACCTCACAGAAGTATGAGGAACCCAACTAGGATCAAACTCTCACCAGTGGGCCCACATCACCAAGTGGATGGGAACCAGGCAGGAGTGTCCTCACACCAGTGGGGCCACGTCAGCGAAAGGTGAGGAACCCAGCACACGTGGCCTCAAACCAGAGGACACACATCAAGGAGGGGCTGGGAGTGAGGCAGGCAGGAGGAGCCTCAAAGCAGAGGGCCCATGGAATAAAAAAGTTGAGCAATCCGGCAAATGGAACCCCCCAGCAGGCAGCCAGGAGCAGCGAGGCTATGGGATCCAAGCCTGAGTGAACTCACACCAGAGGGCCCACATCCTGACACTGTGAGCAACCCAGACATTGGTACCTCTGAGCAGAAGTTCCACATCCCCATGGGGATGGGAACCTGGCAGGAGTGTCATCACAGCAGTGGGCGCACATCAGAAAATGTGGGGAGCCCAGCACTTAGGGCCTGACGTCAGAGGGCCCTCATCACCAAGGGGAGGAGGCACCCAGCACGCTCCAACTGCAACCAGAGGGCACATGTGGTCAAGGCGAAATGTGCCAGCCAGGCAGTAGTGACGTCACAGCAGAGGGCCCATCTCCCATAAGTGTGAGGACTCCAGGCAGGATCAGACTCTCACCAGAGGGCCCACATCACCAAGGGGTTGGGAACCAGGCAGGAGTGTCCTCACACCAGTGGGGTCACATCACTAAAAGGTGAGGCAACCGGCACATGTGGCCTCAAACCAGAGGACCTACATCAACAAGGGGCTCGCAGTGAGTCAGGCAGGAGGAGCCTCACAACACAGGGACCGAAGTACAAAAATGGTGAGGAATCCTGCAGTTGGAACCTCCTAGGAGGCGGCCAGGAGCAGCGAGGCTATGGGATCCAGGCCTGAGTGAACTCACAACAGAGGGCCCTCATCATGAAACTGTGAGCAACACAGCCGTTGGGACCTCAGAGCTGAAGGCCCACATTCCCATGTGGTTGGGAACCTGGCAGGAGTGTACTCGCACCACAGGGCATACATCAGAAAATTTGGGAGCCCAGGAGTTACGGTCTGACGCCAGAGGGCCCTCATTACCGAGGGGAGGAGACTCCAAGCAGGCACCAACTCACAACTGAGGGCACACCTCGCCAAGGTAACGTTTGCCAGCCAGGCAGGAGTGACCTCACAGCAGAGGGCCTACCTCACAGAAGGGTAAGGAACCCAGCCAGGATAAAACTCTCACCAGAGGGTCCACATCACCAAGGGGATCGGAACCAGGCAGGACTGTCCTCACACCAGTGTGTTCACATCATAGAAAGGTGAGGAACCCAGCACATGTGGCCTAAAGCAGAGGACCCACATGTCCAAGAGCCTTGGAGTGAGGCAGGCAGGAGTAGCCACACAACACAGGGCCCATAGAATAAAAAAGGTGAGGAAACCGGCAGTAGGAACCTGCCAGCAGGCACCCCAGAGGACTGAGACTATGGGATCCAGGACACAGTGAACTCACAGCAGAGAGCCACATCATGAAACTGTGAGCAACCCAGATGTTGGGACCTCAGAGCACAAGGCCCACATCCCCATAGGGATGGGAACCTGGCAGGAGTGTCCTCGCACCACCTAGCATGTATCAGAAAATGTAGGTACCCAGCAGTTAGGGCCTGACGCCAGAGGGCCCTCATCACTGAGGGAAGGAGGCTCTCAACAGGCTCCAACTGCCACCAGAGTGCCGAAGTCGCCAAGAAGGTGTGTACAAGCCAGGCAGGAGTGACCTCAGAGCAGAGGGCCCACCTCACAGAAGTGTGAGGAACACAATCAGGATCAGACCCTCACCAGAGGGCTCACATCACTAAGGGGATGCGAACCAGGAAGAAGTGTCCTCACACCAGAGGGGCCACATCAGCTAAAGGTGAGGAACCCAGCACATGTGGCCTCAAACAAGGGGACACACATCACGAAGGGGCTGAGAGTGAGGCATGCAGGACGAGACTCACAACAGAGGGCCCATAGAATAAAAAAGGTGAGGAAACCAGAATTTGGAACCTCCAAGCAGGTGGCCGAGAGCACCGACGTTATGGGATACAGGCCGGAGTGAACTCACAGCAGAGGGCCCACATCCTGAAACTATGAGCAACCCAGACATTTGGACCACAGAGCAGAAGGCCCACATGCCCACGGGGATGGGAACCTGGCAGGCGTCTCACTGCACTAGTGGGCACACATCAGAAAAAGTGGGGAGCCCAGCAGTTAGGGCCTGACGCAAGAGGGCGCTCATCACCGAGGGGAGTAGTGACCCAGCAGGCTCCAACTGCTACCAGAGGGCCGACGTTGCCAAGGCAGGGTGCGCCAGCAGGCAGGAGTTACCTCAGAGCAGAGGGCCCACCTCACAGAAGTATGAGGGACCCAACTAGGATCAAACTCTCACCAGTGGGCCCACATCACCAAGTGGATGGGAGCCAGGTAGGAGTGTCCTCACACCAGTGGGGCCACATCAGCGAAAGGTGAGGAACCCAGCACACGTGGCCTCAAACCAGAGGACACACATGAACGAGGACCTGGGAGTGAGGCAGGCAGGAGGAGCCTCAAAGCAGAGGGCCCATGGAATAAAAAAGTTGAGGAATCCGGCAAATGGAACCCCCCAGCAGGCAGCCAGGAGCAGCGAGGCTATGGGATCCAAGCCTGAGTGAACTCACACCAGAGGGCCCACATCCTGACACTGTGAGCAACCCAGACATTGGTACATCTGAGCAGAAGTTCCACATCCCCATGGGGATGGGAACCTGGCAGGAGTGTCATCACACCAGTGGGCGCACATCAGAAAATGTGGGGAGCCCAGCACTTAGGGCCTGACGTCAGAGGGCCCTCATCACCAAGGGGAGGAGGCACCCAGCACGCTCCAACTGCAACCGGAGGGCACATGTGGTCAAGACGAAATGTGTCAGCCAGGCAGTAGTGACGTCACAGCAGAGGGCCCATCTCCCATAAGTGTGAGGAATCCAGCCAGGATCAGACTCTCACCAGAGGGCCCACATCACCAAGGGGATGGGAACCAGGCAGGAGTGTCCTCACACCAGTGGGGCCACATCAGCGAAAGATGTGGAACCCAGCGCATGTGGCCTCATACAATGGGACACACATCAAGAAGGGGATGGGAGTGAGACATGCAGTAGGAGACTCACAAGCGAGGGCCTATAGAATAAAAAAGGTGAGGAATCCAGCATTTGGAAGCTCCAAGCAGGCGGCCCAGAGAACCGACGCTATGGGATACAGGTCGGAGTGAACTCACAGCAGAGTGCCCACATCATGAAACTGTGAGCAACCCAGCCGTTGGGACCTCAGAACCGAAGGCCCACATGTCCATGAGGATGGGAACCTGGCAGGAGTGTACTCGCACCACTGGGGGCACATCAGAAAATGTGTGGAGCCCAGCACTTAGGTCCTGACAACATAGGGCCCTCATCACCGAGGGGAGGAGGACCCAGCATGCTCCAACTGCAACCAGAGGGCCCACGTGTCCAAGGCGACGTGTGCAAGCCAGGCAGGAGTGACCTCAGAGCAGAGGGCCTACCTCCCAGAAGGGTGAGGAATCCAGCCAGGATCAGACTCTCAGCAGAGGGCCCACATCACCAAGGGGATGGGAACCAGGCAGGAGTGTCCTCACACCAGTGGGGCCACATCATTAAAGGTGACGCAACCGGCACATGTGGCCTCAAACCAGAGTACCTACATCACCAAGGGGCTGGGAGTGACACAGGCAAGAGGAGCCTCACAACACAGGGGCCAAAGAATAAAAAAGGTGAGGAATCCAGCAGTTGGAAACTCGCAGCAAGCAGCCCATAGCACAGAGGCCATGGGATCTAGGTCTGAGTGAACTAACACCAGAAAGCCAACATCATGAAACTGTGAGCACCACAGCCGTTGGGACCTCAGAGCTGAAGGCCCACATCCCCATGGGGATGGGAACATGGCAGGAGTGTCCTAGCACCACTTAGCACGTATCAGAAAATGTGGGTACCCAGCAGTTATGGCCTGACGCCAGAGGGCACTCATGACCGAGTGGAGGAGGCTCCCAGCAGACTCCAACTGCCACCAAAGGGCCGACATCATCAAGGTGGGGTGTGCCAGCCAGGCAGGAGTGACCTCAGAGCAGAGGGCCCACCTCACAGAATTGTGAGCATCCCAACAAATATCAGACTCACCAGAGGGCTCACATCACCAAGGGGTTGGAAACCAAGCAGGAGTGTTCTCACAGCAGTGGACCCATATCAACAAAAGGTGAGGGACCCAGGACATGTGGCCTCAAACAAGGGGACACACATCACGAAGGGGCTGGGAGTGAGGCATGCAGGAGGAGACTCACAACAGAGGGCCCATAGAATAAAAAAGGTGAGGAAACCAGAATTTGGAACCTCCAAGCAGGTGGCCGAGAGCACCGACGTTATGGGATACAGGCCGGAGTGAACTCACAGCAGAGGGCCCACATCCTGAAACTATGAGCAACCCAGACATTTGGACCACAGAGCAGAAGGCCCACATCCCCATGGGGATGGGAACCTGGCAGGAGTCTCACTGCACCAGTGGGCACACATCAGAAAATGTGGGGAGCCCAGCAGTTAGGGCCTGACGCAAGAGGGCCCTCATCACCGAGGGGAGTAGGGACCCAGCAGGCTCCAACTGCTACCAGAGGGCCGACGTTGCCAAGGCAGGGTGCGCCAGCAGGCAGGAGTGACCTCAGAGCAGAGGGCCCACCTCACAGAAGTATGAGGAACCCAACTAGGATCAAACTCTCACCAGTGGGCCCACATCACCAAGTGGATGGGAACCAGGCAGGAGTGTCCTCACACCAGTGGGGCCACGTCAGCGAAAGGTGAGGAACCCAGCACACGTGGCCTCAAACCAGAGGACACACATCAAGGAGGGGCTGGGAGTGAGGCAGGCAGGAGGAGCCTCAAAGCAGAGGGCCCATGGAATAAAAAAGTTGAGCAATCCGGCAAATGGAACCCCCCAGCAGGCAGCCAGGAGCAGCGAGGCTATGGGATCCAAGCCTGAGTGAACTCACACCAGAGGGCCCACATCCTGACACTGTGAGCAACCCAGACATTGGTACCTCTGAGCAGAAGTTCCACATCCCCATGGGGATGGGAACCTGGCAGGAGTGTCATCACAGCAGTGGGCGCACATCAGAAAATGTGGGGAGCCCAGCACTTAGGGCCTGACGTCAGAGGGCCCTCATCACCAAGGGGAGGAGGCACCCAGCACGCTCCAACTGCAACCAGAGGGCACATGTGGTCAAGGCGAAATGTGCCAGCCAGGCAGTAGTGACGTCACAGCAGAGGGCCCATCTCCCATAAGTGTGAGGACTCCAGGCAGGATCAGACTCTCACCAGAGGGCCCACATCACCAAGGGGTTGGGAACCAGGCAGGAGTGTCCTCACACCAGTGGGGTCACATCACTAAAAGGTGAGGCAACCGGCACATGTGGCCTCAAACCAGAGGACCTACATCAACAAGGGGCTCGCAGTGAGTCAGGCAGGAGGAGCCTCACAACACAGGGACCGAAGTACAAAAATGGTGAGGAATCCTGCAGTTGGAACCTCCTAGGAGGCGGCCAGGAGCAGCGAGGCTATGGGATCCAGGCCTGAGTGAACTCACAACAGAGGGCCCTCATCATGAAACTGTGAGCAACACAGCCGTTGGGACCTCAGAGCTGAAGGCCCACATTCCCATGTGGTTGGGAACCTGGCAGGAGTGTACTCGCACCACAGGGCATACATCAGAAAATTTGGGAGCCCAGGAGTTACGGTCTGACGCCAGAGGGCCCTCATTACCGAGGGGAGGAGACTCCAAGCAGGCACCAACTCACAACTGAGGGCACACCTCGCCAAGGTAACGTTTGCCAGCCAGGCAGGAGTGACCTCACAGCAGAGGGCCTACCTCACAGAAGGGTAAGGAACCCAGCCAGGATAAAACTCTCACCAGAGGGTCCACATCACCAAGGGGATCGGAACCAGGCAGGACTGTCCTCACACCAGTGTGTTCACATCATAGAAAGGTGAGGAACCCAGCACATGTGGCCTAAAGCAGAGGACCCACATGTCCAAGAGCCTTGGAGTGAGGCAGGCAGGAGTAGCCACACAACACAGGGCCCATAGAATAAAAAAGGTGAGGAAACCGGCAGTAGGAACCTGCCAGCAGGCACCCCAGAGGACTGAGACTATGGGATCCAGGACACAGTGAACTCACAGCAGAGAGCCACATCATGAAACTGTGAGCAACCCAGATGTTGGGACCTCAGAGCACAAGGCCCACATCCCCATAGGGATGGGAACCTGGCAGGAGTGTCCTCGCACCACCTAGCATGTATCAGAAAATGTAGGTACCCAGCAGTTAGGGCCTGACGCCAGAGGGCCCTCATCACTGAGGGAAGGAGGCTCTCAACAGGCTCCAACTGCCACCAGAGTGCCGAAGTCGCCAAGAAGGTGTGTACAAGCCAGGCAGGAGTGACCTCAGAGCAGAGGGCCCACCTCACAGAAGTGTGAGGAACACAATCAGGATCAGACCCTCACCAGAGGGCTCACATCACTAAGGGGATGCGAACCAGGAAGAAGTGTCCTCACACCAGAGGGGCCACATCAGCTAAAGGTGAGGAACCCAGCACATGTGGCCTCAAACAAGGGGACACACATCACGAAGGGGCTGAGAGTGAGGCATGCAGGACGAGACTCACAACAGAGGGCCCATAGAATAAAAAAGGTGAGGAAACCAGAATTTGGAACCTCCAAGCAGGTGGCCGAGAGCACCGACGTTATGGGATACAGGCCGGAGTGAACTCACAGCAGAGGGCCCACATCCTGAAACTATGAGCAACCCAGACATTTGGACCACAGAGCAGAAGGCCCACATGCCCATGGGGATGGGAACCTGGCAGGCGTCTCACTGCACTAGTGGGCACACATCAGAAAAAGTGGGGAGCCCAGCAGTTAGGGCCTGACGCAAGAGGGCGCTCATCACCGAGGGGAGTAGTGACCCAGCAGGCTCCAACTGCTACCAGAGGGCCGACGTTGCCAAGGCAGGGTGCGCCAGCAGGCAGGAGTTACCTCAGAGCAGAGGGCCCACCTCACAGAAGTATGAGGGACCCAACTAGGATCAAACTCTCACCAGTGGGCCCACATCACCAAGTGGATGGGAGCCAGGTAGGAGTGTCCTCACACCAGTGGGGCCACATCAGCGAAAGGTGAGGAACCCAGCACACGTGGCCTCAAACCAGAGGACACACATGAACGAGGGCCTGGGAGTGAGGCAGGCAGGAGGAGCCTCAAAGCAGAGGGCCCATGGAATAAAAAAGTTGAGGAATCCGGCAAATGGAACCCCCCAGCAGGCAGCCAGGAGCAGCGAGGCTATGGGATCCAAGCCTGAGTGAACTCACACCAGAGGGCCCACATCCTGACACTGTGAGCAACCCAGACATTGGTACATCTGAGCAGAAGTTCCACATCCCCATGGGGATGGGAACCTGGCAGGAGTGTCATCACACCAGTGGGCGCACATCAGAAAATGTGGGGAGCCGAGCACTTAGGGCCTGACGTCAGAGGGCCCTCATCACCAAGGGGAGGAGGCACCCAGCACGCTCCAACTGCAACCGGAGGGCACATGTGGTCAAGGCCAAATGTGTCAGCCAGGCAGTAGTGACGTCACAGCAGAGGGCCCATCTCCCATAAGTGTGAGGAATCCAGCCAGGATCAGACTCTCACCAGAGGGCCCACATCACCAAGGGGATGGGAACCAGGCAGGAGTGTCCTCACACCAGTGGGGCCACATCACTAAAAGGTGAGGCAACCGGCACATGTGGCCTGAAACCAGAGGACCTACCTCAACAAGGGGCTCGCAATGATGTAGGCAGGAGGAGCCTCACAACACAGGGACCGAAGAAAAAAATGGTGAGGAATTCTGCAGTTGGAACCTCCCAGCAGGCCACCCAGAGCACAGAGGCTATGGGATCTAGGCCTGTGTGAACTAACACCAGGGAGCTAACATCATGAAACTGTGAGCAACCCAGGCGTTGGGACAAGACAACAGAAGGCACACGTCCTCATGGGGATGGGAAACTTACAGGAGTGTCCTGGCATCACTACGCTCACAGCACAAAAACATGCGGAGCCCAGCAGTTAGAGCCTGACGCCAGAGGGCCCTCATCACATAGGAGAGGAGGTTCCCAGCAGGCTCCAACTGCCACCAGAGGGCCAACATCACCAAGGCAACGGGAGCAAGCAAGGCAGGAATTACCTCACAAAGAGGGCCAACCTCACAGAAGGGTGAGGAACCCAGCCAGGATCAGACTCTCACCAGAGGTCCCACATCACCAAGGAGATGGGAACCAGGCAGGAGTGTCCTCACACCAGTGGGGCCACATCACTTAAATGTGAGGCAACCGGCACATGTGGCCTCAAACCAGAGGACCTACATCAACAAGGGGCTTGCAATGATGTAGGCAGGAGGAGCCTCACAACACAGGGACCGAAAAATAAAAGTGGTGAGGAATCCTGCAGTTGGAACCTCCCAGCAGGCGGCCCAGAGCACAGAGGCTATGGGATCTAGGCCTGTGTGAACTTACAACAGGGAGCTAACATCATGAAACTGTGAGCAACCCAGGCGTTGGGACAAGACAACAGAAGGCACACGTCCACATGGGGATGGGAACCTTACAGGAGTGTCCTGGCATCACTGGGCTCACAGCACATAAACGTGGGGAGCCAGCAGTTAGAGCCTGATGCCAGAGGGCCCTCATCACATAGGAGAGGAAGTTCTCAGCAGGCTCCAACTGCCACCAGAGGGCCGACGTCACCAAGGCAACGGGAGCAAGCAAGGCAGGAATTACCTCACAGAGAGGGCCAACCTCATAGAAGGGTATGGAACCCAGCCAGGATCACATTCTCACCAGATGTCTCACAACACAAGGGGATAGGAACTAAGCAGGAGTGTCCTCACACCAGTGGGGCCACATTATCGAAAGGAGAGGAACCCAGCACACGTGGCCTCAAACATGAGGACAAACATCACCAAGAGGCTGGGAGTGAGGCAGGCAGGAGGAGCCTCAAAACTGAGGGCCCATAGAATAAAAAAGGTGAGGAATCCTGCAGTTGGAATCTCCCAGCAGGCGTCAAGGAGCAGTGAGGCTATGGGATCCCGTCCGCTATGAACTCACAACAGAGGGACCTCATCATGAAACTGTGAGCAACCCAGCCGTTGGGACCACAGAGCAGAAGGCTCACATTCCCATGAGGTTGGGAACCTGGCAGGAGTGTACTCACACCACAGGGCATATATCAGAAAATTTTGGGAGCCCAGGAGTTAGGACCTGACGCCAGAGGGCCCTCATTACCCAGGGGAGAAGACTCCCAGCAGGCACCAACTCCCAAATGAGGGCCCACGTCGCCAAGATGCCGTGCGCCAGCCAGGCACGAGTGACCTCACAGCAGAGGGCCTACGTCACAGAAGGGTGAGGAACCCAGCCAGTATAAGACTCTCACCAGAGTGCCCACATCACCAAGGGGATCGGAAAGAGGCAGGAGTGTCCTCACACCAGTGTGGCCAAAGCATAGAAAGGTGAGGAACCCAGAACATGTGGCCTAAACCAGAGGACCCACATCTCCAAGGGGCTCGGAGTGAGGCAGGCAGGAGTAGCCTCACAACACAGGGCCCATAGCATAAAAAATGTGAGGAATCCAGTAGTTGGAACCTCCCAGCAGGTGGCCCAGAGCACAGAGTCTATGGGATCCAGGCCACAGTGAACTCACAGCAGAAGGCCCACATCGTGAAACTGTGAGCATCCCAGCCATTGGGACCTCAGAGCAGAAGGCCCACATCCCCATGAGGATGGGAATTTGGCAGGAGTGTACTCGCACCACTGGGCGCACATCAGAAAATGTGTGGAGCCCAGCACTTAGGTCCTGACAACATAGGGCCCTCATCACCGAGGGGAGGAGGACCCAGCATGCTCCAACTGCAACCAGAGGGCCCACGTGTCCAAGGCGATGTGTGAAAGCCAGGCAGGAGTGACCTCAGAGCAGAGGGCCTACCTCCCAGAAGGGTGAGGAATCCAGCCAGGATCAGACTCACAGCAGAGGACCCATATCACCAAGGGGATGGGAACCAGGCAGGAGTGTCCTCACACCAGTGGGGCCACATCACTAAAAGCTGAGGAGAGCGGCACATGTGGCCTCAAACCAGAGTACCTACATCAGCAAGGGGCTGGGAGTGACGCAGGAAGAGGAGCCTCACAACACAGGGGCCAAAGAATAAAAAAGGTGAGGAATCCAGCAGTTGGAAACTGCCAGCAAGCAGCCCACAGCACAGAGGCCCTGGGATCTAGGTCTGAGTGAACTAACACCAGAAAGTCAACATCATGAAACTGTGAGCACCACAGCCGTTGGGACCTCAGAGCTGAAGGCCACATCCCCATGGGGATGGGAACTTGGCAGGAGTGTCCTAGCACCACTTAGCGTGTATCAGAAAATGTGGGTACCCAGCAGTTATGGCCTGACGCCAGAGGGCACTCATGACCGAGTGGAGGAGGCTCCCAGCAGGTTCCAACTGCCACCAAAAGGCCGACATCACCAAGGTGGGGTGTGCCAGCCAGACAGGAGTGACCTCAGAGCAGAGGGCCCACCTCACAAAATTTTGAGCATCCCAACAAATATCAAACTCACCAGAGGGTCCACAAGACCAAGGGGATGGAAACCAGGCAGGAGTGTTCTCACACCAGTGGACCCACATAGACGAAAGGTGAGGGACCCAGGACACGTGGCCTCAAACTAGTGAACACACATCACCAAAGGGCTTGGTGTGAGGCAGGCAGGAGGAGCCTCAAAATAGAGGGCCCATAGAATAAAAAAGTTGAGGAATCCCTCAGCTGGCAACTCCTAGCAGGCGGCCAGGAGCAGCGAGGCTATGGGATCCAGGCCTGAGTGAACTCACAACAGAGGGCCCTCATCATGAAACTGTGAGCAACCCAGCCATTGGGACCTCAGAACAGAAGGCCCACATGCCCATGGGGATGGGAAAATGGCAGGAGTGTCCTCGCACCACTGGGAGCACATCAGAAAACTTTTGGAACCCAGGAGTTAGGGCCTGAAGCCCGAGTGCCCTCCTTACCAAGCGGAGTAGACCCACAGCACGCACCAACTGCCAACTGAGGGCCCACGTCGCCAAGGTGACGTGTGCCAGACAGGCAGGATTTACCTCACGGCAGAGGGCCCACCTCACAGAAGGTTGAGGAACGCAGCCAGGATCAGACTCTCACCAGAGGGCCCACATCACCAAGGGGATGGGAACCAGGCAGGAGTGTCCTCACACCAGTGGGGCCACATCAGCGAAAGATGTGGAACCCAGCGCATGTGGCCTCATACAATGGGACACACATCAAGAAGGGGATGGGAGTGAGACATGCAGTAGGAGACTCACAAGCGAGGGCCTATAGAATAAAAAAGGTGAGGAATCCAGCATTTGGAAGCTCCAAGCAGGCGGCCCAGAGAACCGACGCTATGGGATACAGGTCGGAGTGAACTCACAGCAGAGTGCCCACATCATGAAACTGTGAGCAACCCAGCCGTTGGGACCTCAGAACCGAAGGCCCACATGTCCATGAGGATGGGAACCTGGCAGGAGTGTACTCGCACCACTGGGGGCACATCAGAAAATGTGTGGAGCCCAGCACTTAGGTCCTGACAACATAGGGCCCTCATCACCGAGGGGAGGAGGACCCAGCATGCTCCAACTGCAACCAGAGGGCCCACGTGTCCAAGGCGACGTGTGCAAGCCAGGCAGGAGTGACCTCAGAGCAGAGGGCCTACCTCCCAGAAGGGTGAGGAATCCAGCCAGGATCAGACTCTCAGCAGAGGGCCCACATCACCAAGGGGATGGGAACCAGGCAGGAGTGTCCTCACACCAGTGGGGCCACATCATTAAAGGTGACGCAACCGGCACATGTGGCCTCAAACCAGAGTACCTACATCACCAAGGGGCTGGGAGTGACACAGGCAAGAGGAGCCTCACAACACAGGGGCCAAAGAATAAAAAAGGTGAGGAATCCAGCAGTTGGAAACTCCCAGCAAGCAGCCCACAGCACAGAGGCCATGGGATCTAGGTCTGAGTGAACTAACACCAGAAAGCCAACATCATGAAACTGTGAGCACCACAGCCGTTGGGACCTCAGAGCTGAAGGCCCACATCCCCATGGGGATGGGAACATGGCAGGAGTGTCCTAGCACCACTTAGCACGTATCAGAAAATGTGGGTACCCAGCAGTTATGGCCTGACGCCAGAGGGCACTCATGACCGAGTGGAGGAGGCTCCCAGCAGACTCCAACTGCCACCAAAGGGCCGACATCATCAAGGTGGGGTGTGCCAGCCAGGCAGGAGTGACCTCAGAGCAGAGGGCCCACCTCACAGAATTGTGAGCATCCCAACAAATATCAGACTCACCAGAGGGCTCACATCACCAAGGGGTTGGAAACCAAGCAGGAGTGTTCTCACAGCAGTGGACCCATATCAACGAAAGGTGAGGGACCCAGGACATGTGGCCTCAAACAAGGGGACACACATCACGAAGGGGCTGGGAGTGAGGCATGCAGGAGGAGACTCACAACAGAGGGCCCATAGAATAAAAAAGGTGAGGAAACCAGAATTTGGAACCTCCAAGCAGGTGGCCGAGAGCACCGACGTTATGGGATACAGGCCGGAGTGAACTCACAGCAGAGGGCCCACATCCTGAAACTATGAGCAACCCAGACATTTGGACCACAGAGCAGAAGGCCCACATCCCCATGGGGATGGGAACCTGGCAGGAGTCTCACTGCACCAGTGGGCACACATCAGAAAATGTGGGGAGCCCAGCAGTTAGGGCCTGACGCAAGAGGGCCCTCATCACCGAGGGGAGTAGGGACCCAGCAGGCTCCAACTGCTACCAGAGGGCCGACGTTGCCAAGGCAGGGTGCGCCAGCAGGCAGGAGTGACCTCAGAGCAGAGGGCCCACCTCACAGAAGTATGAGGAACCCAACTAGGATCAAACTCTCACCAGTGGGCCCACATCACCAAGTGGATGGGAACCAGGCAGGAGTGTCCTCACACCAGTGGGGCCACGTCAGCGAAAGGTGAGGAACCCAGCACACGTGGCCTCAAACCAGAGGACACACATCAAGGAGGGGCTGGGAGTGAGGCAGGCAGGAGGAGCCTCAAAGCAGAGGGCCCATGGAATAAAAAAGTTGAGCAATCCGGCAAATGGAACCCCCCAGCAGGCAGCCAGGAGCAGCGAGGCTATGGGATCCAAGCCTGAGTGAACTCACACCAGAGGGCCCACATCCTGACACTGTGAGCAACCCAGACATTGGTACCTCTGAGCAGAAGTTCCACATCCCCATGGGGATGGGAACCTGGCAGGAGTGTCATCACACCAGTGGGCGCACATCAGAAAATGTGGGGAGCCCAGCACTTAGGGCCTGACGTCAGAGGGCCCTCATCACCAAGGGGAGGAGGCACCCAGCACGCTCCAACTGCAACCAGAGGGCACATGTGGTCAAGGCGAAATGTGCCAGCCAGGCAGTAGTGACGTCACAGCAGAGGGCCCATCTCCCATAAGTGTGAGGACTCCAGGCAGGATCAGACTCTCACCAGAGGGCCCACATCACCAAGGGGTTGGGAACCAGGCAGGAGTGTCCTCACACCAGTGGGGTCACATCACTAAAAGGTGAGGCAACCGGCACATGTGGCCTCAAACCAGAGGACCTACATCAACAAGGGGCTCGCAGTGAGTCAGGCAGGAGGAGCCTCACAACACAGGGACCGAAGTACAAAAATGGTGAGGAATCCTGCAGTTGGAACCTCCTAGGAGGCGGCCAGGAGCAGCGAGGCTATGGGATCCAGGCCTGAGTGAACTCACAACAGAGGGCCCTCATCATGAAACTGTGAGCAACACAGCCGTTGGGACCTCAGAGCTGAAGGCCCACATTCCCATGTGGTTGGGAACCTGGCAGGAGTGTACTCGCACCACAGGGCATACATCAGAAAATTTGGGAGCCCAGGAGTTACGGTCTGACGCCAGAGGGCCCTCATTACCGAGGGGAGGAGACTCCAAGCAGGCACCAACTCACAACTGAGGGCACACCTCGCCAAGGTAACGTTTGCCAGCCAGGCAGGAGTGACCTCACAGCAGAGGGCCTACCTCACAGAAGGGTAAGGAACCCAGCCAGGATAAAACTCTCACCAGAGGGTCCACATCACCAAGGGGATCGGAACCAGGCAGGACTGTCCTCACACCAGTGTGTTCACATCATAGAAAGGTGAGGAACCCAGCACATGTGGCCTAAAGCACAGGACCCACATGTCCAAGAGCCTTGGAGTGAGGCAGGCAGGAGTAGCCACACAACACAGGGCCCATAGAATAAAAAAGGTGAGGAAACCGGCAGTAGGAACCTGCCAGCAGGCACCCCAGAGGACTGAGACTATGGGATCCAGGACACAGTGAACTCACAGCAGAGAGCCACATCATGAAACTGTGAGCAACCCAGATGTTGGGACCTCAGAGCACAAGGCCCACATCCCCATAGGGATGGGAACCTGGCAGGAGTGTCCTCGCACCACCTAGCATGTATCAGAAAATGTAGGTACCCAGCAGTTAGGGCCTGACGCCAGAGGGCCCTCATCACTGAGGGAAGGAGGCTCTCAACAGGCTCCAACTGCCACCAGAGTGCCGAAGTCGCCAAGAAGGTGTGTACAAGCCAGGCAGGAGTGACCTCAGAGCAGAGGGCCCACCTCACAGAAGTGTGAGGAACACAATCAGGATCAGACCCTCACCAGAGGGCTCACATCACTAAGGGGATGCGAACCAGGAAGAAGTGTCCTCACACCAGAGGGGCCACATCAGCTAAAGGTGAGGAACCCAGCACATGTGGCCTCAAACAAGGGGACACACATCACGAAGGGGCTGAGAGTGAGGCATGCAGGACGAGACTCACAACAGAGGGCCCATAGAATAAAAAAGGTGAGGAAACCAGAATTTGGAACCTCCAAGCAGGTGGCCGAGAGCACCGACGTTATGGGATACAGGCCGGAGTGAACTCACAGCAGAGGGCCCACATCCTGAAACTATGAGCAACCCAGACATTTGGACCACAGAGCAGAAGGCCCACATGCCCACGGGGATGGGAACCTGGCAGGCGTCTCACTGCACTAGTGGGCACACATCAGAAAAAGTGGGGAGCCCAGCAGTTAGGGCCTGACGCAAGAGGGCGCTCATCACCGAGGGGAGTAGTGACCCAGCAGGCTCCAACTGCTACCAGAGGGCCGACGTTGCCAAGGCAGGGTGCGCCAGCAGGCAGGAGTTACCTCAGAGCAGAGGGCCCACCTCACAGAAGTATGAGGGACCCAACTAGGATCAAACTCTCACCAGTGGGCCCACATCACCAAGTGGATGGGAGCCAGGTAGGAGTGTCCTCACACCAGTGGGGCCACATCAGCGAAAGGTGAGGAACCCAGCACACGTGGCCTCAAACCAGAGGACACACATGAACGAGGGCCTGGGAGTGAGGCAGGCAGGAGGAGCCTCAAAGCAGAGGGCCCATGGAATAAAAAAGTTGAGGAATCCGGCAAATGGAACCCCCCAGCAGGCAGCCAGGAGCAGCGAGGCTATGGGATCCAAGCCTGAGTGAACTCACACCAGAGGGCCCACATCCTGACACTGTGAGCAACCCAGACATTGGTACATCTGAGCAGAAGTTCCACATCCCCATGGGGATGGGAACCTGGCAGGAGTGTCATCACACCAGTGGGCGCACATCAGAAAATGTGGGGAGCCGAGCACTTAGGGCCTGACGTCAGAGGGCCCTCATCACCAAGGGGAGGAGGCACCCAGCACGCTCCAACTGCAACCGGAGGGCACATGTGGTCAAGGCGAAATGTGTCAGCCAGGCAGTAGTGACGTCACAGCAGAGGGCCCATCTCCCATAAGTGTGAGGAATCCAGCCAGGATCAGACTCTCACCAGAGGGCCCACATCACCAAGGGGATGGGAACCAGGCAGGAGTGTCCTCACACCAGTGGGGCCACATCACTAAAAGGTGAGGCAACCGGCACATGTGGCCTGAAACCAGAGGACCTACCTCAACAAGGGGCTCGCAATGATGTAGGCAGGAGGAGCCTCACAACACAGGGGCCGAAGAAAAAAATGGTGAGGAATTCTGCAGTTGGAACCTCCCAGCAGGCCACCCAGAGCACAGAGGCTATGGGATCTAGGCCTGTGTGAACTAACACCAGGGAGCTAACATCATGAAACTGTGAGCAACCCAGGCGTTGGGACAAGACAACAGAAGGCACACGTCCTCATGGGGATGGGAAACTTACAGGAGTGTCCTGGCATCACTACGCTCACAGCACAAAAACATGCGGAGCCCAGCAGTTAGAGCCTGACGCCAGAGGGCCCTCATCACATAGGAGAGGAGGTTCCCAGCAGGCTCCAACTGCCACCAGAGGGCCAACATCACCAAGGCAACGGGAGCAAGCAAGGCAGGAATTACCTCACAAAGAGGGCCAACCTCACAGAAGGGTGAGGAACCCAGCCAGGATCAGACTCTCACCAGAGGTCCCACATCACCAAGGAGATGGGAACCAGGCAGGAGTGTCCTCACACCAGTGGGGCCACATCACTTAAATGTGAGGCAACCGGCACATGTGGCCTGAAACCAGAGGACCTACATCAACAAGGGGCTTGCAATGATGTAGGCAGGAGGAGCCTCACAACACAGGGACCGAAAAATAAAAGTGGTGAGGAATCCTGCAGTTGGAACCTCCCAGCAGGCGGCCCAGAGCACAGAGGCTATGGGATCTAGGCCTGTGTGAACTTACAACAGGGAGCTAACATCATGAAACTGTGAGCAACCCAGGCGTTGGGACAAGACAACAGAAGGCACACGTCCACATGGGGATGGGAACCTTACAGGAGTGTCCTGGCATCACTGGGCTCACAGCACATAAACGTGGGGAGCCAGCAGTTAGAGCCTGATGCCAGAGGGCCCTCATCACATAGGAGAGGAAGTTCTCAGCAGGCTCCAACTGCCACCAGAGGGCCGACGTCACCAAGGCAACGGGAGCAAGCAAGGCAGGAATTACCTCACAGAGAGGGCCAACCTCATAGAAGGGTATGGAACCCAGCCAGGATCACATTCTCACCAGATGTCTCACAACACAAGGGGATAGGAACTAAGCAGGAGTGTCCTCACACCAGTGGGGCCACATTATCGAAAGGAGAGGAACCCAGCACACGTGGCCTCAAACATGAGGACAAACATCACCAAGAGGCTGGGAGTGAGGCAGGCAGGAGGAGCCTCAAAACTGAGGGCCCATAGAATAAAAAAGGTGAGGAATCCTGCAGTTGGAATCTCCCAGCAGGCGTCAAGGAGCAGTGAGGCTATGGGATCCCGTCCGCTATGAACTCACAACAGAGGGACCTCATCATGAAACTGTGAGCAACCCAGCCGTTGGGACCACAGAGCAGAAGGCTCACATTCCCATGAGGTTGGGAACCTGGCAGGAGTGTACTCACACCACAGGGCATATATCAGAAAATTTTGGGAGCCCAGGAGTTAGGACCTGACGCCAGAGGGCCCTCATTACCCAGGGGAGAAGACTCCCAGCAGGCACCAACTCCCAAATGAGGGCCCACGTCGCCAAGATGCCGTGCGCCAGCCAGGCACGAGTGACCTCACAGCAGAGGGCCTACGTCACAGAAGGGTGAGGAACCCAGCCAGTATAAGACTCTCACCAGAGTGCCCACATCACCAAGGGGATCGGAAAGAGGCAGGAGTGTCCTCACACCAGTGTGGCCAAAGCATAGAAAGGTGAGGAACCCAGAACATGTGGCCTAAACCAGAGGACCCACATCTCCAAGGGGCTCGGAGTGAGGCAGGCAGGAGTAGCCTCACAACACAGGGCCCATAGCATAAAAAATGTGAGGAATCCAGTAGTTGGAACCTCCCAGCAGGTGGCCCAGAGCACAGAGTCTATGGGATCCAGGCCACAGTGAACTCACAGCAGAAGGCCCACATCGTGAAACTGTGAGCATCCCAGCCATTGGGACCTCAGAGCAGAAGGCCCACATCCCCATGAGGATGGGAATTTGGCAGGAGTGTACTCGCACCACTGGGCGCACATCAGAAAATGTGTGGAGCCCAGCACTTAGGTCCTGACAACATAGGGCCCTCATCACCGAGGGGAGGAGGACCCAGCATGCTCCAACTGCAACCAGAGGGCCCACGTGTCCAAGGCGATGTGTGAAAGCCAGGCAGGAGTGACCTCAGAGCAGAGGGCCTACCTCCCAGAAGGGTGAGGAATCCAGCCAGGATCAGACTCACAGCAGAGGACCCATATCACCAAGGGGATGGGAACCAGGCAGGAGTGTCCTCACACCAGTGGGGCCACATCACTAAAAGCTGAGGAGAGCGGCACATGTGGCCTCAAACCAGAGTACCTACATCAGCAAGGGGCTGGGAGTGACGCAGGAAGAGGAGCCTCACAACACAGGGGCCAAAGAATAAAAAAGGTGAGGAATCCAGCAGTTGGAAACTGCCAGCAAGCAGCCCACAGCACAGAGGCCCTGGGATCTAGGTCTGAGTGAACTAACACCAGAAAGTCAACATCATGAAACTGTGAGCACCACAGCTGTTGGGACCTCAGAGCTGAAGGCCACATCCCCATGGGGATGGGAACTTGGCAGGAGTGTCCTAGCACCACTTAGCGTGTATCAGAAAATGTGGGTACCCAGCAGTTATGGCCTGACGCCAGAGGGCACTCATGACCGAGTGGAGGAGGCTCCCAGCAGGTTCCAACTGCCACCAAAGGGCCGACATCACCAAGGTGGGGTGTGCCAGCCAGACAGGAGTGACCTCAGAGCAGAGGGCCCACCTCACAAAATTTTGAGCATCCCAACAAATATCAAACTCACCAGAGGGTCCACAAGACCAAGGGGATGGAAACCAGGCAGGAGTGTTCTCACACCAGTGGACCCACATCAACGAAAGGTGAGGGACCCAGGACACGTGGCCTCAAACTAGTGAACACACATCACCAAAGGGCTTGGTGTGAGGCAGGCAGGAGGAGCCTCAAAATAGAGGGCCCATAGAATAAAAAAGTTGAGGAATCCCTCAGCTGGCAACTCCTAGCAGGCGGCCAGGAGCAGCGAGGCTATGGGATCCAGGCCTGAGTGAACTCACAACAGAGGGCCCTCATCATGAAACTGTGAGCAACCCAGCCGTTGGGACCTCAGAACAGAAGGCCCACATGCCCATGGGGATGGGAAAATGGCAGGAGTGTCCTCGCACCACTGGGAGCACATCAGAAAACTTTTGGAACCCAGGAGTTAGGGCCTGAAGCCCGAGTGCCCTCCTTACCAAGCGGAGTAGACCCACAGCACGCACCAACTGCCAACTGAGGGCCCACGTCGCCAAGGTGACGTGTGCCAGACAAGCAGGATTTACCTCACGGCAGAGGGCCCACCTCACAGAAGGTTGAGGAACGCAGCCAGGATCAGACTCTCACCAGAGGGCCCACATCACCAAGGGGATGGGAACCAGGCAGGAGTGTCCTCACACCAGTGGGGCCACATCAGCGAAAGATGTGGAACCCAGCGCATGTGGCCTCATACAATGGGACACACATCAAGAAGGGGATGGGAGTGAGACATGCAGTAGGAGACTCACAAGCGAGGGCCTATAGAATAAAAAAGGTGAGGAATCCAGCATTTGGAAGCTCCAAGCAGGCGGCCCAGAGAACCGACGCTATGGGATACAGGTCGGAGTGAACTCACAGCAGAGTGCCCACATCATGAAACTGTGAGCAACCCAGCCGTTGGGACCTCAGAACCGAAGGCCCACATGTCCATGAGGATGGGAACCTGGCAGGAGTGTACTCGCACCACTGGGGGCACATCAGAAAATGTGTGGAGCCCAGCACTTAGGTCCTGACAACATAGGGCCCTCATCACCGAGGGGAGGAGGACCCAGCATGCTCCAACTGCAACCAGAGGGCCCACGTGTCCAAGGCGACGTGTGCAAGCCAGGCAGGAGTGACCTCAGAGCAGAGGGCCTACCTCCCAGAAGGGTGAGGAATCCAGCCAGGATCAGACTCTCAGCAGAGGGCCCACATCACCAAGGGGATGGGAACCAGGCAGGAGTGTCCTCACACCAGTGGGGCCACATCATTAAAGGTGACGCAACCGGCACATGTGGCCTCAAACCAGAGTACCTACATCACCAAGGGGCTGGGAGTGACACAGGCAAGAGGAGCCTCACAACACAGGGGCCAAAGAATAAAAAAGGTGAGGAATCCAGCAGTTGGAAACTCCCAGCAAGCAGCCCACAGCACAGAGGCCATGGGATCTAGGTCTGAGTGAACTAACACCAGAAAGCCAACATCATGAAACTGTGAGCACCACAGCCGTTGGGACCTCAGAGCTGAAGGCCCACATCCCCATGGGGATGGGAACATGGCAGGAGTGTCCTAGCACCACTTAGCACGTATCAGAAAATGTGGGTACCCAGCAGTTATGGCCTGACGCCAGAGGGCACTCATGACCGAGTGGAGGAGGCTCCCAGCAGACTCCAACTGCCACCAAAGGGCCGACATCATCAAGGTGGGGTGTGCCAGCCAGGCAGGAGTGACCTCAGAGCAGAGGGCCCACCTCACAGAATTGTGAGCATCCCAACAAATATCAGACTCACCAGAGGGCTCACATCACCAAGGGGTTGGAAACCAAGCAGGAGTGTTCTCACAGCAGTGGACCCATATCAACGAAAGGTGAGGGACCCAGGACATGTGGCCTCAAACAAGGGGACACACATCACGAAGGGGCTGGGAGTGAGGCATGCAGGAGGAGACTCACAACAGAGGGCCCATAGAATAAAAAAGGTGAGGAAACCAGAATTTGGAACCTCCAAGCAGGTGGCCGAGAGCACCGACGTTATGGGATACAGGCCGGAGTGAACTCACAGCAGAGGGCCCACATCCTGAAACTATGAGCAACCCAGACATTTGGACCACAGAGCAGAAGGCCCACATCCCCATGGGGATGGGAACCTGGCAGGAGTCTCACTGCACCAGTGGGCACACATCAGAAAATGTGGGGAGCCCAGCAGTTAGGGCCTGACGCAAGAGGGCCCTCATCACCGAGGGGAGTAGGGACCCAGCAGGCTCCAACTGCTACCAGAGGGCCGACGTTGCCAAGGCAGGGTGCGCCAGCAGGCAGGAGTGACCTCAGAGCAGAGGGCCCACCTCACAGAAGTATGAGGAACCCAACTAGGATCAAACTCTCACCAGTGGGCCCACATCACCAAGTGGATGGGAACCAGGCAGGAGTGTCCTCACACCAGTGGGGCCACGTCAGCGAAAGGTGAGGAACCCAGCACACGTGGCCTCAAACCAGAGGACACACATCAAGGAGGGGCTGGGAGTGAGGCAGGCAGGAGGAGCCTCAAAGCAGAGGGCCCATGGAATAAAAAAGTTGAGCAATCCGGCAAATGGAAACCCCCAGCAGGCAGCCAGGAGCAGCGAGGCTATGGGATCCAAGCCTGAGTGAACTCACACCAGAGGGCCCACATCCTGACACTGTGAGCAACCCAGACATTGGTACCTCTGAGCAGAAGTTCCACATCCCCATGGGGATGGGAACCTGGCAGGAGTGTCATCACAGCAGTGGGCGCACATCAGAAAATGTGGGGAGCCCAGCACTTAGGGCCTGACGTCAGAGGGCCCTCATCACCAAGGGGAGGAGGCACCCAGCACGCTCCAACTGCAACCAGAGGGCACATGTGGTCAAGGCGAAATGTGCCAGCCAGGCAGTAGTGACGTCACAGCAGAGGGCCCATCTCCCATAAGTGTGAGGACTCCAGGCAGGATCAGACTCTCACCAGAGGGCCCACATCACCAAGGGGTTGGGAACCAGGCAGGAGTGTCCTCACACCAGTGGGGTCACATCACTAAAAGGTGAGGCAACCGGCACATGTGGCCTCAAACCAGAGGACCTACATCAACAAGGGGCTCGCAGTGAGTCAGGCAGGAGGAGCCTCACAACACAGGGACCGAAGTACAAAAATGGTGAGGAATCCTGCAGTTGGAACCTCCTAGGAGGCGGCCAGGAGCAGCGAGGCTATGGGATCCAGGCCTGAGTGAACTCACAACAGAGGGCCCTCATCATGAAACTGTGAGCAACACAGCCGTTGGGACCTCAGAGCTGAAGGCCCACATTCCCATGTGGTTGGGAACCTGGCAGGAGTGTACTCGCACCACAGGGCATACATCAGAAAATTTGGGAGCCCAGGAGTTACGGTCTGACGCCAGAGGGCCCTCATTACCGAGGGGAGGAGACTCCAAGCAGGCACCAACTCACAACTGAGGGCACACCTCGCCAAGGTAACGTTTGCCAGCCAGGCAGGAGTGACCTCACAGCAGAGGGCCTACCTCACAGAAGGGTAAGGAACCCAGCCAGGATAAAACTCTCACCAGAGGGTCCACATCACCAAGGGGATCGGAACCAGGCAGGACTGTCCTCACACCAGTGTGTTCACATCATAGAAAGGTGAGGAACCCAGCACATGTGGCCTCAAACAAGGGGACACACATCACGAAGGGGCTGAGAGTGAGGCATGCAGGACGAGACTCACAACAGAGGGCTCATAGAATAAAAAAGGTGAGGAAACCAGAATTTGGAACCTCCAAGCAGGTGGCCGAGAGCACCGACGTTATGGGATACAGGCCGGAGTGAACTCACAGCAGAGGGCCCACATCCTGAAACTATGAGCAACGCAGACATTTGGACCACAGAGCAGAAGGCCCACATGCCCACGGGGATGGGAACCTGGCAGGCGTCTCACTGCACTAGTGGGCACACATCAGAAAAAGTGGGGAGCCCAGCAGTTAGGGCCTGACGCAAGAGGGCGCTCATCACCGAGGGGAGTAGTGACCCAGCAGGCTCCAACTGCTACCAGAGGGCCGACGTTGCCAAGGCAGGGTGCGCCAGTAGGCAGGAGTGACCTCAGAGCAGAGGGCCCACCTCACAGAAGTATGAGGAACCCAACTAGGATCAAACTCTCACCAGTGGGCCCACATCACCAAGTGGATGGGAGCCAGGCAGGAGTGTCCTCACACCAGTGGGGCCACATCAGCGAAAGGTGAGGAACCCAGCACACGTGGCCTCAAACCAGAGGACACACATGAACGAGGGCCTGGGAGTGAGGCAGGCAGGAGGAGCCTCAAAGCAGAGGGCCCATGGAATAAAAAAGTTGAGGAATCCGGCAAATGGAACCCCCCAGCAGGCAGCCAGGAGCAGCGAGGCTATGGGATCCAAGCCTGAGTGAACTCACACCAGAGGGCCCACATCCTGACACTGTGAGCAACCCAGACATTGGTACCTCTGAGCAGAAGTTCCACATCCCCATGGGGATGGGAACCTGGCAGGAGTGTCATCACACCAGTGGGCGCACATCAGAAAATGTGGGGAGACCAGCACTTAGGGCCTGACGTCAGAGGGCCCTCATCACAAAGGGGAGGAGGCACCCAGCACGCTCCAACTGCAACCGGAGGGCACATGTGGTCAAGGCGAAATGTGTCAGCCAGGCAGTAGTGACGTCACAGCAGAGGGCCCATCTCCCATAAGTGTGAGGAATCCAGCCAGGATCAGACTCTCACCAGAGGGCCCACATCACCAAGGAGATGGGAACCAGGCAGGAGTGTCCTCACACCAGTGGGGCCACATCACTAAAAGGTGAGGCAACCGGCACATGTGGCCTGAAACCAGAGGACCTACATCAACAAGGGGCTCGCAATGATGTAGGCAGGAGGAGCCTCACAACACAGGGACCGAAGAATAAAAATGGTGAGGAATTCTGCAGTTGGAACCTCCCAGCAGGCCACCCAGAGCACAGAGGCTATGGGATCTAGGCCTGTGTGAACTAACACCAGGGAGCTAACATCATGAAACTGTGAGCAACCCAGGCGTTGGGACAAGACAACAGAAGGCACACGTCCTCATGGGGATGGGAAACTTACAGGAGTGTCCTGGCATCACTAGGCTCACAGCACAAAAACATGCGGAGCCCAGCAGTTAGAGCCTGACGCCAGAGGGCCCTCATCACATAGGAGAGGAGGTTCCCAGCAGGCTCCAACTGCCACCAGAGGGCCGACGTCACCAAGGCAACGGGAGCAAGCAAGGCAGGAATTACCTCACAAAGAGGGCCAACCTCACAGAAGGGTGAGGAACCCAGCCAGGATCAGACTCTCACCAGAGGTCCCACATCACCAAGGGGATGGGAACCAGGCAGGAGTGTCCTCACACCAGTGGGGTCACATCACTTAAATGTGAGGCAACCGGCACATGTGGCCTCAAACCAGAGGACCTACATCAACAAGGGGCTTGCAATGATGTAGGCAGGAGGAGCCTCACAACACAGGGACCGAAAAATAAAGATGGTGAGGAATCCTGCAGTTGGAACCTCCCAGCAGGCGGCCCAGAGCACAGAGGCTATGGGATCTAGGCCTGTGTGAACTTACACCAGGGAGCTATCATCATGAAACTGTGAGCAACCCAGGCGTTGGGACAAGACAACACAAGGCACACGTCCACATGGGGATGGGAACCTTACAGGAGTGTCCTGGCATCACTGGGCTCACAGCACATAAACGTGGGGAGCCCAGCAGTTAGAGCCTGATGCCAGAGGGCCCTCATCACATAGGAGAGGAAGTTCTCAGCAGGCTCCAACTGCCACCAGAGGGCCGACGTCACCAAGGCAACGGGAGCAAGCAAGGCAGGAATTACCTCACAGAGAGGGCCAACCTCATAGAAGGGTGAGGAACCCAGCCAGGATCACATTCTCACCAGATGTCCCACAACATAAGGGGATAGGAACTAAGCAGGAGTGTCCTCACACCAGTGGGGCCACATTATCGAAAGGAGAGGAACCCAGCACACGTGGCCTCAAACATGAGGACAAACATCACCAAGAGGCTGGGAGTGAGGCAGGCAGGAGGAGCCTCAAAACTGAGGGCCCATAGAATAAAAAAGGTGAGGAATCCTGCAGTTGGAATCTCCCAGCAGGCGTCAAGGAGCAGTGAGGCTATGGGATCCCGTCCGCTATGAACTCACAACAGAGGGACCTCATCATGAAACTGTGAGCAACCCAGCCGTTGGGACCACAGAGCAGAAGGCTCACATTCCCATGAGGTTGGGAACCTGGCAGGAGTGTACTCACACCACAGGGCATATATCAGAAAATTTTGGGAGCCCAGGAGTTAGGACCTGACGCCAGAGGGCCCTCATTACCCAGGGGAGAAGACTCCCAGCAGGCACCAACTCCCAAATGAGGGCCCACGTCGCCAAGATGCCGTGCGCCAGCCAGGCACGAGTGACCTCACAGCAGAGGGCCTACGTCACAGAAGGGTGAGGAACCCAGCCAGTATAAGACTCTCACCAGAGTGCCCACATCACCAAGGGGATCGGAAAGAGGCAGGAGTGTCCTCACACCAGTGTGGCCAAAGCATAGAAAGGTGAGGAACCCAGAACATGTGGCCTAAACCAGAGGACCCACATCTCCAAGGGGCTCGGAGTGAGGCAGGCAGGAGTAGCCTCACAACACAGGGCCCATAGCATAAAAAATGTGAGGAATCCAGTAGTTGGAACCTCCCAGCAGGTGGCCCAGAGCACAGAGTCTATGGGATCCAGGCCACAGTGAACTCACAGCAGAAGGCCCACATCGTGAAACTGTGAGCATCCCAGCCATTGGGACCTCAGAGCAGAAGGCCCCCATCCCCATGAGGATGGGAATTTGGCAGGAGTGTCCTCGCACAACTTAGCACGTATCAGAAAATGTGGGTACCCAGCAGTTAGGGCCTGAGGCCAGAGGGCCCTCATCACCGACGGGTAGAGTCTACCAGCATGCTCCAACTGCCATCAGAGGGCCGACTTCACCAAGGCGGGGTGTGCCAGCCAGGCAGGAGTGACCTCATCGCAGAGGGCCCACCTCACGGAAGTGTGATGAACCCAACCAGGATCAGATTCTCACCAGAGGGTCCACATCACCAAGGGGATGGGAACCAGGCAAGAGTGTCCTCACACCAGTGGGGCCACATCAGCGAAAGTTCAGGAACCCAGCACATGTGGCCTCAAACAAGGGGAAACACATCACGAAGGGGATGGGAGTGAGGCATGCAGGAGGAGACTCAAAACAGAAGGCCCATAGAATAAAAAATGTGAGGAATCCAGCAGTTGGAAACTCCAAGCAGGCAGCCCAGAGCACCGACGCTATGGGATACAGGCTGTAGTGAACTTACAGCAGAGGGCCCACATCATGAAACTGTGAGCAACCCAGACGTTGAGACCTCAGAACAGAAAGCCCACATGCCCATGGGGATGGGAACCTGGCAGGAGTGTCCTCGCACCACTGGGCGCACATCAGAAAAATTTTGGAACCCAGAAGTTAGGGTCTGAGGCCCGAGTGCCCTCATTACCAAGGGGAGGAAACCCCCAGCACGCACCAACTCCCAACTGAGGGCCCACATCGCCAAGGTGACGTGTGCCAGACAGGCAGGATTTACCTCACAGCAGAGGGCCCACCTCACAGAATGTTGAGGAACCCAGCCAGGATCAGACTCTCACCAGAGGGCCCACATCACCAAGGGGATGGGAACCAGGCAGGAGTGTCCTCACAACAGTGGGGCCACATCAGCGAAAGTTGAGGAACCCAGCACATGTGGCCTCATACAAGGGGACACACATCACGAAGGGGATGGGAGTGAGACATACAGGAGGAGACTCACAAGCGAGGGCCTATAGAATTAAAAAGGTGAGGAACCAGCATTTGGAAGCTCCAAGCAGGCGGCCCAGAGAACCGACGCTATGGGATACAGCCCAGAGTGAACTCACAGCAGAGGGCCCACATCATGAAACTGTGAGCAACCCAGTCGTTGGGACCTCAGAACCGAAGGCCCACATGTCCATGAGGAGGGGAACCTGGCAGGAGTGTACTCGCACCACTGGGCGCACATCAGAAAATGTGTGGAGCCCAGCACTTAGGTCCTGACAACATAGGGCCCTCATCACTGAGGGGAGGAGGACCCAGCATGCTCCAACTGCAAACAGAGGACCCTCGTGTCCAAGGCGACGTGTGCAAGCCAGGCAGGAGTGACCTCAGAGCAGAGGGCCTACCTCCCAGAAGTGTGAAGAATCCAGCCAGGATCAGACTCTCAGCAGAGGGCCCATATCACCAAGGGGATGGGAACCAGGCAGGAGTGTCCTCACACCAGTGGGGCCACATCACTAAAAGGTGAGGAGACCGGCACATGTGGCCTCAAACCAGTGTAACTACATCACCAAGGGGCTGGGAGTGACGCAGGCATGAGGAGCCTCACAACACAGGGGCCAAAGAATAAAAAAGGTGAGGAATCCAGCAGTTGGAAACTCCCAGCAAGCAGCCCACAGCACAGAGGCCATGGGATCTAGGTCTGAGTGAACTAACACCAGAAAGCCAACATCATGAAACTGTGAGCACCACAGCCGTTGGGACCTCAGAGCTGAAGGCCCACATCCCCATAGGGATGGGAACCTGGCAGGAGTGTCCTCGCACCACTTAGCACGTGTCAGAAAATGTGGGTACCCAGCAGTTAGGTCCTGACGCCAGAGGGCCCTCATTACCGAGGGGAGGAGACTCCAAGCAGGCACCAACTCACAACTGGTTGCACACGTCGCCATGGTAACGTTTGCCAGCCAGGCAGGAGTGACCTCACAGCAGAGGGCCTACCTCACAGAAGGGTGAGGTACACAGACAAGATAAAACTTTCACCAGAGGGCCCACACCACCAAGGGGATCGGAATCAGGCAGGAGTGTCCTCACACCAGCATGGTCACATCATAGAAAGGTGAGGAACCCAGCACATGTGGCCTAAACCAGAGGACCCACATGTCGAAGAGCCTTGGAGTGAGGCAGGCAGGATTAGCCACACAACACAGGGCCCATAGAATAAAAAAGGTGAGGAAACCAACAGTAGGAACCTGCCAGCAGGCAGCCCAGAGCACCGAGACTATGGGATCCAGGCCACAGTGAACTCAGAGCAGAGAGCCACATCATGAATCTGTGAGCAACCCAGAAGTTGGGACCTCAGAGCACAAGGCCCACATCCCCATAGGGATGGGAACCTGGCAGGAGTGTCCTCGCACCACCTAGCACGTATCAGAAAATGTGGGTACCCAGCAGTTAGGGCCTGACGCCAGAGGGCCCTCATCACCGAGGGAAGGAGGCTCTCAGCAGGCTCCAACTGCCACCAGAGTGCCGAAGTCACCAAGGAGGTGTGTGCAAGCCAGGCAGGAGTGACCTCAGAGCAGAGGGCCCACCTCACAGAAGTGTGAGGAACCCAATCAGGATTAGCCTCTCACCAGAGGACCCACATCACTAAGGGGATTCGAACCAGGAAAGAGTGTCCTCACACCAGGGGGGCCACATCAGCTAAAGGTGAGGAACCCAGCACATGTGGCCTCAAACAAGGGGACACACATCACGAAGGGGCTGGGAGTGAGGCATGCAGGAGGAGACTCACAACAGAGGGCCCATAGAATAAAATAGGTGAGGAAACCAGAATTTGAAACCTCCAAGCAGGTGGCCGAGAGCACCGACCTTATGGGATACAGGCCGGTGTGAACTCACAGCAGAGGGCCCACATCCTGAAACTGTGAGCAACCCAGACATTTGGACCACAGGGCAGAAGGCCCACATCCCCATGGGGATGGGAACCTGGCAGGAGTCTCATTGCACCAGTGGGCGCACATCAGAAAATGTGGGGAGCCCAACACTTAGGGCCTGACGTCAGAGGGCCCTCATCACAAAGGGGAGGAGGCACCCAGCACGCTCCAACTGCAACCAGAGAGCACATGTGGTCAAGGCGAAATGTGTCAGCCAGGCAGTAGTGACCTCACAGCAGAGGGCCCACTTCCCAAAAGTGTGAGGAATCCAGCCAGGATCAGACTCTCACCAGATGGCCCACATCACCAAGGGCATGGGAACCTGGCAGGAGTGTCCTCACACCAGTGGGGTCACATCACTAAAAGGTGAGGCAACCGGCACATGTGGCCTCAAACCAGAGGACATACATCAACAAGGGGCTCGCAGTGAGGCAGGCAGGAGGAGCCTCACAACACAGGGACCGAAGTATAAAAATGGTGAGGAATCCTGCAGTTGGAACCTCCCAGCAGGCAGCCCAGAACACAGAGGCTATGGGATCTAGGCCTGTGTCAACTAACACCAGGGAGCCAACATCATGAAACTGTGAGCAACCCAGGCGTTGGGACAAGACAACAGAAGGCACACGTCCTCATGGGGATGGGAACCTTACAGGAGTGTCCTGGCATCACTGGGCTCACAGCACAAAAACGTGGGGAGCCCAGCTGTTAGAGCCTGACGCCAGAGGGCCCTCATCACATAGGAGAGGAGGTTCCCAGCAGGCTCCAACTGCCACCAGAGGGCCGATGTCACCAAGGCAACGGGAGCAAGCCAGGCAGGAATTACCTCACAGAGAGGGCCAATCTCACAGAAGGTGAGGAACCCAGCCAGGATCAGACTCTCACCAGAGGTCCCACATCACCACGGGGATGGCAACTAGGCAGGAGTGTCCTCACACCAGTGGGGCCACATTATCGAAAGGAGAGGAACCCAGCACATGTGGCCTCAAATATGAGGACAAACATCACCAAGAGGCTGGGAGTGAGGCAGGCAGGAAGAGCCTCAAAACAGAGGCCCCGTAGAATAAAAAAGTGAGGAATCCTGCTGTTGGAATCTCCCAGCTGGTGGCAAGGAGCAGCAAGGCTATGGGATCCCAGCCGGTGTGAACTCAAAACAGAGGGCCCTCATCATGAAACTGTGAGCAACCCAGGCTTTGGGACCACAGAGCAGAAGGCCCACATTCCCATGAGTTTGGGAACCTGGCAGGAGTGTACTCACACCACAGGGCATATATCAGAAAATTTTGGGAGCCCAGGAGTTAGGACCTGACGCCAGAGGGTCCTCATTACCGAGGCGAGGAGACTCCCAGCAGGCACCAATTCCCAACTGAGGGCCCACGTCTCCAAGGTGCTGTGCGCCAGCCAGGCACGGGTGACCTCACAGCAGAGGACCTACCTCACAGAAGGGTGAGGAACCCAGCCAGTATAAGACTCTCACCAGAGGGCCCACATCACCAAGGGGATCGGAACGAGGCAGGAGTGTCCTCACACCAGTGTGGCCAAATCATAGAAAGGTGAGGAACCCAGCACATGTGGCCTAAACCAGAGGACCCACATCTCCAAGGGGCCCGGAGTGAGGCATGCAGGAGTACCCTAACAACACAGGGCCCATCGCATAAAAAATGTGAGGAATCCAGCAGTTGGAACCTCTCAGAAGGCGGCCCAGAGCACAGAGACTATGGGATCCAGGCCACAGTGAACTCAGAGCAGAGAGCCACATCATGAATCTGTGAGCAACCCAGAACTTGGGACCTCAGAGCACAAGGCCCACATCCCCATAGGGATGGGAACCTGGCAGGAGTGTCCTCGCACCACTTAGCATGTATCAGAAAATGTGGGTATCCAGCAGTTAGGGCCTGACGCCAGAGGGCCCTCATCACCGAGGGTAGGAGGCTCTCAGCAGGCTCCAACTGCCACCAGAGTGCCGAAGTCACAAAGGAGGTGTGTGCAAGCCAGGCAGGAGTGACCTCAGAGCAGAGGGCCCACCTCACAGAAGTGTGAGGAACCCAATCAGGATTAGCTTCTCACCAGAGGGCCCACATCACTAAGGGTATGCGAACCAGGAAGGAGTGTCCTCACACCAGGGGGGCCACATCAGCTAAAGGTGAGGAACCCAGCACATGTGGCCTCAAACAAGGGGACACACATCAACGAGGGGCTGGGAGTGAGGCAGTCAGGAGGAGCCTCAAAGCAGAGGGCCCATGGAATAAAAAAGTTGAGGAATCCGGCAAATGGAACCCCCCAGCAGGCAGCCAGGAACAGCGAGGCTATGGGATCCAAGCCTGAGTGAACTCACACCAGAGGGCCCACATCCTGACACTGTGAACAACCCAGACATTGGTACCTCAGAGCAGGAGTTCCACATCCCCATGGGGATGGGAACCTTGCAGGAGTGTCATCACACCAGTGGGCGCCCATCAGAAATTGTGGGGAGCCCAGCACTTAAGGCCTGACGTCAGAGGGCCCTCATCACCAAGGGGAGGAGGCACCCAGCACGCTCCAACTGCAACCAGTAGGCACATGTGGTCAAGGCGAAATGTGCCAGCAGGCAGTAGTGAACTCACAGCAGAGGGCCCATCTCCCATAAGTGTGAGGAATCCAGCCAGGATCAGACACTCACCAGAGGGCCCACATCACCAAGGGGATGGGAACCAGGCAGGAGTGTCCTCACACCAGTGGGGTCGTTTTATCAAAAGGAGAGGAACCCAGCACACGTGGCCTCAAACATGAGGACAAACATCACCAAGAGGCTGGGAGTGAGGCAGGCAGGAGGAGCCTCAAAACAGAGGGCCCATAGAATAAAAAATTTGAGGAATCCTGCATTTGGAAACTCCCAGCAGGCCGCAAGGAGCAGCAAGTCTATGGGACCCCGGCGTGTGTGAACTCAAAACAGAGAGCCCTCATCATGAAACTGTGAGCAACCCAGGCTTTGGGACCACAGAGCAGAAGGCCCACATTCCCATGTGGTTGGGAACCTGGGAGGAGTGTACTCACACCACAGGGCACATGTCAGAAAATTTTCGGAGCCCAGGAGTTAAGACCTGACGCCAGAGGGCCCTCATTACCGAGGGGAGGAGACTCCCAGCAGGCACCAACTCCCAACTGAGGGCCCACATCGCCAATGTGCCGTGTGCCAGCCAGGCACGAGTGACCTCACAGCAGAGGGCCTATGTCACAGAAGGGTGAGGAACGCAGCCAGTATAAGGCTCTCAGCAGAGGGCCCACATCACCAAGGGGATCGGAACGAGGGCAGACGTGGCCTCACACCACTTTGGCCACATCACAGAAAGGTGAGGAACCCAGAACATGTGGCCTAATCCAGAGGACCCTCATCTCCAAGGGGCTCTGAGTGAGGCAGGCAGGAGTAGCCTCACAACACAGGGCCCATAGCATAAAAAATGTGAGGAATCCAGCAGTTGGAACCTCCCAGCAGGCGGCCAAGAGCACAGAGTCTATGGGATCCAGGCCGCAGTGAACTCACAACAGAGGGCCCACATCATGAAACTGTGAGCAACCCAGCCGTTGTGATCTCAGAGCAGAAGGCCCACATCCCATGAGGATGGGAATTTGTCAGGAGTGTCCTCGCACAACTTAGCACGTATCAGAAAATGTGGCTACCCAGCAGTTAGGGCCTGACGCCAGAGTGCCCTCAACACCGAGGTGAGGAGGCTACCAGCACGCTCCAACTGCCACCAGAGGGCCGACTTCACCAAGGCGGGTTGTGCCGCCAGGCAGGAGTGACCTCAGTGCAGAGGGCCCACCTCACGGAAGTGTGAGGAACCCAACCAGGATCAGATTCTCACCTGAGGGCCCACATCACCAAGGGGATGGGAACCAGGCCAGAGTGTCCTCACACCAGTGGGACCACATCAGCGAAAGTTCAGGAACCCAGCACATGTGGCCTCAAACAAGGGGAAACACATCACGAAGGGGATGGGAGTGAGGCATGCAGGAGGAGACTCAAAACAGAAGGCCCATAGAATAAAAAATGTGAGGAATCCAGCAGTTGGAACCTCCAAGCAGGCGGCCCAGAGCACCGACGCTATGGGATACAGGCTGGAGTGAACTTACAGCAGAGGGCCCACATCATGAAACTGTGAGCAACACAGACTTTGGGACCTCAGAGGTGAAGGCCCACATTCCCATGTGGTTGGGAACCTGGCAGGAGTGTACTCGCACCACAGGGCGCACATCAGAAAATTTTTGGAGCCCAGGAGTTAGGGTCTAACGCCAGAGGGCCCTCATTACCAAGGGGAGGAGATCCCCAGCATGCACCAACTCGCAACTGAGGGCCCACCTCACCAAGGTGATGTGTGCCAGCAAGGCAGGAGTGATCTCACAGCAGAGGGCCTACCTCACAGAACGGCGAGGAACCCAGCCAGCATAAGACTCTCACCAGTGGGCCCACATCACCTAAGGGATCTGAAAGAGTCAGGAGTGTCCTGACACTGATGCCAGTGTGGCCACATCATAGAAAGGAGAGAAACTCAGCACATGTGGCCTGAACCAGAGGATCCACATCTCCAAGGGGCACGGAGTGAAGCACACAGGAGTAGGCTGACAAAACAGGGCTCATAGAATAAAAAAGGTGAGGAATCCAGCAGTTGGAACGTCCGAGCAGGCGGCCCACAGCACCGAGTCTATGGGATCCAGGTCGCAGTGAAATCACAGCAGAGACCCCACATCATGAAACTGTGAGCAACCCAGCCTTTGGCACCTCAGAGCATAAGGCCCACATCCCCATGTGGATGGGAACCTGGCAGGAGTGTCCTCGCACCACTTAGCACGTATCAGAAAACATGGGAACCCAGCAGTTACGGCTTCACGCCAGAGTGCCCTCATCACCAAGGGGAGGGGGCTCCCAGCAGGCTCCAACTGCAACCAGAGGGCCCATATGGCCAAGGCGATGTGTGCCATCCAGGAAGGAGTGACCTCACAGCAGAGGGCCCACCTCACAGAAGTGTGAGGAACCCAACCAGGATCAGACTCACCAGAGTGCACATATCACCAAGGGAATGGGAACCAGGCAGGAGTGTCCTCACACCAGTGTGGCCACATCATTGAAAGGTGAGGAAACCAGCACATGTGGCCTCAAACCAGAGGACCCACATCACCAAGAGCCTCGGAGGAAGGCAGGCAGGAGGTTTCTCACAACACAGGGACCATAGAATAAAAATGGTGAGGAATCCAGCAGTTGGAAGCTGCAACAGGTGGCCCAGAGCACCGAGGCCATGGGATCCATGCCGGAGTGAACTCACAGCAGAGGGCCCACATCCTGACACTGTAGGCAACCCAGCCTTTGGGACCTCAGAGCAGAAGGCCCACATCCCCATGGGGATGGGAACCTGACAGGAGTGTCATCGCACCAGTGGGTGAATATCAGAAAATGTGGGGAGCCCAGCAGTTAAGGCCTGACGCCATAGGGCCCTCATAACCAAGGGGAGGAGGCCCCAGCATGCTCCAACTGCTACCAGACGGCCAACGTCGCCAAGTCAGGGTTTTCGAGCCAGGCAAGACTGACCTCAGAGCAGAGGGCCCACCTCACAAAAGTGTGAGGGAGCCAACAAGGATCAGACTCTCTCCAGAGGGCCCACATCACCAAGGGGATGGGAACAAGGCAGGAGTGTCGTCTCACCAGTGGGGCCACGTCAGCGAAAGTTGAGGGACCCAGCACACGTGACCTCAAACCAGAGGACACACATCACAAAGGAGCTGGGAGTGAAGAAGGCAGGGGGAGCCTGAAAACAGAGGGCCAATAGAATAAAAATGGTGAGGAATCCCGCAGTTGGAACATCCCAGGAAGCAGCCAGGGGCAGCGAGGCCATAGGATCCAGTCCAGAATGAACTCACACCAGAGGGCCCTCATCATGTATCTGTGAGCAACCCAGGCGTTGGGACCTCTGAACAGAAGACCCACATTCCCATGGGGTTGGGATCCAGGCAGGCGTGTACTCGTACCATAGGGCATACATCAGAAAATTTTGGGAGCCCAGGAGTTAGGGCCTGACGCAAGAGAGCCCTCATTACCAAGGGGAGGAGACTCCCAGCAGGCACTAACTCCCAACTGAGGGCACACATCACCAAGGTTACCCATGCCAGCTTGGCAGTATTTACCTCACAGCAGAGGGCCTACCTCACAGAAGGGTGAGGAACCCAGCCATGGTAAAACTCTCACCAGAGGGCCCACATCAGCAAGGTGATGGGAACCACGCAGGAGTGTCCCCACACCAGTGGGGCCACATCACTAAAAGGTGAGGAAACCGGCACATGTGGCCTCAAACCAGAGGAACTACATCACAATGGGGCTGGGAGTGAGGCAGGCAGGAGGAGCTTCACAACACAGAGCCCAAAGAATAAAAAAGGTGAGGAATCCAGCAGTTGGAACCTCCCAGCAGGCGGCCCAGAGCACAGAGGCTATGGTATCTAGGCCTGAGTGAACTAACACCAGAGAGCCAACATCATGAAACTGTGAGCCACCCCAGCGTTGGAACCTCAGAGGAGAAGGCCCACATCCCTATGGGGATGGGAACTTTACAGGAGTGTCGTGGCATTACTGGGCTCACATCAGAAAACGTGGGGAACCCAGCAGTTAGAGGCTGAACCCACAGGGCCCTCATCACCGAAGAGAGGAGGCTCAGAGCAGGCTCCAACTGCCACCAGAGGGCCGACGTCACCAAGGCAATGGGAGCAAGCCAGGCAGCAGTTACCTCACAGCAGAGGGCCCACCTCACAGAAGGGTGAGGAATCCAGCCAGGATCAGACACTCACCAGAGGGCCCACATCACCAAAGTGATGGGAACCAGGCAGGAGTGTCCTCACACCAGTGGGGCCACATCAACAAAAGATGAGGAACCCAGCACATGTGGCCTCAAACCAGAGGACACACATCACCAAGTGGCTGGGAGTGAGGCAGGTGACTGGACGGGCACATTTAACTCTAATTTCCCACCAGGAAGAGGAATTAACCAAAGGCTCAGCGTTCCGTGCCGGAACCTGATTAAGGCCTGAAGCAAAACTGCGGTTTTGTGGCCAGCTTACAAGGAAGCGAGTTAAGAAAGGAAATCAGGGGCACTGTAATTCACAAACCTGCAGAGTTATAAATGACAGGTATTGTCAAAAATATATTGAAGTAAGGCTGCAAAGAGGACTTGAAAACGAGGCAGAAATGCAGGAATCAGATTTCAAGAGGTAGATTGGAATTGCATTTAAAGCATATGAAAGGCGGCAGATCTTTGACAGTGATGCACTTGGACAAAAAGAGCGTATGCATTTTTTCCTTACTATATTCAGGAAAAAACGCATATGCCCTTTTTGGGCAACCAAGCACTCTAGCAATGGAAATCCACACTACAATGAAGTCTCATTTCCCATTCGTCAAAAGGGCCACCTGAAAAATTTGTAAAAACCAGAAACACAGGACAGGCCATGGAGAACAGGGAGCCTTGTTATGCTGATGGGCAGGATGTAAATTGCTAACAGACACTCTGGAGATGTTTATGGTGTATCCTGAAACATCTAAAACACAAAGCTACAGAGCCTAGGGCACTTCCACTTATGGCCCTACAGCTTAGGAAAATTAAAATCAACAAGACACAGCCAACACAAAATTTAGGGCTGCTGTGTTTACAAGAACCTCGAGTCCAATACAAATTAAATATCCCAGAAAGAAAAAATGGATAAAGAAGTTGTGCTACTTACTTACAATGGAAGATCATTCAGCAATGAAATCAATGTCATCAGGCCTGTAGCAGCAAATTGAGTGGATTTAAGTACGATGATTCTAAGAGAAATATGTCACACAGAGAAAGATAATTATCATAAGATATCACTAATAGAGGGAGTGTAAACTTGGCTACACATGAACTGAATTACAAAACCGAACAGAGTCTCACATTTAGATTAAAAACTTATGCTTGCTTAAGGGGAAAGTTGAGTTGGGGTGCTGTATAAAACCAGAGGATGAAATTAGCACAGATACCGTTCCATAAGCCAAATATGTAATAGACAAGATCTACTCCTTGCTCATCGAAATAGACTCAACCATGGGGTGTCACCTCACACCTGTTAGAATGGGCATCATCAGAAAATCTACAAACAACAAATGCTGGAAAGGGTGTGGAGATAAGGAACCCTCTTCCACTATTGTTGGGAATGTAAATAGATACAGTCACTGTGGAGAACATTATGGAGTTTCTTATAAAACTAACAATAGAATTACCATATGATACAGCAATCCCACTACTGGGCATATACCCAGACAAAACCATAAATCATAAAGACACATTCACCACAATGTTCATTGCATCACTATTTACAATATCCAGGTAATGGAGGCAACCTAAATGCCCACAGACAGACGAATGCATAAAGATGAGGTACATATATAAAATGGAATATTACTAAGTCATAAAAAGGAATGAAATTGGGTCATTTGTAGAGACGTTGATAGATCTAGAGACTGTCATACAGAGTGAAGTAAGTCAGAAATAGAAAAACAAATCCTGTATATTAATGCATATATGTGGAACCTAGAAAAATTGTACAGATGAACCGTTTTGCAAGGCAGAAATAGAGCAACAGATGTAGACAACAAACGTATGGACACCAAGGGGGGAAAGCTGTTGGGGGGATGGTGGTGGGAGGAGTTGAGAGATTGGGATTGGCATGTATACATTTATATGTATAAAATAGATAACGAAAAAAACCTGCTGTATAAAAATATAAAATAAAATTCAAAATTAAAAAAAATAAAATTAAAAAAAGTAAAATAGAAAATATATTCTTCCCTTCACATACATGTATTTATATGAATAAATTATTTCCATGCTTATATCTGTAAATACAAAAAAGAGGAATAAAATCCACCTTGAACCCAAAACGAAAAAAGAAACAAAAAACAGAACCCACCAGTTACACAGAGGAAAACCGTATCAGCGCACTTGCTCCAGTGGTAAACAATTCTGAAGTTGGTCAGTGGTGGGGAATCATCTCCCATTCAGCCAGCAGGCCCCATGCAACAAGCGTCCTCATTGCAAAGCTGGGGAACCGTGCCGAGGCATCTGTGAGTAAACGTGGGCCGAGGCCCAGGCCAGCTGCTGCTGAACTGTTCCCACCCTTCCCAGGTAAAACACCTGAATATGTACAAGGACTTGAAAGCCTAGAGGAAGGGCCATGGAGCCACATGAGCGACAGCATGCCAGCCGACTTGGTGCCTGCAGGCCAGCCAGGATGGTCCTGGCCCTGGGTGCTCTTCTGGAAGCTTTCCATTTCCCTGCCTGAGATACCCCTCCTGTCCCGGCCCCCACTGCTTTCTTCCTTCCTCACCTCTGCCCAGGGAGAAATTCCAGCGGCAGGTATGGGTGACACATCCTCTTCTTTAGCAGGTGGCATCTTGGCAACTGCTGCAGAAAGTCCAGCAGAGCCCCACTCACACTGGGCCACCCACAAAGCCGTGGCCTCTCACTCCCTCCCACCAGCCCAGCCCCGAGACTGCTGACAGGACAGAGAAAATGGCGTCAGGCACAGCTGCAGGGGCTCTTGCTGCCTGGAACGGTGTTTATATTGATCTCAACCCAGGCACACCTGGGGAGGGCTGGCCGGCACGGTCAGGCTTCCCAGGTCAGCCAATAGTCACCCCTCATGATCTCACTGTTGCAGAAAATGGAACGTACTGAATTGGCCAGGTCCAAGGAACAGGTGTGGGCTCTTGAGAGTCAGGATAGACAAGAGGCTGCAGCTCTGGCTTGTTTTCTAATCATATTATCTGGCGCAAGAGTGGGAGACAACTTCAAAAAAACCCTCTCCTAATGAGAGGCACCCAGGGGTCAGGGAGAGGAGGGGTGGGTGGTGGGTGGAGACAGAGGCCTGGTGCCCCGGGTGCAGTGGAAGTCTCTGGAAGACCAGGTGGAGGGAGGCCACACAGAGTGATGCCCAGGGTCACAGACCTGTTGGACCTGCTGTTTTTTAGTTCAAGTCCTGCTCTGAGGTGCTCTGTGTCAGATCTAACTGACAGGTGAGCTGGGAGTGCTCTGCAATGAGGGTTATGTGCATGGTTCCTGTGTGCCGAGCCCTGCCACGGTACCTGCAATGGTAGCTCTGTATCCTGGGAGGGGCCTGACCACGAGAGCCCCATGTGCTGCATGGGACCGGCCCAGGGAAAACCATATCCTGGGATTGGCCTGACCTCGAGAGCCCCATGGGCTGCTGGGCTGGAGACCTGGTAAAGGATGTCAGGACAGTCAGTGAAGCCACCGAGAATATACCTGCAGTAGTTCCTAATTCCTACACCCTGCTGCTCATTGTACCAACCACCAGGACTTGGTATTCTGTATTAGTCTTCAATGATGCCTTCTTTTGTATTCCATTAGTCCCAGAGTCACAAGAAATTTTGGCTTGTGAGTGGCAGGACTCAACATAAAACTAAAACAATACTTGCAGGCCGTCTTGCCCCAAGGGTTCAAAAATTCCCACACCAGCTTTGGGGAAAGCTCAGCTAAAGACCTAAAAGTTCTACCTCTGGAAAAGGAAACACTCCTTCAATATGCAGACGACATTCTGATCGCCAGCCCTACTAAGGAGGCCTCTGGACTACCAAGCCAATAAAGGATAGAAGTTATCCAAGACAAAGCTCAAATATCACAGAATACAGTGACCTGCCTGGGCTTCATTCTCACAGAAGTTCGGAGAAGCCCATCCCAGGAAAGGGAAGAAACAATTACAGTCTTACCCCCTTCTAAAATTAGAAGACAGTTAGGGGTTCCTTCGGAGGCCAGGGTTTGCTGCTTCTGGATCCCTAACTACAGTCTACTAGCTGGGCCTCTATATGAAATACTGAATGGAAAAGATGATGATCCTTTTGAATAGAATCCAGAAGTGGCCTTTCAAGAATGGAAAGAGCAGTCAATTCAGATGCTTGCCCTGGAACTCGCTAATTTAGCTAAACCCTTTGACCTTTACATTCTTGGTGAAAGGTGAATCGCCATTGGAGTATTAGTGCAAAAACTGGGACCACTTGAAATGGAACAATGCAAGAATGCCATCCAGGTAGGATAAACTACAGTCACCAAGGGGCTTGGCCCACCACCACATCTGGCCAAGATACTGGCGGTATCTAAAAACCTGGAAATCAGCAGCCCAAAAGGCCACCTACCTCCTAAGGGACAAGGACCCCACGTGGTGATCCTAACCCCAACCATGCCCTGAAGTTGCAGGGTTTGCTCCGTGGGCACACTGACCTCGAGTGAGGAGGCCCTCCAACTCCAACCTCCAGAGAGGTAACCGGGGGCAACGGGGCACCATGACGACTCGTGTGGCCATCACTTGACCTGGAGTTTCTCCCATAAAACAACAAGAGTGTGTCCCAAAAGAGTAGACTATTGCTTGCAGGACTTACTGCACCCAGAGGGGAGCTAATAATCTTGGCAGGGGAACCGTATATCACACTGTCACCATAGAAAGGCCTACAGACACCGTGATGATGGTGGCCAATAAAACTGGCTGCACTCCTGTTTACTTCAAAAGGCTGTTGACTTAGTGGCCATCATGGTCGTTCATCACCACTGACCCTGGACTGTCTGGGAGTTGAGCGGGCAGGGTCCTGACACCTGGTCCTGTTTTTACGTTAATTCAGGGGCCTAACTGAAGAAAGCACAGACTACTGGTCAGAGCATCTAGGCTGGTAGAAACGGTCAGCCTAAGGTGGCCGAACAAAGGTGGGGCAGGGTGAAACTGGACCTCACAGCGTCACTGCACATTTCCTTCCTGGACCCTTAAAGGTCATTAGAATCTATAACACTTCCAATGCTAGTGCTCAGGCAGACGAGCAGGGAGGCAGGAGTTCTGAGGACAATCAACGTCACCTGGAGGCTGCTGGGGAGAAGTTCTGACCCTTGCCCCCGTGTATGAGGACTCCTAACTAAGCACTCAGCAGTTACATAAGAAGGGTCTGCACCCTCAGCACTCCAAGAATGAGGAACGGGACAAAAGGCAGAAGAGGGTTTTGTCCCAGGCAAAGCCCATTAAAAATCCCTGGGAGATAAAAATAGAATCTGGGCAATAAAATAAAGTCTAACCTTTTTATCCTTTGTGCTTTGTCGAATTTCACGTGCTCCTAGGGTCCCGCATGCAGAGGTTCCACAATGGGCACTTCAGGCCAGAATTCCTAGTGCAGAATGGCTGGGTCGACAACTCAGCTCCTGGGGCACAGTGCAGACTCCGTGATATAGAGCCTGAACTGCAGCCAACCCAGCCCTGGAGAGCTCCGCCCCCTCCCTCTCAATGACTCTGACAGGATCTGTACACAGCAGCCCAGCCCACAGCCCACGGGGTAGCACATGCTCTCACCTCTCCATTCTCTGATCAAAATGTAAAGTTTCCTTTGCTTCTGAACCAAACTCAGTCTCGATCTGCTGTCTCCAATGACACTGGGCAGGGGGACACTTGTTGGGGTCCACTCTGGAGGATCAGTATCAGAAATTGAGAACATTGTAACTTCAATGAACAGATGTATGAGCCAAACTTTAATTAACATAGAATAGTGTATAAGGCTCGGGTAAAATAAGATGTTTCTAACACTTCCATTTGATATTTCAATCACATTATTATAAGCAAGTTCAGTGAAAAGGTTTGTCTTATTTGTCAGGTCAATATTAGAGAAACGAAGTGATTTCTTTCCAAGGATGTACATCTAATAATCTTGGTTAAAGCTTCAATCTTGTTTTAAATGCTTTTCCATTGAAAATGATACCTCTCTTTCAGCTCCCCCATTTCTGAGAAGTATAAAATCTTATAATTTATTATTACCAAAGGGGAAAGGTGGGAGGAGGGATAAATTAACAGTTTGGGATTAACACATACACACTGCTATGTATAAAATCGATCATCAACAAGGAACTACTGTATAGCACAGGGAACTACACTCAATATTTTGCAATAACCTATAAGGGGAAATAATCTGAAAAAGAATAGATATTTTTATTGACATCATCTATTAATGACAGTTAAAATGGAACCTAAGGGAAGCCGGTGGTGAGTGCTTCTGACCCTGAAGACTTCAATCATCTAAAGTTTGGACTCTGCCTACTTCCCAAGGCCCTTAATGAACATATGTGTAGCCGTAGCTTAAAACATTCCCCACTTTGGGTTGCGGAGAGACACTGATTTTGAAAAAGCCCTGGTGTTCTCCTCACATGAATGGGACGCTTCCTACAGCTAAAACATGCCTGTCACACCCAGAGGATGGTATACCGTCTGATCGGGAAGAGTTTGGAAAAGGCATCTCATCTCCTCATGTCCTGGTGCTCGGGTTCACCCCTCCAGCGTCTTTACGAACAGTCTCCCCACTTGGAGATGTCAGCACTGTCAACATCCTGTTGCATACAGTTTGGAATTTGTCCAGAAGATGAAGCGGAAGGATGAGGAACAATGAGAGACAAGTCCTAGGTGTTCGGACAGGCACATGTCACTCTAATTTCCAATCAGGAAGACGAATTGACCAAAGGCTAGGGTTGCCCATGGAAACAGTATAGGGCTTGAGGAAATCCCGCTGCTTTGTGGCCAGTTCCCATAAACACAAGTGGAAAAATGGAACTCAGGGGCACTAAAATTCACGAAACTTCAGAGTTGAAAATATCTATCACTGAAAAATGTCTTGAGGAAAGTCAGAGAAAAGGACTTGTAAGCAAGGGAGAATGGCAGGAAAGGGATTGGAAGAGGTAGAAAGGAATCGCCATTAAGCACAAGAAAAGGGGCTGATCGTCGCCAACATTGCAGTTGGCCAAAAAGGGTGTATGCGTTATTTTCTGTATATATTCAGTAAAAAGGCATACACTTTTTTAGCCAACCAAACAGGTGGGCACTGGAAATCAATACTACAAAACATATCACTTCGAATCAGTCAGAAAAGCCGTCCTCATAAAGTGTAAACACCAGAAATGCAGGACAGGGCATGGAGAAAAGGGAGCCTTGTGAGGCTTATAGTGGAAATGTATATTGCCAACGGTCACTCTGGAAAAGTGTACTGTGTTTACTAAAGCATCTAGAAAATGAGCTACAGAGCATAGGGCACTTGCACTCAAGGGCGTATAACTTGGGGAAAACAAAAATCGAGAGGACACAGGCACCCCAATGTTTACCGCCTCTCTGTTTAAAAGATCCTCGACTAGGATATAACTTAAATGTCTCTGGAGGGAAAAAATGGATAGAGATGTGGCACATATGTAGAGTGGAATATCAGTCAGCCTGGAAATCAAAGAAATATGGCAAGTTTTAACAACTTCGGAGGAGTTACGTATGATAATTCTAAGTCACATAATTCAAAAAGAAAAAGACACATATCAAAAGATATCACTTCAAGCATCATAAGGTATCACTAATACATGGAATGTAAACTTGGCTAAACATGAAATGAATTACAAAACAGAACAGGGTCTGACATTTAGAAAACCAACTTATACTTGCTTATGGGGAAAGGTGAGGTGGGGTGCTGCATAAAACCAGAGATAGAAATTAGCACAGATACCATTCCATAACCCAAATATGTAATAGGCAAGACCTACTCCTTGCTCAACGAAATGTCCTCAACACCCCATATTCAAAGCCTAGGAATATACCTGACTAGTAACAATCTTAAAACCCATGGATTTATATGTCTCCGTAAGAGAATCAAGCGTGAGTACAGTGGAATAAACGCAGCAGTGAAAATCAGCTAAATCCTATTATAAAAATAAATTTCAAGAACAAAACACAATCAGACTAAAATAGAGAGCAATTCTTAAATAATTCATTCAGGGCTTGTGATGCAACCTGGATTTACCACATCTACACCCAGAGCTGGGTGAGACATAAGGCTGGACCCTTGGGCCTCATTGGATTGATGAGGTTCGGTGACCAAATGCAGACCATTTGAAGTGATACTGCATGGTACCCATTCCATGGGTCCCAACTCTCCAGGTTTATGGGATTCTTCCTTCAGCTAAAACATGCATGGGAAACCCAGAGTATGGTCCACCGTGTGATCGGAAAACGTTTTTAAATGCATCTCAATTTTCGTCCCCTGGTACTCGGGTTGACCATTCCAAACGCTTTACTAACACTCTCCCTATTTGGAGAGTCAGTGCCTTTAACCTCCTTTTTGGCACAGTTTGCAATTTCTGCGGAAGATGAACAGGAATAGGGAGAACCAATGAGAGACTAGCTGTAGGTGTCTGAACGGGAAAATTTAACTCTCATTTCCCACCAGGAAGAGGAATTAACCAAAGGCTCAACATGCCTTGCCGGAACCAGATTATGGCCTGAAGCAATCCTGCGGGTTTGCAGTCAAATCACAAGAAAGCGAGTTGAAGGAAGGAGATCAGCGGCACTGTAATTTGAAAACCTGCAGAGTTATAAAAGACAGCCGTCGCCCAACAATATATTGAAGTAAGGCTGCGAAGAGGACTTGAAAGCGGGGCAGAATTGCAGGAAACCGATTTCAGGAGAAAGACTGGAATTGCATTTAAAGCATAGAAAAAAAGGCAGAAAGTCGACAATGATGCTCGTGGCCAAAAATGGTGTATGCATTTTTTCCTGAATATATTCAGGGAAAAAGGCATACGCCCTTTTTGGCCAACCCAGCAAGCGTGCAAAGAAATCTCCACTACAATGAAGTCTCAATTCCCCCTGTAAAAAGGGCCATCTGAAAAATGTGTAAAATCCAGAAAGGCAGCACAGGCCATGAAGAACATGGAGCCTTGTTATGCTGATGGGCAGGATGTAAATTGCCAACAGCCACTCTGGAGATGTATATGGTGTTTCCTGAAACACCTAGAGAACAAAGCAACAGAGCCTAGAGCACTTCCACTTATAGTCCTATAGCTTAGGGAAATTTAAATGAACAACACACAGATACCCCAAAGTATGGGACGGCTCTGTTGACAAGAAGATCATTGACCTTACAAGTGAAATATCCCAGAAATCGAAAAATGGATAAAGAAGTTGTGGTACGTATTTATAACAGAATATCACTCAGCAATGAAATCTATGTCATCAGGGCCGTAGCAACATAATGAGTGGATTCAGGTACGATGATTCTAAGTGAAAGAAGTCACACAGAAAAAGAAACATCAAAAGATATCTCTAATAGACGGAATATAAACTTGGCTACACATGAACTGAATTATAAAACAGAACAGGGTCTCAAATTTAGAAAACCAACTTATGCTTGCTTAAGTGGCAAGGTGAGTTGGGGTGCTGCATAAAACCAGAGATTGAAATTAGCACAGATACCTTTCCATAAGCCAAATATGTAGTAGACACGACCTACTCCTTGCTCAACGAAATGGACTCAACACCCCATATTCAACGCCTAGTAATATACCTGACTAGTAAGAATCTTAAAACCCACGGATTTATATGTCTCTGTAAGAGAATCAATCGTGTGTACAGTGGCCTAAACGCAGCAGTGAAAATCTGATAAATACAATTATCAAAATAAATTTCAAAAACAAAACAAAATGACAGTGAAATAGAGAGCAATTCTTAAATAATTCACTCAGGGCTTCTGATGCAACCTGGATTTACCACATCTACACCCAGAGCTGGGGAGACATAAGGTCGGACACTTCGGCCTGATAGCATTGGAGAGGTTCGGTGAGAAATGCAGACCCTTTGAAGTCATACTGCATGGTACCCATTCCATGGGTCCCAACTCACCAGGTTTAAGGGAGTCTTCCTTCCGCTAAACCATGCAGGGGAAACCGAGAGTATGGTCCACCATGTGATTGGGAAACGTTTTCAAATGCATCTCAGGTTTCGTCCCCTGTACTCGGGAACATCATTCCAGACGCTTTACTAACACTCTCCCCACTTGGAGAGTCAGTGCCTTTAATCTCCTGTTTGGCAGAGTTTGCAATTTCTGTGCAAGAGGAACAGGAATAGGGAGAACCAATGAGAGACTAGCTGTATGTTTCTTCACGGGCAAATGTAACGCTGATTTCCCACCAGGAAGACGAATTAACCAAAGGCTCAGTGTGCCCTGCCAGAACGAGATTAGGGCCTGAAGCAATCCTGCAGGTTTGCGGGCAGCTCACAAGATAGCGAGTTGAAGAAAGGAGCTCAGGGGCACTGTAACTCACAAACCTGCAGAGTTATAAATGACAGCTTTCGTCCAAAAAAATATTGAAGGAAGGCTGCGAAGACGACTTGTAAGCGGGGCAGAATTGCAGGAAAACGATTTCAGGGGGTAGACGGGAATTGCATTTAAAGCATAGGAAAAGAGGCAGAACGTCGACAATGATGCTCTTGGCCAAAAAGGGCGTATGCGTTTTTTCCTGAATATATTCAGGAAAAAACGCATACGCCCTTTTTGGCCAACCAAGCAAGCATGTTAAAGAAATCTGCACTAAAATGAAGTCTCACTGCCCCCCGGTCAAAAGGGCCATCTGAAAAAAGTGTAAAATCCAGAAAGGCAGCACAGGCCATGGAGAACCGGGAGCCTTGTTATGCTGATGGGCGGGATGTAAATTGCCAACAGCCACTCTGGAGAAGTGTATGGTGTTTCCTGGAACACCTAAAAAACAAAGCAACGGAGCCTACGGCACTTCCACTTATGGTCCTATAGCTTAGGGAAATTAAAATCAAAAACACACAGCCAACCCAAAGTTTCGGACGGCTCTGTTTCCAAGAACCTCGTCTACGCTACAAGTTCAATATCCCAGAAGGTGAAAAATGGATAAAGAAGTTGTGGTACGTACGTACAATGGAATATCATTCAGCAATGAAATCTATGTCATCAGGCCCATCGCAGCATAATGAGTGGATTCAGGTACGATGATTCTAAGTGAAATAAGTCACACAGAAAATGAAACATCATAAGATATCACTAATACACGGAATGTAAACTTGGCTACACATGAACTGAATTACAAAACAGAACAGGGTCTCAAATTTAGAAAACCAACTTATACTTGCTTATGGGGAAAGGTGAGGTGGGCTGCTGCATAAAACCAGAGATTGAAATTAACACAAATACCTTTCCATAAGCCAAATATGTAATAGGCAAGACCTACTCCTTGCTCAACGAAATGGACTCAACACCCCATATTCAACTTCTAGGAATATACCTGACTAGTAAGAATCTTAAAACCCATGGATTTATATGTCTCCGTAAGAGAATCAAGCGTTTGTTCAGTGGCCTAAACGCAGCAGTGAAAATCCGATACATCCCATTATCAAAATAAATTTCTAAAACACAACACCATGACAGTGAAATAGAGAGCAATTCTTAAAAAATTCACTCAGGGCTTCTGATGCAACCTGGATTTACCACATCTACACCCAGAGCTGGGGAGACAAAAGGCCGGACACTTCAGCATGATAGCATTGGTGAGGTTCGGTGAGCAAATGCAGACCCTTTGAAGTCATACTTCATGGTACCCATTCCATGGGTCCCAACTCTCCAGGTTTAAGGGATTCTTCCCTCCACTAAATCATGCATGGGAAACCCAGAGTATGCTCCACTGTGTGATTGGGAAACGTTTTCAAATGCATCTCAGTTTTCATCCCTTTGTACTCGGGTTCACCTTTCCAGACGCTTAACTAACACTCTCCCCACTTGGAGAGTCAATGCCTTTAACCTCCTGTTTGGCACAGTTTGCAATTTCTGCACAAGATGAAGAGGAATAGGGAGAACCAATGAGAGACTAGCTGTGGGTGTCTGCACGGGCAAATGTAATGCTCATTTCCCACCAGGAAGAGGAATTAACCAAAGGCTCAGCATGCCGTGCGGGAACCAGATTAGGGCCTGAAGCAATCCTGCGGGTTTGCGGCCAGCTCACAAGAAAGCGAGTTGAAGAAAGGAGCTCAGGGGCACTGTAATTCACAAACATGCAGGGTTAAAAATGACAGCTATCGTCCAATAATATATTGAAGTAAGTCTGCGAAGAGGACTTGAAAGCGGGGCAGAATTACAGGAAAACGATTTCAGGGGGTAGACTGGAATTGCACTTAAAGCATAGGAAAAGAGGCAGAACGGCGACAATGATGCTCTTGGCCAAAAAGGGCGTATGCGTTTTCTCCTGAATATATTCAGGAAAAAACGCATACGCCCCTTTTGGTCAAACAAGCAAGCATGTTAAAGAAATCTGCACTACAATGAAGTCTCACTTCCCCGGTCAAAAGGGCCATCTGAAAAATGTGTAAAATCCAGAAAGGCAGCACAGGCCATGGAGAACAGGGAGCCTTGTTATGCTGATGGGCGGGATGTAAATTGCCAACAGCCACTCTGGAGAAGTATATGGTGTTTCCTGAAACACCTAGAAAACAAAGGAACAGAGCCTAGGGCACTTCCACTTATAGTCCTATAGCTTAAGGAAATTACAATCAAAAACACACAGCCACCCCAAAGTTTGGGACGGCTCTGTTGACAAGAACCTCGTCGACATTACCAGTTAAATATCCCAGAATGTGAAAAATGGATAAAGAAGTTGTGGTACGTACGTATAATGTAATATCACTCAGCAATGAAATCTATGTCATCAGGCCCGTAGCGGCATAATGTGTGGATTCAGGTATGATGATTCTAAGTGAAAACAGTCACACAGAAAAAGAAACATCATAAGATATCACTAATACACGGAATATAAACTTGGCTACACATGAACTGAATTACACAAAAGAACAGGGTCTCAAATTTAGAAAACCAACTTATGCTTGCTTACGGGGAAAGGTGAGTTGGGGTGCTGCATAAAACAAGAGATTGAACTTAGCACAGATACCTTTCCATAAGCCAAATATGTAATAGAGAAGACCTACTCCTTGCTCAACGAAATGGCCTCAACGCCCCATATTCAACGCCTAGGCATATACCTGACTAGTAAGAATGTTAAAGCCTACGGATTTATATGTCTCCGTAAGACAATCAAGTGTGTGTACAGCAGAGTAAACGCAGCAGTGAAAATCAGCTAAATCCCATTATAAAAATAAATTTCAAGAAAAAACACAATGACAGTGAAATAGAGAGCAATTCCTCAATGATTCATTCATGGCTTGTGATGAAACCTGGATTAACCACCTCTACCCCCCAGAGCTGGGTGAGACATAAGGCTGGACTCTTGGGCCTGATTGGATTGTTGAGGTACAATGAGCAAATGCAGAGCCTTTGAAGTCATACTCCAGGGTACCCATTCCATGGGTCCCAACTCTCCAGGTTTAAGGGATTCTTCCTTCAGCTAAAACATGCATGGGAAACCCAGAGTATGGTCCACCGTGTGATCTGGAAACGTTTTTAAATGCATCTCAGTTTTCGTCCCCTGGTACTCGGGTTCACCATTCCAGACGCTTTACTAACACTCTCCCCACTTGGAGAGTCAGTGCCTTTAACCTCCTGTTTGGCACAGTTTGCAATTTCTGCGGAAGATGAACAGGAATAGGGAGAACCAATGAGAGACTAGCTGTAGGTGTCTGCACGGGCAAATTTAACTCTCACTTCCCACCAGGAAGAGGAATTAACCACAGGCTCAGAATGCCGTGCCGGAACCAGATTAAGGCCTGAAGCAATTCTGTGCGTTTGCGGCTAGCTCACATGAAAGCGAGTTGAAGAAAGGAGCTCAGGGGCACTGTAATTCACAAACATGCAGAGTTATAAATGACAGCTATCGTCCAAAAATATATTGAAGGAAGGCTGCGAAGAGGACTTGAAACCGGGGCAGAATTTCAGGAAAACGATTACAGGGGGTAGACTGGAATTGCATTTTAAGCATAGGAATAGGGGCAGAACGTCGATAATGAAGCAGTTGGCCCAAAAGGGCGTATGCGTTTTTTCTTGAATATATTCAGGAAAAAACGCATACGCCCTTTTGGGCCAACCAAGCAGCTTGTAAAGGAAATCTGCACCACAATGAAGCCTCACTGCCCCCCGGTCAAAAGGGTCATCTGAAAAAAGTGTAAAATCCAGAAAGGCAGGTCAGGCCATGGAGTATAGGGAGCCTTGTTATGTTGATGGGCGGTATGTAAATTGCCAACAACCACTCTGGAGAAGTGTATGGTGTTCCTGAAACACCAAAAACAAAGCAACGGAGCCTATGGCACTTTCACTTATGGTCATATAGCTTAGGGAATTTAAAATCAAAAACACAGAGCCACCCCAAATTTTCAGACGGCTCTGATTATAAGAACCTCGTCTGCGGTACAAGTTAAATATCCCAGAAAGCGAAAAATGGATAAAGAACTTCTGGTACGTATATACAATGGAATATCACTCAGCAATGAAATTTATGTCATCAGGCCCATCGCGGCATAATGAGTGGATTCAGGTACGATGATTCTAAGTGAAATAAGTCACACAGAAAAAGAAACCTCATAAGATATCACTAATACACAGAATGTAAACTTGGCTACACACGAAATGAACTACAAAACAGGGTCTCAAATTTAGAAAACCAACCAATGCTTCCTTAAGGGCAAAGATGAGTTCGGGTGCAGCATAAAACCAGAGATTGAAATTAGCACAGATACCATTCCCTAACCCAAATATGTAATAGTCAAGACCTACACCTTGCTCAACGAAATGGACTCAACACCCCATATTCAAAGCCTAGGAATATACCTGACTAGTAAGAATCATAAAACCCATGGATTTATATGTCTACAGAAAAGAATCAAGTGTGTGTACAGCTGCATAAATGCAGCAGTGAAAATGTGATAAATCCCATTATCAAAATAAATGAAAAAAACAAAACACAGTGACAGTGAAATAGAGAGCAATTCTTAAATAATTCATTCAGGGTTTGTGATACAACCTGGATTTACCACATCTACACCCAGAGCCAAGTGAGACATAAGATTGGGCACTTCGGGCTGATACCATTGGTGACGTTCGATGAGTAAATGCAGACCCTTTGAAGTCATACTGCATGGTACCCATTCCATGGGTCCCAACTCTCCAGGTTTAAGGGATTCTTCCTTCAGCTAAACATGCATGGGGAACTCACAGTATGGTGCACCGTGTGACCGGCAAACGTTTTCAAATGCATCTCAGTTTTTGTCCCGTTTTACTCGGGTTCACCATTCCAGACCCTTTACTAACACTCTCCCCACTTGGAGAGTCAGTGCCTTTAACCTCCTGTTTGGCACAGTTTGCAATTTCTGCGCAAGATGAACAGGAATAGGGAGAACCAATGAGAGACTAGCTGTAGGTGTCTGCACGGGCAAATTTAACGCTCATTTCCCACCAGGAAGAGGAATTAACCAAAGGCTCAGCATGCCGCGCCGGAACCAGATTAGGGCCTGAAGCAATCCTGCAGGTTTGCGGGCAGCTCACAAGATAGCGAGTTGAAGAAAGGAGCTCAGGGGCACTGTAACTCACAAACCTGCAGAGTTATAAATGACAGCTTTCGTCCAAAAAAATATTGAAGGAAGGCTGCGAAGACGACTTGTAAGCGGGGCAGAATTGCAGGAAAACGATTTCAGGGGGTAGACGGGAATTGCATTTAAAGCATAGGAAAAGAGGCAGAACGTCGACAATGATGCTCTTGGCCAAAAAGGGCGTATGCGTTTTTTCCTGAATATATTCAGGAAAAAACGCATACGCCCTTTTTGGCCAACCAAGCAAGCATGTTAAAGAAATCTGCACTAAAATGAAGTCTCACTGCCCCCCGGTCAAAAGGGCCATCTGAAAAAAGTGTAAAATCCAGAAAGGCAGCACAGGCCATGGAGAACCGGGAGCCTTGTTATGCTGATGGGCGGGATGTAAATTGCCAACAGCCACTCTGGAGAAGTGTATGGTGTTTCCTGGAACACCTAAAAAACAAAGCAACGGAGCCTACGGCACTTCCACTTATGGTCCTATAGCTTAGGGAAATTAAAATCAAAAACACACAGCCAACCCAAAGTTTCGGACGGCTCTGTTTCCAAGAACCTCGTCTACGCTACAAGTTCAATATCCCAGAAGGTGAAAAATGGATAAAGAAGTTGTGGTACGTACGTACAATGGAATATCATTCAGCAATGAAATCTATGTCATCAGGCCCATCGCAGCATAATGAGTGGATTCAGGTACGATGATTCTAAGTGAAATAAGTCACACAGAAAATGAAACATCATAAGATATCACTAATACACGGAATGTAAACTTGGCTACACATGAACTGAATTACAAAACAGAACAGGGTCTCAAATTTAGAAAACCAACTTATACTTGCTTATGGGGAAAGGTGAGGTGGGCTGCTGCATAAAACCAGAGATTGAAATTAACACAGATACCTTTCCATAAGCCAAATATGTAATAGGCAAGACCTACTCCTTGCTCAACGAAATGGACTCAACACCCCATATTCAACTTCTAGGAATATACCTGACTAGTAAGAATCTTAAAACCCATGGATTTATATGTCTCCGTAAGAGAATCAAGCGTTTGTTCAGTGGCCTAAACGCAGCAGTGAAAATCCGATACATCCCATTATCAAAATAAATTTCTAAAACACAACACCATGACAGTGAAATAGAGAGCAATTCTTAAAAAATTCACTCAGGGCTTCTGATGCAACCTGGATTTACCACATCTACACCCAGAGCTGGGGAGACAAAAGGCCGGACACTTCAGCATGATAGCATTGGTGAGGTTCGGTGAGCAAATGCAGACCCTTTGAAGTCATACTTCATGGTACCCATTCCATGGGTCCCAACTCTCCAGGTTTAAGGGATTCTTCCCTCCACTAAATCATGCATGGGAAACCCAGAGTATGCTCCACTGTGTGATTGGGAAACGTTTTCAATTGCATCTCAGTTTTCATCCCTTTGTACTCGGGTTCACCTTTCCAGACGCTTAACTAACACTCTCCCCACTTGGAGAGTCAATGCCTTTAACCTCCTGTTTGGCACAGTTTGCAATTTCTGCACAAGATGAAGAGGAATAGGGAGAACCAATGAGAGACTAGCTGTGGGTGTCTGCACGGGCAAATGTAATGCTCATTTCCCACCAGGAAGAGGAATTAACCAAAGGCTCAGCATGCCGTGCGGGAACCAGATTAGGGCCTGAAGCAATCCTGCGGGTTTGTGGCCAGCTCACAAGAAAGCGAGTTGAAGAAAGGAGCTCAGGGGCACTGTAATTCACAAACATGCAGGGTTAAAAATGACAGCTATCGTCCAATAATATATTGAAGTAAGTCTGCGAAGAGGACTTGAAAGCGGGGCAGAATTACAGGAAAACGATTTCAGGGGGTAGACTGGAATTGCACTTAAAGCATAGGAAAAGAGGCAGAACGGCGACAATGATGCTCTTGGCCAAAAAGGGCGTATGCGTTTTCTCCTGAATATATTCAGGAAAAAACGCATACGCCCCTTTTGGTCAAACAAGCAAGCATGTTAAAGAAATCTGCACTACAATGAAGTCTCACTTCCCCGGTCAAAAGGGCCATCTGAAAAATGTGTAAAATCCAGAAAGGCAGCACAGGCCATGGAGAACAGGGAGCCTTGTTATGCTGATGGGCGGGATGTAAATTGCCAACAGCCACTCTGGAGAAGTATATGGTGTTTCCTGAAACACCTAGAAAACAAAGGAACAGAGCCTAGGGCACTTCCACTTATAGTCCTATAGCTTAAGGAAATTACAATCAAAAACACACAGCCACCCCAAAGTTTGGGACGGCTCTGTTGACAAGAACCTCGTCGACATTACCAGTTAAATATGCCAGAATTCGAAAAATGGATAAAGAAGTTGTGGTACGTACGTATAATGTAATATCACTCAGCAATGAAATCTATGTCATCAGGCCCGTAGCGGCATAATGTGTGGATTCAGGTATGATGATTCTAAGTGAAAACAGTCACACAGAAAAAGAAACATCATAAGATATCACTAATACACGGAATATAAACTTGGCTACACATGAACTGAATTACACAAAAGAACAGGGTCTCAAATTTAGAAAACCAACTTATGCTTGCTTACGGGGAAAGGTGAGTTGGGGTGCTGCATAAAACAAGAGATTGAACTTAGCACAGATACCTTTCCATAAGCCAAATATGTAATAGAGAAGACCTACTCCTTGCTCAACGAAATGGCCTCAACGCCCCATATTCAACGCCTAGGCATATACCTGACTAGTAAGAATCTTAAAGCCTACGGATTTGTATGTCTCCGTAAGACAATCAAGTGTGTGTACAGCAGAGTAAACGCAGCAGTGAAAATCAGCTAAATCCCATTATAAAAATAAATTTCAAGAAAAAACACAATGACAGTGAAATAGAGAGCAATTCCTCAATGATTCATTCATGGCTTGTGATGAAACCTGGATTAACCACCTCTACCCCCCAGAGCTGGGTGAGACATAAGGCTGGACTCTTGGGCCTGATTGGATTGTTGAGGTACAGTGAGCAAATGCAGAGCCTTTGAAGTCATACTCCAGGGTACCCATTCCATGGGTCCCAACTCTCCAGGTTTAAGGGATTCTTCCTTCAGCTAAAACATGCATGGGAAACCCAGAGTATGGTCCACCGTGTGATCTCGAAACGTTTTTAAATGCATCTCAGTTTTCGTCCCCTGGTACTCGGGTTCACCATTCCAGACGCTTTACTAACACTCTCCCCACTTGGAGAGTCAGTGCCTTTAACCTCCTGTTTGGCACAGTTTGCAATTTCTGCGGAAGATGAACAGGAATAGGGAGAACCAATGAGAGACTAGCTGTAGGTGTCTGCACGGGCAAATTTAACTCTCACTTCCCACCAGGAAGAGGAATTAACCACAGACTCAGCATGCCGTGCCGGAACCAGATTAAGGCCTGAAGCAATTCTGTGCGTTTGCGGCTAGCTCACATGAAAGCGAGTTGAAGAAAGGAGCTCAGGGGCACTGTAATTCACAAACATGCAGAGTTATAAATGACAGCTATCGTCCAAAAATATATTGAAGGAAGGCTGCGAAGAGGACTTGAAACCGGGGCAGAATTTCAGGAAAACGATTACAGGGGGTAGACTGGAATTGCATTTTAAGCATAGGAATAGGGGCAGAACGTCGATAACGAAGCAGTTGGCCCAAAAGTGCGTATGCGTTTTTTCCTGAATATATTCAGGAAAAAACGCATACGCCCTTTTGGGCCAACCAAGCAAGCTTGTAAAGGAAATCTGCACCACAATGAAGCCTCACTGCCCCCCGGTCAAAAGGGTCATCTGAAAAAACTGTAAAATCCAGAAAGGCAGGTCAGGCCATGGAGTATAGGGAGCCTTGTTATGTTGATGGGCGGTATGTAAATTGCCAACAACCACTCTGGAGAAGTGTATGGTGTTCCTGAAACACCAAAAACAAAGCAACGGAGCCTATGGCATTTTCACATATGGTCATATAGCTTAGGGAATTTAAAATCAAAAACACAGAGCCACCCCAAATTTTCAGACGGCTCTGATTATAAGAACCTCGCCTGCGGTACAAGTTAAATATCCCAGAAAGCGAAAAATGGATAAAGAACTTTTGGTACGTATATACAATGGAATATCACTCAGCAATGAAATCTATGTCATCAGGCCCGTCGCGGCATAATGAGTGGATTCAGGTACGATGATTCTAAGTGAAATAAGTCACACAGAAAAAGAAACCTCATAAGATATCACTAATACACAGAATGTAAACTTGGCTACACACGAAATGAACCACAAAACATGGTCTCAAATTTAGAAAACCAACCAATGCTTCCTTAAGGGCAAAGATGAGTTCGGGTGCAGCATAAAACCAGAGATTGAAATTAGCACAGATACCATTTCATAACCCAAATATGTAATAGTCAAGACCTACACCTTGCTCAACGAAATGGACTCAACAACCCATATTCAAAGCCCAGGAATATACCTGACTAGTAAGAATCATAAAATCCATGGATTTATATGTCTACAGAAGAGAATCAAGTGTGTGTACAGCGGCATAAATGCAGCAGTGAAAATGTGATAAATCCCATTATCAAAATAAATTTAAAAAACAAAACACAGTGACAGTGAAATAGAGAGCAATTCTTAAATAATTCATTCAGGGTTTGTGATGCAACCTGGATTTACCACATCTACACCCAGAGCCAAGTGAGACATAAGGTTGGGCACTTCGGGCTGATAGCATTTGTGACGTTCGATGAGCAAATGCAGACCCTTTGAAGTCATACTGCATGGTACCCATTCCATGGGTCCCAACTCTCCAGGTTTAAGGGATTCTTCCTTCAGCTAAAACATGCATGGGAAACCCACAGTATGGTGCACCGCATGACCGGGAAACGTTTTCAAATGCATCTCAGTTTTCGTCCCCTTTTACTCGGGTTCAAAAAAGGGCCATCTGAAAAAAGTGTGAAATCCAGAAAGGCAGCACAGGCCATGGAGAACCGGGAGCCTTGTTATGCTGATGGGCGGGATGTAAATTGCCAACAGCCACTCTGGAGAAGTGTATGGTGTTTCCTGGAACACCTAAAAAACAAAGCAACGGAGCCTACGGCACTTCCACTTATGGTCCTATAGCTTAGGGAAATTAAAATCAAAAACACACAGCCACCCCAAAATTTCGGACAGCTCTGTTTATAAGAACCTCGTCTACGCTACAAGTTCAATATCCCAGAATGTGAAAAATGGATAAAGAAGTTGTGGTACGTACGTACAATGGAATATCATTCAGCAATGAAATCTATGTCATCAGGCCCGTCGCAGCATAATGAGTGGATTCAGGTACGATGATTCTAAGTGAAATAAGTCACACAGAAAATGAAACATCATAAGATATCACTAATACACGGAATGTAAACTTGGCTACACATGAACTGAATTACAAAACAGAACAGGGTCTCAAATTTAGAAAACCAACTTATACTTGCTTATGGGGAAAGGTGAGGTGGGCTGCTGCATAAAACCAGAGATTGAAATTAACACAGATACCTTTCCATAAGCCAAATATGTAATAGGCAAGACCTACTCCTTGCTCAACGAAATGGACTCAACACCCCATATTCAACGCCTAGGAATATACCTGACTAGTAAGAATCTTAAAACCCATGGATTTATATGTCTCCGTAAGAGAATCAAGCGTTTGTTCAGTGGCCTAAACGCAGCAGTGAAAATCCGATAAATCCCATTATCAAAATAAATTTCTAAAACACAACACCATGACAGTGAAATAGAGAGCAATTCTTAAAAAATTCACTCAGGGCTTCTGATGCAACCTGGATTTATCACATCTACACCCAGAGCTGGGGAGACAAAAGGCCGGACACTTCAGCATGATAGCATTGGTGAGGTTCGGTGAGCAAATGCAGACCCTTTGAAGTCATACTTCATGGTACCCATTCCATGGGTCCCAACTCTCCAGGTTTAAGGGATTCTTCCTTCCACTAAATCATGCATGGGAAACCCAGAGTATGGTCCACTGTGTGTTTGGGAAACATTTTCAAATGCATCTCAGTTTTCATCCCTTTGTACTCGGGTTCACCATTCCAGACGCTTAACTAACACTCTCCCCACTTGGAGAGTCAATGCCTTTAACCTCCTGTTTGGCACAGTTTGCAATTTCTGCACAAGATGAAGAGGAATAGGGAGAACCAATGAGAGACTAGCTGTGGGTGTCTGCACGGGCAAATGTAATGCTCATTTCCCACCAGGAAGAGGAATTAACCAAAGGCTCAGCATGCCGTGCGGGAACCAGATTAGGGCCTGAAGCAATCCTGCGGGTTTGCGGCCAGCTCAGAAGAAAGCGAGTTGAAGAAAGGAGCTCAGGGGCACTGTAATTCACAAACATGCAGGGTTAAAAATGACAGCTATCGTCCAATAATATATTGAAGTAAGTCTGCGAAGAGGACTTGAAAGCGGGGCAGAATTGCAGGAAAACGATTTCAGGGGCTAGACTGGAATTGCACTTAAAGCATAGGAAAAGAGGCAGAACGGCGACAATGATGCTCTTGGCCAAAAAGGGCGTATGCGTTTTCTCCTGAATATATTCAGGAAAAAACGCATACGCCCCTTTTGGTCAAACAAGCAAGCATGTTAAAGAAATCTGCACTACAATGAAGTTTCACTTCCCCGGTCAAAAGGGCCATCTGAAAAATGTGTAAAATCCAGAAAGGCAGCACAGGCCATGGAGAACAGGGAGCCTTGTTATGCTGATGGGCGGGATGTAAATTGCCAACAGCCACTCTGGAGAAGTATATGGTGTTTCCTGAAACACCTAGAAAACAAAGGAACAGAGCCTAGGGCACTTCCACTTATAGTCCTATAGCTTAAGGAAATTACAATCAAAAACACACAGCCACCCCAAAGTTTGGGATGGCTCTGTTGACAAGAACCTCGTCGACATTACCAGTTAAATATGCCAGAAATCGAAAAATGGATAAAGAAGTTGTGGTACGTACGTATAATGTAATATCACTCAGCAATGAAATCTATGTCATCAGGCCCGTAGCGGCATAATGTGTGGATTCAGGTATGATGATTCTAAGTGAAAACAGTCACACAGAAAAAGAAACATCATAAGATATCACTAATACACGGAATATAAACTTGGCTACACATGAACTGAATTACACAAAAGAACAGGGTCTCAAATTTAGAAAACCAACTTATGCTTGCTTACGGGGAAAGGTGAGTTGGGGTGCTGCATAAAACAAGAGATTGAACTTAGCACAGATACCTTTCCATAAGCCAAATATGTAATAGAGAAGACCTACTCCTTGCTCAACGAAATGGCCTCAACGCCCCATATTCAACGCCTAGGCATATACCTGACTAGTAAGAATCTTAAAGCCTACGGATTTGTATGTCTCCGTAAGACAATCAAGTGTGTGTACAGCAGAGTAAACGCAGCAGTGAAAATCAGCTAAATCCCATTATAAAAATAAATTTCAAGAAAAAACACAATGACAGTGAAATAGAGAGCAATTCCTCAATGATTCATTCATGGCTTGTGATGAAACCTGGATTAACCACCTCTACCCCCCAGAGCTGGGTGAGACATAAGGCTGGACTCTTGGGCCTGATTGGATTGTTGAGGTACAGTGAGCAAATGCAGAGCCTTTGAAGTCATACTCCAGGGTACCCATTCCATGGGTCCCAACTCTCCAGGTTTAAGGCATTCTTCCTTCAGCTAAAACATGCATGGGAAACCCAGAGTATGGTCCACCGTGTGATCTGGAAACGTTTTTAAATGCATCTCAGTTTTCGTCCCCTGGTACTCGGGTTCACCATTCCAGACGCTTTACTAACACTCTCCCCACTTGGAGAGTCAGTGCCTTTAACCTCCTGTTTGGCACAGTTTGCAATTTCTGCGCAACATGAACAGGAATAGGGAGAACCAATGAGAGACTAGCTGTAGGTGTCTGCACGGGCAAATTTAACTCTCACTTCCCACCAGGAAGAGGAATTAACCACAGGCTCAGCATGCCGTGCCGGAACCAGATTAAGGCCTGAAGCAATTCTGTGCATTTGCGGCTAGCTCACATGAAAGCGAGTTGAAGAAAGGAGCTCAGGGGCACTGTAATTCACAAACATGCAGAGTTATAAATGACAGCTATCGTCCAAAAATATGTTGAAGGAAGGCTGCGAAGAGGACTTGAAACCGGGGCAGAATTTCAGGAAAACGATTACAGGGGGTAGACTGGAATTGCATTTTAAGCATAGGAATAGGGGCAGAACGTCGATAATGAAGCAGTTGGCCCAAAAGGGCGTATGCGTTTTTTCCTGAATATATTCAGGAAAAAATGCATACGCCCTTTTGGGCCAACCAAGCAAGCTTGTAAAGGAAATCTGCACCACAATGAAGCCTCACTGCCCCCCGGTCAAAAGGGTCATCTGAAAAAAGTGTAAAATCCAGAAAGGCAGGTCAGCCCATGGAGTATAGGGAGCCTTGTTATGTTGATGGGCGGTATGTAAATTGCCAACAACCACTCTGGAGAAGTGTATGGTGTTCCTGAAACACCAAAAACAAAGCAACGGAGCCTATGGCACTTTCACTTATGGTCATATAGCTTAGGGAATTTAAAATCAAAAACACAGAGCCACCCCAAATTTTCAGACGGCTCTGATTATAAGAACCTCGTCTGCGGTACAAGTTAAATATCCCAGAAAGCGAAAAATGGATAAAGAACTTTTGGTACGTATATACAATGGAATATCACTCAGCAATGAAATCCATGTCATCAGGCCCGTCGCGGCATAATGAGTGGATTCAGGTACGATGATTCTAAGTGAAATAAGTCACACAAAAAAAGAAACCTCATAAGATATCACTAATACACAGAATGTAAACTTGGCTACACACGAAATGAACTACAAAACAGGGTCTCAAATTTAGAAAACCAACCAATGCTTCCTTAAGGGCAAAGATGAGTTCGGGTGCAGCATAAAACCAGAGATTGAAATTAGCACAGATACCATTCCCTAACCCAAATATGTAATAGTCAAGACCTACACCTTGCTCAACGAAATGGACTCAACACCCCATATTCAAAGCCTAGGAATATACCTGACTAGTAAGAATCATAAAACCCATGGATTTATATGTCTACAGAAGAGAATCAAGTGTGTGTAAAGCGGCATAAATGCAGCAGTGAAAATGTGATAAATCCCATTATCAAAATAAATTAAAAAAACAAAACACAGTGACAGTGAAATAGAGAGCAATTCTTAAATAATTCATTCAGGCTTTGTGATACAACCTGGATTTACCACATCTACACCCAGAGCCAAGTGAGACATAAGGTTGGGCACTTCGGGCTGATAGCATTGGTGACGTTCGATGAGCAAATGCAGACCCATTGAAGTCATACTGCATGGTACCCATTCCAAGGGTCCCAACTCTCCAGGTTTAAGGGATTCTTCCTTCAGCTAAAACATGCATGGGAAACCCACAGTATGGTGCACCGTGTGACCGGCAAACGTTTTCAAATGCATCTCAGTTTTCGTCCCCTTTTACTCGGGTTCACCATTCCAGACCCTTTACTAACACTCTCCCCACTTGGAGAGTCAGTGCCTTTAACCTCCTGTTTGGCACAGTTTGCAATTTCTGCGCAAGATGAACAGGAATAGGGAGAACCAATGAGAGACTAGCTGTAGGTGTCTGCACGGGCAAATTTAATGCTCATTTCCCACCAGGAAGAGGAATTAACCAAAGTCTCAGCATGCCGTGCCGGAACCAGATTAGGGCCTGAAGCAATCCTGCGGATTTGCGGGCAGCTCACAAGATAGCGAGTTGAAGAAAGGAGCTCAGGGGCACTGTAACTCACAAACCTGCAGAGTTATAAATGACAGCTATCGTCCAAAAAAATATTGAAGGAAGGCTGCGAAGACGACTTGTAAGCGGGGCAGAATTGCAGGAAAACGATTTCAGGGGGTAGACGGGAATTGCATTTAAAGCATAGGAAAAGAGGCAGAACGTCGACAATGATGCTCTTGGCCAAAAAGGGCGTATGCGTTTTTTCCTGAATATATTCAGGAAAAAACGCATACGCCCTTTTTGGCCAACCAAGCAAGCATGTTAAAGAAATCTGCACTAAAATGAAGTCTCACTGCCCCCCGGTCAAAAGGGCCATCTGAAAAAATTATAAAATCCAGAAAGGCAGCACAGGCCATGGAGAACCGGGAGCCTTGTTATGCTGATGGGTGGGATGTAAATTGCCAACAGCCACTCTGGAGAAGTGTATGGTGTTTCCTGGAACACCTAAAAAACAAAGCAACGGAGCCTACGGCACTTCCACTTATGGTCCTATAGCTTAGGGAAATTAAAATCAAAAACACACAGCCACCCCAAAGTTTCGGACGGCTCTGTTTACAAGAACCTCGTCTACGCTACAAGTTCAATATCCCAGAAGGTGAAAAATGGATAAAGAAGTTGTGGTACGTACGTACAATGGAATATCATTCAGCAATGAAATCTATGTCATCAGGCCCATCGCAGCATAATGAGTGGATTCAGGTACGATGATTCTAAGTGAAATAAGTCACACAGAAAATGAAACATCATAAGATATCACTAATACACGGAATGTAAACTTGGCTACACATGAACTGAATTACAAAACAGAACAGGGTCTCAAATTTAGAAAACCAACTTATACTTGCTTATGGGGAAAGTTGAGGTGGGCTGCTGCATAAAACCAGAGATTGAAATTAACACAGATACCTTTCCATAAGCCAAATATGTAATAGGCAAGACCTACTCCTTGCTCAACGAAATGGACTCAACACCCCATATTCAACGCCTAGGAATATACCTGACTAGTAAGAATCTTAAAACCCATGGATTTATATGTCTCCGTAAGAGAATCAAGCGTTTGTTCAGTGGCCTAAACGCAGCAGTGAAAATCCGATAAATCCCATTATCAAAATAAATTTCTAAAACACAACACCATGACAGTGAAATAGAGAGCAATTCTTAAAAAATTCACTCAGGGCTTCTGATGCAACCTGGATTTACCACATCTACACCCAGAGCTGGGGAGACAAAAGGCCGGACACTTCAGCATGATAGCATTGGTGAGGTTCGGTGAGCAAATGCAGACCCTTTGAAGTCATACTTCATGGTACCCATTCCATGGGTCCCAACTCTCCAGGTTTAAGGGATTCTTCCCTCCACTAAATCATGCATGGGAAACCCAGAGTATGGTCCACTGTGTGATTGGGAAACGTTTTCAAATGCATCTCAGTTTTCATCCCTTTGTACTCGGGTTCACCATTCCAGACGCTTAACTAACACTCTCCCCACTTGGAGAGTCAATGCCTTTAACCTCCTGTTTGGCACAGTTTGCAATTTCTGCACAAGATGAAGAGGAATAGGGAGAACCAATGAGAGACTAGCTGTGGGTGTCTGCACGGGCAAATGTAATGCTCATTTCCCACCAGGAAGAGGAATTAACCAAAGGCTCAGCATGCCGTGCGGGAACCAGATTAGGGCCTGAAGCAATTCTGCGGGTTTGCGGCCAGCTCACAAGAAAGCGAGTTGAAGAAAGGAGCTCAGGGTCACTGTAATTCACAAACATGCAGGGTTAAAAATGACAGCTATCGTCCAATAATATATTGAAGTAAGTCTGCGAAGAGGACTTGAAAGCGGGGCAGAATTGCAGGAAAACGATTTCAGGGGGTAGACTGGAATTGCACTTAAAGCATAGGAAAAGAGGCAGAACGGCGACAATGATGCTCTTGGCCAAAAAGGGCGTATGCGTTTTCTCCTGAATATATTCAGGAAAAAACGCATACGCCCCTTTTGGTCAAACAAGCAAGCATGTTAAAGAAATCTGCACTACAATGAAGTCTCACTTCCCCGGTCAAAAGGGCCATCTGAAAAATGTGTAAAATCCAGAAAGGCAGCACAGGCCATGGAGAACAGGGAGCCTTGTTATGCTGATGGGCGGGATGTAAATTGCCAACAGCCACTCTGGAGAAGTATATGGTGTTTCCTGAAACACCTAGAAAACAAAGGAACAGAGCCTAGGGCACTTCCACTTATAGTCCTATAGCTTAAGGAAATTACAATCAAAAACACACAGCCACCCCAAAGTTTGGGACGGCTCTGTTGACAAGAACCTCGTCGACATTACCAGTTAAATATGCCAGAAATCGAAAAATGGATAAAGAAGTTGTGGTACGTACGTATAATGTAATATCACTCAGCAATGAAATCTATGTCATCAGGCCCGTAGCGGCATAATGTGTGGATTCAGGTATGATGATTCTAAGTGAAAACAGTCACACAGAAAAAGAAACATCATAAGATATCACTAATACACGGAATATAAACTTGGCTACACATGAACTGAATTACACAAAAGAACAGGGTCTCAAATTTAGAAAACCAACTTATGCTTGCTTACGGGGAAAGGTGAGTTGGGGTGCTGCATAAAACAAGAGATTGAACATAGCACAGATACCTTTCCATAAGCCAAATATGTAATAGAGAAGACTTACTCCTTGCTCAACGAAATGGCCTCAACGCCCCATATTCAACGCCTAGGCATATACCTGACTAGTAAGAATCTTAAAGCCTACGGATTTATATGTCTCCATAAGACAATCAAGTGTGTGTACAGCAGAGCAAACGCAGCAGTGAAAATCAGCTAAATCCCATTATAAAAATAAATTTCAAGAAAAAACACAATGACAGTGAAATAGAGAGCAATTCCTCAATGATTCATTCATGGCTTGTGATGAAACCTGGATTAACCACCTCTACCCCCCAGAGCTGGGTGAGACATAAGGCTGGACTCTTGGGCCTGATTGGATTGTTGAGGTACAGTGAGCAAATGCAGAGCCTTTGAAGTCATACTCCAGGGTACCCATTCCATGGGTCCCAACTCTCCAGGTTTAAGGGATTCTTCCTTCAGCTAAAACATGCATGGGAAACCCAGAGTATGGTCCACCGTGTGATCTCGAAACGTTTTTAAATGCATCTCAGTTTTCGTCCCCTGGTACTCGGGTTCACCATTCCAGACGCTTTACTAACACTCTCCCCACTTGGAGAGTCAGTGCCTTTAACCTCCTGTTTGGCACAGTTTGCAATTTCTGCGGAAGATGAACAGGAATAGGGAGAACCAATGAGAGACTAGCTGTAGGTGTCTGCACGGGCAAATTTAACTCTCACTTCCCACCAGGAAGAGGAATTAACCACAGGCTCAGCATGCCGTGCCAGAACCAGATTAAGGCCTGAAGCAATTCTGTGCGTTTGCGGCTAGCTCACATGAAAGCGAGTTGAAGAAAGGAGCTCAGGGGCACTGTAATTCACAAACATGCAGAGTTATAAATGACAGCTATCGTCCAAAAATATGTTGAAGGAAGGCTGCGAAGAGGACATGAAACCGGGGCAGAATTTCAGGAAAACGATTACAGGGGGTAGACTGGAATTGCATTTGAAGCATAGGAATAGGGGCAGAACGTCGATAATGAAGCAGTTGGCCCAAAAGGGCGTATGCGTTTTTTCCTGAATATATTCAGGAAAAAACGCATACGCCCTTTTGGGCTAACCAAGCAAGCTTGTAAAGGAAATCTGCACCACAATGAAGCCTCACTGCCCCCCGGTCAAAAGGGTCATCTGAAAAAAGTGTAAAATCCAGAAAGGCACGTCAGGCCATGGAGTATAAGGAGCCTTGTTATGTTGATGGGCCGTATGTAAATTGCCAACAACCACTCTGGAGAAGTGTATGGTGTTCCTGAAACACCAAAAACAAAGCAACGGAGCCTATGGCACTTTCACTTATGGTCATATAGCTTAGGGAATTTAAAATCAAAAACACAGAGCCACCCCAAATTTTCAGACGGCTCTGATTATTAGAACCTCGCCTGCGGTACAAGTTAAATATCCCAGAAAGCGAAAAATGGATAAAGAACTTTTGGTACGTATATACAATGGAATATCACTCAGCAATGAAATATATGTCATCAGGCCCGTCGCGGCATAATGAGTGGATTCAGGTACGATGATTCTAAGTGAAATAAGTCACACAGAAAAAGAAACCTCATAAGATATCACTAATACACAGAATGTAAACTTGGCTACACACGAAATGAACTACAAAACAGGGTCTCAAATTTAGAAAACCAACCAATGCTTCCTTAAGGGCAAAGATGAGTTCGGGTGCAGCATAAAACCAGAGATTGAAATTAGCACAGATACCATTCCATAACCCAAATATGTAATAGTCAAGACCTACACCTTGCTCAACGAAATGGACTCAACAACCCATATTCAAAGCCCAGGAATATACCTGACTAGTAAGAATCATAAAACCCATGGATTTATATGTCTACAGAAGAGAATCAAGTGTGTGTACAGCGGCATAAATGCAGCAGTGAAAATGTGATAAATCCCATTATCAAAATAAATTAAAAAAACAAAACACAGTGACAGTGAAATAGAGAGCAATTCTTAAATAATTCATTCAGGGTTTGTGATGCAACCTGGATTTACCACATCTACACCCAGAGCCAAGTGAGACATAAGGTTGGGCACTTCGGGCTGATAGCATTGGTGACGTTCGATGAGCAAATGCAGACCCTTTGAAGTCATACTGCATGGTACCCATTCCATGGGTCCCAACTCTCCAGGTTTAAGGGATTCTTCCTTCAGCTAAAACATGCATGGGAAACCCACAGTATGGTGCACCGTGTGACCGGGAAACGTTTTCAAATGCATCTCAGTTTTCGTCCCCTTTCACTCGGGTTCACCATTCCAGACCCTTTACTAACACTCTCCCCACTTGGAGAGTCAGTGCCTTTAACCTCCTGTTTGGCACAGTTTGCAATTTCTGCGCAAGATGAACAGGAATAGGGAGAACCAATGAGAGACTAGCTGTAGGTGTCTGCACGGGCAAATGTAACGCTCATTTCCCACCAGGAAGAGGAATTTACCAAAGGCTCAGCATGCCGTGCCGGAACCAGATTAGGGCCTGAAGCAATCCTGCGGGTTTGCGGGCAGCTCACAAGATAGTGAGTTGAAGAAAGGAGCTCAGGGGCACTGTAACTCACAAACCTGCAGAGTTATAAATGACAGCTATCGTCCAAAAAAATATTGAAGGAAGGCTGCGAAGACGACTTGTAAGCGGGGCAGAATTGCAGGAAAACGATTTCAGGGGGTAGACGGGAATTGCATTTAAAGCATAGGAAAAGAGGCAGAACTTCGACAATGATGCTCTTGGCCAAAAAGTGCGTATGAGTTTTTTCCTGAATATATTCAGGAAAAAACGCATACGCCCTTTTTGGCCAACCAAGCAAGCATGTTAAAGAAATCTGCACTAAAATGAAGTCTCACTGCCCCCCGGTCAAAAGGACCATCTGAAAAAAGTGTAAAATCCAGAAAGGCAGCACAGGCCATGGAGAACCGGGAGCCTTGTTATGCTGATGGGCGGGATGTAAATTGCCAACAGCCACTCTGGAGAAGTGTATGGTGTTTCCTGGAACACCTAAAAAACAAAGCAACGGAGCCTACGGCACTTCCACTTATGGTCCTATAGCTTAGGGAAATTAAAATCAAAAACACACAGCCACCCCAAAGTTTCGGACGGCTCTGTTTACAAGAACCTCGTCTACGCTACAAGTTCAATATCCCAGAATGTGAAAAATGGATAAAGAAGTTGTGGTACATACGTACAATGGAATATCATTCAGCAATGAAATCTATGTCATCAGGCCCGTCGCAGCATAATGAGTGGATTCAGGTACGATCATTCTATGTGAAATAAGTCACACAGAAAATGAAACATCATAAGATATCACTAATACAAGGAATGTAAACTTGGCTACACATGAACTGAATTACAAAACAGAACAGGGTCTCAAATTTAGAAAACCAACTTATACTTGCTTATGGGGAAAGGTGAGGTGGGCTGCTGCATAAAACCAGAGATTGAAATTAGCACAGATACCATTCCATAAGCCAAATATGTAATAGGAAGACCTACTCCTTGCTCAACGAAATGGCCTCAATACCCCATATTCAACGCCTAGGAATATACCTGACTAGTAAGAATCTTAAAACCCATGGATTTATATATCTCCGTAAGAGAATCAAGCGTTTGTTCAGTGGCCTAAACGCAGCAGTGAAAATCCGATAAATCCCATTATCAAAATAAATTTCTAAAACACAACACCATGACAGTGAAATAGAGAGCAATTCTTAAAAAATTCACTCAGGGCTTCTGATGCAACCTGGATTTACCACATCTACACCCAGAGCTGGGGAGACAAAAGGCCGGACACTTCAGCATGATAGAATTGGTGAGGTTCGGTGAGCAAATGCAGACCCTTTGAAGTCATACTTCATGGTACCCATTCCATGGGTCCCAACTCTCCAGGTTTAAGGGATTCTTCCTTCCACTAAATCATGCATGGGAAACCCAGAGTATGGTCCACTGTGTGATTGGGAAACTTTTTCAAATGCATCTCAGTTTTCATCCATTTGTACTTGGGTTCACCATTCCAGACGCTTAACTAACACTCTCCCCACTTGGAGAGTCAATGCCTTTAAACTCCTGTTTGGCACAGTTTGCAATTTCTGCACAAGATGAAGAGGAATAGGGAGAACCAATGAGAGACTAGCTGTGGGTGTCTGCACGGGCAAATGTAATGCTCATTTCCCACCAGGAAGAGGAATTAACCAAAAGCTCAGCATGCCGTGCGGGAACCAGATTAGGGCCTGAAGCAATCCTGCGGGTTTGCGGCCAGCTCACAAGAAAGCGAGTTGAAGAAAGGAGCTCAGGGGCACTGTAATTCACAAACATGCAGGGTTAAAAATGACAGCTATCGTCCAATAATATATTGAAGTAAGTCTGCGAAGAGGACTTGAAAGCGGGGCAGAATTGCAGGAAAACGATTTCAGGGGGTAGACTGGAATTGCACTTAAAGCATAGGAAAAGAGGCAGAACGGCGACAATGATGCTCTTGGCCAAAAAGGGCGTATGCGTTTTCTCCTGAATATATTCAGAAAAAAAAGCATTCGCCCCTTTTGGTCAATCAAGCAAGCATGTTAAAGAAATCTGCACTACAATGAAGTCTCACTTCCCCGGTCAAAAGGGCCATCTGAAAAATGTGTAAAATCCAGAAAGGCAGCACAGGCCATGGAGAACAGGGAGCCTTGTTATGCTGATGGGCGGGATGTAAATTGCCAACAGCCACTCTGGAGAAGTATATGGTGTTTCCTGAAACACCTAGAAAACAAAGGAACAGAGCCTAGGGCACTTCCACTTATAGTCCTATAGCTTAAGGAAATTACAATCAAAAACACACAGCCACCCCAAAGTTTGGGACGGCTCTGTTGACAAGAACCTCGTCGACATTACCAGTTAAATATGCCAGAAATCGAAAAATGGATAAAGAAGTTGTGGTACGTACGTATAATGTAATATCACTCAGCAATGAAATCTATGTCATCAGGCCCGTAGCGGCATAATGTGTGGATTCAGGTATGATGATTCTAAGTGAAAACAGTCACACAGAAAAAGAAACATCATAAGATATCACTAATACACGGAATATAAACTTGGCTACACATGAACTGAATTACAAAACAGAACAGGGTCTCAAATTTAGAAAACCAACTTATGCTTGCTTACGGGGAAAGGTGAGTTGGGGTGCTGCATAAAACAAGAGATTGAACTTAGCACAGATACCTTTCCATAAGCCAAATATGTAATAGAGAAGACCTACTCCTTGCTCAACGAAATGGCCTCAACGCCCCATATTCAACGCCTAGGCATATACCTGACTAGTAAGAATGTTAAAGCCTACGGATTTATATGTCTCCGTAAGACAATCAAGTGTGTGTACAGCAGAGTAAACGCAGCAGTGAAAATCAGCTAAATCCCATTATAAAAATAAATTTCAAGAAAAAACACAATGACAGTGAAATAGAGAGCAATTCCTCAATGATTCATTCATGGCTTGTGATGAAACCTGGATTAACCACCTCTACCCCCCAGAGCTGGGTGAGACATAAGGCTGGACTCTTGGGCCTGATTGGATTGTTGAGGTACAGTGAGCAAATGCAGAGCCTTTGAAGTCATACTCCAGGGTACCCATTCCATGGGTCCCAACTCTCCAGGTTTAAGGGATTCTTCCTTCAGCTAAAACATGCATGGGAAACCCAGAGTATGGTCCACCGTGTGATCTGGAAACGTTTTTAAATGCATCTCAGTTTTCGTCCCCTGGTACTCGGGTTCACCATTCCAGACGCTTTACTAACACTCTCCCCACTTGGAGAGTCAGTGCCTTTAACCTCCTGTTTGGCACAGTTTGCAATTTCTGCGCAACATGAACAGGAATAGGGAGAACCAATGAGAGACTAGCTGTAGGTGTCTGCACGGGCAAATTTAACTCTCACTTCCCACCAGGAAGAGGAATTAACCACAGGCTCAGCATGCCGTGCCAGAACCAGATTAAGGCCTGAAGGAATTCTGTGCATTTGCGGCTAGCTCACATGAAAGCGAGTTGAAGAAAGGAGCTCAGGGGCACTGTAATTCACAAACATGCAGAGTTATAAATGACAGCTATCGTCCAAAAATATATTGAAGGAAGGCTGCGAAGAGGACTTGAAACCGGGGCAGAATTTCAGGAAAACGATTACAGGGGGTAGACTGGAATTGCATTTTAAGCATAGGAATAGTGGCAGAACGTCGATAATGAAGCAGTTGGCCCAAAAGGGCGTATGCGTTTTTTCCTGAATATATTCAGGAAAAAACGCATACGCCCTTTTGGGCCAACCAAGCAAGCTTGTAATGGAATTCTGCACCACAATGAAGCCTCACTGCCCCCCGGTCAAAAGGGTCATCTGAAAAAAGTGTAAAATCCAGAAAGGCACGTCAGGCCATGGAGTATAGGGAGCCTTGTTATGTTGATGGGCGGTATGTAAATTGCCAACAACCACTCTGGAGAAGTGTATGGTGTTCCTGAAACACCAAAAACAAAGCAACGGAGCCTATGGCACTTTCACTTATGGTCATATAGCTTAGGGAATTTAAAATCAAAAACACAGAGCCACCCCAAATTTTCAGACGGCTCTGATTATAAGAACCTCGTCTGCGGTACAAGTTAAATATCCCAGAAAGCGAAAAATGGATAAAGAACTTTTGGTACGTATATACAATGGAATATCACTCAGCAATGAAATCTATGTCATCAGGCCCGTCGCGGCATAATGAGTGGATTCAGGTACGATGATTCTAAGTGAAATAAGTCACACAGAAAAAGAAACCTCATAAGATATCACTAATACACAGAATGTAAACTTGGCTACACACGAAATGAACTACAAAACAGGGTCTCAAATTTAGAAAACGAACCAATGCTTCCTTAAGGGCAAAGATGAGTTCGGGTGCAGCATAAAACCAGAGATTGAAATTAGCACAGATGCCATTCCATTACCCAAATATGTAATAGTCAAGACCTACACCTTGCTCAACGAAATGGACTCAACAACCCATATTCAAAGCCCAGGAATATACCTGACTAGTAAGAATCATAAAACCCATGGATTTATATGTCTACAGAAGAGAATCAAGTGTGTGTACAGCGGCATAAATGCAGCAGTGAAAATGTGATAAATCCCATTATCAAAATAAATTAAAAAAAAAAACACAGTGACAGTGAAATAGAGAGCAATTCTTAAATAATTCATTCAGGGTTTGTGATGCAACCTGGATTTACCACATCTACACCCAGAGCCATGTGAGACATAAAGTTGGGCACTTCGGGCTGATAGCATTGGTGACGTTCGATGAGCAAATGCAGACCCTTTGAAGTCATACTGCATGGTACCCATTCCATGGGTCCCAAATCTCCAGGTTTAAGGGAGTCTTCCTTCAGCTAAAACATGCATGGGAAACCCACAGTATGGTGCACCGTGTGACCGGGAAACGTTTTCAAATGCATCTCAGTTTTCGTCCCCTTTTACTCGGGTTCACCATTCCAGACCCTTTACTAACACTCTCCCCACTTGGAGAGTCAGTGCCTTTAACCTCCTGTTTGGCACAATTTGCAATTTCTGTGCAAGATGAACAGGAATAGGGAGAACCAATGAGAGACTAGCTGTAGGTGTCTGCACGGGCAAATTTAACGCTCATTTCCCACCAGGAAGAGGAATTAACCAAAGGCTCAGCATGCCGTGCCGGAACCAGATTAGGGCCTGAAGCAATCCTGCGGGTGTGCGTTCAGCTCACAAGATAGCGAGATGAAGAAAGGAGCTCAGGGGCACTGTAACTCACAAACCTGCAGAGTTATAAATGACAGCTACCGTCCAAAAAAATATTGAAGGAAGGCTGCGAAGACGACTTGTAAGCGGGGCAGAATTGCAGGAAAACGATTTCAGGGGGTAGACGGGAATTGCATTTAAAGCATAGGAAAAGAGGCAGAACGTCGACAATGATGCTCTTGGCCAAAGAGGGCGTATGCGTTTTTTCCTGAATATATTCAGGAAAAAACGCATACGCCCTTTTTGGCCAACCAAGCAAGCATGTTAAAGAAATCTGCACTAAAATGAAGTCTCACTTCCCCCCGGTCAAAAGGGCCATCTGAAAAAAGTGTAAAATCCAGAAAGGCAGCACAGGCCGTGGAGAACCGCGAGCCTTGTTATGCTGATGGGCGGGATGTAAATTGCCAACAGCCACTCTGGAGAAGTGTATGGTGTTTCCTGGAACACCTAAAAAACAAAGCAACGGAGCCTACGGCACTTCCACTTATGGTCCTATAGCTTAGGGAAATTAAAATCAAAAACACACAGCCACCCCAAAGTTTCGGACGGCTCTGTTTACAAGAACCTCGTCTACGCTACAAGTTCAATATCCCAGAATGTGAAAAATGGATAAAGAAGTTGTGGTACGTACGTACAATGGAATATCATTCAGCAATGAAATCTATGTCATCAGGCCCATCGCAGCATAATGAGTGGATTCAGGTACGATGATTCTAAGTGAAATAAGTCACACAGAAAATGAAACATCATAAGATATCACTAATACACGGAATGTAAACTTGGCTACACATGAACTGAATTACAAAACAGAACAGGGTCTCAAATTTAGAAAACCAACTTATACTTGCTTATGGGGAAAGGTGAGGTGGGCTGCTGCATAAAACCAGAGATTGAAATTAACACAGATACCTTTCCATAAGCCAAATATGTAATAGGCAAGACCTACTCCTTGCTCAACGAAATGGACTCAACACCCCATATTCAACGCCTAGAAATATACCTGACTAGTAAGAATCTTAAAACCCATGGATTTATATGTCTCCGTAAGAGAATCAAGCGTTTGTTCAGTGGCCTAAACGCAGCAGTGAAAATCCGATAAATCCCATTATCAAAATAAATTTCTAAAACACAACACCATGACAGTGAAATAGAGAGCAATTCTTAAAAAATTCACTCAGGGCTTCTGATGCAACCTGGATTTACCACATCTACACCCAGAGCTGGGGAGACAAAAGGCCGGACACTTCAGCATGATAGCATTGGTGAGGTTCGGTGAGCAAATGCAGACCCTTTGAAGTCATACTTCATGGTACCCATTCCATGGGTCCCAACTCTCCAGGTTTAAGGGAATCTTCCTTTCACTAAATCATGCATGGGAAACCCAGAGTATGCTCCACTGTGTGATTGGGAAACGTTTTCAAATGCATCTCAGTTTTCATCCCTTTGTACTCGGGTTCACCATTCCAGACGCTTAACTAACACTCTCCCCACTTGGAGAGTCAATGCCTTTAACCTCCTGTTTGGCACAGTTTGCAATTTCTGCACAAGATGAAGAGGAATAGGGTGAACCAATGAGAGACTAGCTGTGGGTGTCTGCACGGGCAAATGTAATGCTCATTTCCCACCAGGAAGAGGAATTAACCAAAGGCTCAGCATGCCGTGCGGGAACCAGATTAGGGCCTGAAGCAATCCTGCGGGTTTGCGGCCAGCTCACAAGAAAGCGAGTTGAAGAAAGGAGCTCAGGGACACTGTAATTCACAAACATGCAGGGTTAAAAATGACAGCTATCGTCCAATAATATATTGAAGTAAGTCTGCGAAGAGGACTTGAAAGCGGGGCAGAATTGCAGGAAAACGATTTCAGGGGGTAGACTGGAATTGCACTTAAAGCATAGGAAAAGAGGCAGAACGGCGACAATGATGCTCTTGGCCAAAAAGGGCGTATGCGTTTTCTCCTGAATATATTCAGGAGAAAACGCATACGCCCCTTTTGGTCAAACAAGCAAGCATGTTAAAGAAATCTGCACTACAATGAAGTCTCACTTCCCCGGTCAAAAGGGCCATCTGAAAAATGTGTAAAATCCAGAAAGGCAGCACAGGCCATGGAGAACAGGGAGCCTTGTTATGCTGATGGGCGGGATGTAAATTGCCAACAGCCACTCTGGAGAAGTATATGGTGTTTCCTGAAACACCTAGAAAACAAAGGAACAGAGCCTAGGGCACTTCCACTTATAGTCCTATAGCTTAAGGAAATTACAATCAAAAACACACAGCCACCCCAAAGTTTGGGACGGCTCTGTTGACAAGAACCTCGTCGACATTACCAGTTAAATATGCCAGAAATCGAAAAATGGATAAAGAAGTTGTGGTACGTACGTATAATGTAATATCACTCAGCAATGAAATCTATGTCATCAGGCCCGTAGCGGCATAATGTGTGGATTCAGGTATGATGATTCTAAGTGAAAACAGTCACACAGAAAAAGAAACATCATAAGATATCACTAATACACGGAATATAAACTTGGCTACACATGAACTGAATTACACAAAAGAACAGGGTCTCAAATTTAGAAAACCAACTTATGCTTGCTTACGGGGAAAGGTGAGTTGGGGTGCTGCATAAAACAAGAGATTGAACTTAGCACAGATACCTTTCCATAAGCCAAATATGTAATAGAGAAGACCTACTCCTTGCTCAACGAAATGGCCTCAACGCCCCATATTCAACGCCTAGGCATATACCTGACTAGTAAGAATCTTAAAGCCTACGGATTTATATGTCTCCGTAAGACAATCAAGTGTGTGTACAGCAGAGTAAACGCAGCAGTGAAAATCAGCTAAATCCCATTATAAAAATAAATTTCAAGAAAAAACACAATGACAGTGAAATAGAGAGCAATTCCTCAATGATTCATTCATGGCTTGTGATGAAACCTGGATTAACCACCTCTACCCCCCAGAGCTGGGTGAGACATAAGGCTGGACTCTTGGGCCTGATTGGATTGTTGAGGTACAGTGAGCAAATGCAGAGCCTTTGAAGTCATACTCCAGGGTACCCATTCCATGGGTCCCAACTCTCCAGGTTTAAGGGATTCTTCCTTCAGCTAAAACATGCATGGGAAACCCAGAGTATGGTCCACCATGTGATCTGGAAACGTTTTTAAATGCATCTCAGTTTTCGTCCCCTGGTACTCGGGTTCACCATTCCAGACGCTTTACTAACACTCTCCCCACTTGGAGAGTCAGTGCCTTTAACCTCCTGTTTGGCACAGTTTGCAATTTCTGCGCAACATGAACAGGAATAGGGAGAACCAATGAGAGACTAGCTGTAGGTGTCTGCACGGGCAAATTTAACTCTCACTTCCCACCAGGAAGAGGAATTAACCACAGGCTCAGCATGCCGTGCCGGAACCAGATTAAGGCCTGAAGCAATTCTGTGCGTTTGCGGCTAGCTCACATGAAAGCGAGTTGAAGAAAGGAGCTCAGGGGCACTGTAATTCACAAACATGCAGAGTTATAAATGACAGCTATCGTCCAAAAATATATTGAAGGAAGGCTGCGAAGAGGACTTGAAACCGGGGCAGAATTTCAGGAAAACGATTACAGGGGGTAGACTGGAATTGCATTTTAAGCATAGGAATAGGGGCAGAACGTCGATAATGAAGCAGTTGGCCCAAAAGGGCGTATGCGTTTTTTCCTGAATATATTCAGGAAAAAACGCATACGCCCTTTTGGGCCAACCAAGCAAGCTTGTAATGGAATTCTGCACCACAATGAAGCCTCACTGCCCCCCGGTCAAAAGGGTCATCTGAAAAAAGTGTAAAATCCAGAAAGGCACGTCAGGCCATGGAGCATAGGGAGCCTTGTTATGTTGATGGGCGGTATGTAAATTGCCAACAACCACTCTGGAGAAGTGTATGGTGTTCCTGAAACACCAAAAACAAAGCAATGGAGCCTATGGCACTTTCACTTATGGTCATATAGCTTAGGGAATTTAAAATCAAAAACACAGAGCCACCCCAAATTTTCAGACGGCTCTGATTATAAGAACCTCGTCTGCGGTACAAGTTAAATATCCCAGAAAGCGAAAAATGGATAAAGAACTTTTGGTACGTATATACAATGGAATATCACTCAGCAATGAAATCTATGTCATCAGGCCCGTCGCGGCATAATGAGTGGATTCAGCTACGATGATTCTAAGTGAAATAAGTCACACAGAAAAAGAAACCTCATAAGATATCACTAATACACAGAATGTAAACTTGGCTACACACGAAATGAAGTACAAGATAGGGTCTCAAATTTAGAAAACCAACCAATGCTTCCTTAAGGGCAAAGATGAGTTCGGGTGCAGCATAAAACCAGAGATTGAAATTAGCACAGATACCATTCCATTACCCAAATATGTAATAGTCAAGACCTACACCTTGCTCAACGAAATGGACTCAACAACCCATATTCAAAGCCCAGGAAAATACCTGACTAGTAAGAATCATAAAACCCATGGATTTATATGTCTACAGAAGAGAATCAAGTGTGTGTACAGCGGCATAAATGCAGCAGTGAAAATGTGATAAATCCCATTATCAAAATAAATTAAAAAAACAAAACACAGTGACAGTGAAATAGAGAGCAATTCTTAAATAATTCATTCAGGGTTTGTGATGCAACCTGGATTTACCACATCTACACCCAGAGCCAAGTGAGACATAAGGTTGGGCACTTCGGGCTGATAGCATTGGTGACGTTCGATGAGCAAATGCAGACCCTTTGAAGTCATACTGCATGGTACCCATTCCATGGGTCCCAACTCTCCAGGTTTAAGGGAGTCTTCCTTCAGCTAAAACATGCATGGGAAACCCACAGTATGGTGCACCGTGTGACCGGGAAACGTTTTCAAATGCATCTCAGATTTCGTCCCGTTTTACTCGGGTTCACCATTCGAGACCCTTTACTAACACTCTCCCCACTTGGAGAGTCAGTGCCTTTAACCTCCTGTTTGGCACAGTTTGCAATTTCTGCGCAAGATGAACAGGAATAGGGAGAACCAATGAGAGACTAGCTGTAGGTGTCTGCACGGGCAAATTTAACGCTCATTTCCCACCAGGAAGAGGAATTAACCAAAGGCTCAGCATGCCGTGCCGGAACCAGATTAGGGCCTGAAGCAATCCTGCGGGTTTGCGGGCAGCTCACAAGATAGCGAGTTGAAGAAAGGAGCTCAGGGGCACTGTAACTCACAAACCTGCAGAGTTATAAATGACAGCTATCGTCCAAAAAAATATTGAAGGAAGGCTGCGAAGACGACTTGTAAGTGGGGCAGAATTGCAGGAAAACGATTTCAGGGGGTAGACGGGAATTGCATTTAAAGCATAGGAAAAGAGGCAGAACGTCGACAATGATGCTCTTGGCCAAAAAGGGCGTATGCGTTTTTTCCTGAATATATTCAGGAAAAAACGCATACGCCCTTTTTGGCCAACCAAGCAAGCATGTTAAAGAAATCTGCACTAAAATGAAGTCTCACTGCCCCCCGGTCAAAAGGGCCATCTGAAAAAAGTGTAAAATCCAGAAAGGCAGCACAGGCCGTGGAGAACCGGGAGCCTTGTTATGCTGATGGGCGGGATGTAAATTGCCAACAGCCACTCTGGAGAAGTGTATGGTGTTTCCTGGAACACCTAAAAAACAAAGCAACGGAGCCTACGGCACTTCCACTTATGGTCCTATAGCTTAGGGAAATTAAAATCAAAAACACACAGCCACCCCAAAGTTTCGGACGGCTCTGTTTACAAGAACCTCGTCTACGCTACAAGTTCAATATCCCAGAATGTGAAAAATGGATAAAGAAGTTGTGGTACGTACGTACAATGGAATATCATTCAGCAATGAAATCTATGTCATCAGGCCCATCGCAGCATAATGAGTGGATTCAGGTACGATGATTCTAAGTGAAATAAGTCACACAGAAAATGAAATATCATAAGATATCACTAATACACGGAATGTAAACTTGGCTACACATGAACTGAATTACAAAACAGAACAGGGTCTCAAATTTAGAAAACCAACTTATACTTCCTTATGGGGAAAGGTGAGGTGGGCTGCTGCATAAAACCAGAGATTGAAATTAACACAGATACCTTTCCATAAGCCAAATATGTAATAGGCAAGACCTACTCCTTGCTCAACGAAATGGACTCAGCACCCCATATTCAATGCCTAGGAATATACCTGACTAGTAAGAATCTTAAAACCCATGGATTTATATGTCTCCGTAAGAGAATCAAGCGTTTGTTCAGTGGCCTAAACGCAGCAGTGAAAATCCGATAAATCCCATTATCAAAATAAATTTCTAAAACACAACACCATGACAGTGAAATAGAGAGCAATTCTTAAAAAATTCACTCAGGGCTTCTGATGCAACCTGGATTTACCACATCTACACCCAGAGCTGGGGAGACAAAAGGCCGGACACTTCAGCATGATAGCATTGGTGAGGTTCGGTGAGCAAATGCAGACCCTTTGAAGTCATACTTCATGGTACCCATTCCATGGGTCCCAACTCTCCAGGTTTAAGGGATTCTTCCCTCCACTAAATCATGCATGGGAAACCCAGAGTATGCTCCACTGTGTGATTGGGAAACGTTTTCAAATGCATCTCAGTTTTCATCCCTTTGTACTCGGGTTCACCATTCCAGACGCTTAACTAACACTCTCCCCACTTGGAGAGTCAATGCCTTTAACCTCCTGTTTGGCACAGTTTGCAATTTCTGCAAAAGATGAAGAGGAATAGGGAGAACCAATGAGAGACTAGCTGTGGGTGTCTGCACGGGCAAATGTAATGCTCATTTCCCACCAGGAAGAGGAATTAACCAAAGGCTCAGCATGCCGTGCGGGAACCAGATTAGGGCCTGAAGCAATCCTGCGGGTTTGCGGCCAGCTCACAAGAAAGCGAGTTGAAGAAAGGAGCTCAGGGGCACTGTAATTCACAAACATGCAGGGTTAAAAATGACAGCTATCGTCCAATAATATATTGAAGTAAGTCTGCGAAGAGGACTTGAAAGCGGGGCAGAATTGCAGGAAAACGATTTCAGGGGGTAGACTGGAATTGCACTTAAAGCATAGGAAAAGAGGCAGAACGGCGACAATGATGCTCTTGGCCAAAAAGGTCGTATGCGTTTTCTCCTGAATATATTCAGGAAAAAACGCATACGCCCCTTTTGGTCAAACAAGCAAGCATGTTAAAGAAATCTGCACTACAATGAAGTCTCACTTCCCCGGTCAAAAGGGCCATCTGAAAAATGTGTAAAATCCAGAAAGGCAGCACAGGCCATGGAGAACAGGGAGCCTTGTTATGCTGATGGGCGGGATGTAAATTGCCAACAGCCACTCTGGAGAAGTATATGGTGTTTCCTGAAACACCTAGAAAACAAAGGAACAGAGCCTAGGGCACTTCCACTTATAGTCCTATAGCTTAAGGAAATTACAATCAAAAACACACAGCCACCCCAAAGTTTGGGACGGCTCTGTTGACAAGAACCTCGTCGACATTACCAGTTAAATATGCCAGAAATCGAAAAATGGATAAAGAAGTTGTGGTACGTACGTATAATGTAATATCACTCAGCAATGAAATCTATGTCATCAGGCCCGTAGCGGAATAATGAGTGGATTCAGGTATGATGATTCTAAGTGAAAACAGTCACACAGAAAAAGAAACATCATAAGATATCACTAATACACGGAATATAAACTTGGCTACACATGAACTGAATTACACAAAAGAACAGGGTCTCAAATTTAGAAAACCAACTTATGCTTGCTTACGGGGAAAGGTGAGTTGGGGTGCTGCATAAAACAAGAGATTGAACTTAGCACAGATACCTTTCCATAAGCCAAATATGTAATAGAGAAGACCTACTCCTTGCTCAACGAAATGGCCTCAACGCCCCATATTCAACGCCTAGGCATATACCTGACTAGTAAGAATCTTAAAGCCTACGGATTTATATGTCTCCATAAGACAATCAAGTGTGTGTACAGCAGAGTAAACGCAGCAGTGAAAATCAGCTAAATCCCATTATAAAAATAAATTTCAAGAAAAAACACAATGACAGTGAAATAGAGAGCAATTCCTCAATGATTCATTCATGGCTTGTGATGAAACCTGGATTAACCACCTCTACCCCCCAGAGCTGGGTGAGACATAAGCTGGACTCTTGGGCCTGATTGGATTGTTGAGGTACAGTGAGCAAATGCAGAGCCTTTGAAGTCATACTCCAGGGTACCCATTCCATGGGTCCCAACTCTCCAGGTTTAAGGGATTCTTCCTTCAGCTAAAACATGCATGGGAAACCCAGAGTATGGTCCACCATGTGATCTGGAAACGTTTTTAAATGCATCTCAGTTTTCGTCCCCTGGTACTCGGGTTCACCATTCCAGACGCTTTACTAACACTCTCCCCACTTGGAGAGTCAGTGCCTTTAACCTCCTGTTTGGCACAGTTTGCAATTTCTGCGCAACATGAACAGGAATAGGGAGAACCAATGAGAGACTAGCTGTAGGTGTCTGCACGGGCAAATTTAACTCTCACTTCCCACCAGGAAGAGGAATTAACCACAGGCTCAGCATGCCGTGCCGGAACCAGATTAAGGCCTGAAGCAATTCTGTGCGTTTGCGGCTAGCTCACATGAAAGCGAGTTGAAGAAAGGAGCTCAGGGGCACTGTAATTCACAAACATGCAGAGTTATAAATGACAGCTATCGTCCAAAAATATATTGAAGGAAGGCTGCGAAGAGGACTTGAAACCGGGGCAGAATTTCAGGAAAACGATTACAGGGGGTAGACTGGAATTGCATTTTAAGCATAGGAATAGGGGCAGAACGTCGATAATGAAGCAGTTGGCCCAAAAGGGCGTATGCGTTTTTTCCTGAATATATTCAGGAAAAAACGCATACACCCTTTTGGGCCAACCAAGCAAGCTTGTAATGGAATTCTGCACCACAATGAAGCCTCACTGCCCCCCGGTCAAAAGGGTCATCTGAAAAAAGTGTAAAATCCAGAAAGGCACGTCAGGCCATGGAGTATAGGGAGCCTTGTTATGTTGATGGGCGGTATGTAAATTGCCAACAACCACTCTGGAGAAGTGTATGGTGTTCCTGAAACACCAAAAAAAAGCAACGGAGCCTATGGCACTTTCACTTATGGTCATATAGCTTAGGGAATTTAAAATCAAAAACACAGAGCCACCCCAAATTTTCAGACGGCTCTGATTATAAGAACCTCGTCTGCGGTACAAGTTAAATATCCCAGAAAGCAAAAAATGGATAAAGAACTTTTGGTACGTATATACAATGGAATATCACTCAGCAATGAAATCTAGGTCATCAGGCCCGTCGCGGCATAATGAGTGGATTCAGGTACGATGATTCTAAGTGAAATAAGTCACACAGAAAAAGAAACCTCATAAGATATCACTAATACACAGAATGTAAACTTGGCTACACACGAAATGAACTACAAAACAGGGTCTCAAATTTAGAAAACGAACCAATGCTTCCTTAAGGGCAAAGATGAGTTCGGGTGCAGCATAAAACCAGAGACTGAAATTAGCACAGATACCATTCCATTACCCAAATATGTAATAGTCAAGACCTACACCTTGCTCAACGAAATGGACTCAACAACCCATATTCAAAGCCCAGGAATATACCTGACTAGTAAGAATCATAAAACCCATGGATTTATATGTCTACAGAAGAGAATCAAGTGTGTGTACAGCGGCATAAATGCAGCAGTGAAAATGTGATAAATCCCATTATCAAAATAAATTAAAAAAACAAAACACAGTGACAGTGAAATAGAGAGCAATTCTTAAATAATTCATTCAGGGTTTGTGATGCAACCTGGATTTACCACATCTACACCCAGAGCCATGTGAGACATAAGGTTGGGCACTTCGGGCTGATAGCATTGGTGACGTTCGATGAGCAAATGCAGACCCTTTGAAGTCATACTGCATGGTACCCATTCCATGGGTCCCAACTCTCCAGGTTTAAGGGAGCCTTCCTTCAGCTAAAACATGCATGGGAAACCCACAGTATGGTGCACCGTGTGACCGGGAAACGTTTTCACATGCATCTCAGTTTTCGTCCCGTTTTACTCGGGTTCACCATTCGAGACCCTTTACTAACACTCTCCCCACTTGGAGAGTCAGTGCCTTTAACCTCCTGTTTGGCACAGTTTGCAATTTCTGCGCAAGATGAACAGGAATAGGGAGAACCAATGAGAGACTAGCTGTAGGTGTCTGCACGGGCAAATTTAACGTTCATTTCCCACCAGGAAGAGGAATTAACCAAAGGCTCAGCATGCCGTTCGGGAACCAGATTAGGGCCTGAAGCAATCCTGCGGGTTTGCGGCCAGCTCACAAGAAAGCGAGTTGAAGAAAGGAGCTCAGGGACACTGTAATTCACAAACATGCAGGGTTAAAAATGACAGCTATCGTCCAATAATATATTGAAGTAAGTCTGCGAAGAGGACTTGAAAGCGGGGCAGAATTGCAGGAAAACGATTTCAGGGGGTAGACTGGAATTGCACTTAAAGCATAGGAAAAGAGGCAGAACGGCGACAATGATGCTCTTGGCCAAAAAGGGCGTATGCGTTTTCTCCTGAATATATTCAGGAGAAAACGCATACGCACCTTTTGGTCAAACAAGCAAGCATGTTAAAGAAATCTGCACTACAATGAAGTCTCACTTCCCCGGTCAAAAGGGCCATCTGAAAAATGTGTAAAATCCAGAAAGGCAGCACAGGCCATGGAGAACAGGGAGCCTTGTTATGCTGATGGGCGGGATGTAAATTGCCAACAGCCACTCTGGAGAAGTATATGGTGTTTCCTGAAACACCTAGAAAACAAAGGAACAGAGCCTAGGGCACTTCCACTTATAGTCCTATAGCTTAAGGAAATTACAATCAAAAACACACAGCCACCCCAAAGTTTGGGACGGCTCTGTTGACAAGAACCTCGTCGACATTACCAGTTAAATATGCCAGAAATCGAAAAATGGATAAAGAAGTTGTGGTACGTACGTATAATGTAATATCACTCAGCAATGAAATCTATGTCATCAGGCCCGTAGCGGCATAATGTGTGGATTCAGGTATGATGATTCTAAGTGAAAACAGTCACACAGAAAAAGAAACATCATAAGATATCACTAATACACGGAATATAAACTTGGCTACACATGAACTGAATTACACAAAAGAACAGGGTCTCAAATTTAGAAAACCAACTTATGCTTGCTTACGGGGAAAGGTGAGTTGGGGTGCTGCATAAAACAAGAGATTGAACTTAGCACAGATACCTTTCCATAAGCCAAATATGTAATAGAGAAGACCTACTCCTTGCTCAACGAAATGGCCTCAACGCCCCATATTCAACGCCTAGGCATATACCTGACTAGTAAGAATCTTAAAGCCTACGGATTTATATGTCTCCGTAAGACAATCAAGTGTGTGTACAGCAGAGTAAACGCAGCAGTGAAAATCAGCTAAATCCCATTATAAAAATAAATTTCAAGAAAAAACATAATGACAGTGAAATAGAGAGCAATTCCTCAATGATTCATTCATGGCTTGTGATGAAACCTGGATTAACCACCTCTACCCCCCAGAGCTGGGTGAGACATAAGGCTGGACTCTTGGGCCTGATTGGATTGTTGAGGTACAGTGAGCAAATGCAGAGCCTTTGAAGTCATACTCCAGGGTACCCATTCCATGGGTCCCAACTCTCCAGGTTTAAGGGATTCTTCCTTCAGCTAAAACATGCATGGGAAACCCAGAGTATGGTCCACCATGTGATCTGGAAACGTTTTTAAATGCATCTCAGTTTTCGTCCCCTGGTACTCGGGTTCACCATTCCAGACGCTTTACTAACACTCTCCCCACTTGGAGAGTCAGTGCCTTTAACCTCCTGTTTGGCACAGTTTGCAATTTCTGCGCAACATGAACAGGAATAGGGAGAACCAATGAGAGACTAGCTGTAGGTGTCTGCACGGGCAAATTTAACTCTCACTTCCCACCAGGAAGAGGAATTAACCACAGGCTCAGCATGCCGTGCCGGAACCAGATTAAGGCCTGAAGCAATTCTGTGCGTTTGCGGCTAGCTCACATGAAAGCGAGTTGAAGAAAGGAGCTCAGGGGCACTGTAATTCACAAACATGCAGAGTTATAAATGACAGCTATCGTCCAAAAATATATTGAAGGAAGGCTGCGAAGAGGACTTGAAACCGGGGCAGAATTTCAGGAAAACGATTACAGGGGGTAGACTGGAATTGCATTTTAAGCATAGGAATAGGGGCAGAACGTCGATAATGAAGCAGTTGGCCCAAAAGGGCGTATGCGTTTTTTCCTGAATATATTCAGGAAAAAACGCATACGCCCTTTTGGGCCAACCAAGTAAGCTTGTAATGGAATTCTGCACCACAATGAAGCCTCACTGCCCCCCGGTCAAAAGGGTCATCTGAAAAAAGTGTAAAATCCAGAAAGGCACGTCAGGCCATGGAGTATAGGGAGCCTTGTTATGTTGATGGGCGGTATGTAAATTGCCAACAACCACTCTGGAGAAGTGTATGGTGTTCCTGAAACACCAAAAACAAAGCAACGGAGCCTATGGCACTTTCACTTATGGTCATATAGCTTAGGGAATTTAAAATCAAAAACACAGAGCCACCCCAAATTTTCAGACGGCTCTGATTATAAGAACCTCGTCTGCGGTACAAGTTAAATATCCCAGAAAGCGAAAAATGGATAAAGAACTTTTGGTACGTATATACAATGGAATATCACTCAGCAATGAAATCTATGGCATCAGGCCCGTCGCGGCATAATGAGTGGATTCAGGTACGATGATTCTAAGTGAAATAAGTCACACAGAAAAAGAAACCTCATAAGATATCACTAATACACAGAATGTAAACTTGGCTACACACGAAATGAACTACAAAACAGGGTCTCAAATTTAGAAAACGAACCAATGCTTCCTTAAGGGCAAAGATGAGTTCGGGTGCAGCATAAAACCAGAGACTGAAATTAGCACAGATACCATTCCATTACCCAAATATGTAATAGTCAAGACCTACACCTTGCTCAACGAAATGGACTCAACAACCCATATTCAAAGCCCAGGAATATACCTGACTAGTAAGAATCATAAAACCCATGGATTTATATGTCTACAGAAGAGAATCAAGTGTGTGTACAGTGGCATAAATGCAGCAGTGAAAATGTGATAAATCCCATTATCAAAATAAATTAAATAAACAAAACACAGTGACAGTGAAATAGAGAGCAATTCTTAAATAATTCATTCAGGGTTTGTGATGCAACCTGGATTTACCACATCTACACCCAGAGCCATGTGAGACATAAGGTTGGGCACTTCGGGCTGATAGCATTGGTGACGTTCGATGAGCAAATGCAGACCCTTTGAAGTCATACTGCATGGTACCCATTCCATGGGCCCCAACTCTCCAGGTTTAAGGGAGCCTTCCTTCAGCTAAAACATGCATGGGAAACCCACAGTATGGTGCACCGTGTGACCGGGAAACGTTTTCACATGCATCTCAGTTTTCGTCCCGTTTTACTCGGGTTCACCATTCGAGACCCTTTACTAACACTCTCCCCACTTGGAGAGTCAGTGCCTTTAACCTCCTGTTTGGCACAGTTTGCAATTTCTGCGCAAGATGAACAGGAATAGGGAGAACCAATGAGAGACTAGCTGTAGGTGTCTGCACGGGCAAATTTAACGCTCATTTCCCACCAGGAAGAGGAATTAACCAAAGGCTCAGCATGCCGTGCGGGAACCAGATTAGGGCCTGAAGCAATCCTGCGGGTTTGCGGCCAGCTCACAAGAAAGCGAGTTGAAGAAAGGAGCTCAGGGGCACTGTAATTCACAAACATGCAGGGTTAAAAATGACAGCTATCGTCCAATAATATATTGAAGTAAGTCTGCGAAGAGGACTTGAAAGCGGGGCAGAATTGCAGGAAAACGATTTCAGGGGGTAGACTGGAATTGCACTTAAAGCATAGGAAAAGAGGCAGAACGGCGACAATGATGCTCTTGGCCAAAAAGGGCGTATGCGTTTTCTCCTGAATATATTCAGGAGAAAACGCATACGCCCCTTTTGGTCAAACAAGCAAGCATGTTAAAGAAATCTGCACTACAATGAAGTCTCACTTCCCCGGTCAAAAGGGCCATCTGAAAAATGTGTAAAATCCAGAAAGGCAGCACAGGCCATGGAGAACAGGGAGCCTTGTTATGCTGATGGGCGGGATGTAAATTGCCAACAGCCACTCTGGAGAAGTATATGGTGTTTCCTGAAACACCTAGAAAACAAAGGAACAGAGCCTAGGGCACTTCCACTTATAGTCCTATAGCTTAAGGAAATTACAATCAAAAACACACAGCCACCCCAAAGTTTGGGACGGCTCTGTTGACAAGAACCTCGTCGACATTACCAGTTAAATATGCCAGAAATCGAAAAATGGATAAAGAAGTTGTGGTACGTACGTATAATGTAATATCACTCAGCAATGAAATCTATGTCATCAGGCCCGTAGCGGCATAATGTGTGGATTCAGGTATGATGATTCTAAGTGAAAACAGTCACACAGAAAAAGAAACATCATAAGATATCACTAATACACGGAATATAAACTTGGCTACACATGAACTGAATTACACAAAAGAACAGGGTCTCAAATTTAGAAAACCAACTTATGCTTGCTTACGGGGAAAGGTGAGTTGGGGTGCTGCATAAAACAAGAGATTGAACTTAGAACAGATACCTTTCCATAAGCCAAATATGTAATAGAGAAGACCTACTCCTTGCTCAACGAAATGGCCTCAACGCCCCATATTCAACGCCTAGGCATATACCTGACTAGTAAGAATCTTAAAGCCTACGGATTTATATGTCTCCGTAAGACAATCAAGTGTGTGTACAGCAGAGTAAACGCAGCAGTGAAAATCAGCTAAATCCCATTATAAAAATAAATTTCAAGAAAAAACACAATGACAGTGAAATAGAGAGCAATTCCTCAATGATTCATTCATGGCTTGTGATGAAACCTGGATTAACCACCTCTACCCCCCAGAGCTGGGTGAGACATAAGGCTGGACTCTTGGGCCTGATTGGATTGTTGAGGTACAGTGAGCAAATGCAGAGCCTTTGAAGTCATACTCCAGGGTACCCATTCCATGGGTCCCAACTCTCCAGGTTTAAGGGATTCTTCCTTCAGCTAAAACATACATGGGAAACCCAGAGTATGGTCCACCATGTGATCTGGAAACGTTTTTAAATGCATCTCAGTTTTCGTCCCCTGGTACTCGGGTTCACCATTCCAGACGCTTTACTAACACTCTCCCCACTTGGAGAGTCAGTGCCTTTAACCTCCTGTTTGGCACAGTTTGCAATTTCTGCGCAACATGAACAGGAATAGGGAGAACCAATGAGAGACTAGCTGTAGGTGTCTGCACGGGCAAATTTAACTCTCACTTCCCACCAGGAAGAGGAATTAACCACAGGCTCAGCATGCCGTGCCGGAACCAGATTAAGGCCTGAAGCAATTCTGTGCGTTTGCGGTTAGCTCACATGAAAGCGAGTTGAAGAAAGGAGCTCAGGGGCACTGTAATTCACAAACATGCAGAGTTATAAATGACAGCTATCGTCCAAAAATATATTGAAGGAAGGCTGCGAAGAGGACTTGAAACCGGGGCAGAATTTCAGGAAAACGATTACAGGGGGTAGACTGGAATTGCATTTTAAGCATAGGAATAGGGGCAGAACGTGGATAACGAAGCAGTTGGCCCAAAAGGGCGTATGCGTTATTTCCTGAATATATTCAGGAAAAAACGCATACGCCCTTTTGGGCCAACCAAGCAAGCTTGTAAAAGAAATCTGCACCAAAATGAAGCCTCACTGCCTCCCGGTCAAAAGGGTCATCTGAAAAAAGTGTAAAATCCAGAAAGGCACGTCAGGCCATGGAGTATAGGGAGCCTTGTTATGTTGATGGGCGGTATGTAAATTGCCAACAACCACTCTGGAGAAGTGTATGGTGTTCCTGAAACACCAAAAACAAAGCAACGGAGCCTATGGCACTTTCACTTATGGTCATATAGCTTACGGAATTTAAAATCAAAATCACAGAGCCACCCCAAATTTTCAGACGGCTCTGATTATAAGAACCTCGTCTGCGGTACAAGTTAAATATCCCAGAAAGCAAAAAATGGATAAAGAACTTTTGGTACGTATATACAATGGAATATCACTCAGCAATGAAATCTATGTCATCAGGCCCGTCGCGGCATAATGAGTGGATTCAGCTACGATGATTCTAAGTGAAATAAGTCACACAGAAAAAGAAACCTCATAAGATATCACTAATACACAGAATGTAAACTTGGCTACACACGAAATGAACTACAAAACAGGGTCTCAAATTTAGAAAACGAACCAATGCTTCCTTAAGGGCAAAGATGAGTTCGGGTGCAGCATAAAACCAGAGACTGAAATTAGCACAGATACCATTCCATTACCCAAATATGTAATAGTCAAGACCTACACCTTGCTCAACGAAATGGACTCAACAACCCATATTCAAAGCCCAGGAATATACCTGACTAGTAAGAATCATAAAACCCATGGATTTATATGTCTACAGAAGAGAATCAAGTGTGTGTACAGCGGCATAAATGCAGCAGTGAAAATGTGATAAATCCCATTATCAAAATAAATTAAATAAACAAAACACAGTGACAGTGAAATAGAGAGCAATTCTTAAATAATTCATTCAGGGTTTGTGATGCAACCTGGATTTACCACATCTACACCCAGAGCCATGTGAGTCATAAGGTTGGGCACTTCGGGCTGATAGCATTGGTGACGTTCGATGAGCAAATGCAGACCCTTTGAAGTCATACTGCATGGTACCCATTCCATGGGTCCCAACTCTCCAGGTTTAAGGGAGCCTTCCTTCAGCTAAAACATGCATGGGAAACCCACAGTATGGTGCACCGTGTGACCGGGAAACGTTTTCACATGCATCTCAGTTTTCGTCCCGTTTTACTCGGGTTCACCATTCGAGACCCTTTACTAACACTCTCCCCACTTGGAGAGTCAGTGCCTTTAACCTCCTGTTTGGCACAGTTTGCAATTTCTGCGCAAGATGAACAGGAATAGGGAGAACCAATGAGAGACTAGCTGTAGGTGTCTGCACGGGCAAATTTAACGCTCATTTCCCACCAGGAAGAGGAATTAACCAAAGGCTCAGCATGCCGTGCGGGAACCAGATTAGGGCCTGAAGCAATCCTGCGGGTTTGCGGCCAGCTCACAAGAAAGCGAGTTGAAGAAAGGAGCTCAGGGGCACTGTAATTCACAAACATGCAGGGTTAAAAATGACAGCTATCGTCCAATAATATATTGAAGTAAGTCTGCGAAGAGGACTTGAAAGCGGGGCAGAATTGCAGGAAAACGATTTCAGGGGGTAGACTGGAATTGCACTTAAAGCATAGGAAAAGAGGCAGAACGGCGACAATGATGCTCTTGGCCAAAAAGGGCGTATGCGTTTTCTCCTGAATATATTCAGGAAAAAACGCATACGCCCCTTTTGGTCAAACAAGCAAGCATGTTAAAGAAATCTGCACTACAATGAAGTCTCACTTCCCCGGTCAAAAGGGCCATCTGAAAAATGTGTAAAATCCAGAAAGGCAGCACAGGCCATGGAGAACAGGGAGCCTTGTTATGCTGATGGGCGGGATGTAAATTGCCAACAGCCACTCTGGAGAAGTATATGGTGTTTCCTGAAACACCTAGAAAACAAAGGAACAGAGCCTAGGGCACTTCCACTTATAGTCCTATAGCTTAAGGAAATTACAATCAAAAACACACAGCCACCCCAAAGTTTGGGACGGCTCTGTTGACAAGAACCTCGTCGACATTACCAGTTAAATATGCCAGAAATCGAAAAATGGATAAAGAAGTTGTGGTACGTACGTATAATGTAATATCACTCAGCAATGAAATCTATGTCATCAGGCCCGTAGCGGCATAATGTGTGGATTCAGGTATGATGATTCTAAGTGAAAACAGTCACACAGAAAAAGAAACATCATAAGATATCACTAATACACGGAATATAAACTTGGCTACACATGAACTGAATTACAAAACAGAACAGGGTCTCAAATTTAGAAAACCAACTTATGCTTGCTTACGGGGAAAGGTGAGTTGGGGTGCTGCATAAAACAAGAGATTGAACTTAGCACAGATACCTTTCCATAAGCCAAATATGTAATAGAGAAGACCTACTCCTTGCTCAACGAAATGGCCTCAACGCCCCATATTCAACGCCTAGGCATATACCTGACTAGTAAGAATCTTAAAGCCTACGGATTTATATGTCTCCGTAAGACAATCAAGTGTGTGTACAGCAGAGTAAACGCAGCAGTGAAAATCAGCTAAATCCCATTATAAAAATAAATTTCAAGAAAAAACACAATGACAGTGAAATAGAGAGCAATTCCTCAATGATTCATTCATGGCTTGTGATGAAACCTGGATTAACCACCTCTATCCCCCAGAGCTGGGTGAGACATAAGGCTGGACTCTTGGGCCTGATTGGATTGTTGAGGTACAGTGAGCAAATGCAGAGCCTTTGAAGTCATACTCCAGGGTACCCATTCCATGGGTCCCAACTCTCCAGGTTTAAGGGATTCTTCCTTCAGCTAAAACATGCATGGGAAACCCAGAGTATGGTCCACCATGTGATCTGGAAACGTTTTTAAATGCATCTCAGTTTTCGTCCCCTGGTACTCGGGTTCACCATTCCAGACGCTTTACTAACACTCTCCCCACTTGGAGAGTCAGTGCCTTTAACCTCCTGTTTGGCACAGTTTGCAATTTCTGCGCAACATGAACAGGAATAGGGAGAACCAATGAGAGACTAGCTGTAGGTGTCTGCACGGGCAAATTTAACTCTCACTTCCCACCAGGAAGAGGAATTAACCACAGGCTCAGCATGCCGTGCCGGAACCAGATTAAGGCCTGAAGCAATTCTGTGCGTTTGCGGCTAGCTCACATGAAAGCGAGTTGAAGAAAGGAGCTCAGGGGCACTGTAATTCACAAACATGCAGAGTTATAAATGACAGCTATCGTCCAAAAATATATTGAAGGAAGGCTGCGAAGAGGACTTGAAACCGGGGCAGAATTTCAGGAAAACGATTACAGGGGGTAGACTGGAATTGCATTTTAAGCATAGGAATAGGGGCAGAACGTCGATAATGAAGCAGTTGGCCCAAAAGGGCGTATGCGTTTTTTCCTGAATATATTCAGGAAAAAACGCATACGCCCTTTTGGGCCAACCAAGCAAGCTTGTAATGGAATTCTGCACCACAATGAAGCCTCACTGCCCCCCGGTCAAAAGGGTCATCTGAAAAAAGTGTAAAATCCAGAAAGGCACGTCAGGCCATGGAGTATAGGGAGCCTTGTTATGTTGATGGGCGGTATGTAAATTGCCAACAACCACTCTGGAGAAGTGTATGGTGTTCCTGAAACACCAAAAACAAAGCAACGGAGCCTATGGCACTTTCACTTATGGTCATATAGCTTAGGGAATTTAAAATCAAAAACACAGAGCCACCCCAAATTTTCAGACGGCTCTGATTATAAGAACCTCGTCTGCGGTACAAGTTAAATATCCCAGAAAGCGAAAAATGGATAAAGAACTTTTGGTACGTATATACAATGGAATATCACTCAGCAATGAAATCTATGGCATCAGGCCCGTCGCGGCATAATGAGTGGATTCAGGTACGATGATTCTAAGTGAAATAAGTCACACAGAAAAAGAAACCTCATAAGATATCACTAATACACAGAATGTAAACTTGGCTACACACGAAATGAACTACAAAACAGGGTCTCAAATTTAGAAAACGAACCAATGCTTCCTTAAGGGCAAAGATGAGTTCGGGTGCAGCATAAAACCAGAGACTGAAATTAGCACAGATACCATTCCATTACCCAAATATGTAATAGTCAAGACCTACACCTTGCTCAACGAAATGGACTCAACAACCCATATTCAAAGCCCAGGAATATACCTGACTAGTAAGAATCATAAAACCCATGGATTTATATGTCTACAGAAGAGAATCAAGTGTGTGTACAGCGGCATAAATGCAGCAGTGAAAATGTGATAAATCCCATTATCAAAATAAATTAAATAAACAAAACACAGTGACAGTGAAATAGAGAGCAATTCTTAAATAATTCATTCAGGGTTTGTGATGCAACCTGGATTTACCACATCTACACCCAGAGCCATGTGAGTCATAAGGTTGGGCACTTCGGGCTGATAGCATTGGTGACGTTCGATGAGCAAATGCAGACCCTTTGAAGTCATACTGCATGGTACCCATTCCATGGGTCCCAACTCTCCAGGTTTAAGGGAGCCTTCCTTCAGCTAAAACATGCATGGGAAACCCACAGTATAGTGCACCGTGTGACCGGGAAACGTTTTCACATGCATCTCAGTTTTCGTCCCGTTTTACTCGGGTTCACCATTCGAGACCCTTTACTAACACTCTCCCCACTTGGAGAGTCAGTGCCTTTAACCTCCTGTTTGGCACAGTTTGCAATTTCTGCGCAAGATGAACAGGAATAGGGAGAACCAATGAGAGACTAGCTGTAGGTGTCTGCACGGGCAAATTTAACGCTCATTTCCCACCAGGAAGAGGAATTAACCAAAGGCTCAGCATGCCGTGCGGGAACCAGATTAGGGCCTGAAGCAATCCTGCGGGTTTGCGGCCAGCTCACAAGAAAGCGAGTTGAAGAAAGGAGCTCAGGGGCACTGTAATTCACAAACATGCAGGGTTAAAAATGACAGCTATCGTCCAATAATATATTGAAGTAAGTCTGCGAAGAGGACTTGAAAGCGGGGCAGAATTGCAGGAAAACGATTTCAGGGGGTAGACTGGAATTGCACTTAAAGCATAGGAAAAGAGGCAGAACGGCGACAATGATGCTCTTGGCCAAAAAGGGCGTATGCGTTTTCTCCTGAATATATTCAGGAAAAAACGCATACGCCCCTTTTGGTCAAACAAGCAAGCATGTTAAAGAAATCTGCACTACAATGAAGTCTCACTTCCCCGGTCAAAAGGGCCATCTGAAAAATGTGTAAAATCCAGAAAGGCAGCACAGGCCATGGAGAACAGGGAGCCTTGTTATGCTGATGGGCGGGATGTAAATTGCCAACAGCCACTCTGGAGAAGTATATGGTGTTTCCTGAAACACCTAGAAAACAAAGGAACAGAGCCTAGGGCACTTCCACTTATAGTCCTATAGCTTAAGGAAATTACAATCAAAAACACACAGCCACCCCAAAGTTTGGGACGGCTCTGTTGACAAGAACCTCGTCGACATTACCAGTTAAATATGCCAGAAATCGAAAAATGGATAAAGAAGTTGTGGTACGTACGTATAATGTAATATCACTCAGCAATGAAATCTATGTCATCAGGCCCGTAGCGGCATAATGTGTGGATTCAGGTATGATGATTCTAAGTGAAAACAGTCACACAGAAAAAGAAACATCATAAGATATCACTAATACACGGAATATAAACTTGGCTACACATGAACTGAATTACAAAACAGAACAGGGTCTCAAATTTAGAAAACCAACTTATGCTTGCTTACGGGGAAAGGTGAGTTGGGGTGCTGCATAAAACAAGAGATTGAACTTAGCACAGATACCTTTCCATAAGCCAAATATGTAATAGAGAAGACCTACTCCTTGCTCAACGAAATGGCCTCAACGCCCCATATTCAACGCCTAGGCATATACCTGACTAGTAAGAATCTTAAAGCCTACGGATTTATATGTCTCCGTAAGACAATCAAGTGTGTGTACAGCAGAGTAAACGCAGCAGTGAAAATCAGCTAAATCCCATTATAAAAATAAATTTCAAGAAAAAACACAATGACAGTGAAATAGAGAGCAATTCCTCAATGATTCATTCATGGCTTGTGATGAAACCTGGATTAACCACCTCTACCCCCCAGAGCTGGGTGAGACATAAGGCTGGACTCTTGGGCCTGATTGGATTGTTGAGGTACAGTGAGCAAATGCAGAGCCTTTGAAGTCATACTCCAGGGTACCCATTCCATGGGTCCCAACTCTCCAGGTTTAAGGGATTCTTCCTTCAGCTAAAACATGCATGGGAAACCCAGAGTATGGTCCACCATGTGATCTGGAAACGTTTTTAAATGCATCTCAGTTTTCGTCCCCTGGTACTCGGGTTCACCATTCCAGACGCTTTACTAACACTCTCCCCACTTGGAGAGTCAGTGCCTTTAACCTCCTGTTTGGCACAGTTTGCAATTTCTGCGCAACATGAACAGGAATAGGGAGAACCAATGAGAGACTAGCTGTAGGTGTCTGCACGGGCAAATTTAACTCTCACTTCCCACCAGGAAGAGGAATTAACCACAGGCTCAGCATGCCGTGCCGGAACCAGATTAAGGCCTGAAGCAATTCTGTGCGTTTGCGGCTAGCTCACATGAAAGCGAGTTGAAGAAAGGAGCTCAGGGGCACTGTAATTCACAAACATGCAGAGTTATAAATGACAGCTATCGTCCAAAAATATATTGAAGGAAGGCTGCGAAGAGGACTTGAAACCGGGGCAGAATTTCAGGAAAACGATTACAGGGGGTAGACTGGAATTGCATTTTAAGCATAGGAATAGGGGCAGAACGTCGATAATGAAGCAGTTGGCCCAAAAGGGCGTATGCGTTTTTTCCTGAATATATTCAGGAAAAAACGCATACGCACTTTTGGGCCAACCAAGCAAGCTTGTAATGGAATTCTGCACCACAATGAAGCCTCACTGCCCCCCGGTCAAAAGGGTCATCTGAAAAAAGTGTAAAATCCAGAAAGGCACGTCAGGCCATGGAGTATAGGGAGCCTTGTTATGTTGATGGGCGGTATGTAAATTGCCAACAACCACTCTGGAGAAGTGTATGGTGTTCCTGAAACACCAAAAACAAAGCAACGGAGCCTATGGCACTTTCACTTATGGTCATATAGCTTAGGGAATTTAAAATCAAAAACACAGAGCCACCCCAAATTTTCAGACGGCTCTGATTATAAGAACCTCGTCTGCGGTACAAGTTAAATATCCCAGAAAGCGAAAAATGGATAAAGAACTTTTGGTACGTATATACAATGGAATATCACTCAGCAATGAAATCTATGGCATCAGGCCCGTCGCGGCATAATGAGTGGATTCAGGTACGATGATTCTAAGTGAAATAAGTCACACAGAAAAAGAAACCTCATAAGATATCACTAATACACAGAATGTAAACTTGGCTACACACGAAATGAACTACAAAACAGGGTCTCAAATTTAGAAAACGAACCAATGCTTCCTTAAGGGCAAAGATGAGTTCTGGTGCAGCATAAAACCAGAGACTGAAATTAGCACAGATACCATTCCATTACCCAAATATGTAATAGTCAAGACCTACACCTTGCTCAACGAAATGGACTCAACAACCCATATTCAAAGCCCAGGAATATACCTGACTAGTAAGAATCATAAAACCCATGGATTTATATGTCTACAGAAGAGAATCAAGTGTGTGTACAGCGGCATAAATGCAGCAGTGAAAATGTGATAAATCCCATTATCAAAATAAATTAAAAAAACAAAACACAGTGACAGTGAAATAGAGAGCAATTCTTAAATAATTCATTCAGGGTTTGTGATGCAACCTGGATTTACCACATCTACACCCAGAGCCATGTGAGACATAAGGTTGGGCACTTCGGGCTGATAGCATTGGTGACGTTCGATGAGCAAATGCAGACCCTTTGAAGTCATACTGCATGGTACCCATTCCATGGGTCCCAACTCTCCAGGTTTAAGGGAGCCTTCCTTCAGCTAAAACATGCATGGGAAACCCACAGTATGGTGCACCGTGTGACCGGGAAACGTTTTCAAATGCATCTCAGTTCTCGTCCCCTTTTACTCGGGTTCACCATTCCAGACCCTTTACTAACACTCTCCCCACTTGGAGAGTCAGTGCCTTTAACCTCCTGTTTGGCATAGTTTGCAATTTCTGCGCAAGATGAACAGGAATAGGGAGAACCAATGAGAGACTAGCTGTAGGTGTCTGCACGGGCAAATTTAACGCTCATTTCCCACCAGGAAGAGGAATTAACCAAAGGCTCAGCATGCCGTGCCGGAACCAGATTAGGGCCTGAAGCAATCCTGCGGGTTTGCGGGCAGCTCACAAGATAGCGAGTTGAAGAAAGGAGCTCAGGGGCACTGTAATTCACAAACCTGCAGAGTTATAAATGACAGCTATCGTCCAAAAAAATATTGAAGGAAGGCTGCGAAGACGACTTGTAAGCGGGGCAGAATTGCAGGAAAACGATTTCAGGGGGTAGACGGGAATTGCATTTAAAGCATAGGAAAAGAGGCAGAACGTCGACAATGATGCTCTTGGCCAAAAAGGGCGTATGCGTTTTTTCCTGAATATATTCAGGAAAAAACGCATACGCCCTTTTTGGCCAACCAAGCAAGCATGTTAAAGAAATCTGCACTAAAATGAAGTCTCACTGCCCCCCGGTCAAAAGGGCCATCTGAAAAAAGTGTAAAATCCAGAAAGGCAGCACAGGCCGTGGAGAACCGGGAGCCTTGTTATGCTGATGGGCGGGATGTAAATTGCCAACAGCCACTCTGGAGAAGTGTATGGTGTTTCCTGGAACACCTAAAAAACAAAGCAACGGAGCCTACGGCACTTCCACTTATGGTCCTATAGCTTAGGGAAATTAAAATCAAAAACACACAGCCACCCCAAAGTTTCGGACGGCTCTGTTTACAAGAACCTCGTCTACGCTACAAGTTCAATATCCCAGAATGTGAAAAATGGATAAAGAAGTTGTGGTACGTACGTACAATGGAATATCATTCAGCAATGAATTCTATGTCATCAGGCCCATCGCAGCATAATGAGTGGATTCAGGTACGATGATTCTAAGTGAAATAAGTCACACAGAAAATGAAACATCATAAGATATCACTAATACACGGAATGTAAACTTGGCTACACATGAACTGAATTACAAAACAGAACAGGGTCTCAAATTTAGAAAACCAACTTATACTTGCTTATGGGGAAAGGTGAGGTGGGCTGCTGCATAAAACCAGAGATTGAAATTAACACAGATACCTTTCCATAAGCCAAATATGTAATAGGCAAGACCTACTCCTTGCTCAACGAAATGGACTCAACACCCCATATTCAACGCCTAGGAATATACCTGACTAGTAAGAATCTTAAAACCCATGGATTTATATGTCTCCGTAAGAGAATCAAGCGTTTGTTCAGTGGCCTAAACGCAGCAGTGAAAATCCGATAAATCCCATTATCAAAATAAATTTCTAAAACACAACACCATGACAGTGAAATAGAGAGCAATTCTTAAAAAATTCACTCAGGGCTTCTGATGCAACCTGGATTTACCACATCTACACCCAGAGCTGGGGAGACAAAAGGCCGGACACTTCAGCATGATAGCATTGGTGAGGTTCGGTGAGCAAATGCAGACCCTTTGAAGTCATACCTCATGGTACCCATTCCATGGGTCCCAACTCTCCAGGTTTAAGGGATTCTTCCCTCCACTAAATCATGCATGGGAAACCCAGAGTATGGTCCACTGTGTGATTGGGAAACGTTTTCAAATGCATCTCAGTTTTCATCCCTTTGTACTCGGGTTCACCATTCCAGACGCTTAACTAACATTCTCCCCACTTGGAGAGTCAGTGCCTTTAACCTCCTGTTTGGCACAGTTTGCAATTTCTGCACAAGATGAAGAGGAATAGGGAGAACCAATGAGAGACTAGCTGTGGGTGTCTGCACGGGCAAATGTAATGCTCATTTCCCACCAGGAAGAGGAATTAACCAAAGGCTCAGCATGCCGTGCGGGAACCAGATTAGGGCCTGAAGCAATCCTGCGGGTCTGCGGCCAGCTCAGAAGAAAGCGAGTTGAAGAAAGGAGCTCAGGGGCACTGTAATTCACAAACATGCAGGGTTAAAAATGACAGCTATCGTCCAATAATATATTGAAGTAAGTCTGCGAAGAGGACTTGAAAGCGGGGCAGAATTGCAGGAAAACGATTTCAGGGGGTAGACTGGAATTGCACTTAAAGCATAGGAAAAGAGGCAGAACGGCGACAATGATGCTCTTGGCCAAAAAGGGCGTATGCGTTTTCTCCTGAATATACTCAGGAAAAAACGCATACGCCCCTTTTGGTCAAACAAGCAAGCATGTTAAAGAAATCTGCACTACAATGAAGTCTCACTTCCCCGGTCAAAAGGGCCATCTGAAAAATGTGTAAAATCCAGAAAGGCAGCACAGGCCATGGAGAACAGGGAGCCTTGTTATGCTGATGGGCGGGATGTAAATTGCCAACAGCCACTCTGGAGAAGTGTATGGTGTTTCCTGGAACACCTAGAAAACAAAGGAACGGAGCCTAGGGCACTTCCACTTATAGTCCTATAGCTTAAGGAAATTACAATCAAAAACACACAGCCACCCCAAAGTTTGGGATGGCTCTGTTGACAAGAACCTCGTCGACATTACCAGTTAAATATGCCAGAAATCGAAAAATGGATAAAGAAGTTGTGGTACGTACGTATAATGTAATATCACTCAGCAATGAAATCTATGTCATCAGGCCCGTAGCGGCATAATGTGTGGATTCAGGTATGATGATTCTAAGTGAAAACAGTCACACAGAAAAAGAAACATCATAAGATATCACTAATACACGGAATATAAACTTGGCTACACATGAACTGAATTACACAAAAGAACAGGGTCTCAAATTTAGAAAACCAACTTATGCTTGCTTACGGGGAAAGGTGAGTTGGGGTGCTGCATAAAACAAGAGATTGAACTTAGCACAGATACCTTTCCATAAGCCAAATATGTAATAGAGAAGACCTACTCCTTGCTCAACGAAATGGCCTCAATGCCCCATATTCAATGCCTAGGCATATACCTGACTAGTAAGAATCTTAAAGCCTACGGATTTATATGTCTCCGTAAGACAATCAAGTGTGTGTACAGCAGAGTAAACGCAGCAGTGAAAATCAGCTAAATCCCATTATAAAAATAAATTTCAAGAAAAAACACAATGACAGTGAAATAGAGAGCAATTCCTCAATGATTCATTCATGGCTTGTGATGAAACCTGGATTAACCACCTCTACCCCCCAGAGCTGGGTGAGACATAAGGCTGGACTCTTGGGCCTGATTGGATTGTTGAGGTACAGTGAGCAAATGCAGAGCCTTTGAAGTCATACTCCAGGGTACCCATTCCATGGGTCCCAACTCTCCAGGTTTAAGGGATTCTTCCTTCAGCTAAAACATGCATGGGAAACCCAGAGTATGGTCCACCGTGTGATCTGGAAACGTTTTTAAATGCATCTCAGTTTTCGTCCCCTGGTACTCGGGTTCACCATTCCAGACGCTTTACTAACACTCTCCCCACTTGGAGAGTCAGTGCCTTTAACCTCCTGTTTGGCACAGTTTGCAATTTCTGCGCAACATGAACAGGAATAGGGAGAACCAATGAGAGACTAGCTGTAGGTGTCTGCACGGGCAAATTTAACTCTCACTTCCCACCAGGAAGAGGAATTAACCACAGGCTCAGCATGCCGTGCCGGAACCAGATTAAGGCCTGAAGCAATTCTGTGCGTTTGCGGCTAGCTCACATGAAAGCGAGTTGAAGAAAGGAGCTCAGGGGCACTGTAATTCACAAACATGCAGAGTTATAAATGACAGCTATCGTCCAAAAATATATTGAAGGAAGGCTGCGAAGAGGACTTGAAACCGGGGCAGAATTTCAGGAAAACGATTACAGGGGGTAGACTGGAATTGCATTTTAAGCATAGGAATAGGGGCAGAACGTCGATAATGAAGCAGTTGGCCCAAAAGGGCGTATGCGTTATTTCCTGAATATATTCAGGAAAAAACGCATACGCCCTTTTGGGCCAACCAAGCAAGCTTGTAATGGAATTCTGCACCACAATGAAGCCTCACTGCCCCCCGGTCAAAAGGGTCATCTGAAAAAAGTGTAAAATCCAGAAAGGCACGTCAGGCCATGGAGTATAGGGAGCCTTGTTATGTTGATGGGCGGTATGTAAATTGCCAACAACCACTCTGGAGAAGTGTATGGTGTTCCTGAAACACCAAAAAAAAGCAACGGAGCCTATGGCACTTTCACTTATGGTCATATAGCTTAGGGAATTTAAAATCAAAAACACAGAGCCACCCCAAATTTTCAGACGGCTCTGATTATAAGAACCTCGTCTGCGGTACAAGTTAAATATCCCAGAAAGCGAAAAATGGATAAAGAACTTTTGGTACGTATATACAATGGAATATCACTCAGCAATGAAATCTATGTCATCAGGCCCGTCGCGGCATAATGAGTGGATTCAGGTACGATGATTCTAAGTGAAATAAGTCACACAGAAAAAGAAACCTCCTAAGATATCACTAATACACAGAATGTAAACTTGGCTACACACGAAATGAACTACAAAACAGGGTCTCAAATTTAGAAAACCAACCAATGCTTCCTTAAGGGCAAAGATGAGTTCGGGTGCAGAATAAAACCAGAGATTGAAATTAGCACAGATACCATTCCATTACCCAAATATGTAATAGTCAAGACCTACACCTTGCTCAACGAAATGGACTCAACAACCCATATTCAAAGCCCAGGAATATACCTGACTAGTAAGAATCATAAAACCCATGGATTTATATGTCTACAGAAGAGAATCAAGTGTGTGTAAAGCGGCATAAATGCAGCAGTGAAAATGTGATAAATCCCATTATCAAAATAAATTAAAAAAATAAAACACAGTGACAGTGAAATAGAGAGCAATTATTAAATAATTCATTCAGGGTTTGTGATGCAACCTGGATTTACCACATCTACACCCAGAGCTGGGGAGACAAAAGGCCGGACACTTCAGCATGATAGCATTGGTGAGGTTCGGTGCGCAAATGCAGACCCTTTGAAGTCATACTGCATGGTACCCATTCCATGGGTCCCAACTCTCCAGGGTTAAGGGATTCTTCCTTCAGCTAAAACATGCATGGGAAACCCACAGTATGGTGCACCGTGTGACCGGGAAACGTTTTCAAATGCATCTCAGTTTTCGTCCCCTTTTACTCGGGTTCACCATTCCAGACCCTTTACTAACACTCTCCCCACTTGGAGAGTCAGTGCCTTTAACCTCCTGTTTGGCACAGTTTGCAATTTCTGCGCAAGATGAACAGGAATAGGGAGAACCAATGAGAGACTAGCTGTAGGTGTCTGCACGGGCAAATTTAATGCTCATTTCCCACCAGGAAGAGGAATTAACCAAACGCTCAGCATGCCATGCCGGAACCAGATTAGAGCCTGAAGCAATCCTGCGGGTTTGCGGGCAGCTCACAAGATAGCGAGTTGAAGAAAGGAGCTCAGGGGCACTGTAACTCACAAACCTGCAGAGTTATAAATGACAGCTATCGCCCAAAAAATATTGAAGGAAGGCTGCGTAGACGACTTGTAAGCGGGGCAGAATTGCAGGAAAACGATTTCAGGGGGTAGACGGGAATTGCATTTAAAGCATAGGAAAAGAGGCAGAACGTCGACAATGATGCTCTTGGCCAAAGAGGGCGTATGCGTTTTTTCCTGAATATATTCAGGAAAAAACGCATACGCTCTTTTTGGCCAACCAAGCAAGCATGTTAAAGAAATCTGCACTAAAATGATGTCTCACGGCCCCCCGGTCAAAAGGGCCATCTGAAAAAAGTGTAAAATCCAGAAAGGCAGCACAGGCCATGGAGAACCGGGAGCCTTGTTATGCTGATGGGCGGGATGTAAATTGCCAACAGCCACTCTGGAGAAGTGTATGGTGTTTCCTGGAACACCTAAAAAACAAAGCAACGGAGCCTATGGCACTTCCACTTATGGTCCTATAGCTTAGGGAAATTAAAATCAAAAACACACAGCCACCCCAAAGTTTCGGACGGCTCTGTTTACAAGAACCTCGTCTACGCTACAAGTTCAATATCCCAGAATGAGAAAAATGGATAAAGAAGTTGTGGTACGTACGTACAATGGAATATCATTCAGCAATGAAATCTATGTCATCAGGCCCATCGCAGCATAATGAGTGGATTCAGGTACGATGATTCTAAGTGAAATAAGTCACACAGAAAATGAAACATCATAAGATATCACTAATACACGGAATGTAAACTTGGCTACACATGAACTGAATTACAAAACAGAACAGGGTCTCAAATTTAGAAAACCAACTTATACTTGCTTATGGGGAAAGGTGAGGTGGGCTGCTGCATAAAACCAGAGATTGAAATTAACACAGATACCTTTCCATAAGCCAAATATGTAATAGGCAAGACCTACTCCTTGCTCAAAGAAATGGACTCAACACCCCATATTCAACGCCTAGGAATATACCTGACTAGTAAGAATCTTAAAACCCATGGATTTATATGTCTCCGTAAGAGAATCAAGCGTTTGTTCAGTGGCCTAAACGCAGCAGTGAAAATCCGATAAATCCCATTATCAAAATAAATTTCTAAAACACAACACCATGACAGTGAAATAGAGAGCAATTCTTAAAAAATTCGCTCAGGGCTTCTGATGCAACCTGGATTTACCACATCTACACCCAGAGCTGGGGAGACAAAAGGCCGGACACTTCAGCATGATAGCATTGGTGAGGTTCGGTGAGCAAATGCAGACCCTTTGAAGTCATACTTCATGGTACCCATTCCATGGGTCCCAACTCTCCAGGTTTAAGGGATTCTTCCCTCCACTAAATCATGCATGGGAAACCCAGAGTATGGTCCACTGTGTGATTGGGAAACGTTTTCAAATGCATCTCAGTTTTCATCCGTTTGTACTCGGGTTCACCATTCCAGACGCTTAACTAACACTCTCCCCACTTGGAGAGTCAATGCCTTTAACCTCCTGTTTGGCACAGTTTGCAATTTCTGCACAAGATGAAGAGGAATAGGGAGAACCAATGAGAGACTAGCTGTGGGTGTCTGCACGGGCAAATGTAATGCTCATTTCCCACCAGGAAGAGGAATTAACCAAAGGATCAGCATGCCGTGCAGGAACCAGATTAGGGCCTGAAGCAATCCTGCGGGTTTGCGGCCAGCTCACAAGAAAGCGAGTTGAAGAAAGGAGCTCAGGGGCACTGTAATTCACAAACATGCAGGGTTAAAAATGACAGCTATCGTCCAATAATATATTGAAGTAAGTCTGCGAAGAGGACTTGAAAGCGGGGCAGAATTGCAGGAAAACGATTTCAGGGGGTAGACTGGAATTGCACTTAAAGCATAGGAAAAGAGGCAGAACGGCGACAATGATGCTCTTGGCCAAAAAGGGCGTATGCGTTTTCTCCTGAATATATTCAGGAAAAAACGCATACGCCCCTTTTGGTCAAACAAGCAAGCATGTTAAAGAAATCTGCACTACAATGAAGTCTCACTTCCCCGGTCAAAAGGGCCATCTGAAAAATGTGTAAAATCCAGAAAGGCAGCACAGGCCATGGAGAACAGGGAGCCTTGTTATGCTGATGGGCGGGATGTAAATTGCCAACAGCCACTCTGGAGAAGTATATGGTGTTTCCTGAAACACCTAGAAAACAAAGGAACAGAGCCTAGGGCACTTCCACTTATAGTCCTATAGCTTAAGGAAATTACAATCAAAAACACACAGCCACCCCAAAGTTTGGGACGGCTCTGTTGACAAGAACCTCGTCGACATTACCAGTTAAATATGCCAGAAATCGAAAAATGGATAAAGAAGTTGTGGTACGTACGTATAATGTAATATCACTCAGCAATGAAATCTATGTCATCAGGCCTGTAGCGGCATAATGTGTGGATTCATGTATGATGATTCTAAGTGAAAACAGTCACACAGAAAAAGAAACATCATAAGATATCACTAATACACGGAATATAAACTTGGCTACACATGAACTGAATTACACAAAAGAACAGGGTCTCAAATTTAGAAAACCAACTTATGCTTGCTTACGGGGAAAGGTGAGTTGGGGTGCTGCATAAAACAAGAGATTGAACTTAGCACAGATACCTTTCCATAAGCCAAATATGTAATAGAGAAGACCTACTCCTTGCTCAACGAAATGGCCTCAACGCCCCATATTCAACGCCTAGGCATATACCTGACTAGTAAGAATGTTAAAGCCTACGGATTTATATGTCTCCGTAAGACAATCAAGTGTGTGTACAGCAGAGTAAACGCAGCAGTGAAAATCAGCTAAATCCCATTATAAAAATAAATTTCAAGAAAAAACACAATGACAGTGAAATAGAGAGCAATTCCTCAATGATTCATTCATGGCTTGTGATGAAACCTGGATTAACCACCTCTACCCCCCAGAGCTGGGTGAGACATAAGGCTGGACTCTTGGGCCTGATTGGATTGTTGAGGTACAGTGAGCAAATGCAGAGCCTTTGAAGTCATACTCCAGGGTACCCATTCCATGGGTCCCAACTCTCCAGGTTTAAGGGATTCTTCCTTCAGCTAAAACATGCATGGGAAACCCAGAGTATGGTCCACCGTGTGATCTGGAAACGTTTTTAAATGCATCTCAGTTTTCGTCCCCTGGTACTCGGGTTCACCATTCCAGACGCTTTACTAACACTCTCCCCACTTGGAGAGTCAGTGCCTTTAACCTCCTGTTTGGCACAGTTTGCAATTTCTGCGCAACATGAACAGGAATAGGGAGAACCAATGAGAGACTAGCTGTAGGTGTCTGCACGGGCAAATTTAACTCTCACTTCCCACCAGGAAGAGGAATTAACCACAGGCTCAGCATGCCGTGCCGGAACCAGATTAAGGCCTGAAGCAATTCTGTGCGTTTGCGGCTAGCTCACATGAAAGCGAGTTGAAGAAAGGAGCTCAGGGGCACTGTAATTCACAAACATGCAGAGTTATAAATGACAGCTATCGTCCAAAAATATGTTGAAGGAAGGCTGCGAAGAGGACTTGAAACCGGGGCAGAATTTCAGGAAAACGATTACAGGGGGTAGACTGGAATTGCATTTTAAGCATAGGAATAGGGGCAGAACGTCGATAATGAAGCAGTTGGCCCAAAAGGGCGTATGCGTTTTTTCCTGAATATATTCAGGAAAAAACGCATACGCCCTTTTGGGCCAACCAAGCAAGCTTGTAAAGGAAATCTGCACCACAATGAAGCCTCACTGCCCCCCGGTCAAAAGGGTCATCTGAAAAAAGTGTAAAATCCAGAAAGGCAGGTCAGGCCATGGAGTATAGGGAGCCTTATTATGTTGATGGGCGGTATGTAAATTGCCAACAACCACTCTGGAGAAGTGTATGGTGTTCCTGAAACACCAAAAACAAAGCAACGGAGCCTATGGCACTTTCACTTATGGTCATATAGCTTAGGGATTTTAAAATCAAAAACACAGAGCCACCCCAAATTTTCAGACGGCTCTGATTATAAGAACCTCGTCTGCGGTACAAGTTAAATATCCCAGAAAGCGAAAAATGGATAAAGAACTTTTGGTACGTATATACAATGGAATATCACTCAGCAATGAAATCTATGTCATCAGGCCCGTCGCGGCATAATGAGTGGATTCAGGTACGATGATTCTAAGTGAAATAAGTCCCACAGAAAAAGAAACCTCATAAGATATCACTAATACAAAGAATGTAAACTTGGCTACACACGAAATGAACTACAAAACAGGGTCTCAAATTTAGAAAACCAACCAATGCTTCCTTAAGGGCAAAGATGAGTTCGGGTGCAGCATAAAACCAGAGATTGAAATTAGCACAGATACCATTCCATAACCCAAATATGTAATAGTCAAGACCTACACCTTGCTCAACGAAATGGACTCAACACCCCATATTCAAAGCCTAGGAATATACCTGACTAGTAAGAATCATAAAACCCATGGATTTATATGTCTACAGAAGAGAATCAAGTGTGTGTAAAGCGGCATAAATTCAGCAGTGAAAATGTGATAAATCCCATTATCAAAATAAATTAAAAAAACAAAACACAGTGACAGTGAAATAGAGAGCAATTCTTAAATAATTCATTCAGGCTTTGTGATACAACCTGGATTTACCACATCTACACCCAGAGCCAAGTGAGACATAAGGATGGGCACTTCGGGCTGATAGCATTGGTGACGTTCGATGAGCAAATGCAGACCCTTTGAAGTCATACTGCATGGTACCCATTCCATGGGTCCCAACTCTCCAGGTTTAAGGGATTCTTCCTTCAGCTAAAACATGCATGGGAAACCCACAGTATGGTGCACCGTGTGACCGGCAAACGTTTTCAAATGCATCTCAGTTTTCGTCCCCTTTTACTCGGGTTCACCATTCCAGACCCTTTACTAACACTCTCCCCACTTGGAGAGTCAGTGCCTTTAACCTCCTGTTTGGCACAGTTTGCAATTTCTGCGCAAGATGAACAGGAATAGGGAGAACCAATGAGAGACTAGCTGTAGGTGTCTGCACGGGCAAATTTAATGCTCATTTCCCACCAGGAAGAGGAATTAACCAAAGGCTCAGCATGCCGTGCCGGAACCAGATTAGGGCCTGAAGCAATCCTGCGGGTTTGCGGGCAGCTCACAAGATAGCGAGTTGAAGAAAGGAGCTCAGGGGCACTGTAACTCACAAACCTGCAGAGTTATAAATGACAGCTATCGTCCAAAAAAATATTGAAGGAAGGCTGCGAAGACGACTTGTAAGCGGGGCAGAATTGCAGGAAAACGATTTCAGGGGGTAGACGGGAATTGCATTTAAAGCATAGGAAAAGAGGCAGAACGTCGACAATGATGCTCTTGGCCAAAGAGGGCGTATGCGTTTTTTCCTGAGTATATTCAGGAAAAAACGCATACGCCCTTTTTGGCCAACCAAGCAAGCATGTTAAAGAAATCTGCACTAAAATGAAGTCTCACTGCCCCCCGGTCAAAAGGGCCATCTGAAAAAATTATAAAATCCAGAAAGGCAGCACAGGCCATGGAGAACCGGGAGCCTTGTTATGCTGATGGGTGGGATGTAAATTGCCAACAGCCACTCTGGAGAAGTGTATGGTGTTTCCTGGAACACCTAAAAAACAAAGCAACGGAGCCTACGGCACTTCCACTTATGGTCCTATAGCTTAGGGAAATTAAAATCAAAAACACACAGCCACCCCAAAGTTTCGGACGGCTATGTTTACAAGAACCTCGTCTATGCTACAAGTTCAATATCCCAGAATGTGAAAAATGGAGAAAGAAGTTGGGGTACGTACGTACAATGGAATATCATTCAGCAATGAAATCTATGTCATCAGGCCCGTAGCAGCATAATCAGTGGATTCAGGTACGATGATTCTATGTGAAATAAGTCACACAGAAAATGAAACATCATAAGATATCACTAATACAAGGAATGTAAACTTGGCTACACGTGAACTGAATTACAAAACAGAACAGGGTCTCAAATTTAGAAAACCAACTTATACTTGCTTATGGAGAAAGGTGAGGTGGGCTGCTGCATAAAACCAGAGATTGAAATTAGCACAGATACCATTCCATAAGCCAAATATGTAATAGGCAAGACCTACTCCTTGCTCAACGAAATGGACTCAACACCCCATATTCAATGCCTAGGAATATACCTGACTAGTAAGAATCTTAAAACCCATGGATTTATATATCTCCATAAGAGAATCAAGCGTTTGTTCAGTGGCCTAAATGCAGCAGTGAAAATCCGATAAATCCCATTATCAAAATAAATTTCTAAAACACAACACCATGACAGTGAAATAGAGAGCAATTCTTAAAAAATTCACTCAGGGCTTCTGATGCAACCTGGATTTACCACATCTACACCCAGAGCTGGGGAGACAAAAGGCCGGACACTTCAGCATGATAGCATTGGTGAGGTTCGGTGAGCAAATGCAGACCCTTTGAAGTCATACTTCATGGTACCCATTCCATGGGTCCCAACTCTCCAGGTTTAAGGGATTCTTCCTTCCACTAAATCATGCATGGGAAACCCAGAGTATGGTCCACTGTGTGATTGGGAAACGTTTTCACATGCATCTCAGTTTTCATCCGTTTGTACTCGGGTTCACCATTCCAGACGCTTAACTAACACTCTCCCCACTCGGAGAGGCAGTGCCTTTAAACTCCTGTTTGGCACAGTTTGCAATTTCTGCACAAGATGAAGAGGAATAGGGAGAACCAATGAGAGACTAGCTGTGGGTGTCTGCACGGGCAAATGTAATGCTCATTTCCCACCAGGAAGAGGAATTAACCAAAGGCTCAGCATGCCGTGCGGGAACCAGATTAGGGCCTGAAGCAATCCTGCGGGTTTGCGGCCAGCTCACAAGAAAGCGAGTTGAAGAAAGGAGCTCAGGGGCACTGTAATTCACAAACATGCAGGGTTAAAAATGACAGCTATCGTCCAATAATATATTGAAGTAAGTCTGCGAAGAGGACTTGAAAGCGGGGCAGAATTGCAGGAAAACGATTTCAGGGGGTAGACTGGAATTGCACTTAAAGCATAGGAAAAGAGGCAGAACGGCGACAATGATGCTCTTGGCCAAAAAGGGCGTATGCGTTTTCTCCTGAATATATTCAGGAAAAAACGCATACGCCCCTTTTGGTCAAACAAGCAAGCATGTTAAAGAAATCTGCACTACAATGAAGTCTCACTTCCCCGGTCAAAAGGGCCATCTGAAAAATGTGTAAAATCCAGAAAGGCAGCACAGGCCATGGAGAACAGGGAGCCTTGTTATGCTGATGGGCGGGATGTAAATTGCCAACAGCCACTCTGGAGAAGTATATGGTGTTTCCTGAAACACCTAGAAAACAAAGGAACAGAGCCTAGGGCACTTCCACTTATAGTCCTATAGCTTAAGGAAATTACAATCAAAAACACACAGCCACCCCAAAGTTTGGGACGGCTCTGTTGACAAGAACCTCGTCGACATTACCAGTTAAATATGCCAGAAATCGAAAAATGGATAAAGAAGTTGTGGTACGTACGTATAATGTAATATCACTCAGCAATGAAATCTATGTCATCAGGCCCGTAGCGGCATAATGTGTGGATTCAGGTATGATGATTCTAAGTGAAAACAGTCACACAGAAAAAGAAACATCATAAGATATCACTAATACACGGAATATAAACTTGGCTACACATGAACTGAATTACACAAAAGAACAGGGTCTCAAATTTAGAAAACCAACTTATGCTTGCTTACGGGGAAAGGTGAGTTGGGGTGCTGCATAAAACAAGAGATTGAACTTAGCACAGATACCTTTCCATAAGCCAAATATGTAATAGAGAAGACCTACTCCTTGCTCAACGAAATGGCCTCAACGCCCCATATTCAACACCTAGGCATATACCTGACTAGTAAGAATCTTAAAGCCTACGGATTTATATGTCTCCGTAAGACAATCAAGTGTGTGTACAGCAGAGTAAACGCAGCAGTGAAAATCAGCTAAATCCCATTATAAAAATAAATTTCAAGAAAAAACACAATGACAGTGAAATAGAGAGCAATTCCTCAATGATTCATTCATGGCTTGTGATGAAACCTGGATTAACCACCTCTACCCCCCAGAGCTGGGTGAGACATAAGGCTGGACTCTTGGGCCTGATTGGATTGTTGAGGTACAGTGAGCAAATGCAGAGCCTTTGAAGTCATACTCCAGGGTACCCATTCCATGGGTCCCAACTCTCCAGGTTTAAGGGATTCTTCCTTCAGCTAAAACATGCATGGGAAACCCAGAGTATGGTCCACCGTGTGATCTGGAAACGTTTTTAAATGCATCTCAGTTTTCGTCCCCTGGTACTCGGGTTCACCATTCCAGACGCTTTACTAACACTCTCCCCACTTGGAGAGTCAGTGCCTTTAACCTCCTGTTTGGCACAGTTTGCAATTTCTGCGCAACATGAACAGGAATAGGGAGAACCAATGAGAGACTAGCTGTAGGTGTCTGCACGGGCAAATTTAACTCTCACTTCCCACCAGGAAGAGGAATTAACCACAGGCTCAGCATGCCGTGCCGGAACCAGATTAAGGCCTGAAGCAATTCTGTGCGTTTGCGGCTAGCTCACATGAAAGCGAGTTGAAGAAAGGAGCTCAGGGGCACTGTAATTCACAAACATGCAGAGTTATAAATGACAGCTATCGTCCAAAAATATATTGAAGGAAGGCTGCGAAGAGGACTTGAAACCGGGGCAGAATTTCAGGAAAACGATTACAGGGGGTAGACTGGAATTGCATTTTAAGCATAGGAATAGGGGCAGAACGTGGATAACGAAGCAGTTGGCCCAAAAGGGCGTATGCGTTATTTCCTGAATATATTCAGGAAAAAACGCATACGCCCTTTTGGGCCAACCAAGCAAGCTTGTAAAAGAAATCTGCACCAAAATGAAGCCTCACTGCCTCCCGGTCAAAAGGGTCATCTGAAAAAAGTGTAAAATCCAGAAAGGCACGTCAGGCCATGGAGTATAGGGAGCCTTGTTATGTTGATGGGCGGTATGTAAATTGCCAACAACCACTCTGGAGAAGTGTATGGTGTTCCTGAAACACCAAAAACAAAGCAACGGAGCCTATGGCACTTTCACTTATGGTCATATAGCTTAGGGAATTTAAAATCAAAAACACAGAGCCACCCCAAATTTTCAGACGGCTCTGATTATAAGAACCTCGTCTGCGGTACAAGTTAAATATCCCAGAAAGCGAAAAATGGATAAAGAACTTTTGGTACGTATATACAATGGAATATCACTCAGCAATGAAATCTATGGCATCAGGCCCGTCGCGGCATAATGAGTGGATTCAGGTACGATGATTCTAAGTGAAATAAGTCACACAGAAAAAGAAACCTCATAAGATATCACTAATACACAGAATGTAAACTTGGCTACACACGAAATGAACTACAAAACAGGGTCTCAAATTTAGAAAACCAAGCAATGCTTCCTTAAGGGCAAAGATGAGTTCAGGTGCAGCATGAAACCAGAGATTGAAATTAGCACAGATACCATTCCATTACCCAAATATGTAATAGTCAAGACCTACACCTTGCTCAACGAAATGGACTCAACAACCCATATTCAAAGCCCAGGAATATACCTGACTAGTAAGAATCATAAAACCCATGGATTTATATGTCTACAGAAGAGAATCAAGTGTGTGTACAGCGGCATAAATGCAGCAGTGAAAATGTGATAAATCCCATTATCAAAATAAATTAAAAAAACAAAACACAGTGACAGTGAAATAGAGAGCAATTCTTAAATAATTCATTCAGCGTTTGTGATGCAACCGGGATTTACCACATCTACACCCAGAGCCAAGTGAGACATAAGGTTGGGCACTTCGGGCTGATAGCATTGGTGACGTTCGATGAGCAAATGCAGACCCTTTGAAGTCATACTGCATGGTACCCATTCCATGGGTCCCAACTCTCCAGGTTTAAGGGATTCTTCCTTCAGCTAAAACATGCATGGGAATCCCACAGTATGGTGCACCGTGTGACCGGGAAACGTTTTCAAATGCATCTCAGTTTTCATCCCGTTTTACTCGGGTTCACCATTCCAGACCCTTTACTAACACTCTCCCCACTTGGAGAGTCAGTGCCTTTAACCTCCTGTTTGGCACAGTTAGCAATTTCTGCGCAAGATGAACAGGAATATGGAGAACCAATGAGAGACTAGCTGTAGGTGTCTGCACGGGCAAATTTAACGCTCATTTCCCACCAGGAAGAGGAATTAACCAAAGGCTCAGCATGCCGTGCCGGAACCAGATTAGGGCCTGAAGCAATCCTGCGGGTTTGCGGCCAGCTCACAAGAAAGCGAGTTGAAGAAAGGAGCTCAGGGGCACTGTAATTCACAAACATGCAGGGTTAAAAATGACAGCTATCGTCCAATAATATATTGAAGTAAGTCTGCGAAGAGGACTTGAAAGCGGGGCAGAATTGCAGGAAAACGATTTCAGGGGGTAGACTGGAATTGCACTTAAAGCATAGGAAAAGAGGCAGAACGGCGACAATGATGCTCTTGGCCAAAAAGGGCGTATGCGTTTTCTCCTGAATATATTCAGGAAAAAACGCATACGCCCCTTTTGGTCAAACAAGCAAGCATGTTAAAGAAATCTGCACTACAATGAAGTCTCACTTCCCCGGTCAAAAGGGCCATCTGAAAAATGTGTAAAATCCAGAAAGGCAGCACAGGCCATGGAGAACAGGGAGCCTTGTTATGCTGATGGGCGGGATGTAAATTGCCAACAGCCACTCTGGAGAAGTATATGGTGTTTCCTGAAACACCTAGAAAACAAAGGAACAGAGCCTAGGGCACTTCCACTTATAGTCCTATAGCTTAAGGAAATTACAATCAAAAACACACAGCCACCCCAAAGTTTGGGACGGCTCTGTTGACAAGAACCTCGTCGACATTACCAGTTAAATATGCCAGAAATCGAAAAATGGATAAAGAAGTTGTGGTACGTACGTATAATGTAATATCACTCAGCAATGAAATCTATGTCATCAGGCCCGTAGCGGCATAATGTGTGGATTCAGGTATGATGATTCTAAGTGAAAACAGTCACACAGAAAAAGAAACATCATAAGATATCACTAATACACGGAATATAAACTTGGCTACACATGAACTGAATTACACAAAAGAACAGGGTCTCAAATTTAGAAAACCAACTTATGCTTGCTTACGGGGAAAGGTGAGTTGGGGTGCTGCATAAAACAAGAGATTGAACTTAGCACAGATACCTTTCCATAAGCCAAATATGTAATAGAGAAGACCTACTCCTTGCTCAACGAAATGGCCTCAACGCCCCATATTCAACACCTAGGCATATACCTGACTAGTAAGAATCTTAAAGCCTACGGATTTATATGTCTCCGTAAGACAATCAAGTGTGTGTACAGCAGAGTAAACGCAGCAGTGAAAATCAGCTAAATCCCATTATAAAAATAAATTTCAAGAAAAAACACAATGACAGTGAAATAGAGAGCAATTCCTCAATGATTCATTCATGGCTTGTGATGAAACCTGGATTAACCACCTCTACCCCCCAGAGCTGGGTGAGACATAAGGCTGGACTCTTGGGCCTGATTGGATTGTTGAGGTACAGTGAGCAAATGCAGAGCCTTTGAAGTCATACTCCAGGGTACCCATTCCATGGGTCCCAACTCTCCAGGTTTAAGGGATTCTTCCTTCAGCTAAAACATGCATGGGAAACCCAGAGTATGGTCCACCGTGTGATCTGGAAACGTTTTTAAATGCATCTCAGTTTTCGTCCCCTGGTACTCGGGTTCACCATTCCAGACGCTTTACTAACACTCTCCCCACTTGGAGAGTCAGTGCCTTTAACCTCCTGTTTGGCACAGTTTGCAATTTCTGCGCAACATGAACAGGAATAGGGAGAACCAATGAGAGACTAGCTGTAGGTGTCTGCACGGGCAAATTTAACTCTCACTTCCCACCAGGAAGAGGAATTAACCACAGGCTCAGCATGCCGTGCCGGAACCAGATTAAGGCCTGAAGCAATTCTGTGCGTTTGCGGCTAGCTCACATGAAAGCGAGTTGAAGAAAGGAGCTCAGGGGCACTGTAATTCACAAACATGCAGAGTTATAAATGACAGCTATCGTCCAAAAATATATTGAAGGAAGGCTGCGAAGAGGACTTGAAACCGGGGCAGAATTTCAGGAAAACGATTACAGGGGGTAGACTGGAATTGCATTTTAAGCATAGGAATAGGGGCAGAACGTCGATAACGAAGCAGTTGGCCCAAAAGGGCGTATGCGTTATTTCCTGAATATATTCAGGAAAAAACGCATACGCCCTTTTGGGCCAACCAAGCAAGCTTGTAAAAGAAATCTGCACCAAAATGAAGCCTCACTGCCTCCCGGTCAAAAGGGTCATCTGAAAAAAGTGTAAAATCCAGAAAGGCACGTCAGGCCATGGAGTATAGGGAGCCTTGTTATGTTGATGGGCGGTATGTAAATTGCCAACAACCACTCTGGAGAAGTGTATGGTGTTCCTGAAACACCAAAAACAAAGCAACGGAGCCTATGGCACTTTCACTTATGGTCATATAGCTTAGGGAATTTAAAATCAAAAACACAGAGCCACCCCAAATTTTCAGACGGCTCTGATTATAAGAACCTCGTCTGCGGTACAAGTTAAATATCCCAGAAAGCGAAAAATGGATAAAGAACTTTTGGTACGTATATACAATGGAATATCACTCAGCAATGAAATCTATGGCATCAGGCCCGTCGCGGCATAATGAGTGGATTCAGGTACGATGATTCTAAGTGAAATAAGTCACACAGAAAAAGAAACCTCATAAGATATCACTAATACACAGAATGTAAACTTGGCTACACACGAAATGAACTACAAAACAGGGTCTCAAATTTAGAAAACCAAGCAATGCTTCCTTAAGGGCAAAGATGAGTTCAGGTGCAGCATGAAACCAGAGATTGAAATTAGCACAGATACCATTCCATTACCCAAATATGTAATAGTCAAGACCTACACCTTGCTCAACGAAATGGACTCAACAACCCATATTCAAAGCCCAGGAATATACCTGACTAGTAAGAATCATAAAACCCATGGATTTATATGTCTACAGAAGAGAATCAAGTGTGTGTACAGCGGCATAAATGCAGCAGTGAAAATGTGATAAATCCCATTATCAAAATAAATTAAAAAAACAAAACACAGTGACAGTGAAATAGAGAGCAATTCTTAAATAATTCATTCAGCGTTTGTGATGCAACCGGGATTTACCACATCTACACCCAGAGCCAAGTGAGACATAAGGTTGGGCACTTCGGGCTGATAGCATTGGTGACGTTCGATGAGCAAATGCAGACCCTTTGAAGTCATACTGCATGGTACCCATTCCATGGGTCCCAACTCTCCAGGTTTAAGGGATTCTTCCTTCAGCTAAAACATGCATGGGAATCCCACAGTATGGTGCACCGTGTGACCGGGAAACGTTTTCAAATGCATCTCAGTTTTCATCCCGTTTTACTCGGGTTCACCATTCCAGACCCTTTACTAACACTCTCCCCACTTGGAGAGTCAGTGCCTTTAACCTCCTGTTTGGCACAGTTAGCAATTTCTGCGCAAGATGAACAGGAATATGGAGAACCAATGAGAGACTAGCTGTAGGTGTCTGCACGGGCAAATTTAACGCTCATTTCCCACCAGGAAGAGGAATTAACCAAAGGCTCAGCATGCCGTGCCGGAACCAGATTAGGGCCTGAAGCAATCCTGCGGGTGTGCGGGCAGCTCACAAGATAGCGAGTTGAAGAAAGGAGCTCAGGGGCACTGTAACTCACAAACCTGCAGAGTTATAAATGACAGCTATCGTCCAAAAAAATATTGAAGGAAGGCTGCGAAGACGACTTGTATGCGGGGCAGAATTGCAGGAAAACGATTTCAGGGGGTAGACGGGAATTGCATTTAAAGCATAGGAAAAGAGGCAGAACGTCGACAATGATGCTCTTGGCCAAAAAGGGCGTATGCGTTTTTTCCTGAATATATTCAGGAAAAAACGCATACGCCCTTTTTGGCCAACCAAGCAAGCATGTTAAAGAAATCTGCACTAAAATGAAGTCTCACTGCCCCCCGGTCAAAAGGGCCATCTGAAAAAAGTGTAAAATCCAGAAAGGCAGCACAGGCCGTGGAGAACCGGGAGCCTTGTTATGCTGATGGGCGGGATGTAAATTGCCAACAGCCACTCTGGAGAAGTGTATGGTGTTTCCTGGAACACCTAAAAAACAAAGCAACGGAGCCTACGGCACTTCCACTTATGGTCCTATAGCTTAGGGAAATTAAAATCAAAAACACACAGCCACCCCAAAGTTTCGGACGGCTCTGTTTACAAGAACCTCGTCTATGCTACAAGTTCAATATCACAGAATGTGAAAAATGGATAAAGAAGTTGTGGTACGTACGTACAATGGAATATCATTCAGCAATGAAATCTATGTCATCAGGCCCATCGCAGCATAATGAGTGGATTCAAGTACGATGATTCTAAGTGAAATAAGTCACACAGAAAATGAAACATCATAAGATATCACTAATACACGGAATGTAAACTTGGCTACACATGAACTGAATTACAAAACAGAACAGGGTCTCAAATTTAGAAAACCAACTTATACTTGCTTATGGGGAAAGTTGAGGTGGGCTGCTGCATAAAACCAGAGATTGAAATTAACACAGATACCTTTCCATAAGCCAAATATGTAATAGGCAAGACCTACTCCTTGCTCAAAGAAATGAACTCAACACCCCATATTCAACGCCTAGGAATATACCTGACTAGTAAGAATCTTAAAACCCATGGATTTATATGTCTCCGTAAGAGAATCAAGCGTTTGTTCAGTGGCCTAAACGCAGCAGTGAAAATCCGATAAATCCCATTATCAAAATAAATTTCTAAAACACAACACCATGACAGTGAAATAGAGAGCAATTCTTAAAAAATTCACTCAGGGCTTCTGATGCAACCTGGATTTACCACATCTACACCCAGAGCTGGGGAGACAAAAGGCCGGACACTTCAGCATGATAGCATTGGTGAGGTTCGGTGAGCAAATGCAGACCCTTTGAAGTCATACTTCATGGTACCCATTCCATGGGTCCCAACTCTCCAGGTTTAAGGGATTCTTCCCTCCACTAACTCATGCATGGGTAACCCAGAGTATGGTCCACTGTGTGATTGGGAAACGTTTTCAAATGCATCTCAGTGTTCATCCCTTTGTACTCGGGTTCACCATTCCAGACGCTTAACTAACACTCTCCCCACTTGGAGAGTCAATGCCTTTAACCTCCTGTTTGGCACAGTTTGCAATTTCTGCACAAGATGAAGAGGAATAGGGAGAACCAATGAGAGACCAGCTGTGGGTGTCTGAACGGGCAAATGTAATGCTCATTTCCCACCAGGAAGAGGAATTAACCAAAGGCTCAGCATGCCGTGCGGGAACCAGATTAGGGCCTGAAGCAATCCTGCGGGTTTGCGGCCAGCTCAAAAGAAAGCGAGTTGAAGAAAGGAGCTCAGGGGCACTGTAATTCACAAACATGCAGGGTTAAAAATGACAGCTATCGTCCAATAATATATTGAAGTAAGTCTGCGAAGAGGACTTGAAAGCGGGGCAGAATTGCAGGAAAACGATTTCAGGGGGTAGACTGGAATTGCACTTAAAGCATAGGAAAAGAGGCAGAACGGCGACAATGATGCTCTTGGCCAAAAAGGGCGTATGCGTTTTCTCCTGAATATATTCAGGAAAAAACGCATACGCCCCTTTTGGTCAAACAAGCAAGCATGTTAAAGAAATCTGCACTACAATGAAGTCTCACTTCCCCGGTCAAAAGGGCCATCTGAAAAATGTGTAAAATCCAGAAAGGCAGCACAGGCCATGGAGAACAGGGAGCCTTGTTATGCTGATGGGCGGGATGTAAATTGCCAACAGCCACTCTGGAGAAGTATATGGTGTTTCCTGAAACACCTAGAAAACAAAGGAACAGAGCCTAGGGCACTTCCACTTATAGTCCTATAGCTTAAGGAAATTACAATCAAAAACACACAGCAACCCCAAAATTTGGGACGGCTCTGTTGACAAGAATCTCATCGACATTACCAGTTAAATATGCCAGAAATCGAAAAATGGATAAAGAAGTTGTGGTACGTACGTATAATGTAATATCACTCAGCAATGAAATCTATGTCATCAGGCCCGTAGCGGCATAATGTGTGGATTCAGGTATGATGATTCTAAGTGAAAACAGTCACACAGAAAAAGAAACATCATAAGATATCACTAATACACGGAATATAAACTTGGCTACACATGAACTGAATTACAAAACAGAACAGGGTCTCAAATTTAGAAAACCAACTTATGCTTGCTTACGGGGAAAGGTGAGTTGGGGTGCTGCATAAAACAAGAGATTGAACTTAGCACAGATACCTTTCCATAAGCCAAATATGTAATAGAGAAGACCTACTCCTTGCTCAACGAAATGGCCTCAACGCCCCATATTCAACGCCTAGGCATATACCTGACTAGTAAGGATCTTAAAGCCTATGGATTTATATGTCTCCGTAAGACAATCAAGTGTGTGTACAGCAAAGTAAACGCAGCAGTGAAAATCAGCTAAATCCCATTATAAAAATAAATTTGAAGAAAAAACACAATGACAGTGAAATAGAGAGCAATTCCTCAATGATTCATTCATGGCTTGTGATGAAACCTGGCTTAACCACCTCTACCCCCCAGAGCTGGGTGAGATATAAGGCTGAACTCTTGGGCCTGATTGGATTGTTGAGGTACAGTGAGCAAATGCAGAGCCTTTGAAGTCATACTCCAGGGTACCCATTCCATGGGTCCCAACTCTCCAGGTTTAAGGGATTCCTTCTTCAGCTAAAACATGCATGGGAAACCCAGAGTATGGTCCACCGTGTGATCTGGAAACGTTTTTAAATGCATCTCAGTTTTCGTCCCCTGGTACTCGGGTTCACCATTCCAGACGCTTTATTAACACTCTCCCCTCTTGGAGAGTCAGTGCCTTTAACCTCCTGTTTGGCACAGTTTGCAATTTCTGCGGAAGATGAACAGGAATAGGGAGAACCAATGAGAGACTAGCTGTAGGTGTCTGCACGGGCAAATTTAACTCTCACTTCCCACCAGGAAGAGGAATTAACCACAGGCTCAGCATGCCGTGCCGGAACCAGATTAAGGCCTGAAGCAATTCTGTGCGTTTGCGGCTAGCTCACATGAAAGCGAGTTGAAGAAAGGAGCTCAGGGGCACTGTAATTCACAAACATGCAGAGTTATAAATGACAGCTACCGTCCAAAAATATATTGAAGGAAGGCTGCGAAGAGGACTTGAAACCGGGGCAGAATTTCAGGAAAACGATTACAGGGGGTAGACTGGAATTGCATTTTAAGCATAGGAATAGGGGCAGAACGTCGATAATGAAGCAGTTGGCCCAAAAGGGCGTATGCGTTATTTCCTGAATATATTCAGGAAAAAACGCATACGCCCTTTTGGGCCAACCAAGCAAGCTTGTAAAGGAAATCTGCACCACAATGAAGCCTCACTGCCCCCCGGTCAAAAGGGTCATCTGAAAAAAGTGTAAAATCCAGAAAGGCATGTCAGGCCATGGAGTATAGGGAGCCTTGTTATGTTGATGGGCGGTATGTAAATTGCCAACAACCACTCTGGAGAAGTGTATGGTGTTCCTGAAACACCAAAACAAAGCAACGGAGCCTATGGCACTTTCACTTATGGTCATATAGCTTAGGGAATTTAAAATCAAAAACACAGAGCCACCCCAAATTTTCAGACGGCTCTGATTATAAGAACCTCGTCTGCGGTACAAGTTAAATATCCCAGAAAGCGAAAAATGGATAAAGAACTTTTGGTACGTATATACAATGGAATATCACTCAGCAATGAAATCTATGTCATCAGGCCCGTCGCGGCATAATGAGTGGATTCAGCTACGATGTTTCTAAGTGAAATAAGTCACACAGAAAAAGAAACCTCATAAGATATCACTAATACACAGAATGTAAACTTGGCTACACACGAAATGAACTACAAAACAGGGTCTCAAATTTAGAAAACCAACCAATGCTTCCTTAAGGGCAAAGATGAGTTCGGGTGCAGCATAAAACCAGAGATTGAAATTAGCACAGATACCATTCCATAACCCAAATATGTAATAGTCAAGACCTACACCTTGCTCATCGAAATGGACTCAACAACCCATATTCAAAGCCCAGGAATATACCTGACTAGTAAGAATCATAAAACCCATGGATTTATATGTCTACAGAAGAGAATCAAGTGTGTGTACAGCGGCATAAATGCAGCAGTGAAAATGTGATAAATCCCATTATCAAAATAAATTAAAAAAACAAAACACAGTGACAGTGAAATAGAGAGCAATTCTTAAATAATTCATTCAGGGTTTGTGATGCAACCTGGATTTACCACATCTACACGCAGAGCCAAGTGAGACATAAGGTTGGGCACTTCAGGCTGATAGCATTGGTGACGTTCGATGAGCAAATGCAGACCCTTTGAAGTCATACTGCATGGTACCCATTCCATGGGTCCCAACTCTCCAGGTTTAAGGGATTCTTCCTTCAGCTAAAACATGCATGGGAAACCCACAGTATGGTGCACCGTGTGACCGGCAAACGTTTTCAAATGCATCTCAGTTTTCGTCCCCTTTTACTCGGGTTCACCATTCCAGAACCTTTACTAACACTCTCCCCACTTGGAGAGTCAGTGCCTTTAACCTCCTGTTTGGCACAGTTTGCAATTTCTGCGCAAGATGAACAGGAATAGGGAGAACCAATGAGAGACTAGCTGTAGGTGTCTGCACGGGCAAATTTAACGCTCATTTCCCACCAGGAAGAGGAATTAACCAAAGGCTCAGCATGCCGTGCCGGAACCAGATTGGGGCCTGAAGCAATCCTGCGGGTTTGCGGCCAGCTCACAAGATAGCGAGTTGAAGAAAGGAGCTCAGGGGCACTGTAACTCACAAACCTGCAGAGTTATAAATGACAGCTATCGTCCAAAAAATATTGAAGGAAGGCTGCGAAGACGACTTGTAAGCGGGGCAGAATTGCAGGAAAACGATTTCAGGGGGTAGACGGGAATTGCATTTAAAGCATAGGAAAAGAGGCAGAACGTCGACAATGATGCTCTTGGCCAAAGAGGGCGTATGCGTTTTTTCCTGAATATATTCAGGAAAAAAAGCATACGCCCTCTTTGGCCAACCAAGCAAGCATGTTAAAGAAATCTGCACTAAAATGAAGTCTCACTGCCACCCGGTCAAAAGGGCCATCTGAAAAAAGTGTAAAATCCAGAAAGGCAGCACAGGCCATGGAGAATCGGGAGCCTTGTTATGCTGATGGGCGGGATGTAAATTGCCAACAGCCACTCTGGAGAAGTGTATGGTGTTTCCTGGAACACCTAAAAAACAAAGCAACGGAGCCTACGGCACTTCCACTTATGGTCCTATAGCTTAGGGAAATTAAAATCAAAAACACACAGCCACCCCAAAGTTTCGGACGGCTCTGTTTACAAGAACCTCGTCTACGCTACAAGTTCAATATCCCAGAATGAGAAAAATGGATAAAGAAGTTGTGGTACGTACGTACAATGGAATATCATTCAGCAATGAAATCTATGTCATCAGGCCCATCGCAGCATAATGAGTGGATTCAGGTACGATGATTCTAAGTGAAATAAGTCACACAGAAAATGAAACATCATAAGATATCACTAATACACGGAATGTAAACTTGGCTACACATGAACTGAATTACAAAACAGAACAGGGTCTCAAATTTAGAAAACCAACTTATACTTGCTTATGGGGAAAGGTGAGGTGGGCTGCTGCATAAAACCAGAGATTGAAATTAACACAGATACCTTTCCATAAGCCAAATATGTAATAGGCAAGACCTACTCCTTGCTCAACGAAATGGACTCAACACCCCATATTCAACGCCTAGGAATATACCTGACTAGTAAGAATCTTAAAACCCATGGATTTATATGTCTCCGTAAGAGAATCAAGCGTTTGTTCAGTGGCCTAAACGCAGCAGTGAAAATCCGATAAATCCCATTATCAAAATAAATTTCTAAAACACAACACCATGACAGTGAAATAGAGAGCAATTCTTAAAAAATTCACTCAGGGCTTCTGATGCAACCTGGATTTACCACATCTACACCCAGAGCTGGGGAGACAAAAGGCCGGACACTTCAGCATGATAGCATTGGTGAGGTTCGGTGAGCAAATGCAGACCCTTTGAAGTCATACTTCATGGTACCCATTCCATGGGTCCCAACTCTCCAGGTTTAAGGGATTCTTCCTTCCACTAAATCATGCATGGGAAACTAAGAGTATGGTCCACTGTGTGATTGGGAAACATTTTCAAATGCATCTCAGTTTTCATCACTTTGTACTCGGGTTCACCATTCCAGACGCTTAACTAACACTCTCCCCACTTGGGGAGGCAATGCCTTTAAACTCCTGTTTGGCACAGTTTGCAATTTCTGCACAAGATGAAGGGGAATAGGGAGAACCAATGAGAGACTAGCTGTGGGTGTCTGCACGGGCAAATGTAATGCTCATTTCCCACCAGGAAGAGGAATTAACCAAAGGCTCAGCATGCCGTGCGGGAACCAGATTAGGGCCTGAAGCAATCCTGCGGGTTTGCGGCCAGCTCACAAGAAAGCGAGTTGAAGAAAGGAGCTCAGGGGCACTGTAATTCACAAACATGCAGGGTTAAAAATGACAGCTATCGTCCAATAATATATTGAAGTAAGTCTGCGAAGAGGACTTGAAAGCGGGGCAGAATTGCAGGAAAACGATTTCAGGGGGTAGACTGGAATTGCACTTAAAGCATAGGAAAAGAGGCAGAACGGCGACAATGATGCTCTTGGCCAAAAAGGGCGTATGCGTTTTCTCCTGAATATATTCAGGAAAAAACGCATACGCCCCTTTTGGTCAAACAAGCAAGCATGTTAAAGAAATCTGCACTACAATGAAGTCTCACTTCCCCGGTCAAAAGGGCCATCTGAAAAATGTGTAAAATCCAGAAAGGCAGCACAGGCCATGGAGAACAGGGAGCCTTGTTATGCTGATGGGCGGGATGTAAATTGCCAACAGCCACTCTGGAGAAGTATATGGTGTTTCCTGAAACACCTAGAAAACAAAGGAACAGAGCCTAGGGCACTTCCACTTATAGTCCTATAGCTTAAGGAAATTACAATCAAAAACACACAGCCACCCCAAAGTTTGGGACGGCTCTGTTGACAAGAACCTCGTCGACATTACCAGTTAAATATGCCAGAAATCGAAAAATGGATAAAGAAGTTGTGGTACGTACGTATAATGTAATATCACTCAGCAATGAAATCTATGTCATCAGGCCCGTAGCGGCATAATGTGTGGATTCAGGTATGATGATTCTAAGTGAAAACAGTCACACAGAAAAAGAAACATCATAAGATATCACTAATACACGGAATATAAACTTGGCTACACATGAACTGAATTACACAAAAGAACACGGTCTCAAATTTAGAAAACCAACTTATGCTTGCTTACGGGGAAAGGTGAGTTGGGGTGCTGCATAAAACAAGAGATTGAACTTAGCACAGATACCTTTCCATAAGCCAAATATGTAATAGAGAAGACCTACTCCTTGCTCAACGAAATGGCCTCAACGCCCCATATTCAACGCCTAGGCATATACCTGAGTAGTAAGAATCTTAAAGCCTACGGATTTATATGTCTCCGTAAGACAATCAAGTGTGTGTACAGCAGAGTAAACGCAGCAGTGAAAATCAGCTAAATCCCATTATAAAAATAAATTTCAAGAAAAAACACAATGACAGTGAAATAGAGAGCAATTCCTCAATGATTCATTCATGGCTTGTGATGAAACCTGGATTAACCACCTCTACCCCCCAGAGCTGGGTGAGACATAAGGCTGGACTCTTGGGCCTGATTGGATTGTTGAGGTACAGTGAGCAAATGCAGAGCCTTTGAAGTCATACTCCAGGGTACCCATTCCATGGGTCCCAACTCTCCAGGTTTAAGGGATTCTTCCTTCAGCTAAAACATGCATGGGAAACCCAGAGTATGGTCCACCGTGTGATCTGGAAACGTTTTTAAATGCATCTCAGTTTTCGTCCCCTGGTACTCGGGTTCACCATTCCAGACGCTTTACTAACACTCTCCCCACTTGGAGAGTCAGTGCCTTTAACCTCCTGTTTGGCACAGTTTGCAATTTCTGCGCAACATGAACAGGAATAGGGAGAACCAATGAGAGACTAGCTGTAGGTGTCTGCACGGGCAAATTTAACTCTCACTTCCCACCAGGAAGAGGAATTAACCACAGGCTCAGCATGCCGTGCCGGAACCAGATTAAGGCCTGAAGCAATTCTGTGCGTTTGCGGCTAGCTCACATGAAAGCGAGTTGAAGAAAGGAGCTCAGGGGCACTGTAATTCACAAACATGCAGAGTTATAAATGACAGCTATCGTCCAAAAATATATTGAAGGAAGGCTGCGAAGAGGACTTGAAACCGGGGCAGAATTTCAGGAAAACGATTACAGGGGGTAGACTGGAATTGCATTTTAAGCATAGGAATAGGGGCAGAACGTCGATAATGAAGCAGTTGGCCCAAAAGGGCGTATGCGTTATTTCCTGAATATATTCAGGAAAAAACGCATACGCCCTTTTGGGCCAACCAAGCAAGCTTGTAAAAGAAATCTGCACCACAATGAAGCCTCACTGCCTCCCGGTCAAAAGGGTCATCTGAAAAAAGTGTAAAATCCAGAAAGGCAGGTCAGGCCATGGAGTATAGGGAGCCTTGTTATGTTGATGGGCGGTATGTAAATTGCCAACAACCACTCTGGAGAAGTGTATGGTGTTCCTGAAACACCAAAAACAAAGCAACGGAGCCTATGGCACTTTCACTTATGGTCATATAGCTTAGGGAATTTAAAATCAAAAACACAGAGCCACCCCAAATTTTCAGACGGCTCTGATTATAAGAACCTCGCCTGCGGTACAAGTTAAATATCCCAGAAAGCGAAAAATGGATAAAGAACTTTTGGTACATATATACAATGGAATATCACTCAGCAATGAAATTTATGTCATCAGGCCCGTCGCGGCATAATGAGTGGATTCAGGTACGATGATTCTAAGTGAAATAAGTCACACAGAAAAAGAAACCTCATAAGATATCACTAATACACAGAATGTAAACTTGGCTACACACGAAATGAACCACAAAACAGGGTCTCAAATTTAGAAAACCAACCAATGCTTCCTGAAGGGCAAAGATGAGTTCGGGTGCAGCATAAAACCAGAGATTGAAATTAGCACAGATACCATTCCATAACCCAAATATGTAATAGTCAAGACCTACACCTTGCTCAACGAAATGGACTCAACAACCCATATTCAAACCCTAGGAATATACCTGACTAGTAAGAATCATAAAACCCATGGATTTATATGTCTAAAGAAGAGAATCAAGTGTGTGTACAGCGGCATAAATGCAGCAGTGAAAATGTGATAAATTCCATTATCAAAATAAATTTAAAAAACAAAACACAGTGACAGTGAAATAGAGAGCAATTCTTAAATAATTCATTCAGGGTTTGTGATGCAACCTGGATTTACCACATCTACACCCAGAGCCAAGTGAGACATAAGGTTGGGCACTTCGGGCTGATAGCATTGGTGACGTTCGATGAGCAAATGCAGACCCTTTGAAGTCATACTGCATGGTACCCATTCCATGGGTCCCAACTCTCCAGGTTTAAGGGATTCTTCCTTCAGCTAAAACATGCATGGGAAACCCACAGTATGGTGCACCGCATGACCGGAAAACGTTTTCAAATGCATCTCAGTTTTCGTCCCCTTTTACTCCGGTTCAAAAAGGGCCATCTGAAAAAAGTGTGAAATCCAGAAAGGCAGCACAGGCCATGGAGAACCGGGAGCCTTGTTATGCTGATGGGCGGGATGTAAATTGCCAACAGCCACTCTGGAGAAGTGTATGGTGTTTCCTGGAACACCTAAAAAACAAAGCAACGGAGCCTACGGCACTTCCACTTATGGTCCTATAGCTTAGAGAAATTAAAATCAAAAACACACAGCCACCCCAAAATTTCGGACAGCTCTGTTTACAAGAACCTCGTCTACGCTACAAGTTCAATATCCCAGAATGTGAAAAATGGATAAAGAAGTTGTGGTACGTACGTACAATGGAATATCATTCAGCAATGAAATCTATGTCATCAGGCCCATCGCAGCATAATGAGTGGATTCAGGTACGATGATTCTAAGTGAAATAAGTCACACAGAAAATGAAACATCATAAGATATCACTAATACACGGAATGTAAACTTGGCTACACATGAACTGAATTACAAAACAGAACAGGGTCTCAAATTTAGAAAACCAACTTATACTTGCTTATGGGGAAAGGTGAGGTGGGTTGCTGCATAAAACCAGAGATTGAAATTAACACAGATACCTTTCCATAAGCCAAATGTGTAATAGGCAAGACCTACTCCTTGCTCAACGAAATGGACTCAACACCCCATATTCAACGCCTAGGAATATACCTGACTAGTAAGAATCTTCAAACCCATGGATTTATATGTCTCCGTAAGAGAATCAAGCGTTTGTTCAGTGGCCTAAACGCAGCAGTGAAAATCCGATAAATCCCATTATCAAAATAAATTTCTAAAACACAACACCATGACAGTGAAATAGAGAGCAATTCTTAAAAAATTCACTCAGGGCTTCTGATGCAACCTGGATTTATCACATCTACACCCAGAGCTGGGGAGACAAAAGGCCGGACACTTCAGCATGATAGCATTGGTGAGGTTCGGTGAGCAAATGCAGACCCTTTGAAGTCATACTTCATGGTACCCATTCCATGGGTCCCAACTCTCCAGGTTAAAGGGATTCTTCCTTCCACTAAATCATGCATGGGAAACCCAGAGTATGGTCCACTGTGTGATTGGGAAACATTTTCAAATGCATCTCAGTTTTCATCCCTTTGTACTCGGGTTCACCATTCCAGATGCTTAACTAACACTCTCCCCACTTGGAGAGTCAATGCCTTTAACCTCCTGTTTGGCACAGTTTGCAATTTCTGCACAAGATGAAGAGGAATAGGGAGAACCAATGAGAGACTAGCTGTGGGTGTCTGCACGGGCAAATGTAATGCTCATTTCCCACCAGGAAGAGGAATTAACCAAAGGCTCAGCATGCCGTGCGGGAACCAGATTAGGGCCTGAAGCAATCCTGCGGGTTTGCGGCCAGCTCACAAGAAAGCGAGTTGAAGAAAGGAGCTCAGGGGCACTGTAATTCACAAACATGCAGGGTTAAAAATGACAGCTATCGTCCAATAATATATTGAAGTAAGTCTGCGAAGAGGACTTGAAAGCGGGGCAGAATTGCAGGAAAACGATTTCAGGGGGTAGACTGGAATTGCACTTAAAGCATAGGAAAAGAGGCAGAACGGCGACAATGATGCTCTTGGCCAAAAAGGGCGTATGCGTTTTCTCCTGAATATATTCAGGAAAAAACGCATACGCCCCTTTTGGTCAAACAAGCAAGCATGTTAAAGAAATCTGCACTACAATGAAGTCTCACTTCCCCGGTCAAAAGGGCCATCTGAAAAATGTGTAAAATCCAGAAAGGCAGCACAGGCCATGGAGAACAGGGAGCCTTGTTATGCTGATGGGCGGGATGTAAATTGCCAACAGCCACTCTGGAGAAGTATATGGTGTTTCCTGAAACACCTAGAAAACAAAGGAACAGAGCCTAGGGCACTTCCACTTATAGTCCTATAGCTTAAGGAAATTACAATCAAAAACACACAGCCACCCCAAAGTTTGGGACGGCTCTGTTGACAAGAACCTCGTCGACATTACCAGTTAAATATGCCAGAAATCGAAAAATGGATAAAGAAGTTGTGGTACGTACGTATAATGTAATATCACTCAGCAATGAAATCTATGTCATCAGGCCCGTAGCGGCATAATGTGTGGATTCAGGTATGATGATTCTAAGTGAAAACAGTCACACAGAAAAAGAAACATCATAAGATATCACTAATACACGGAATATAAACTTGGCTACACATGAACTGAATTACACAAAAGAACAGGGTCTCAAATTTAGAAAACCAACTTATGCTTGCTTACGGGGAAAGGTGAGTTGGGGTGCTGCATAAAACAAGAGATTGAACTTAGCACAGATACCTTTCCATAAGCCAAATATGTAATAGAGAAGACCTACTCCTTGCTCAACGAAATGGCCTCAACGCCCCATATTCAACGCCTAGGCATATACCTGACTAGTAAGAATCTTAAAGCCTACGGATTTATATGTCTCCGTAAGACAATCAAGTGTGTGTACAGCAGAGTAAACGCAGCAGTGAAAATCAGCTAAATCCCATTATAAAAATAAATTTCAAGAAAAAACACAATGACAGTGAAATAGAGAGCAATTCCTCAATGATTCATTCATGGCTTGTGATGAAACCTGGATTAACCACCTCTACCCCCCAGAGCTGGGTGAGACATAAGGCTGGACTCTTGGGCCTGATTGGATTGTTGAGGTACAGTGAGCAAATGCAGAGCCTTTGAAGTCATACTCCAGGGTACCCATTCCATGGGTCCCAACTCTCCAGGTTTAAGGGATTCTTCCTTCAGCTAAAACATGCATGGGAAACCCAGAGTATGGTCCACCGTGTGATCTGGAAACGTTTTTAAATGCATCTCAGTTTTCGTCCCCTGGTACTCGGGTTCACCATTCCAGACGCTTTACTAACACTCTCCCCACTTGGAGAGTCAGTGCCTTTAACCTCCTGTTTGGCACAGTTTGCAATTTCTGCGCAACATGAACAGGAATAGGGAGAACGAATGAGAGACTAGCTGTAGGTGTCTGCACGGGCAAATTTAACTCTCACTTCCCACCAGGAAGAGGAATTAACCACAGGCTCAGCATGCCGTGCTGGAACCAGATTAAGGCCTGAAGCAATTCTGTGCGTTTGCGGCTAGCTCACATGAAAGCGAGTTGAAGAAAGGAGCTCAGGGGCACTGTAATTCACAAATATGCAGAGTTATAAATGACAGCTATCGTCCAAAAATATGTTGAAGGAAGGCTGCGAAGAGGACTTGAAACCGGGGCAGAATTTCAGGAAAACGATTACAGGGGGTAGACTGGAATTGCATTTTAAGCATAGGAATAGGGGCAGAACGTCGATAATGAAGCAGTTGGCCCAAAAGGGCGTATGCGTTTTTTCCTGAATATATTCAGGAAAAAACGCATACGCCCTTTTGGGCCAACCAAGCAAGCTTGTAAAGGAAATCTGCACCACAATGAAGCCTCACTGCCCCCCGGTAAAAAGGGTCATCTGAAAAAAGTGTAAAATCCAGAAAGGCAGGTCAGGCCATGGAGTATAGGGAGCCTTATTATGTTGATGGGCGGTATGTAAATTGCCAACAACCACTCTGGAGAAGTGTATGGTGTTCCTGAAACACCAAAAACAAAGCAACGGAGCCTATGGCACTTTCACTTATGGTCATATAGCTTAGGGAATTTAAAATCAAAAACACAGAGCCACCCCAAATTTTCAGACGGCTCTGATTATAAGAACCTCGTCTGCGGTACAAGTTAAATATCCCAGAAAGCGAAAAATGGATAAAGAACTTTTGGTACGTATATACAATGGAATATCACTCAGCAATGAAATCTATATCATCAGGCCCGTCGCGGCATAATGAGTGGATTCAGGTACGATGATTCTAAGTGAAATAAGTCCCACAGAAAAAGAAACCTCATAAGATATCACTAATACAAAGAATGTAAACTTGGCTACACACGAAATGAACTACAAAACAGGGTCTCAAATTTAGAAAACCAACCAATGCTTCCTTAAGGGCAAAGATGAGTTCGGGTGCAGCATAAAACCAGAGATTGAAATTAGCACAGATACCATTCCATAACCCAAATATGTAATAGTCAAGACCTACACCTTGCTCAACGAAATGGACTCAACACCCCATATTCAAAGCCTAGGAATATACCTGACTAGTAAGAATCATAAAACCCATGGATTTATATGTCTACAGAAGAGAATCAAGTGTGTGTACAGCGGCATAAATTCAGCAGTGAAAATGTGATAAATCCCATTATCCAAATAAATTAAAAAAACAAAACACAGTGACAGTGAAATAGAGAGCAATTCTTAAATAATTCATTCAGGGTTTGTGATACAACCTGGATTTACCACATCTACACCCAGAGCCAGGTGAGACATAAGGTTGGGCACTTCGGGCTGATAACATTGGTGACGTTCGATGAGCAAATGCAGACCCTTTGAAGTCATACTGCATGGTACCCATTCCAAGGGTCCCAACTCTCCAGGTTTAGGGATTCTTCCTTCAGCTAAAACATGCATGGGAAACCCACAGTATGGTGCACCGTGTGACCGGCAAACGTTTTCAAATGCATCTCAGTTTTCGTCCCCTTTTACTCGGGTTCACCATTCCAGACCCTTTACTAACACTCTCCCCACTTGGAGAGTCAGTGCCTTTAACCTCCTGTTTGGCACAGTTTGCAATTTCTGCGCAAGATGAACAGGAATAGGGAGAACCAATGAGAGACTAGCTGTAGGTGTCTGCACGGGCAAATTTAATGCTCATTTCCCACCAGGAAGAGGAATTAACCAAAGGCTCAGCATGCCGTGCCGGAACCAGATTAGGGCCTGAAGCAATCCTGCGGGTTTGCGGGCAGCTCACAAGATAGCGAGTTGAAGAAAGGAGCTCAGGGGCACTGTAACTCACAAACCTGCAGAGTTATAAATGACAGCTATCGTCCAAAAAAATATTGAAGGAAGGCTGCGAAGACGACTTGTAAGCGGGGCAGAATTGCAGGAAAACGATTTCAGGGGGTAGACGGGAATTGCATTTAAAGCATAGGAAAAGAGGCAGAACGTCGACAATGATGCTCTTGGCCAAAGAGGGCGTATGCGTTTTTTCCTGAGTATATTCAGGAAAAAACGCATACGCCCTTTTTGGCCAACCAAGCAAGCATGTTAAAGAAATCTGCACTAAAATGAAGTCTCACTGCCCCCCGGTCAAAAGGGCCATCTGAAAAAATTATAAAATCCAGAAAGGCAGCACAGGCCATGGAGAACCGGGAGCCTTGTTATGCTGATGGGTGGGATGTAAATTGCCAACAGCCACTCTGGAGAAGTGTATGGTGTTTCCTGGAACACCTAAAAAACAAAGCAACGGAGCCTACGGCACTTCCACTTATGGTCCTATAGCTTAGGGAAATTAAAATCAAAAACACACAGCCACCCCAAAGTTTCGGACGGCTATGTTTACAAGAACCTCGTCTACGCTACAAGTTCAATATCCCAGAATGTGAAAAATGGAGAAAGAAGTTGGGGTACGTACGTACAATGGAATATCATTCAGCAATGAAATCTATGTCATCAGGCCCGTAGCAGCATAATGAGTGGATTCAGGTACGATGATTCTATGTGAAATAAGTCACACAGAAAATGAAACATCATAAGATATCACTAATACAAGGAATGTAAACTTGGCTACACGTGAACTGAATTACAAAACAGAACAGGGTCTCAAATTTAGAAAACCAACTTATACTTGCTTATAGAGAAAGGTGAGGTGGGCTGCTGCATAAAACCAGAGATGGAAATTAGCACAGATACCATTCCATAAGCCAAATATGTAATAGGCAAGACCTACTCCTTGCTCAACGAAATGGACTCAACACCCCATATTCAACGCCTAGGAATATACCTGACTAGTAAGAATCTTAAAACCCATGGATTTATATATCTCCATAAGAGAATCAAGCGTTTGTTCAGTGGCCTAAATGCAGCAGTGAAAATCCGATAAATCCCATTATCAAAATAAATTTCTAAAACACAACACCATGACAGTGAAATAGAGAGCAATTCTTAAAAAATTCACTCAGGGCTTCTGATGCAACCTGGATTTACCACATCTACACCCAGAGCTGGGGAGACAAAAGGCCGGACACTTCAGCATGATAGCATTGGTGAGGTTCGGTGAGCAAATGCAGACCCTTTGAAGTCATACTTCATGGTACCCATTCCATGGGTCCCAACTCTCCAGGTTTAAGGGATTCTTCCTTCCACTAAATCATGCATGGGAAACCCAGAGTATGGTCCACTGTGTGATTGGGAAACGTTTTCACATGCATCTCAGTTTTCATCCCTTTGTACTCGGGTTCACCATTCCAGACGCTTAACTAACACTCTCCCCACTCTGAGAGGCAATGCCTTTAAACTCCTGTTTGGCACAGTTTGCAATTTCTGCACAAGATGAAGAGGAATAGGGAGAACCAATGAGAGACTAGCTGTGGGTGTCTGCACGGGCAAATGTAATGCTCATTTCCCACCAGGAAGAGGAATTAACCAAAGGCTCAGCATGCCGTGCGGGAACCAGATTAGGGCCTGAAGCAATCCTGCGGGTTTGCGGCCAGCTCACAAGAAAGCGAGTTGAAGAAAGGAGCTCAGGGGCACTGTAATTCACAAACATGCAGGGTTAAAAATGACAGCTATCGTCCAATAATATATTGAAGTAAGTCTGCGAAGAGGACTTGAAAGCGGGGCAGAATTGCAGGAAAACGATTTCAGGGGGTAGACTGGAATTGCACTTAAAGCATAGGAAAAGAGGCAGAACGGCGACAATGATGCTCTTGGCCAAAAAGGGCGTATGCGTTTTCTCCTGAATATATTCAGGAAAAAATGCATACGCCCCTTTTGGTCAAACAAGCAAGCATGTTAAAGAAATCTGCACTACAATGAAGTCTCACTTCCCCGGTCAAAAGGGCCATCTGAAAAATGTGTAAAATCCAGAAAGGCAGCACAGGCCATGGAGAACAGGGAGCCTTGTTATGCTGATGGGCGGGATGTAAATTGCCAACAGCCACTCTGGAGAAGTATATGGTGTTTCCTGAAACACCTAGAAAACAAAGGAACAGAGCCTAGGGCACTTCCACTTATAGTCCTATAGCTTAAGGAAATTACAATCAAAAACACACAGCCACCCCAAAGTTTGGGACGGCTCTGTTGACAAGAACCTCGTCGACATTACCAGTTAAATATGCCAGAAATCGAAAAATGGATAAAGAAGTTGTGGTACGTACGTATAATGTAATATCACTCAGCAATGAAATCTATGTCATCAGGCCCGTAGCGGCATAATGTGTGGATTCAGGTATGATGATTCTAAGTGAAAACAGTCACACAGAAAAAGAAACATCATAAGATATCACTAATACACGGAATATAAACTTGGCTACACATGAACTGAATTACACAAAAGAACAGGGTCTCAAATTTAGAAAACCAACTTATGCTTGCTTACGGGGAAAGGTGAGTTGGGGTGCTGCATAAAACAAGAGATTGAACTTAGCACAGATACCTTTCCATAAGCCAAATATGTAATAGAGAAGACCTACTCCTTGCTCAACGAAATGGCCTCAACGCCCCATATTCAACACCTAGGCATATACCTGACTAGTAAGAATCTTAAAGCCTACGGATTTATATGTCTCCGTAAGACAATCAAGTGTGTGTACAGCAGAGTAAACGCAGCAGTGAAAATCAGCTAAATCCCATTATAAAAATAAATTTCAAGAAAAAACACAATGACAGTGAAATAGAGAGCAATTCCTCAATGATTCATTCATGGCTTGTGATGAAACCTGGATTAACCACCTCTACCCCCCAGAGCTGGGTGAGACATAAGGCTGGACTCTTGGGCCTGATTGGATTGTTGAGGTACAGTGAGCAAATGCAGAGCCTTTGAAGTCATACTCCAGGGTACCCATTCCATGGGTCCCAACTCTCCAGGTTTAAGGGATTCTTCCTTCAGCTAAAACATGCATGGGAAACCCAGAGTATGGTCCACCGTGTGATCTGGAAACGTTTTTAAATGCATCTCAGTTTTCGTCCCCTGGTACTCGGGTTCACCATTCCAGACGCTTTACTAACACTCTCCCCACTTGGAGAGTCAGTGCCTTTAACCTCCTGTTTGGCACAGTTTGCAATTTCTGCGCAACATGAACAGGAATAGGGAGAACCAATGAGAGACTAGCTGTAGGTGTCTGCACGGGCAAATTTAACTCTCACTTCCCACCAGGAAGAGGAATTAACCACAGGCTCAGCATGCCGTGCCGGAACCAGATTAAGGCCTGAAGCAATTCTGTGCGTTTGCGGCTAGCTCACATGAAAGCGAGTTGAAGAAAGGAGCTCAGGGGCACTGTAATTCACAAACATGCAGAGTTATAAATGACAGCTATCGTCCAAAAATATATTGAAGGAAGGCTGCGAAGAGGACTTGAAACCGGGGCAGAATTTCAGGAAAACGATTACAGGGGGTAGACTGGAATTGCATTTTAAGCATAGGAATAGGGGCAGAACGTGGATAACGAAGCAGTTGGCCCAAAAGGGCGTATGCGTTATTTCCTGAATATATTCAGGAAAAAACGCATACGCCCTTTTGGGCCAACCAAGCAAGCTTGTAAAAGAAATCTGCACCAAAATGAAGCCTCACTGCCTCCCGGTCAAAAGGGTCATCTGAAAAAAGTGTAAAATCCAGAAAGGCACGTCAGGCCATGGAGTATAGGGAGCCTTGTTATGTTGATGGGCGGTATGTAAATTGCCAACAACCACTCTGGAGAAGTGTATGGTGTTCCTGAAACACCAAAAACAAAGCAACGGAGCCTATGGCACTTTCACTTATGGTCATATAGCTTAGGGAATTTAAAATCAAAAACACAGAGCCACCCCAAATTTTCAGACGGCTCTGATTATAAGAACCTCGTCTGCGGTACAAGTTAAATATCCCAGAAAGCGAAAAATGGATAAAGAACTTTTGGTACGTATATACAATGGAATATCACTCAGCAATGAAATCTATGGCATCAGGCCCGTCGCGGCATAATGAGTGGATTCAGGTACGATGATTCTAAGTGAAATAAGTCACACAGAAAAAGAAACCTCATAAGATATCACTAATACACAGAATGTAAACTTGGCTACACACGAAATGAACTACAAAACAGGGTCTCAAATTTAGAAAACCAACCAATGCTTCCTTAAGGGCAAAGATGAGTTCGGGTGCAGCATGAAACCAGAGATTGAAATTAGCACAGATACCATTCCATTACCCAAATATGTAATAGGCAAGACCTACTCCTTGCTCAACGAAATGGACTCAACACCCCATATTCAACGCCTAGGAATATACCTGACTAGTAAGAATCTTAAAACCCATGGATTTATATGTCTACAGAAGAGAATCAAGTGTGTGTACAGCGGCATAAATGCAGCAGTGAAAATGTGATAAATCCCATTATCAAAATAAATTAAAAAAACAAAACACAGTGACAGTGAAATAGAGAGCAATTCTTAAATAATTCATTCAGGGTTTGTGATGCAACCTGGATTTACCACATCTACACCCAGAGCCAAGTGAGACATAAGGTTGGGCACTTCGGGCTGATAGCATTGGTGACGTTCGATGAGCAAATGCAGACCCTTTGAAGTCATACTGCATGGTACCCATTCCATGGGTCCCAACTCTCCAGGTTTAAGGGATTCTTCCTTCAGCTAAAACATGCATGGGAAACCCACAGTATGGTGCACCGTGTGACCGGGAAACGTTTTCAAATGCATCTCAGTTTTCGTCCCCTTTTACTCGGGTTCACCATTCCAGACCCTTTACTAACACTCTCCCCACTTGGAGAGTCAGTGCCTTTAACCTCCTGTTTGGCACAGTTAGCAATTTCTGCGCAAGATGAACAGGAATAGGGAGAACCAATGAGAGACTAGCTGTAGGTGTCTGCACGGGCAACTTTAACGCTCATTTCCCACCAGGAAGAGGAATTAACCAAAGGCTCAGCATGCCGTGCCGGAACCAGATTAGGGCCTGAAGCAATCCTGCGGGTTTGCGGGCAGCTCACAAGATAGCGAGTTGAAGAAAGGAGCTCAGGGGCACTGTAACTCACAAACCTGCAGAGTTATAAATGACAGCTATCGTCCAAAAAAATATTGAAGGAAGGCTGCGAAGACGACTTGTAAGCGGGGCAGAATTGCAGGAAAACGATTTCAGGGGGTAGACGGGAATTGCATTTAAAGCATAGGAAAAGAGGCAGAACGTCGACAATGATGCTCTTGGCCAAAAAGGGCGTATGCGTTTTTTCCTGAATATATTCAGGAAAAAACGCATACGCCCTTTTTGGCCAACCAAGCAAGCATGTTAAAGAAATCTGCACTAAAATGAAGTCTCACTGCCCCCCGGTCAAAAGGGCCATCTGAAAAAAGTGTAAAATCCAGAAAGGCAGCACAGGCCGTGGAGAACCGCGAGCCTTGTTATGCTGATGGGCGGGATGTAAATTGCCAACAGCCACTCTGGAGAAGTGTATGGTGTTTCCTGGAACACCTAAAAAACAAAGCAACGGAGCCTACGGCACTTCCACTTATGGTCCTATAGCTTAGGGAAATTAAAATCAAAAACACACAGCCACCCCAAAGTTTCGGACGGCTCTGTTTACAAGAACCTCGTCTACGCTACAAGTTCAATATCCCAGAATGTGAAAAATGGATAAAGAAGTTGTGGTACGTACGTACAATGGAATATCATTCAGCAATGAAATCTATGTCATCAGGCCCATCGCAGCATAATGAGTGGATTCAGGTACGATGATTCTAAGTGAAATAAGTCACACAGAAAATGAAACATCATAAGATATCACTAATACACGGAATGTAAACTTGGCTACACATGAACTGAATTACAAAACAGAACAGGGTCTCAAATTTAGAAAACCAACTTATACTTGCTTATGGGGAAAGGTGAGGTGGGCTGCTGCATAAAACCAGAGATTGAAATTAACACAGATACCTTTCCATAAGCCAAATATGTAATAGGCAAGACCTACTCCTTGCTCAACGAAATGGACTCAACACCCCATATTCAACGCCTAGGAATATACCTGACTAGTAAGAATCTTAAAACCCATGGATTTATATGTCTCCGTAAGAGAATCAAGCGTTTGTTCAGTGGCCTAAACGCAGCAGTGAAAATCCGATAAATCCCATTATCAAAATAAATTTCTAAAACACAACACCATGACAGTGAAATAGAGAGCAATTCTTAAAAAATTCACTCAGGGCTTCTGATGCAACCTGGATTTACCACATCTACACCCAGAGCTGGGGAGACAAAAGGCCGGACACTTCAGCATGATAGCATTGGTGAGGTTCGGTGAGCAAATGCAGACCCTTTGAAGTCATACTTCATGGTACCCATTCCATGGGTCCCAACTCTCCAGGTTTAAGGGATTCTTCCCTCCACTAAATCATGCATGGGAAACCCAGAGTATGGTCCACTGTGTGATTGGGAAACGTTTTCAAATGCATCTCAGTTTTCATCCCTTTGTACTCGGGTTCACCATTCCAGACGCTTAACTAACACTCTCCCCACTTGGAGAGTCAATGCCTTTAACCTCCTGTTTGGCACAGTTTGCAATTTCTGCACAAGATGAAGAGGAATAGGGAGAACCAATGAGAGACTAGCTGTGGGTGTCTGCACGGGCAAATATAATGCTCATTTCCCACCAGGAAGAGGAATTAACCAAAGGCTCAGCATGCCGTGCGGGAACCAGATTAGGGCCTGAAGCAATCCTGCGGGTTTGCGGCCAGCTCACAAGAAAGCGAGTTGAAGAAAGGAGCTCAGGGGCACTGTAATTCACAAACATGCAGGGTTAAAAATGACAGCTATCGTCCAATAATATATTGAAGTAAGTCTGCGAAGAGGACTTGAAAGCGGGGCAGAATTGCAGGAAAACGATTTCAGGGGGTAGACTGGAATTGCACTTAAAGCATAGGAAAAGAGGCAGAACGGTGACAATGATGCTCTTGGCCAAAAAGGGCGTATGCGTTTTCTCCTGAATATATTCAGGAAAAAACGCATACGCCCCTTTTGGTCAATCAAGCAAGCATGTTAAAGAAATCTGCACTACAATGAAGTCTCACTTCCCCGGTCAAAAGGGCCATCTGAAAAATGTGTAAAATCCAGAAAGGCAGCACAGGCCATGGAGAACAGGGAGCCTTGTTATGCTGGTGGGCGGGATGTAAATTGCCAACAGCCACTCTGGAGAAGTATATGGTGTTTCCTGAAACACCTAGAAAACAAAGGAACAGAGCCTAGGGCACTTCCACTTATAGTCCTATAGCTTAAGGAAATTACAATCAAAAACACACAGCCACCCCAAAGTTTGGGACGGCTCTGTTGACAAGAACCTCGTCGACATTACCAGTTAAATATGCCAGAAATCGAAAAATGGATAAAGAAGTTGTGGTACGTACGTATAATGTAATATCACTCAGCAATGAAATCTATGTCATCAGGCCCGTAGCGGCATAATGTGTGGATTCAGGTATGATGATTCTAAGTGAAAACAGTCACACAGAAAAAGAAACATCATAAGATATCACTAATACACGGAATATAAACTTGGCTACACATGAACTGAATTACAAAACAGAACAGGGTCTCAAATTTAGAAAACCAACTTATGCTTGCTTACGGGGAAAGGTGAGTTGGGGTGCTGCATAAAACAAGAGATTGAACTTAGCACAGATACCTTTCCATAAGCCAAATATGTAATAGAGAAGACCTACTCCTTGCTCAACGAAATGGCCTCAACGCCCCATATTCAACGCCTAGGCATATACCTGACTAGTAAGAATCTTAAAGCCTACGGATTTATATGTCTCCGTAAGACAATCAAGTGTGTGTACAGCAGAGTAAACGCAGCAGTGAAAATCAGCTAAATCCCATTATAAAAATAAATTTCAAGAAAAAACACAATGACAGTGAAATAGAGAGCAATTCCTCAATGATTCATTCATGGCTTGTGATGAAACCTGGATTAACCACCTCTACCCCCCAGAGCTGGGTGAGACATAAGGCTGGACTCTTGGGCCTGATTGGATTGTTGAGGTACAGTGAGCAAATGCAGAGCCTTTGAAGTCATACTCCAGGGTACCCATTCCATGGGTCCCAACTCTCCAGGTATAAGAGATTCTTCCTTCAGCTAAAACATGCATGGGAAACCCAGAGTATGGTCCACCGTGTGATCTGGAAACGTTTTTAAATGCATCTCAGTTTTCGTCCCCTGGTACTCGGGTTCACCATTCCAGACGCTTTACTAACACTCTCCCCACTTGGAGAGTCAGTGCCTTTAACCTCCTGTTTGGCACAGTTTGCAATTTCTGCGCAACATGAACAGGAATAGGGAGAACCAATGAGAGACTAGCTGTAGGTGTCTGCACGGGCAAATTTAACTCTCACTTCCCACCAGGAAGAGGAATTAACCACAGGCTCAGCATGCCGTGCCGGAACCAGATTAAGGCCTGAAGCAATTCTGTGCGTTTGCGGCTAGCTCACATGAAAGCGAGTTGAAGAAAGGAGCTCAGGGGCACTGTAATTCACAAACATGCAGAGTTATAAATGACAGCTATCGTCCAAAAATATATTGAAGGAAGGCTGCGAAGAGGACTTGAAACCGGGGCAGAATTTCAGGAAAACGATTACAGGGGGTAGACTGGAATTGCATTTTAAGCATAGGAATAGGGGCAGAACGTCGATAATGAAGCAGTTGGCCCAAAAGGGCGTATGCGTTTTTTCCTGAATATATTCAGGAAAAAACGCATACGCCCTTTTGGGCCAACCAAGCAAGCTTGTAAAGGAAATCTGCACCACAATGAAGCCTCACTGCCCCCCGGTCAAAAGGGTCATCTGAAAAAAGTGTAAAATCCAGAAAGGCACGTCAGGCCATGGAGTATAGGGAGCCTTGTTATGTTGATGGGCGGTATGTAAATTGCCAACAACCACTCTGGAGAAGTGTATGGTGTTCCTGAAACACCAAAAACAAAGCAACGGAGCCTATGGCACTTTCACTTATGGTCATATAGCTTAGGGAATTTAAAATCAAAAACACAGAGCCACCCCAAATTTTCAGACGGCTCTGATTAAAAGAACCTCGTCTGCGGTACAAGTTAAATATCCCAGAAAGCGAAAAATGGATAAAGAACTTTTGGTACGTATATACAATGGAATATCACTCAGCAATGAAATCTATGGCATCAGGCCCGTCGCGGCATAATGAGTGGATTCAGGTACGATGATTCTAAGTGAAATAAGTCACACAGAAAAAGAAACCTCATAAGATATCACTAATACACAGAATGTAAACTTGGCTACACACGAAATGAACTACAAAACAGGGTCTCAAATTTAGAAAACCAACCAATGCTTCCTTAAGGGCAAAGATGAGTTCGGGTGCAGCATAAAACCAGAGATTGAAATTAGCACAGATACCATTCCATTACCCAAATATGTAATAGTCAAGACCTACACCTTGCTCAACGAAATGGACTCAACAACCCATATTCAAAGCCCAGGAATATACCTGACTAGTAAGAATCATAAAACCCATGGATTTATATGTCTACAGAAGAGAATCAAGTGTGTGTAAAGCGGCATAAATGCAGCAGTGAAAATGTGATAAATCCAATTATCAAAATAAATTAAAAAAACAAAACACAGTGACAGTGAAATAGAGAGCAATTCTTAAATAATTCATTCAGGGTTTGTGATGCAACCTGGATTTACCACATCTACACCCAGAGCCAAGTGAGACATAAGGTTGGGCACTTCGGGCTGATAGCATTGGTGACGATCGATGAGCAAATGCAGACCCTTTGAAGTCATACTGCATGGTACCCATTCCATGGGTCCCAACTCTCCAGGTTTAAGGGAGTCTTCCTTCAGCTAAAACATGCATGGGAAACCCACAGTATGGTGCACCGTGTGACCGGGAAACGTTTTCAAATGCATCTCAGTTTTCGTCCCCTTTTACTCGGGTTCACCATTCCAGACCCTTTACTAACACTCTCCCCACTTGGAGAGTCAGTGCCTTTAACCTCCTGTTTGGCACAGTTTGCAATTTCTGCGCAAGATGAACAGGAATAGGGAGAACCAATGAGAGACTAGCTGTAGGTGTCTGCACGGGCAAATTTAACGCTCATTTTCCACCAGGAACAGGAATTAACCAAAGGCTCAGCATGCCGTGCCGGAACCAGATTAGGGCCTGAAACAATCCTGCGGGTTTGCGGGCAGCTCACAAGATAGCGAGTTGAAGAAAGGAGCTCAGGGGCACTGTAACTCACAAACCTGCAGAGTTATAAATGACAGCTATCGTCCAAAAAAATATTGAAGGAAGGCTGCGAAGACGACTTGTAAGCGGGGCAGAATTGCAGGAAAACGATTTCGGGGGTAGACGGGAATTGCATTTAAAGCATAGGAAAAGAGGCAGAACGTCGACAATGATGCTCTTGGCCAAAAAGGGCGTATGCGTTTTTTCCTGAATATATTCAGGAAAAAACGCATACGCCCTTTTTGGCCACCCAAGCAAGCATGTTAAAGAAATCTGCACTAAAATGAAGTCTCACTGCCCCCCGGTCAAAAGGGCCATCTGAAAAAAGTGTAAAATCCAGAAAGGCAGCACAGGCCATGGAGAACCGGGAGCCTTGTTATGCTGATGGGCCCGATGTAAATTGCCAACAGCCACTCTGGAGAAGTGTATGGTGTTTCCTGGAACACCTAAAAAACAAAGCAACGGAGCCTACGGCACTTCCACTTATGGTCCTATAGCTTAGGGAAATTAAAATCAAAAACACACAGCCACCCCAAAGTTTCGTACGGCTCTGTTTACAAGAACCTCGTCTATGCTACAAGTTCAATATCCCAGAATGTGAAAAATGGATAAAGAAGTTGTGGTACGTACGTACAATGGAATATCATTCAGCAATGAAATCTATGTCATCAGGCCCATCGCAGCATAATGAGTGGATTCAGGTACGATGATTCTAAGTGAAATAAGTCACACAGAAAATGAAACATCATAAGATATCACTAATACACGGAATGTAAACTTGGCTACACATGAACTGAATTACAAAACAGAACAGGGTCTCAAATTTAGAAAACCAACTTATACTTGCTTATGGGGAAAGGTGAGGTGGGCTGCTGCATAAAACCAGAGATTGAAATTAACACAGATACCTTTCCATAAGCCAAATATGTAATAGGGAAGACCTACTCCTTGCTCAACGAAATGGACTCAGCACCCCATATTCAACACCTAGGAATATACCTGACTAGTAAGAATCTTAAAACCCATGGATTTATATGTCTCCATAAGAGAATCAAGCGTTTGTTCAGTGGCCTAAACGCAGCAGTGAAAATCCGATAAATCCCATTATCAAAATAAATTTCTAAAACACAACACCATAACAGTGAAATAGAGAGCAATTCTTAAATAATTCATTCAGGGTTTGTGATGCAACCTGGATTTACCACATCTACACCCAGAGCCAAGTGAGACATAAGGTTGGGCACTTCGGGCTGATAGCATTGGTGACGATCGATGAGCAAATGCAGACCCTTTGAAGTCATACTCCAGGGTACCCATTCCATGGGTCCCAACTCTCCAGGTTTAAGGGAGTCTTCCTTCAGCTAAAACATGCATGGGAAACCCACAGTATGGTGCACCGTGTGACCGGGAAACGTTTTCAAATGCATCTCAGTTTTCGTCCCCTTTTACTCGGGTTCACCATTCCAGACCCTTTACTAACACTCTCCCCACTTGGAGAGTCAGTGCCTTTAACCTCCTGTTTGGCACAGTTTGCAATTTCTGCGCAAGATGAACAGGAATAGGGAGAACCAATGAGAGACTAGCTGTAGGTGTCTGCACGGGCAAATTTAACGCTCATTTTCCACCAGGAACAGGAATTAACCAAAGGCTCAGCATGCCGTGCCGGAACCAGATTAGGGCCTGAAACAATCCTGCGGGTTTGCGGGCAGCTCACAAGATAGCGAGTTGAAGAAAGGAGCTCAGGGGCACTGTAACTCACAAACCTGCAGAGTTATAAATGACAGCTATCGTCCAAAAAAATATTGAAGGAAGGCTGCGAAGACGACTTGTAAGCGGGGCAGAATTGCAGGAAAACGATTTCGGGGGTAGACGGGAATTGCATTTAAAGCATAGGAAAAGAGGCAGAACGTCGACAATGATGCTCTTGGCCAAAAAGGGCGTATGCGTTTTTTCCTGAATATATTCAGGAAAAAACGCATACGCCCTTTTTGGCCACCCAAGCAAGCATGTTAAAGAAATCTGCACTAAAATGAAGTCTCACTGCCCCCCGGTCAAAAGGGCCATCTGAAAAAAGTGTAAAATCCAGAAAGGCAGCACAGGCCATGGAGAACCGGGAGCCTTGTTATGCTGATGGGCCCGATGTAAATTGCCAACAGCCACTCTGGAGAAGTGTATGGTGTTTCCTGGAACACCTAAAAAACAAAGCAACGGAGCCTACGGCACTTCCACTTATGGTCCTATAGCTTAGGGAAATTAAAATCAAAAACACACAGCCACCCCAAAGTTTCGTACGGCTCTGTTTACAAGAACCTCGTCTATGCTACAAGTTCAATATCCCAGAATGTGAAAAATGGATAAAGAAGTTGTGGTACGTACGTACAATGGAATATCATTCAGCAATGAAATCTATGTCATCAGGCCCATCGCAGCATAATGAGTGGATTCAGGTACGATGATTCTAAGTGAAATAAGTCACACAGAAAATGAAACATCATAAGATATCACTAATACACGGAATGTAAACTTGGCTACACATGAACTGAATTACAAAACAGAACAGGGTCTCAAATTTAGAAAACCAACTTATACTTGCTTATGGGGAAAGGTGAGGTGGGCTGCTGCATAAAACCAGAGATTGAAATTAACACAGATACCTTTCCATAAGCCAAATATGTAATAGGGAAGACCTACTCCTTGCTCAACGAAATGGACTCAGCACCCCATATTCAACGCCTAGGAATATACCTGACTAGTAAGAATCTTAAAACCCATGGATTTATATGTCTCCATAAGAGAATCAAGCGTTTGTTCAGTGGCCTAAACGCAGCAGTGAAAATCCGATAAATCCCATTATCAAAATAAATTTCTAAAACACAACACCATAACAGTGAAATAGAGAGCAATTCTTAAATAATTCATTCAGGGTTTGTGATGCAACCTGGATTTACCACATCTACACCCAGAGCCAAGTGAGACATAAGGTTGGGCACTTCGGGCTGATAGCATTGGTGACGATCGATGAGCAAATGCAGACCCTTTGAAGTCATACTCCAGGGTACCCATTCCATGGGTCCCAACTCTCCAGGTTTAAGGGAGTCTTCCTTCAGCTAAAACATGCATGGGAAACCCACAGTATGGTGCACCGTGTGACCGGGAAACGTTTTCAAATGCATCTCAGTTTTCGTCCCCTTTTACTCGGGTTCACCATTCCAGACCCTTTACTAACACTCTCCCCACTTGGAGAGTCAGTGCCTTTAACCTCCTGTTTGGCACAGTTTGCAATTTCTGCGCAAGATGAACAGGAATAGGGAGAACCAATGAGAGACTAGCTGTAGGTGTCTGCACGGGCAAATTTAACGCTCATTTTCCACCAGGAACAGGAATTAACCAAAGGCTCAGCATGCCGTGCCGGAACCAGATTAGGGCCTGAAACAATCCTGCGGGTTTGCGGGCAGCTCACAAGATAGCGAGTTGAAGAAAGGAGCTCAGGGGCACTGTAACTCACAAACCTGCAGAGTTATAAATGACAGCTATCGTCCAAAAAAATATTGAAGGAAGGCTGCGAAGACGACTTGTAAGCGGGGCAGAATTGCAGGAAAACGATTTCGGGGGTAGACGGGAATTGCATTTAAAGCATAGGAAAAGAGGCAGAACGTCGACAATGATGCTCTTGGCCAAAAAGGGCGTATGCGTTTTTTCCTGAATATATTCAGGAAAAAACGCATACGCCCTTTTTGGCCACCCAAGCAAGCATGTTAAAGAAATCTGCACTAAAATGAAGTCTCACTGCCCCCCGGTCAAAAGGGCCATCTGAAAAAAGTGTAAAATCCAGAAAGGCAGCACAGGCCATGGAGAACCGGGAGCCTTGTTATGCTGATGGGCCCGATGTAAATTGCCAACAGCCACTCTGGAGAAGTGTATGGTGTTTCCTGGAACACCTAAAAAACAAAGCAACGGAGCCTACGGCACTTCCACTTATGGTCCTATAGCTTAGGGAAATTAAAATCAAAAACACACAGCCACCCCAAAGTTTCGTACGGCTCTGTTTACAAGAACCTCGTCTATGCTACAAGTTCAATATCCCAGAATGTGAAAAATGGATAAAGAAGTTGTGGTACGTACGTACAATGGAATATCATTCAGCAATGAAATCTATGTCATCAGGCCCATCGCAGCATAATGAGTGGATTCAGGTACGATGATTCTAAGTGAAATAAGTCACACAGAAAATGAAACATCATAAGATATCACTAATACACGGAATGTAAACTTGGCTACACATGAACTGAATTACAAAACAGAACAGGGTCTCAAATTTAGAAAACCAACTTATACTTGCTTATGGGGAAAGGTGAGGTGGGCTGCTGCATAAAACCAGAGATTGAAATTAACACAGATACCTTTCCATAAGCCAAATATGTAATAGGGAAGACCTACTCCTTGCTCAACGAAATGGACTCAGCACCCCATATTCAACGCCTAGGAATATACCTGACTAGTAAGAATCTTAAAACCCATGGATTTATATGTCTCCATAAGAGAATCAAGCGTTTGTTCAGTGGCCTAAACGCAGCAGTGAAAATCCGATAAATCCCATTATCAAAATAAATTTCTAAAACACAACACCATAACAGTGAAATAGAGAGCAATTCTTAAATAATTCATTCAGGGTTTGTGATGCAACCTGGATTTACCACATCTACACCCAGAGCCAAGTGAGACATAAGGTTGGGCACTTCGGGCTGATAGCATTGGTGACGATCGATGAGCAAATGCAGACCCTTTGAAGTCATACTCCAGGGTACCCATTCCATGGGTCCCAACTCTCCAGGTTTAAGGGAGTCTTCCTTCAGCTAAAACATGCATGGGAAACCCACAGTATGGTGCACCGTGTGACCGGGAAACGTTTTCAAATGCATCTCAGTTTTCGTCCCCTTTTACTCGGGTTCACCATTCCAGACCCTTTACTAACACTCTCCCCACTTGGAGAGTCAGTGCCTTTAACCTCCTGTTTGGCACAGTTTGCAATTTCTGCGCAAGATGAACAGGAATAGGGAGAACCAATGAGAGACTAGCTGTAGGTGTCTGCACGGGCAAATTTAACGCTCATTTTCCACCAGGAACAGGAATTAACCAAAGGCTCAGCATGCCGTGCCGGAACCAGATTAGGGCCTGAAACAATCCTGCGGGTTTGCGGGCAGCTCACAAGATAGCGAGTTGAAGAAAGGAGCTCAGGGGCACTGTAACTCACAAACCTGCAGAGTTATAAATGACAGCTATCGTCCAAAAAAATATTGAAGGAAGGCTGCGAAGACGACTTGTAAGCGGGGCAGAATTGCAGGAAAACGATTTCGGGGGTAGACGGGAATTGCATTTAAAGCATAGGAAAAGAGGCAGAACGTCGACAATGATGCTCTTGGCCAAAAAGGGCGTATGCGTTTTTTCCTGAATATATTCAGGAAAAAACGCATACGCCCTTTTTGGCCACCCAAGCAAGCATGTTAAAGAAATCTGCACTAAAATGAAGTCTCACTGCCCCCCGGTCAAAAGGGCCATCTGAAAAAAGTGTAAAATCCAGAAAGGCAGCACAGGCCATGGAGAACCGGGAGCCTTGTTATGCTGATGGGCCCGATGTAAATTGCCAACAGCCACTCTGGAGAAGTGTATGGTGTTTCCTGGAACACCTAAAAAACAAAGCAACGGAGCCTACGGCACTTCCACTTATGGTCCTATAGCTTAGGGAAATTAAAATCAAAAACACACAGCCACCCCAAAGTTTCGTACGGCTCTGTTTACAAGAACCTCGTCTATGCTACAAGTTCAATATCCCAGAATGTGAAAAATGGATAAAGAAGTTGTGGTACGTACGTACAATGGAATATCATTCAGCAATGAAATCTATGTCATCAGGCCCATCGCAGCATAATGAGTGGATTCAGGTACGATGATTCTAAGTGAAATAAGTCACACAGAAAATGAAACATCATAAGATATCACTAATACACGGAATGTAAACTTGGCTACACATGAACTGAATTACAAAACAGAACAGGGTCTCAAATTTAGAAAACCAACTTATACTTGCTTATGGGGAAAGGTGAGGTGGGCTGCTGCATAAAACCAGAGATTGAAATTAACACAGATACCTTTCCATAAGCCAAATATGTAATAGGGAAGACCTACTCCTTGCTCAACGAAATGGACTCAGCACCCCATATTCAACGCCTAGGAATATACCTGACTAGTAAGAATCTTAAAACCCATGGATTTATATGTCTCCGTAAGAGAATCAAGCGTTTGTTCAGTGGCCTAAACGCAGCAGTGAAAATCCGATAAATCCCATTATCAAAATAAATTTCTAAAACACAACACCATAACAGTGAAATAGAGAGCAATTCTTAAAAAATTCACTCAGGGCTTCTGATGCAACCTGGATTTACCACATCTACGCCCAGAGCTGAGGAGACAAAAGGCCGGACACTTCAGCATGATAGCATTGGTGAGGTTCGGTGAGCAAATGCAGACCCTTTGAAGTCATACTGCATGGTACCCATTCCATGGGTCCCAACTCTCCAGGTTTAAGGGATTCTTCCCTCCACTAAATCATGCATGGGAACCCCAGAGTATGGTCCACTGTGTGATTGGGAAACGTTTTCAAATGCATCTCAGTTTTCATCCCTTTGTACTCGGGTTCACCATTCCAGACGCTTAACTAACACTCTCCCCACTTGGAGAGTCAATGCCTTTAACCTCCTGTTTGGCACAGTTTGCAATTTCTGCACAAGATGAAGAGGAATAGGGAGAACCAATGAGAGACTAGCTGTGGGTGTCTGCACGGGCAAATGTAATGCTCATTTCCCGCCAGGAAGAGGAATTAACCAAAGGCTCAGCATGCCGTGCGGGAACCAGATTAGGGCCTGAAGCAATCCTGCGGGTTTGCGGCCAGCTCACAAGAAAGCGAGTTGAAGAAAGGAGCTCAGGGGCACTGTAATTCACAAACATGCAGGGTTAAAAATGACAGCTATCGTCCAATAATATATTGAAGTAAGTCTGCGAAGAGGACTTGAAAGCGGGGCAGAATTGCAGGAAAACGATTTCAGGGGGTAGACTGGAATTGCACTTAAAGCATAGGAAAAGAGGCAGAACGGCGACAATGATGCTCTTGGCCAAAAAGGGCGTATGCGTTTTCTCCTGAATATATTCAGGAAAAAACGCATACGCCCCTTTTGGTCAAACAAGCAAGCATGTTAAAGAAATCTGCACTACAATGAAGTCTCACTTCCCCGGTCAAAAGGGCCATCTGAAAAATGTGTAAAATCCAGAAAGGCAGCACAGGCCATGGAGAACAGGGAGCCTTGTTATGCTGATGGGCGGGATGTAAATTGCCAACAGCCGCTCTGGAGAAGTATATGGTGTTTCCTGAAACACCTAGAAAACAAAGGAACAGAGCCTAGGGCACTTCCACTTATAGTCCTATAGCTTAAGGAAATTACAATCAAAAACACACAGCCACCCCAAAGTTTGGGACGGCTCTGTTGACAAGAACCTCGTCGACATTACCAGTTAAATATGCCAGAAATCGAAAAATGGATAAAGAAGTTGTGGTACGTACGTATAATGTAATATCACTCAGCAATGAAATCTATGTCATCAGGCCCGTAGCGGCATAATGTGTGGATTCAGGTATGATGATTCTAAGTGAAAACAGTCACACAGAAAAAGAAACATCATAAGATATCACTAATACACGGAATATAAACTTGGCTACACATGAACTGAATTACAAAACAGAACAGGGTCTCAAATTTAGAAAACCAACTTATGCTTGCTTACGGGGAAAGGTGAGTTGGGGTGCTGCATAAAACAAGAGATTGAACTTAGCACAGATACCTTTCCATAAGCCAAATATGTAATAGAGAAGACCTACTCCTTGCTCAACGAAATGGCCTCAACGCCCCATATTCAACGCCTAGGCATATACCTGACTAGTAAGGATCTTAAAGCCTATGGATTTATATGTCTCCGTAAGACAATCAAGTGTGTGTACAGCAAAGTAAACGCAGCAGTGAAAATCAGCTAAATCCCATTATAAAAATAAATTTGAAGAAAAAACACAATGACAGTGAAATAGAGAGCAATTCCTCAATGATTCATTCATGGCTTGTGATGAAACCTGGCTTAACCACCTCTACCCCCCAGAGCTGGGTGAGATATAAGGCTGAACTCTTGGGCCTGATTGGATTGTTGAGGTACAGTGAGCAAATGCAGAGCCTTTGAAGTCATACTCCAGGGTACCCATTCCATGGGTCCCAACTCTCCAGGTTTAAGGGATTCCTTCTTCAGCTAAAACATGCATGGGAAACCCAGAGTATGGTCCACCGTGTGATCTGGAAACGTTTTTAAATGCATCTCAGTTTTCGTCCCCTGGTACTCGGGTTCACCATTCCAGACGCTTTATTAACACTCTCCCCTCTTGGAGAGTCAGTGCCTTTAACCTCCTGTTTGGCACAGTTTGCAATTTCTGCGGAAGATGAACAGGAATAGGGAGAACCAATGAGAGACTAGCTGTAGGTGTCTGCACGGGCAAATTTAACTCTCACTTCCCACCAGGAAGAGGAATTAACCACAGGCTCAGCATGCCGTGCCGGAACCAGATTAAGGCCTGAAGCAATTCTGTGCGTTTGCGGCTAGCTCACATGAAAGCGAGTTGAAGAAAGGAGCTCAGGGGCACTGTAATTCACAAACATGCAGAGTTATAAATGACAGCTACCGTCCAAAAATATATTGAAGGAAGGCTGCGAAGAGGACTTGAAACCGGGGCAGAATTTCAGGAAAACGATTACAGGGGGTAGACTGGAATTGCATTTTAAGCATAGGAATAGGGGCAGAACGTCGATAATGAAGCAGTTGGCCCAAAAGGGCGTATGCGTTATTTCCTGAATATATTCAGGAAAAAACGCATACGCCCTTTTGGGCCAACCAAGCAAGCTTGTAAAGGAAATCTGCACCACAATGAAGCCTCACTGCCCCCCGGTCAAAAGGGTCATCTGAAAAAAGTGTAAAATCCAGAAAGGCATGTCAGGCCATGGAGTATAGGGAGCCTTGTTATGTTGATGGGCGGTATGTAAATTGCCAACAACCACTCTGGAGAAGTGTATGGTGTTCCTGAAACACCAAAACAAAGCAACGGAGCCTATGGCACTTTCACTTATGGTCATATAGCTTAGGGAATTTAAAATCAAAAACACAGAGCCACCCCAAATTTTCAGACGGCTCTGATTATAAGAACCTCGTCTGCGGTACAAGTTAAATATCCCAGAAAGCGAAAAATGGATAAAGAACTTTTGGTACGTATATACAATGGAATATCACTCAGCAATGAAATCTATGTCATCAGGCCCGTCGCGGCATAATGAGTGGATTCAGCTACGATGTTTCTAAGTGAAATAAGTCACACAGAAAAAGAAACCTCATAAGATATCACTAATACACAGAATGTAAACTTGGCTACACACGAAATGAACTACAAAACAGGGTCTCAAATTTAGAAAACCAACCAATGCTTCCTTAAGGGCAAAGATGAGTTCGGGTGCAGCATAAAACCAGAGATTGAAATTAGCACAGATACCATTCCATAACCCAAATATGTAATAGTCAAGACCTACACCTTGCTCATCGAAATGGACTCAACAACCCATATTCAAAGCCCAGGAATATACCTGACTAGTAAGAATCATAAAACCCATGGATTTATATGTCTACAGAAGAGAATCAAGTGTGTGTACAGCGGCATAAATGCAGCAGTGAAAATGTGATAAATCCCATTATCAAAATAAATTAAAAAAACAAAACACAGTGACAGTGAAATAGAGAGCAATTCTTAAATAATTCATTCAGGGTTTGTGATGCAACCTGGATTTACCACATCTACACGCAGAGCCAAGTGAGACATAAGGTTGGGCACTTCAGGCTGATAGCATTGGTGACGTTCGATGAGCAAATGCAGACCCTTTGAAGTCATACTGCATGGTACCCATTCCATGGGTCCCAACTCTCCAGGTTTAAGGGATTCTTCCTTCAGCTAAAACATGCATGGGAAACCCACAGTATGGTGCACCGTGTGACCGGCAAACGTTTTCAAATGCATCTCAGTTTTCGTCCCCTTTTACTCGGGTTCACCATTCCAGAACCTTTACTAACACTCTCCCCACTTGGAGAGTCAGTGCCTTTAACCTCCTGTTTGGCACAGTTTGCAATTTCTGCGCAAGATGAACAGGAATAGGGAGAACCAATGAGAGACTAGCTGTAGGTGTCTGCACGGGCAAATTTAACGCTCATTTCCCACCAGGAAGAGGAATTAACCAAAGGCTCAGCATGCCGTGCCGGAACCAGATTGGGGCCTGAAGCAATCCTGCGGGTTTGCGGGCAGCTCACAAGATAGCGAGTTGAAGAAAGGAGCTCAGGGGCACTGTAACTCACAAACCTGCAGAGTTATAAATGACAGCTATCGTCCAAAAAAATATTGAAGGAAGGCTGCGAAGACGACTTGTAAGCGGGGCAGAATTGCAGGAAAACGATTTCGGGGGTAGACGGGAATTGCATTTAAAGCATAGGAAAAGAGGCAGAACGTCGACAATGATGCTCTTGGCCAAAAAGGGCGTATGCGTTTTTTCCTGAATATATTCAGGAAAAAACGCATACGCCCTTTTTGGCCACCCAAGCAAGCATGTTAAAGAAATCTGCACTAAAATGAAGTCTCACTGCCCCCCGGTCAAAAGGGCCATCTGAAAAAAGTGTAAAATCCAGAAAGGCAGCACAGGCCATGGAGAACCGGGAGCCTTGTTATGCTGATGGGCCCGATGTAAATTGCCAACAGCCACTCTGGAGAAGTGTATGGTGTTTCCTGGAACACCTAAAAAACAAAGCAACGGAGCCTACGGCACTTCCACTTATGGTCCTATAGCTTAGGGAAATTAAAATCAAAAACACACAGCCACCCCAAAGTTTCGTACGGCTCTGTTTACAAGAACCTCGTCTATGCTACAAGTTCAATATCCCAGAATGTGAAAAATGGATAAAGAAGTTGTGGTACGTACGTACAATGGAATATCATTCAGCAATGAAATCTATGTCATCAGGCCCATCGCAGCATAATGAGTGGATTCAGGTACGATGATTCTAAGTGAAATAAGTCACACAGAAAATGAAACATCATAAGATATCACTAATACACGGAATGTAAACTTGGCTACACATGAACTGAATTACAAAACAGAACAGGGTCTCAAATTTAGAAAACCAACTTATACTTGCTTATGGGGAAAGGTGAGGTGGGCTGCTGCATAAAACCAGAGATTGAAATTAACACAGATACCTTTCCATAAGCCAAATATGTAATAGGGAAGACCTACTCCTTGCTCAACGAAATGGACTCAGCACCCCATATTCAACGCCTAGGAATATACCTGACTAGTAAGAATCTTAAAACCCATGGATTTATATGTCTCCATAAGAGAATCAAGCGTTTGTTCAGTGGCCTAAACGCAGCAGTGAAAATCCGATAAATCCCATTATCAAAATAAATTTCTAAAACACAACACCATAACAGTGAAATAGAGAGCAATTCTTAAATAATTCATTCAGGGTTTGTGATGCAACCTGGATTTACCACATCTACACCCAGAGCCAAGTGAGACATAAGGTTGGGCACTTCGGGCTGATAGCATTGGTGACGATCGATGAGCAAATGCAGACCCTTTGAAGTCATACTCCAGGGTACCCATTCCATGGGTCCCAACTCTCCAGGTTTAAGGGAGTCTTCCTTCAGCTAAAACATGCATGGGAAACCCACAGTATGGTGCACCGTGTGACCGGGAAACGTTTTCAAATGCATCTCAGTTTTCGTCCCCTTTTACTCGGGTTCACCATTCCAGACCCTTTACTAACACTCTCCCCACTTGGAGAGTCAGTGCCTTTAACCTCCTGTTTGGCACAGTTTGCAATTTCTGCGCAAGATGAACAGGAATAGGGAGAACCAATGAGAGACTAGCTGTAGGTGTCTGCACGGGCAAATTTAACGCTCATTTTCCACCAGGAACAGGAATTAACCAAAGGCTCAGCATGCCGTGCCGGAACCAGATTAGGGCCTGAAACAATCCTGCGGGTTTGCGGGCAGCTCACAAGATAGCGAGTTGAAGAAAGGAGCTCAGGGGCACTGTAACTCACAAACCTGCAGAGTTATAAATGACAGCTATCGTCCAAAAAAATATTGAAGGAAGGCTGCGAAGACGACTTGTAAGCGGGGCAGAATTGCAGGAAAACGATTTCGGGGGTAGACGGGAATTGCATTTAAAGCATAGGAAAAGAGGCAGAACGTCGACAATGATGCTCTTGGCCAAAAAGGGCGTATGCGTTTTTTCCTGAATATATTCAGGAAAAAACGCATACGCCCTTTTTGGCCACCCAAGCAAGCATGTTAAAGAAATCTGCACTAAAATGAAGTCTCACTGCCCCCCGGTCAAAAGGGCCATCTGAAAAAAGTGTAAAATCCAGAAAGGCAGCACAGGCCATGGAGAACCGGGAGCCTTGTTATGCTGATGGGCCCGATGTAAATTGCCAACAGCCACTCTGGAGAAGTGTATGGTGTTTCCTGGAACACCTAAAAAACAAAGCAACGGAGCCTACGGCACTTCCACTTATGGTCCTATAGCTTAGGGAAATTAAAATCAAAAACACACAGCCACCCCAAAGTTTCGTACGGCTCTGTTTACAAGAACCTCGTCTATGCTACAAGTTCAATATCCCAGAATGTGAAAAATGGATAAAGAAGTTGTGGTACGTACGTACAATGGAATATCATTCAGCAATGAAATCTATGTCATCAGGCCCATCGCAGCATAATGAGTGGATTCAGGTACGATGATTCTAAGTGAAATAAGTCACACAGAAAATGAAACATCATAAGATATCACTAATACACGGAATGTAAACTTGGCTACACATGAACTGAATTACAAAACAGAACAGGGTCTCAAATTTAGAAAACCAACTTATACTTGCTTATGGGGAAAGGTGAGGTGGGCTGCTGCATAAAACCAGAGATTGAAATTAACACAGATACCTTTCCATAAGCCAAATATGTAATAGGGAAGACCTACTCCTTGCTCAACGAAATGGACTCAGCACCCCATATTCAACGCCTAGGAATATACCTGACTAGTAAGAATCTTAAAACCCATGGATTTATATGTCTCCATAAGAGAATCAAGCGTTTGTTCAGTGGCCTAAACGCAGCAGTGAAAATCCGATAAATCCCATTATCAAAATAAATTTCTAAAACACAACACCATAACAGTGAAATAGAGAGCAATTCTTAAATAATTCATTCAGGGTTTGTGATGCAACCTGGATTTACCACATCTACACCCAGAGCCAAGTGAGACATAAGGTTGGGCACTTCGGGCTGATAGCATTGGTGACGATCGATGAGCAAATGCAGACCCTTTGAAGTCATACTCCAGGGTACCCATTCCATGGGTCCCAACTCTCCAGGTTTAAGGGAGTCTTCCTTCAGCTAAAACATGCATGGGAAACCCACAGTATGGTGCACCGTGTGACCGGGAAACGTTTTCAAATGCATCTCAGTTTTCGTCCCCTTTTACTCGGGTTCACCATTCCAGACCCTTTACTAACACTCTCCCCACTTGGAGAGTCAGTGCCTTTAACCTCCTGTTTGGCACAGTTTGCAATTTCTGCGCAAGATGAACAGGAATAGGGAGAACCAATGAGAGACTAGCTGTAGGTGTCTGCACGGGCAAATTTAACGCTCATTTTCCACCAGGAACAGGAATTAACCAAAGGCTCAGCATGCCGTGCCGGAACCAGATTAGGGCCTGAAACAATCCTGCGGGTTTGCGGGCAGCTCACAAGATAGCGAGTTGAAGAAAGGAGCTCAGGGGCACTGTAACTCACAAACCTGCAGAGTTATAAATGACAGCTATCGTCCAAAAAAATATTGAAGGAAGGCTGCGAAGACGACTTGTAAGCGGGGCAGAATTGCAGGAAAACGATTTCGGGGGTAGACGGGAATTGCATTTAAAGCATAGGAAAAGAGGCAGAACGTCGACAATGATGCTCTTGGCCAAAAAGGGCGTATGCGTTTTTTCCTGAATATATTCAGGAAAAAACGCATACGCCCTTTTTGGCCACCCAAGCAAGCATGTTAAAGAAATCTGCACTAAAATGAAGTCTCACTGCCCCCCGGTCAAAAGGGCCATCTGAAAAAAGTGTAAAATCCAGAAAGGCAGCACAGGCCATGGAGAACCGGGAGCCTTGTTATGCTGATGGGCCCGATGTAAATTGCCAACAGCCACTCTGGAGAAGTGTATGGTGTTTCCTGGAACACCTAAAAAACAAAGCAACGGAGCCTACGGCACTTCCACTTATGGTCCTATAGCTTAGGGAAATTAAAATCAAAAACACACAGCCACCCCAAAGTTTCGTACGGCTCTGTTTACAAGAACCTCGTCTATGCTACAAGTTCAATATCCCAGAATGTGAAAAATGGATAAAGAAGTTGTGGTACGTACGTACAATGGAATATCATTCAGCAATGAAATCTATGTCATCAGGCCCATCGCAGCATAATGAGTGGATTCAGGTACGATGATTCTAAGTGAAATAAGTCACACAGAAAATGAAACATCATAAGATATCACTAATACACGGAATGTAAACTTGGCTACACATGAACTGAATTACAAAACAGAACAGGGTCTCAAATTTAGAAAACCAACTTATACTTGCTTATGGGGAAAGGTGAGGTGGGCTGCTGCATAAAACCAGAGATTGAAATTAACACAGATACCTTTCCATAAGCCAAATATGTAATAGGGAAGACCTACTCCTTGCTCAACGAAATGGACTCAGCACCCCATATTCAACGCCTAGGAATATACCTGACTAGTAAGAATCTTAAAACCCATGGATTTATATGTCTCCATAAGAGAATCAAGCGTTTGTTCAGTGGCCTAAACGCAGCAGTGAAAATCCGATAAATCCCATTATCAAAATAAATTTCTAAAACACAACACCATAACAGTGAAATAGAGAGCAATTCTTAAATAATTCATTCAGGGTTTGTGATGCAACCTGGATTTACCACATCTACACCCAGAGCCAAGTGAGACATAAGGTTGGGCACTTCGGGCTGATAGCATTGGTGACGATCGATGAGCAAATGCAGACCCTTTGAAGTCATACTCCAGGGTACCCATTCCATGGGTCCCAACTCTCCAGGTTTAAGGGAGTCTTCCTTCAGCTAAAACATGCATGGGAAACCCACAGTATGGTGCACCGTGTGACCGGGAAACGTTTTCAAATGCATCTCAGTTTTCGTCCCCTTTTACTCGGGTTCACCATTCCAGACCCTTTACTAACACTCTCCCCACTTGGAGAGTCAGTGCCTTTAACCTCCTGTTTGGCACAGTTTGCAATTTCTGCGCAAGATGAACAGGAATAGGGAGAACCAATGAGAGACTAGCTGTAGGTGTCTGCACGGGCAAATTTAACGCTCATTTTCCACCAGGAACAGGAATTAACCAAAGGCTCAGCATGCCGTGCCGGAACCAGATTAGGGCCTGAAACAATCCTGCGGGTTTGCGGGCAGCTCACAAGATAGCGAGTTGAAGAAAGGAGCTCAGGGGCACTGTAACTCACAAACCTGCAGAGTTATAAATGACAGCTATCGTCCAAAAAAATATTGAAGGAAGGCTGCGAAGACGACTTGTAAGCGGGGCAGAATTGCAGGAAAACGATTTCGGGGGTAGACGGGAATTGCATTTAAAGCATAGGAAAAGAGGCAGAACGTCGACAATGATGCTCTTGGCCAAAAAGGGCGTATGCGTTTTTTCCTGAATATATTCAGGAAAAAACGCATACGCCCTTTTTGGCCACCCAAGCAAGCATGTTAAAGAAATCTGCACTAAAATGAAGTCTCACTGCCCCCCGGTCAAAAGGGCCATCTGAAAAAAGTGTAAAATCCAGAAAGGCAGCACAGGCCATGGAGAACCGGGAGCCTTGTTATGCTGATGGGCCCGATGTAAATTGCCAACAGCCACTCTGGAGAAGTGTATGGTGTTTCCTGGAACACCTAAAAAACAAAGCAACGGAGCCTACGGCACTTCCACTTATGGTCCTATAGCTTAGGGAAATTAAAATCAAAAACACACAGCCACCCCAAAGTTTCGTACGGCTCTGTTTACAAGAACCTCGTCTATGCTACAAGTTCAATATCCCAGAATGTGAAAAATGGATAAAGAAGTTGTGGTACGTACGTACAATGGAATATCATTCAGCAATGAAATCTATGTCATCAGGCCCATCGCAGCATAATGAGTGGATTCAGGTACGATGATTCTAAGTGAAATAAGTCACACAGAAAATGAAACATCATAAGATATCACTAATACACGGAATGTAAACTTGGCTACACATGAACTGAATTACAAAACAGAACAGGGTCTCAAATTTAGAAAACCAACTTATACTTGCTTATGGGGAAAGGTGAGGTGGGCTGCTGCATAAAACCAGAGATTGAAATTAACACAGATACCTTTCCATAAGCCAAATATGTAATAGGGAAGACCTACTCCTTGCTCAACGAAATGGACTCAGCACCCCATATTCAACGCCTAGGAATATACCTGACTAGTAAGAATCTTAAAACCCATGGATTTATATGTCTCCATAAGAGAATCAAGCGTTTGTTCAGTGGCCTAAACGCAGCAGTGAAAATCCGATAAATCCCATTATCAAAATAAATTTCTAAAACACAACACCATAACAGTGAAATAGAGAGCAATTCTTAAATAATTCATTCAGGGTTTGTGATGCAACCTGGATTTACCACATCTACACCCAGAGCCAAGTGAGACATAAGGTTGGGCACTTCGGGCTGATAGCATTGGTGACGATCGATGAGCAAATGCAGACCCTTTGAAGTCATACTCCAGGGTACCCATTCCATGGGTCCCAACTCTCCAGGTTTAAGGGAGTCTTCCTTCAGCTAAAACATGCATGGGAAACCCACAGTATGGTGCACCGTGTGACCGGGAAACGTTTTCAAATGCATCTCAGTTTTCGTCCCCTTTTACTCGGGTTCACCATTCCAGACCCTTTACTAACACTCTCCCCACTTGGAGAGTCAGTGCCTTTAACCTCCTGTTTGGCACAGTTTGCAATTTCTGCGCAAGATGAACAGGAATAGGGAGAACCAATGAGAGACTAGCTGTAGGTGTCTGCACGGGCAAATTTAACGCTCATTTTCCACCAGGAACAGGAATTAACCAAAGGCTCAGCATGCCGTGCCGGAACCAGATTAGGGCCTGAAACAATCCTGCGGGTTTGCGGGCAGCTCACAAGATAGCGAGTTGAAGAAAGGAGCTCAGGGGCACTGTAACTCACAAACCTGCAGAGTTATAAATGACAGCTATCGTCCAAAAAAATATTGAAGGAAGGCTGCGAAGACGACTTGTAAGCGGGGCAGAATTGCAGGAAAACGATTTCGGGGGTAGACGGGAATTGCATTTAAAGCATAGGAAAAGAGGCAGAACGTCGACAATGATGCTCTTGGCCAAAAAGGGCGTATGCGTTTTTTCCTGAATATATTCAGGAAAAAACGCATACGCCCTTTTTGGCCACCCAAGCAAGCATGTTAAAGAAATCTGCACTAAAATGAAGTCTCACTGCCCCCCGGTCAAAAGGGCCATCTGAAAAAAGTGTAAAATCCAGAAAGGCAGCACAGGCCATGGAGAACCGGGAGCCTTGTTATGCTGATGGGCCCGATGTAAATTGCCAACAGCCACTCTGGAGAAGTGTATGGTGTTTCCTGGAACACCTAAAAAACAAAGCAACGGAGCCTACGGCACTTCCACTTATGGTCCTATAGCTTAGGGAAATTAAAATCAAAAACACACAGCCACCCCAAAGTTTCGTACGGCTCTGTTTACAAGAACCTCGTCTATGCTACAAGTTCAATATCCCAGAATGTGAAAAATGGATAAAGAAGTTGTGGTACGTACGTACAATGGAATATCATTCAGCAATGAAATCTATGTCATCAGGCCCATCGCAGCATAATGAGTGGATTCAGGTACGATGATTCTAAGTGAAATAAGTCACACAGAAAATGAAACATCATAAGATATCACTAATACACGGAATGTAAACTTGGCTACACATGAACTGAATTACAAAACAGAACAGGGTCTCAAATTTAGAAAACCAACTTATACTTGCTTATGGGGAAAGGTGAGGTGGGCTGCTGCATAAAACCAGAGATTGAAATTAACACAGATACCTTTCCATAAGCCAAATATGTAATAGGGAAGACCTACTCCTTGCTCAACGAAATGGACTCAGCACCCCATATTCAACGCCTAGGAATATACCTGACTAGTAAGAATCTTAAAACCCATGGATTTATATGTCTCCATAAGAGAATCAAGCGTTTGTTCAGTGGCCTAAACGCAGCAGTGAAAATCCGATAAATCCCATTATCAAAATAAATTTCTAAAACACAACACCATAACAGTGAAATAGAGAGCAATTCTTAAATAATTCATTCAGGGTTTGTGATGCAACCTGGATTTACCACATCTACACCCAGAGCCAAGTGAGACATAAGGTTGGGCACTTCGGGCTGATAGCATTGGTGACGATCGATGAGCAAATGCAGACCCTTTGAAGTCATACTCCAGGGTACCCATTCCATGGGTCCCAACTCTCCAGGTTTAAGGGAGTCTTCCTTCAGCTAAAACATGCATGGGAAACCCACAGTATGGTGCACCGTGTGACCGGGAAACGTTTTCAAATGCATCTCAGTTTTCGTCCCCTTTTACTCGGGTTCACCATTCCAGACCCTTTACTAACACTCTCCCCACTTGGAGAGTCAGTGCCTTTAACCTCCTGTTTGGCACAGTTTGCAATTTCTGTGCAAGATGAACAGGAATAGGGAGAACCAATGAGAGACTAGCTGTAGGTGTCTGCACGGGCAAATTTAACGCTCATTTTCCACCAGGAACAGGAATTAACCAAAGGCTCAGCATGCCGTGCCGGAACCAGATTAGGGCCTGAAACAATCCTGCGGGTTTGCGGGCAGCTCACAAGATAGCGAGTTGAAGAAAGGAGCTCAGGGGCACTGTAACTCACAAACCTGCAGAGTTATAAATGACAGCTATCGTCCAAAAAAATATTGAAGGAAGGCTGCGAAGACGACTTGTAAGCGGGGCAGAATTGCAGGAAAACGATTTCGGGGGTAGACGGGAATTGCATTTAAAGCATAGGAAAAGAGGCAGAACGTCGACAATGATGCTCTTGGCCAAAAAGGGCGTATGCGTTTTTTCCTGAATATATTCAGGAAAAAACGCATACGCCCTTTTTGGCCACCCAAGCAAGCATGTTAAAGAAATCTGCACTAAAATGAAGTCTCACTGCCCCCCGGTCAAAAGGGCCATCTGAAAAAAGTGTAAAATCCAGAAAGGCAGCACAGGCCATGGAGAACCGGGAGCCTTGTTATGCTGATGGGCCCGATGTAAATTGCCAACAGCCACTCTGGAGAAGTGTATGGTGTTTCCTGGAACACCTAAAAAACAAAGCAACGGAGCCTACGGCACTTCCACTTATGGTCCTATAGCTTAGGGAAATTAAAATCAAAAACACACAGCCACCCCAAAGTTTCGTACGGCTCTGTTTACAAGAACCTCGTCTATGCTACAAGTTCAATATCCCAGAATGTGAAAAATGGATAAAGAAGTTGTGGTACGTACGTACAATGGAATATCATTCAGCAATGAAATCTATGTCATCAGGCCCATCGCAGCATAATGAGTGGATTCAGGTACGATGATTCTAAGTGAAATAAGTCACACAGAAAATGAAACATCATAAGATATCACTAATACACGGAATGTAAACTTGGCTACACATGAACTGAATTACAAAACAGAACAGGGTCTCAAATTTAGAAAACCAACTTATACTTGCTTATGGGGAAAGGTGAGGTGGGCTGCTGCATAAAACCAGAGATTGAAATTAACACAGATACCTTTCCATAAGCCAAATATGTAATAGGGAAGACCTACTCCTTGCTCAACGAAATGGACTCAGCACCCCATATTCAACGCCTAGGAATATACCTGACTAGTAAGAATCTTAAAACCCATGGATTTATATGTCTCCGTAAGAGAATCAAGCGTTTGTTCAGTGGCCTAAACGCAGCAGTGAAAATCCGATAAATCCCATTATCAAAATAAATTTCTAAAACACAACACCATAACAGTGAAATAGAGAGCAATTCTTAAAAAATTCACTCAGGGCTTCTGATGCAACCTGGATTTACCACATCTACGCCCAGAGCTGAGGAGACAAAAGGCCGGACACTTCAGCATGATAGCATTGGTGAGGTTCGGTGAGCAAATGCAGACCCTTTGAAGTCATACTGCATGGTACCCATTCCATGGGTCCCAACTCTCCAGGTTTAAGGGATTCTTCCCTCCACTAAATCATGCATGGGAACCCCAGAGTATGGTCCACTGTGTGATTGGGAAACGTTTTCAAATGCATCTCAGTTTTCATCCCTTTGTACTCGGGTTCACCATTCCAGACGCTTAACTAACACTCTCCCCACTTGGAGAGTCAATGCCTTTAACCTCCTGTTTGGCACAGTTTGCAATTTCTGCACAAGATGAAGAGGAATAGGGAGAAATAATGAGAGACTAGCTGTGGGTGTCTGCACGGGCAAATGTAATGCTCATTTCCCACCAGGAAGAGGAATTAACCAAAGGCTCAGCATGCCGTGCGGGAACCAGATTAGGGCCTGAAGCAATCCTGCGGGTTTGCGGCCAGCTCACAAGAAAGCGAGTTGAAGAAAGGAGCTCAGGGGCACTGTAATTCACAAACATGCAGGGTTAAAAATGACAGCTATCGTCCAATAATATATTGAAGTAAGTCTGCGAAGAGGACTTGAAAGCGGGGCAGAATTGCAGGAAAACGATTTCAGGGGGTAGACTGGAATTGCACTTAAAGCATAGGAAAAGAGGCAGAACGGCGACAATGATGCTCTTGGCCAAAAAGGGCGTATGCGTTTTCTCCTGAATATATTCAGGAAAAAACGCATACGCCCCTTTTGGTCAAACAAGCAAGCATGTTAAAGAAATCTGCACTACAATGAAGTCTCACTTCCCCGGTCAAAAGGGCCATCTGAAAAATGTGTAAAATCCAGAAAGGCAGCACAGGCCATGGAGAACAGGGAGCCTTGTTATGCTGATGGGCGGGATGTAAATTGCCAACAGCCGCTCTGGAGAAGTATATGGTGTTTCCTGAAACACCTAGAAAACAAAGGAACAGAGCCTAGGGCACTTCCACTTATAGTCCTATAGCTTAAGGAAATTACAATCAAAAACACACAGCCACCCCAAAGTTTGGGACGGCTCTGTTGACAAGAACCTCGTCGACATTACCAGTTAAATATGCCAGAAATCGAAAAATGGATAAAGAAGTTGTGGTACGTACGTATAATGTAATATCACTCAGCAATGAAATCTATGTCATCAGGCCCGTAGCGGCATAATGTGTGGATTCAGGTATGATGATTCTAAGTGAAAACAGTCACACAGAAAAAGAAACATCATAAGATATCACTAATACACGGAATATAAACTTGGCTACACATGAACTGAATTACAAAACAGAACAGGGTCTCAAATTTAGAAAACCAACTTATGCTTGCTTACGGGGAAAGGTGAGTTGGGGTGCTGCATAAAACAAGAGATTGAACTTAGCACAGATACCTTTCCATAAGCCAAATATGTAATAGAGAAGACCTACTCCTTGCTCAACGAAATGGCCTCAACGCCCCATATTCAACGCCTAGGCATATACCTGACTAGTAAGGATCTTAAAGCCTATGGATTTATATGTCTCCGTAAGACAATCAAGTGTGTGTACAGCAAAGTAAACGCAGCAGTGAAAATCAGCTAAATCCCATTATAAAAATAAATTTGAAGAAAAAACACAATGACAGTGAAATAGAGAGCAATTCCTCAATGATTCATTCATGGCTTGTGATGAAACCTGGCTTAACCACCTCTACCCCCCAGAGCTGGGTGAGATATAAGGCTGAACTCTTGGGCCTGATTGGATTGTTGAGGTACAGTGAGCAAATGCAGAGCCTTTGAAGTCATACTCCAGGGTACCCATTCCATGGGTCCCAACTCTCCAGGTTTAAGGGATTCCTTCTTCAGCTAAAACATGCATGGGAAACCCAGAGTATGGTCCACCGTGTGATCTGGAAACGTTTTTAAATGCATCTCAGTTTTCGTCCCCTGGTACTCGGGTTCACCATTCCAGACGCTTTATTAACACTCTCCCCTCTTGGAGAGTCAGTGCCTTTAACCTCCTGTTTGGCACAGTTTGCAATTTCTGCGGAAGATGAACAGGAATAGGGAGAACCAATGAGAGACTAGCTGTAGGTGTCTGCACGGGCAAATTTAACTCTCACTTCCCACCAGGAAGAGGAATTAACCACAGGCTCAGCATGCCGTGCCGGAACCAGATTAAGGCCTGAAGCAATTCTGTGCGTTTGCGGCTAGCTCACATGAAAGCGAGTTGAAGAAAGGAGCTCAGGGGCACTGTAATTCACAAACATGCAGAGTTATAAATGACAGCTACCGTCCAAAAATATATTGAAGGAAGGCTGCGAAGAGGACTTGAAACCGGGGCAGAATTTCAGGAAAACGATTACAGGGGGTAGACTGGAATTGCATTTTAAGCATAGGAATAGGGGCAGAACGTCGATAATGAAGCAGTTGGCCCAAAAGGGCGTATGCGTTATTTCCTGAATATATTCAGGAAAAAACGCATACGCCCTTTTGGGCCAACCAAGCAAGCTTGTAAAGGAAATCTGCACCACAATGAAGCCTCACTGCCCCCCGGTCAAAAGGGTCATCTGAAAAAAGTGTAAAATCCAGAAAGGCATGTCAGGCCATGGAGTATAGGGAGCCTTGTTATGTTGATGGGCGGTATGTAAATTGCCAACAACCACTCTGGAGAAGTGTATGGTGTTCCTGAAACACCAAAACAAAGCAACGGAGCCTATGGCACTTTCACTTATGGTCATATAGCTTAGGGAATTTAAAATCAAAAACACAGAGCCACCCCAAATTTTCAGACGGCTCTGATTATAAGAACCTCGTCTGCGGTACAAGTTAAATATCCCAGAAAGCGAAAAATGGATAAAGAACTTTTGGTACGTATATACAATGGAATATCACTCAGCAATGAAATCTATGTCATCAGGCCCGTCGCGGCATAATGAGTGGATTCAGCTACGATGTTTCTAAGTGAAATAAGTCACACAGAAAAAGAAACCTCATAAGATATCACTAATACACAGAATGTAAACTTGGCTACACACGAAATGAACTACAAAACAGGGTCTCAAATTTAGAAAACCAACCAATGCTTCCTTAAGGGCAAAGATGAGTTCGGGTGCAGCATAAAACCAGAGATTGAAATTAGCACAGATACCATTCCATAACCCAAATATGTAATAGTCAAGACCTACACCTTGCTCATCGAAATGGACTCAACAACCCATATTCAAAGCCCAGGAATATACCTGACTAGTAAGAATCATAAAACCCATGGATTTATATGTCTACAGAAGAGAATCAAGTGTGTGTACAGCGGCATAAATGCAGCAGTGAAAATGTGATAAATCCCATTATCAAAATAAATTAAAAAAACAAAACACAGTGACAGTGAAATAGAGAGCAATTCTTAAATAATTCATTCAGGGTTTGTGATGCAACCTGGATTTACCACATCTACACGCAGAGCCAAGTGAGACATAAGGTTGGGCACTTCAGGCTGATAGCATTGGTGACGTTCGATGAGCAAATGCAGACCCTTTGAAGTCATACTGCATGGTACCCATTCCATGGGTCCCAACTCTCCAGGTTTAAGGGATTCTTCCTTCAGCTAAAACATGCATGGGAAACCCACAGTATGGTGCACCGTGTGACCGGCAAACGTTTTCAAATGCATCTCAGTTTTCGTCCCCTTTTACTCGGGTTCACCATTCCAGAACCTTTACTAACACTCTCCCCACTTGGAGAGTCAGTGCCTTTAACCTCCTGTTTGGCACAGTTTGCAATTTCTGCGCAAGATGAACAGGAATAGGGAGAACCAATGAGAGACTAGCTGTAGGTGTCTGCACGGGCAAATTTAACGCTCATTTCCCACCAGGAAGAGGAATTAACCAAAGGCTCAGCATGCCGTGCCGGAACCAGATTGGGGCCTGAAGCAATCCTGCGGGTTTGCGGCCAGCTCACAAGATAGCGAGTTGAAGAAAGGAGCTCAGGGGCACTGTAACTCACAAACCTGCAGAGTTATAAATGACAGCTATCGTCCAAAAAATATTGAAGGAAGGCTGCGAAGACGACTTGTAAGCGGGGCAGAATTGCAGGAAAACGATTTCAGGGGGTAGACGGGAATTGCATTTAAAGCATAGGAAAAGAGGCAGAACGTCGACAATGATGCTCTTGGCCAAAGAGGGCGTATGCGTTTTTTCCTGAATATATTCAGGAAAAAAAGCATACGCCCTCTTTGGCCAACCAAGCAAGCATGTTAAAGAAATCTGCACTAAAATGAAGTCTCACTGCCCCCCGGTCAAAAGGGCCATCTGAAAAAAGTGTAAAATCCAGAAAGGCAGCACAGGCCATGGAGAATCGGGAGCCTTGTTATGCTGATGGGCGGGATGTAAATTGCCAACAGCCACTCTGGAGAAGTGTATGGTGTTTCCTGGAACACCTAAAAAACAAAGCAACGGAGCCTACGGCACTTCCACTTATGGTCCTATAGCTTAGGGAAATTAAAATCAAAAACACACAGCCACCCCAAAGTTTCGGACGGCTCTGTTTACAAGAACCTCGTCTACGCTACAAGTTCAATATCCCAGAATGAGAAAAATGGATAAAGAAGTTGTGGTACGTACGTACAATGGAATATCATTCAGCAATGAAATCTATGTCATCAGGCCCTTCGCAGCATAATGAGTGGATTCAGGTACGATGATTCTAAGTGAAATAAGTCACACAGAAAATGAAACATCATAAGATATCACTAATACACGGAATGTAAACTTGGCTACACATGAACTGAATTACAAAACAGAACAGGGTCTCAAATTTAGAAAACCAACTTATACTTGCTTATGGGGAAAGGTGAGGTGGGCTGCTGCATAAAACCAGAGATTGAAATTAACACAGATACCTTTCCATAAGCCAAATATGTAATAGGCAAGACCTACTCCTTGCTCAACGAAATGGACTCAACACCCCATATTCAACGCCTAGGAATATACCTGACTAGTAAGAATCTTAAAACCCATGGATTTATATGTCTCCGTAAGAGAATCAAGCGTTTGTTCAGTGGCCTAAACGCAGCAGTGAAAATCCGATAAATCCCATTATCAAAATAAATTTCTAAAACACAACACCATGACAGTGAAATAGAGAGCAATTCTTAAAAAATTCACTCAGGGCTTCTGATGCAACCTGGATTTACCACATCTACACCCAGAGCTGGGGAGACAAAAGGCCGGACACTTCAGCATGATAGCATTGGTGAGGTTCGGTGAGCAAATGCAGACCCTTTGAAGTCATACTTCATGGTACCCATTCCATGGGTCCCAACTCTCCAGGTTTAAGGGATTCTTCCTTCCACTAAATCATGCATGGGAAACTAAGAGTATGGTCCACTGTGTGATTGGGAAACATTTTCAAATGCATCTCAGTTTTCATCACTTTGTACTCGGGTTCACCATTCCAGACGCTTAACTAACACTCTCCCCACTTGGGGAGGCAATGCCTTTAAACTCCTGTTTGGCACAGTTTGCAATTTCTGCACAAGATGAAGGGGAATAGGGAGAACCAATGAGAGACTAGCTGTGGGTGTCTGCACGGGCAAATGTAATGCTCATTTCCCACCAGGAAGAGGAATTAACCAAAGGCTCAGCATGCCGTGCGGGAACCAGATTAGGGCCTGAAGCAATCCTGCGGGTTTGCGGCCAGCTCACAAGAAAGCGAGTTGAAGAAAGGAGCTCAGGGGCACTGTAATTCACAAACATGCAGGGTTAAAAATGACAGCTATCGTCCAATAATATATTGAAGTAAGTCTGCGAAGAGGACTTGAAAGCGGGGCAGAATTGCAGGAAAACGATTTCAGGGGGTAGACTGGAATTGCACTTAAAGCATAGGAAAAGAGGCAGAACGGCGACAATGATGCTCTTGGCCAAAAAGGGCGTATGCGTTTTCTCCTGAATATATTCAGGAAAAAACGCATACGCCCCTTTTGGTCAAACAAGCAAGCATGTTAAAGAAATCTGCACTACAATGAAGTCTCACTTCCCCGGTCAAAAGGGCCATCTGAAAAATGTGTAAAATCCAGAAAGGCAGCACAGGCCATGGAGAACAGGGAGCCTTGTTATGCTGATGGGCGGGATGTAAATTGCCAACAGCCACTCTGGAGAAGTATATGGTGTTTCCTGAAACACCTAGAAAACAAAGGAACAGAGCCTAGGGCACTTCCACTTATAGTCCTATAGCTTAAGGAAATTACAATCAAAAACACACAGCCACCCCAAAGTTTGGGACGGCTCTGTTGACAAGAACCTCGTCGACATTACCAGTTAAATATGCCAGAAATCGAAAAATGGATAAAGAAGTTGTGGTACGTACGTATAATGTAATATCACTCAGCAATGAAATCTATGTCATCAGGCCCGTAGCGGCATAATGTGTGGATTCAGGTATGATGATTCTAAGTGAAAACAGTCACACAGAAAAAGAAACATCATAAGATATCACTAATACACGGAATATAAACTTGGCTACACATGAACTGAATTACACAAAAGAACACGGTCTCAAATTTAGAAAACCAACTTATGCTTGCTTACGGGGAAAGGTGAGTTGGGGTGCTGCATAAAACAAGAGATTGAACTTAGCACAGATACCTTTCCATAAGCCAAATATGTAATAGAGAAGACCTACTCCTTGCTCAACGAAATGGCCTCAACGCCCCATATTCAACGCCTAGGCATATACCTGAGTAGTAAGAATCTTAAAGCCTACGGATTTATATGTCTCCGTAAGACAATCAAGTGTGTGTACAGCAGAGTAAACGCAGCAGTGAAAATCAGCTAAATCCCATTATAAAAATAAATTTGAAGAAAAAACACAATGACAGTGAAATAGAGAGCAATTCCTCAATGATTCATTCATGGCTTGTGATGAAACCTGGATTAACCACCTCTACCCCCCAGAGCTGGGTGAGACATAAGGCTGGACTCTTGGGCCTGATTGGATTGTTGAGGTACAGTGAGCAAATGCAGAGCCTTTGAAGTCATACTCCAGGGTACCCATTCCATGGGTCCCAACTCTCCAGGTTTAAGGGATTCTTCCTTCAGCTAAAACATGCATGGGAAACCCAGAGTATGGTCCACCGTGTGATCTGGAAACGTTTTTAAATGCATCTCAGTTTTCGTCCCCTGGTACTCGGGTTCACCATTCCAGACGCTTTACTAACACTCTCCCCACTTGGAGAGTCAGTGCCTTTAACCTCCTGTTTGGCACAGTTTGCAATTTCTGCGCAACATGAACAGGAATAGGGAGAACCAATGAGAGACTAGCTGTAGGTGTCTGCACGGGCAAATTTAACTCTCACTTCCCACCAGGAAGAGGAATTAACCACAGGCTCAGCATGCCGTGCCGGAACCAGATTAAGGCCTGAAGCAATTCTGTGCGTTTGCGGCTAGCTCACATGAAAGCGAGTTGAAGAAAGGAGCTCAGGGGCACTGTAATTCACAAACATGCAGAGTTATAAATGACAGCTATCGTCCAAAAATATATTGAAGGAAGGCTGCGAAGAGGACTTGAAACCGGGGCAGAATTTCAGGAAAACGATTACAGGGGGTAGACTGGAATTGCATTTTAAGCATAGGAATAGGGGCAGAACGTCGATAACGAAGCAGTTGGCCCAAAAGGGCGTATGCGTTATTTCCTGAATATATTCAGGAAAAAACGCATACGCCCTTTTGGGCCAACCAAGCAAGCTTGTAAAAGAAATCTGCACCACAATGAAGCCTCACTGCCTCCCGGTCAAAAGGGTCATCTGAAAAAAGTGTAAAATCCAGAAAGGCAGGTCAGGCCATGGAGTATAGGGAGCCTTGTTATGTTGATGGGCGGTATGTAAATTGCCAACAACCACTCTGGAGAAGTGTATGGTGTTCCTGAAACACCAAAAACAAAGCAACGGAGCCTATGGCACTTTCACTTATGGTCATATAGCTTAGGGAATTTAAAATCAAAAACACAGAACCACCCCAAATTTTCAGACGGCTCTGATTATAAGAACCTCGCCTGCGGTACAAGTTAAATATCCCAGAAAGCGAAAAATGGATAAAGAACTTTTGGTACATATATACAATGGAATATCACTCAGCAATGAAATTTATGTCATCAGGCCCGTCGCGGCATAATGAGTGGATTCAGGTACGATGATTCTAAGTGAAATAAGTCACACAGAAAAAGAAACCTCATAAGATATCACTAATACACAGAATGTAAACTTGGCTACACACGAAATGAACCACAAAACAGGGTCTCAAATTTAGAAAACCAACCAATGCTTCCTGAAGGGCAAAGATGAGTTCGGGTGCAGCATAAAACCAGAGATTGAAATTAGCACAGATACCATTCCATAACCCAAATATGTAATAGTCAAGACCTACACCTTGCTCAACGAAATGGACTCAACAACCCATATTCAAACCCTAGGAATATACCTGACTAGTAAGAATCATAAAACCCATGGATTTATAGGTCTAAAGAAGAGAATCAAGTGTGTGTACAGCGGCATAAATGCAGCAGTGAAAATGTGATAAATTCCATTATCAAAATAAATTTAAAAAACAAAACACAGTGACAGTGAAATAGAGAGCAATTCTTAAATAATTCATTCAGGGTTTGTGATGCAACCTGGATTTACCACATCTACACCCAGAGCCAAGTGAGACATAAGGTTGGGCACTTCGGGCTGATAGCATTGGTGACGTTCGATGAGCAAATGCAGACCCTTTGAAGTCATACTGCATGGTACCCATTCCATGGGTCCCAACTCTCCAGGTTTAAGGGATTCTTCCTTCAGCTAAAACATGCATGGGAAACCCACAGTATGGTGCACCGCATGACCGGAAAACGTTTTCAAATGCATCTCAGTTTTCGTCCCCTTTTACTCCGGTTCAAAAAGGGCCATCTGAAAAAAGTGTGAAATCCAGAAAGGCAGCACAGGCCATGGAGAACCGGGAGCCTTGTTATGCTGATGGGCGGGATGTAAATTGCCAACAGCCACTCTGGAGAAGTGTATGGTGTTTCCTGGAACACCTAAAAAACAAAGCAACGGAGCCTACGGCACTTCCACTTATGGTCCTATAGCTTAGGGAAATTAAAATCAAAAACACACAGCCACCCCAAAATTTCGGACAGCTCTGTTTACAAGAACCTCGTCTACGCTACAAGTTCAATATCCCAGAATGTGAAAAATGGATAAAGAAGTTGTGGTACGTACGTACAATGGAATATCATTCAGCAATGAAATCTATGTCATCAGGCCCATCGCAGCATAATGAGTGGATTCAGGTACGATGATTCTAAGTGAAATAAGTCACACAGAAAATGAAACATCATAAGATATCACTAATACACGGAATGTAAACTTGGCTACACATGAACTGAATTACAAAACAGAACAGGGTCTCAAATTTAGAAAACCAACTTATACTTGCTTATGGGGAAAGGTGAGGTGGGTTGCTGCATAAAACCAGAGATTGAAATTAACACAGATACCTTTCCATAAGCCAAATGTGTAATAGGCAAGACCTACTCCTTGCTCAACGAAATGGACTCAACACCCCATATTCAACGCCTAGGAATATACCTGACTAGTAAGAATCTTCAAACCCATGGATTTATATGTCTCCGTAAGAGAATCAAGCGTTTGTTCAGTGGCCTAAACGCAGCAGTGAAAATCCGATAAATCCCATTATCAAAATAAATTTCTAAAACACAACACCATGACAGTGAAATAGAGAGCAATTCTTAAAAAATTCACTCAGGGCTTCTGATGCAACCTGGATTTATCACATCTACACCCAGAGCTGGGGAGACAAAAGGCCGGACACTTCAGCATGATAGCATTGGTGAGGTTCGGTGAGCAAATGCAGACCCTTTGAAGTCATACTTCATGGTACCCATTCCATGGGTCCCAACTCTCCAGGTTAAAGGGATTCTTCCTTCCACTAAATCATGCATGGGAAACCCAGAGTATGGTCCACTGTGTGATTGGGAAACATTTTCAAATGCATCTCAGTTTTCATCCCTTTGTACTCGGGTTCACCATTCCAGACGCTTAACTAACACTCTCCCCACTTGGAGAGTCAATGCCTTTAACCTCCTGTTTGGCACAGTTTGCAATTTCTGCACAAGATGAAGAGGAATAGGGAGAACCAATGAGAGACTAGCTGTGGGTGTCTGCACGGGCAAATTTAACGCTCATTTCCCACCAGGAAGAGGAATTAACCAAAGGCTCAGCATGCCGTGCGGGAACAAGATTAGGGCCTGAAGCAATCCTGCGGGTTTGCGGCCAGCTCACAAGAAAGCGAGTTGAAGAAAGGAGCTCAGGGGCACTGTAATTCACAAACATGCAGGGTTAAAAATGACAGCTATCGTCCAATAATATATTGAAGTAAGTCTGCGAAGAGGACTTGAAAGCGGGGCAGAATTGCAGGAAAACGATTTCAGGGGGTAGACTGGAATTGCACTTAAAGCATAGGAAAAGAGGCAGAACGGCGACAATGATGCTCTTGGCCAAAAAGGGCGTATGCGTTTTCTCCTGAATATATTCAGGAAAAAACGCATACGCCCCTTTTGGTCAAACAAGCAAGCATGTTAAAGAAATCTGCACTACAATGAAGTCTCACTTCCCCGGTCAAAAGGGCCATCTGAAAAATGTGTAAAATCCAGAAAGGCAGCACAGGCCATGGAGAACAGGGAGCCTTGTTATGCTGATGGGCGGGATGTAAATTGCCAACAGCCACTCTGGAGAAGTATATGGTGTTTCCTGAAACACCTAGAAAACAAAGGAACAGAGCCTAGGGCACTTCCACTTATAGTCCTATAGCTTAAGGAAATTACAATCAAAAACACACAGCCACCCCAAAGTTTGGGACGGCTCTGTTGACAAGAACCTCGTCGACATTACCAGTTAAATATGCCAGAAATCGAAAAATGGATAAAGAAGTTGTGGTACGTACGTATAATGTAATATCACTCAGCAATGAAATCTATGTCATCAGGCCCGTAGCGGCATAATGTGTGGATTCAGGTATGATGATTCTAAGTGAAAACAGTCACACAGAAAAAGAAACATCATAAGATATCACTAATACACGGAATATAAACTTGGCTACACATGAACTGAATTACACAAAAGAACAGGGTCTCAAATTTAGAAAACCAACTTATGCTTGCTTACGGGGAAAGGTGAGTTGGGGTGCTGCATAAAACAAGAGATTGAACTTAGCACAGATACCTTTGCATAAGCCAAATATGTAATAGAGAAGACCTACTCCTTGCTCAACGAAATGGCCTCAATGCCCCATATTCAACGCCTAGGCATATACCTGACTAGTAAGAATCTTAAAGCCTACGGATTTATATGTCTCCGTAAGACAATCAAGTGTGTGTACAGCAGAGTAAACGCAGCAGTGAAAATCAGCTAAATCCCATTATAAAAATAAATTTCAAGAAAAAACACAATGACAGTGAAATAGAGAGCAATTCCTCAATGATTCATTCATGGCTTGTGATGAAACCTGGATTAACCACCTCTACCCCCCAGAGCTGGGTGAGACATAAGGCTGGACTCTTGGGCCTGATTGGATTGTTGAGGTACAGTGAGCAAATGCAGAGCCTTTGAAGTCATACTCCAGGGTACCCATTCCATGGGTCCCAACTCTCCAGGTTTAAGGGATTCTTCCTTCAGCTAAAACATGCATGGGAAACCCAGAGTATGGTCCACCGTGTGATCTGGAAACGTTTTTAAATGCATCTCAGTTTTCGTCCCCTGGTACTCGGGTTCACCATTCCAGACGCTTTACTAACACTCTCCCCACTTGGAGAGTCAGTGCCTTTAACCTCCTGTTTGGCACAGTTTGCAATTTCTGCGCAACATGAACAGGAATAGGGAGAACCAATGAGAGACTAGCTGTAGGTGTCTGCACGGGCAAATTTAACTCTCACTTCCCACCAGGAAGAGGAATTAACCACAGGCTCAGCATGCCGTGCCGGAACCAGATTAAGGCCGGAAGCAATTCTGTGCGTTTGCGGCTAGCTCACATGAAAGCGAGTTGAAGAAAGGAGCTCAGGGGCTCTGTAATTCACAAACATGCAGAGTTATAAATGACAGCTATCGTCCAAAAATATATTGAAGGAAGGCTGCGAAGAGGACTTGAAACCGGGGCAGAATTTCAGGAAAACGATTACAGGGGGTAGACTGGAATTGCATTTTAAGCATAGGAATAGGGGCAGAACGTCGATAACGAAGCAGTTGGCCCAAAAGGGCGTATGCGTTATTTCCTGAATATATTCAGGAAAAAACGCATACGCCCTTTTGGGCCAACCAAGCAAGCTTGTAAAAGAAATCTGCACCAAAATGAAGCCTCACTGCCTCCCGGTCAAAAGGGTCATCTGAAAAAAGTGTAAAATCCAGAAAGGCACGTCAGGCCATGGAGTATAGGGAGCCTTGTTATGTTGATGGGCGGTATGTAAATTGCCAACAACCACTCTGGAGAAGTGTATGGTGTTCCTGAAACACCAAAAACAAAGCAACGGAGCCTATGGCACTTTCACTTATGGTCACATAGCTTAGGGAATTTAAAATCAAAAACACAGAACCACCCCAAATTTTCAGACGGCTCTGATTATAAGAACCTCGTCTGCGGTACAAGTTAAATATCCCAGAAAGCGAAAAATGGATAAAGAACTTTTGGTACGTATATACAATGGAATATCACTCAGCAATGAAATCTATGGCATCAGGCCCGTCGCGGCATAATGAGTGGATTCAGGTACGATGATTCTAAGTGAAATAAGTCACACAGATAAAGAAACCTCATAAGATATCACTAATACACAGAATGTAAACTTGGCTACACACGAAATGAACTACAAAACAGGGTCTCAAATTTAGAAAACCAACCAATGCTTCCTTAAGGGCAAAGATGAGTTCGGGTGCAGCATAAAACCAGAGATTGAAATTAGCACAGATACCATTCCATTGCCCAAATATGTAATAGTCAAGACCTACACCTTGCTCAACGAAATGGACTCAACAACCCATATTCAAAGCCCAGGAATATACCTGACTAGTAAGAATCATAAAACCTATGGATTTATATGTCTATAGAAGAGAATCAAGTGTGTGTAAAGCGGCATAAATGCAGCAGTGAAAATGTGATAAATCCCATTATCAAAATAAATTAAAAAAACAAAACACAGTGACAGTGAAATAGAGAGCAATTCTTAAATAATTCATTCAGGGTTTGTGATGCAACCTGGATTTACCACATCTACACCCAGAGCCAAGTGAGACATAAGGTTGGGCACTTCGGGCTGATAGCATTGGTGACGTTCGATGAGCAAATGCAGACCCTTTGAAGTCATACTGCATGGTACCCATTCCATGGGTCCCAACTCTCCAGGTTTAAGGGATTCTTCCTTCAGCTAAAACATGCCTGGGAAACCCACAGTATGGTGCACCGTGTGACCGGGAAACGTTTTCAAATGCATCTCAGTTTTCGTCCCGTTTTACTCGGGTTCACCATTCCAGACCCTTTACTAACACTCTCCCCACTTGGAGAGTCAGTGCCTTTAACCTCCTGTTTGGCACAGTTTGCAATTTCTGCGCAAGATGAACAGGAATAGGGAGAACCAATGAGAGACTAGCTGTAGGTGTCTGCACGGGCAAATTTAACGCTCATTTCCCACCAGGAAGAGGAATTAACCAAAGGCTCAGCATGCCGTGCCGGAACCAGATTAGGGCCTGAAGCAATCCTGCGGGTTTGCGGGCAGCTCACAAGATAGCGAGTTGAAGAAAGGAGCTCAGGGGCACTGTAACTCACAAACCTGCAGAGTTATAAATGACAGCTCTCGTCCAAAAAATTATTGAAGGAAGGCTGCGAAGACGACTTGTAAGCGGGGCAGAATTGCAGGAAAACGATTTCAGGGGGTAGACGGGAATTGCATTTAAAGCATAGGAAAAGAGGCAGAACGTCGACAATGATGCTCTTGGCCAAAAAGGGCGTATGCGTTTTTTCCTGAATATATTCAGGAAAAAACGCATACGCCCTTTTTGGCCAACCAAGCAAGCATGTTAAAGAAATCTGCACTAAAATGAAGTCTCACTGCCCCCCGGTCAAAAGGGCCATCTGAAAAAAGTATAAAATCCAGAAAGGCAGCACAGGCCATGGAGAACCGGGAGCCTTGTTATGCTGATGGGCGGGATGTAAATTGCCAACAGCCACTCTGGAGAAGTGTATGGTGTTTCCTGGAACACCTAAAAAACAAAGCAACGGAGCCTACGGCACTTCCACTTATGGTCCTATAGCTTAGGGAAATTAAAATCAAAAACACACAGCCACCCCAAAGTTTCGGACGGCTCTGTTTACAAGAACCTCGTCTACGCTACAAGTTCAATATCCCAGAATGTGAAAAATGGATAAAGAAGTTGTGGTACGTACGTACAATGGAATATCATTCAGCAATGAAATCTATGTCATCAGGCCCATCGCAGCATAATGAGTGGATTCAGGTACGATGATTCTAAGTGAAATAAGTCACACAGAAAATGAAACATCATAAGATATCACTAATACACGGAATGTAAACTTGGCTACACATGAACTGAATTACAAAACAGAACAGGGTCTCAAATTTAGAAAACCAACTTATACTTGCTTATGGGGAAAGGTGAGGTGGGCTGCTGCATAAAACCAGAGATTGAAATTAACACAGATACCTTTCCATAAGCCAAATATGTAATAGGCAAGACCTACTCCTTGCTCAACGAAATGGACTCAACACCCCATATTCAACTTCTAGGAATATACCTGACTAGTAAGAATCTTAAAACCCATGGATTTATATGTCTCCGTAAGAGAATCAAGCGTTTGTTCAGTGGCCTAAACGCAGCAGTGAAAATCCGATACATCCCATTATCAAAATAAATTTCTAAAACACAACACCATGACAGTGAAATAGAGAGCAATTCTTAAAAAATTCACTCAGGGCTTCTGATGCAACCTGGATTTACCACATCTACACCCAGAGCTGGGGAGACAAAAGGCCGGACACCTCAGCATGATAGCATTGGTGAGGTTCGGTGAGCAAATGCAGACCCTTTGAAGTCATACTTCATGGTACCCATTCCATGGTTCCCAACTCTCCAGGTTTAAGGGAATCTTCCCTCCACTAAATCATGCATGGGAAACCCAGAGTATGCTCCACTGTGTGATTGGGAAACGTTTTCAAATGCATCTCAGTTTTCATCCCTTTGTACTCGGGTTCACCATTCCAGACGCTTAACTAACACTCTCCCCACTTGGAGAGTCAATGCCTTTAACCTCCTGTTTGGCACAGTTTGCAATTTCTGCACAAGATGAAGAGGAATAGGGAGAACCAATGAGAGACTAGCTGTGGGTGTCTGCACGGGCAAATGTAATGCTCATTTCCCACCAGGAAGAGGAATTAACCAAAGGCTCAGCATGCCGTGCGGGAACCAGATTAGGGCCTGAAGCAATCCTGCGGGTTTGCGGCCAGCTCACAAGAAAGCGAGTTGAAGAAAGGAGCTCAGGGGCACTGTAATTCACAAACATGCAGGGTTAAAAATGACAGCTATCGTCCAATAATATATTGAAGTAAGTCTGCGAAGAGGACTTGAAAGCGGGGCAGAATTGCAGGAAAACGATTTCAGGGGGTAGACTGGAATTGCACTTAAAGCATAGGAAAAGAGGCAGAACGGCGACAATGATGCTCTTGGCCAAAAAGGGCGTATGCGTTTTCTCCTGAATATATTCAGGAAAAAACGCATACGCCCCTTTTGGTCAAACAAGCAAGCATGTTAAAGAAATCTGCACTACAATGAAGTCTCACTTCCCCGGTCAAAAGGGCCATCTGAAAAATGTGTAAAATCCAGAAAGGCAGCACAGGCCATGGAGAACAGGGAGCCTTGTTATGCTGATGGGCGGGATGTAAATTGCCAACAGCCACTCTGGAGAAGTATATGGTGTTTCCTGAAACACCTAGAAAACAAAGGAACAGAGCCTAGGGCACTTCCACTTATAGTCCTATAGCTTAAGGAAATTACAATCAAAAACACACAGCCACCCCAAAGTTTGGGACGGCTCTGTTGACAAGAACCTCGTCGACATTACCAGTTAAATATGCCAGAAATCGAAAAATGGATAAAGAAGTTGTGGTACGTACGTATAATGTAATATCACTCAGCAATGAAATCTATGTCATCAGGCCCGTAGCGGCATAATGTGTGGATTCAGGTATGATGATTCTAAGTGAAAACAGTCACACAGAAAAAGAAACATCATAAGATATCACTAATACACGGAATATAAACTTGGCTACACATGAACTGAATTACACAAAAGAACAGGGTCTCAAATTTAGAAAACCAACTTATGCTTGCTTACGGGGAAAGGTGAGTTGGGGTGCTGCATAAAACAAGAGATTGAACTTAGCACAGATACCTTTCCATAAGCCAAATATGTAAGAGAGAAGACCTACTCCTTGCTCAACGAAATGGCCTCAATGCCCCATATTCAACGCCTAGGCATATACCTGACTAGTAAGAATCTTAAAGCCTACGGATTTATATGTCTCCGTAAGACAATCAAGTGTGTGTACAGCAGAGTAAACGCAGCAGTGAAAATCAGCTAAATCCCATTATAAAAATAAATTTCAAGAAAAAACACAATGACAGTGAAATAGAGAGCAATTCCTCAATGATTCATTCATGGCTTGTGATGAAACCTGGATTAACCACCTCTACCCCCCAGAGCTGGGTGAGACATAAGGCTGGACTCTTGGGCCTGATTGGATTGTTGAGGTACAGTGAGCAAATGCAGAGCCTTTGAAGTCATACTCCAGGGTACCCATTCCATGGGTCCCAACTCTCCAGGTTTAAGGGATTCTTCCTTCAGCTAAAACATGCATGGGAAACCCAGAGTATGGTCCACCGTGTGATCTGGAAACGTTTTTAAATGCATCTCAGTTTTCGTCCCCTGGTACTCGGGTTCACCATTCCAGACGCTTTACTAACACTCTCCCCACTTGGAGAGTCAGTGCCTTTAACCTCCTGTTTGGCACAGTTTGCAATTTCTGCGCAACATGAACAGGAATAGGGAGAACCAATGAGAGACTAGCTGTAGGTGCCTGCACGGGCAAATTTAACTCTCACTTCCCACCAGGAAGAGGAATTAACCACAGGCTCAGCATGCCGTGCCGGAACCAGATTAAGGCCTGAAGCAATTCTGTGCGTTTGCGGCTAGCTCACATGAAAGCGAGTTGAAGAAAGGAGCTCAGGGGCACTGTAATTCACAAACATGCAGAGTTATAAATGACAGCTATCGTCCAAAAATATATTGAAGGAAGGCTGCGAAGAGGACTTGAAACCGGGGCAGAATTTCAGGAAAACGATTACAGGGGGTAGACTGGAATTGCATTTTAAGCATAGGAATAGGGGCAGAACGTCGATAATGAAGCAGTTGGCCCAAAAGGGCATATGCGTTTTTTCCTGAATATATTCAGGAAAAAACGCATACGCCCTTTTGGGCCAACCAAGCAAGCTTGTAAAGGAAATCTGCACCACAATGAAGCCTCACTGCCCCCCGGTCAAAAGGGTCATCTGAAAAAAGTGTAAAATCCAGAAAGGCAGGTCAGCCCATGGAGTATAGGGAGCCTTGTTATGTTGATGGGCGGTATGTAAATTGCCAACAACCACTCTGGAGAAGTGTATGGTGTTCCTGAAACACCAAAAACAAAGCAACGGAGCCTATGGCACTTTCACTTATGGTCATATAGCTTAGGGAATTTAAAATCAAAAACACAGGGCCACCCCAAATTTTCAGACGGCTCTGATTATAAGAACCTCGTCTGCGGTACAAGTTAAATATCCCAGAAAGCGAAAAATGGATAAAGAACTTTTGGTACGTATATACAATGGAATATCACTCAGCAATGAAATCTATGGCATCAGGCCCGTCGCGGCATAATGAGTGGATTCAGGTACGATGATTCTAAGTGAAATAAGTCACACAGAAAAAGAAACCTCATAAGATATCACTAATACACAGAATGTAAACTTGGCTACACACGAAATGAACTACAAAACAGGGTCTCAAATTTAGAAAACCAACCAATGCTTCCTTAAGGGCAAAGATGAGTTCGGGTGCAGCATAAAACCAGAGATTGAAATTAGCACAGATACCATTCCATAACCCAAATATGTAATAGTCAAGACCTACACCTTGCTCAACGAAATGGACTCAACAACCCATATTCAAAGCCCAGGAATATACCTGACTAGTAAGAATCATAAAACCCATGGATTTATATGTCTACAGAAGAGAATCAAGTGTGTGTACAGCGGCATAAATGCAGCAGTGAAAATGTGATAAATCCCATTATCAAAATAAATTAAAAAAACAAAACACAGTGACAGTGAAATAGAGAGCAATTCTTAAATAATTCATTCAGGGTTTGTGATGCAACCTGGATTTACCACATCTACACCCAGAGCCAAGTGAGACATAAGGTTGGGCACTTCGGGCTGATAGCATTGGTGACGATCGATGAGCAAATGCAGACCCTTTGAAGTCATACTCCAGGGTACCCATTCCATGGGTCCCAACTCTCCAGGTTTAAGGGAGTCTTCCTTCAGCTAAAACATGCATGGGAAACCCACAGTATGGTGCACCGTGTGACCGGGAAACGTTTTCAAATGCATCTCAGTTTTCGTCCCCTTTTACTCGGGTTCACCATTCCAGACCCTTTACTAACACTCTCCCCACTTGGAGAGTCAGTGCCTTTAACCTCCTGTTTGGCACAGTTTGCAATTTCTGCGCAAGATGAACAGGAATAGGGAGAACCAATGAGAGACTAGCTGTAGGTGTCTGCACGGGCAAATTTAACGCTCATTTCCCACCAGGAAGAGGAATTAACCAAAGGCTCAGCATGCCGTGCCGGAACCAGATTAGGGCCTGAAGCAATCCTGCGGGTTTGCGGGCAGCTCACAAGATAGCGAGTTGAAGAAAGGAGCTCAGGGGCACTGTAACTCACAAACCTGCAGAGTTATAAATGACAGCTATCGTCCAAAAAAATATTGAAGGAAGGCTGCGAAGACGACTTGTAAGCGGGGCAGAATTGCAGGAAAACGATTTCAGGGGGTAGACGGGAATTGCATTTAAAGCATAGGAAAAGAGGCAGAACGTCGACAATGATGCTCTTGGCCAAAAAGGGCGTATGCGTTTTTTCCTGAATATATTCAGGAAAAAACGCATACGCCCTTTTTGGCCAACCAAGCAAGCATGTTAAAGAAATCTGCACTAAAATGAAGTCTCACTTCCCCCCGGTCAAAAGGGCCATCTGAAAAAAGTGTAAAATCCAGAAAGGCAGCACAGGCCGTGGAGAACCGCGAGCCTTGTTATGCTGATGGGCGGGATGTAAATTGCCAACAGCCACTCTGGAGAAGTGTATGGTGTTTCCTGGAACACCTAAAAAACAAAGCAACGGAGCCTACGGCACTTCCACTTATGGTCCTATAGCTTAGGGAAATTAAAATCAAAAACACACAGCCACCCCAAAGTTTCGGACGGCTCTGTTTACAAGAACCTCGTCTACGCTACAAGTTCAATATCCCAGAATGTGAAAAATGGATAAAGAAGTTGTGGTACGTACGTACAATGGAATATCATTCAGCAATGAAATCTATGTCATCAGGCCCATCGCAGCATAATGAGTGGATTCAGGTACGATGATTCTAAGTGAAATAAGTCACACAGAAAATGAAACATCATAAGATATCACTAATACACGGAATGTAAACTTGGCTACACATGAACTGAATTACAAAACAGAACAGGGTCTCAAATTTAGAAAACCAACTTATACTTGCTTATGGGGAAAGGTGAGGTGGGCTGCTGCATAAAACCAGAGATTGAAATTAACACAGATACCTTTCCATAAGCCAAATATGTAATAGGCAAGACCTACTCCTTGCTCAACGAAATGGACTCAACACCCCATATTCAACGCCTAGGAATATACCTGACTAGTAAGAATCTTAAAACCCATGGATTTATATATCTCCGTAAGAGAATCAAGCGTTTGTTCAGTGGCCTAAACGCAGCAGTGAAAATCCGATAAATCCCATTATCAAAATAAATTTCTAAAACACAACACCATGACAGTGAAATAGAGAGCAATTCTTAAAAAATTCACTCAGGGCTTCTGATGCAACCTGGATTTACCACATCTACACCCAGAGCTGGGGAGACAAAAGGCCGGACACTTCAGCATGATAGCATTGGTGAGGTTCGGTGAGCAAATGCAGACCCTTTGAAGTCATACTTCATGGTACCCATTCCATGGGTCCCAACTCTCCAGGTTTAAGGGATTCTTCCCTCCACTAAATCATGCATGGGAAACCCAGAGTATGCTCCACTGTGTGATTGGGAAACGTTTTCAAATGCATCTCAGTTTTCATCCCTTTGTACTCGGGTTCACCATTCCAGACGCTTAACTAACACTCTCCCCACTTGGAGAGTCAATGCCTTTAACCTCCTGTTTGGCACAGTTTGCAATTTCTGCACAAGATGAAGAGGAATAGGGAGAACCAATGAGAGACTAGCTGTGGGTGTCTGCACGGGCAAATATAATGCTCATTTCCCACCAGGAAGAGGAATTAACCAAAGGCTCAGCATGCCGTGCGGGAACCAGATTAGGGCCTGAAGCAATCCTGCGGGTTTGCGGCCAGCTCACAAGAAAGCGAGTTGAAGAAAGGAGCTCAGGGGCACTGTAATTCACAAACATGCAGGGTTAAAAATGACAGCTATCGTCCAATAATATATTGAAGTAAGTCTGCGAAGAGGACTTGAAAGCGGGGCAGAATTGCAGGAAAACGATTTCAGGGGGTAGACTGGAATTGCACTTAAAGCATAGGAAACTAGGCAGAACGGTGACAATGATGCTCTTGGCCAAAAAGGGCGTATGCGTTTTCTCCTGAATATATTCAGGAAAAAACGCATACGCCCCTTTTGGTCAATCAAGCAAGTATGTTAAAGAAATCTGCACTACAATGAAGTCTCACTTCCCCGGTCAAAAGGGCCATCTGAAAAATGTGTAAAATCCAGAAAGGCAGCACAGGCCATGGAGAACAGGGAGCCTTGTTATGCTGATGGGCGGGATGTAAATTGCCAACAGCCACTCTGGAGAAGTATATGGTGTTTCCTGAAACACCTAGAAAACAAAGGAACAGAGCCTAGGGCACTTCCACTTATAGTCCTATAGCTTAAGGAAATTACAATCAAAAACACACAGCCACCCCAAAGTTTGGGACGGCTCTGTTGACAAGAACCTCGTCGACATTACCAGTTAAATATGCCAGAAATCGAAAAATGGATAAAGAAGTTGTGGTACGTACGTATAATGTAATATCACTCAGCAATGAAATCTATGTCATCAGGCCCGTAGCGGCATAATGTGTGGATTCAGGTATGATGATTCTAAGTGAAAACAGTCACACAGAAAAAGAAACATCATAAGATATCACTAATACACGGAATATAAACTTGGCTACACATGAACTGAATTACAAAACAGAACAGGGTCTCAAATTTAGAAAACCAACTTATGCTTGCTTACGGGGAAAGGTGAGTTGGGGTGCTGCATAAAACAAGAGATTGAACTTAGCACAGATACCTTTCCATAAGCCAAATATGTAATAGAGAAGACCTACTCCTTGCTCAACGAAATGGCCTCAACGCCCCATATTCAACGCCTAGGCATATACCTGACTAGTAAGAATCTTAAAGCCTACGGATTTATATGTCTCCGTAAGACAATCAAGTGTGTGTACAGCAGAGTAAACGCAGCAGTGAAAATCAGCTAAATCCCATTATAAAAATAAATTTCAAGAAAAAACACAATGACAGTGAAATAGAGAGCAATTCCTCAATGATTCATTCATGGCTTGTGATGAAACCTGGATTAACCACCTCTACCCCCCAGAGCTGGGTGAGACATAAGGCTGGACTCTTGGGCCTGATTGGATTGTTGAGGTACAGTGAGCAAATGCAGAGCCTTTGAAGTCATACTCCAGGGTACCCATTCCATGGGTCCCAACTCTCCAGGTATAAGAGATTCTTCCTTCAGCTAAAACATGCATGGGAAACCCAGAGTATGGTCCACCGTGTGATCTGGAAACGTTTTTAAATGCATCTCAGTTTTCGTCCCCTGGTACTCGGGTTCACCATTCCAGACGCTTTACTAACACTCTCCCCACTTGGAGAGTCAGTGCCTTTAACCTCCTGTTTGGCACAGTTTGCAATTTCTGCGCAACATGAACAGGAATAGGGAGAACCAATGAGAGACTAGCTGTAGGTGTCTGCACGGGCAAATTTAACTCTCACTTCCCACCAGGAAGAGGAATTAACCACAGGCTCAGCATGCCGTGCCGGAACCAGATTAAGGCCTGAAGCAATTCTGTGCGTTTGCGGCTAGCTCACATGAAAGCGAGTTGAAGAAAGGAGCTCAGGGGCACTGTAATTCACAAACATGCAGAGTTATAAATGACAGCTATCGTCCAAAAATATATTGAAGGAAGGCTGCGAAGAGGACTTGAAACCGGGGCAGAATTTCAGGAAAACGATTACAGGGGGTAGACTGGAATTGCATTTTAAGCATAGGAATAGGGGCAGAACGTCGATAATGAAGCAGTTGGCCCAAAAGGGCGTATGCGTTTTTTCCTGAATATATTCAGGAAAAAACGCATACGCCCTTTTGGGCCAACCAAGCAAGCTTGTAAAGGAAATCTGCACCACAATGAAGCCTCACTGCCCCCCGGTCAAAAGGGTCATCTGAAAAAAGTGTAAAATCCAGAAAGGCACGTCAGGCCATGGAGTATAGGGAGCCTTGTTATGTTGATGGGCGGTATGTAAATTGCCAACAACCACTCTGGAGAAGTGTATGGTGTTCCTGAAACACCAAAAACAAAGCAACGGAGCCTATGGCACTTTCACTTATGGTCATATAGCTTAGGGAATTTAAAATCAAAAACACAGAGCCACCCCAAATTTTCAGACGGCTCTGATTAAAAGAACCTCGTCTGCGGTACAAGTTAAATATCCCAGAAAGCGAAAAATGGATAAAGAACTTTTGGTACGTATATACAATGGAATATCACTCAGCAATGAAATCTATGGCATCAGGCCCGTCGCGGCATAATGAGTGGATTCAGGTACGATGATTCTAAGTGAAATAAGTCACACAGAAAAAGAAACCTCATAAGATATCACTAATACACAGAATGTAAACTTGGCTACACACGAAATGAACTACAAAACAGGGTCTCAAATTTAGAAAACCAACCAATGCTTCCTTAAGGGCAAAGATGAGTTCGGGTGCAGCATAAAACCAGAGATTGAAATTAGCACAGATACCATTCCATTACCCAAATATGTAATAGTCAAGACCTACACCTTGCTCAACGAAATGGACTCAACAACCCATATTCAAAGCCCAGGAATATACCTGACTAGTAAGAATCATAAAACCCATGGATTTATATGTCTACAGAAGAGAATCAAGTGTGTGTAAAGCGGCATAAATGCAGCAGTGAAAATGTGATAAATCCCATTATCAAAATAAATTAAAAAAACAAAACACAGTGACAGTGAAATAGAGAGCAATTCTTAAATAATTCATTCAGGGTTTGTGATGCAACCTGGATTTACCACATCTACACCCAGAGCCAAGTGAGACATAAGGTTGGGCACTTCGGGCTGATAGCATTGGTGACGATCGATGAGCAAATGCAGACCCTTTGAAGTCATACTCCAGGGTACCCATTCCATGGGTCCCAACTCTCCAGGTTTAAGGGAGTCTTCCTTCAGCTAAAACATGCATGGGAAACCCACAGTATGGTGCACCGTGTGACCGGGAAACGTTTTCAAATGCATCTCAGTTTTCGTCCCCTTTTACTCGGGTTCACCATTCCAGACCCTTTACTAACACTCTCCCCACTTGGAGAGTCAGTGCCTTTAACCTCCTGTTTGGCACAGTTTGCAATTTCTGCGCAAGATGAACAGGAATAGGGAGAACCAATGAGAGACTAGCTGTAGGTGTCTGCACGGGCAAATTTAACGCTCATTTTCCACCAGGAAGAGGAATTAACCAAAGGCTCAGCATGCCGTGCCGGAACCAGATTAGGGCCTGAAACAATCCTGCGGGTTTGCGGGCAGCTCACAAGATAGCGAGTTGAAGAAAGGAGCTCAGGGGCACTGTAACTCACAAACCTGCAGAGTTATAAATGACAGCTATCGTCCAAAAAAATATTGAAGGAAGGCTGCGAAGACGACTTGTAAGCGGGGCAGAATTGCAGGAAAACGATTTCGGGGGTAGACGGGAATTGCATTTAAAGCATAGGAAAAGAGGCAGAACGTCGACAATGATGCTCTTGGCCAAAAAGGGCGTATGCGTTTTTACCTGAATATATTCAGGAAAAAACGCATACGCCCTTTTTGGCCACCCAAGCAAGCATGTTAAAGAAATCTGCACTAAAATGAAGTCTCACTGCCCCCCGGTCAAAAGGGCCATCTGAAAAAAGTGTAAAATCCAGAAAGGCAGCACAGGACATGGAGAACCGGGAGCCTTGTTATGCTGATGGGCCCGATGTAAATTGCCAACAGCCACTCTGGAGAAGTGTATGGTGTTTCCTGGAACACCTAAAAAACAAAGCAACGGAGCCTACGGCACTTCCACTTATGGTCCTATAGCTTAGGGAAATTAAAATCAAAAACACACAGCCACCCCAAAGTTTCGTACGGCTCTGTTTACAAGAACCTCGTCTATGCTACAAGTTCAATATCCCAGAATGTGAAAAATGGATAAAGAAGTTGTGGTACGTACGTACAATGGAATATCATTCAGCAATGAAATCTATGTCATCAGGCCCATCGCAGCATAATGAGTGGATTCAGGTACGATGATTCTAAGTGAAATAAGTCACACAGAAAATGAAACATCATAAGATATCACTAATACACGGAATGTAAACTTGGCTACACATGAACTGAATTACAAAACAGAACAGGGTCTCAAATTTAGAAAACCAACTTATACTTGCTTATGGGGAAAGGTGAGGTGGGCTGCTGCATAAAACCAGAGATTGAAATTAACACAGATACCTTTCCATAAGCCAAATATGTAATAGGGAAGACCTACTCCTTGCTCAACGAAATGGACTCAGCACCCCATATTCAACGCCTAGGAATATACCTGACTAGTAAGAATCTTAAAACCCATGGATTTATATGTCTCCGTAAGAGAATCAAGCGTTTGTTCAGTGGCCTAAACGCAGCAGTGAAAATCCGATAAATCCCATTATCAAAATAAATTTCTAAAACACAACACCATAACAGTGAAATAGAGAGCAATTCTTAAAAAATTCACTCAGGGCTTCTGATGCAACCTGGATTTACCACATCTACGCCCAGAGCTGAGGAGACAAAAGGCCGGACACTTCAGCATGATAGCATTGGTGAGGTTCGGTGAGCAAATGCAGACCCTTTGAAGTCATACTGCATGGTACCCATTCCATGGGTCCCAACTCTCCAGGTTTAAGGGATTCTTCCCTCCACTAAATCATGCATGGGAACCCCAGAGTATGGTCCACTGTGTGATTGGGAAACGTTTTCAAATGCATCTCAGTTTTCATCCCTTTGTACTCGGGTTCACCATTCCAGACGCTTAACTAACACTCTCCCCACTTGGAGAGTCAATGCCTTTAACCTCCTGTTTGGCACAGTTTGCAATTTCTGCACAAGATGAAGAGGAATAGGGAGAACCAATGAGAGACTAGCTGTGGGTGTCTGCACGGGCAAATGTAATGCTCATTTCCCACCAGGAAGAGGAATTAACCAAAGGCTCAGCATGCCGTGCGGGAACCAGATTAGGGCCTGAAGCAATCCTGCGGGTTTGCGGCCAGCTCACAAGAAAGCGAGTTGAAGAAAGGAGCTCAGGGGCACTGTAATTCACAAACATGCAGGGTTAAAAATGACAGCTATCGTCCAATAATATATTGAAGTAAGTCTGCGAAGAGGACTTGAAAGCGGGGCAGAATTGCAGGAAAACGATTTCAGGGGGTAGACTGGAATTGCACTTAAAGCATAGGAAAAGAGGCAGAACGGCGACAATGATGCTCTTGGCCAAAAAGGGCGTATGCGTTTTCTCCTGAATATATTCAGGAAAAAACGCATACGCCCCTTTTGGTCAAACAAGCAAGCATGTTAAAGAAATCTGCACTACAATGAAGTCTCACTTCCCCGGTCAAAAGGGCCATCTGAAAAATGTGTAAAATCCAGAAAGGCAGCACAGGCCATGGAGAACAGGGAGCCTTGTTATGCTGATGGGCGGGATGTAAATTGCCAACAGCCGCTCTGGAGAAGTATATGGTGTTTCCTGAAACACCTAGAAAACAAAGGAACAGAGCCTAGGGCACTTCCACTTATAGTCCTATAGCTTAAGGAAATTACAATCAAAAACACACAGCCACCCCAAAGTTTGGGACGGCTCTGTTGACAAGAACCTCGTCGACATTACCAGTTAAATATGCCAGAAATCGAAAAATGGATAAAGAAGTTGTGGTACGTACGTATAATGTAATATCACTCAGCAATGAAATCTATGTCATCAGGCCCGTAGCGGCATAATGTGTGGATTCAGGTATGATGATTCTAAGTGAAAACAGTCACACAGAAAAAGAAACATCATAAGATATCACTAATACACGGAATATAAACTTGGCTACACATGAACTGAATTACAAAACAGAACAGGGTCTCAAATTTAGAAAACCAACTTATGCTTGCTTACGGGGAAAGGTGAGTTGGGGTGCTGCATAAAACAAGAGATTGAACTTAGCACAGATACCTTTCCATAAGCCAAATATGTAATAGAGAAGACCTACTCCTTGCTCAACGAAATGGCCTCAACGCCCCATATTCAACGCCTAGGCATATACCTGACTAGTAAGAATCTTAAAGCCTACGGATTTATATGTCTCCGTAAGACAATCAAGTGTGTGTACAGCAGAGTAAACGCAGCAGTGAAAATCAGCTAAATCCCATTATAAAAATAAATTTCAAGAAAAAACACAATGACAGTGAAATAGAGAGCAATTCCTCAATGATTCATTCATGGCTTGTGATGAAACCTGGATTAACCACCTCTACCCCCCAGAGCTGGGTGAGACATAAGGCTGGACTCTTGGGCCTGATTGGATTGTTGAGGTACAGTGAGCAAATGCAGAGCCTTTGAAGTCATACTCCAGGGTACCCATTCCATGGGTCCCAACTCTCCAGGTTTAAGGGATTCTTCCTTCAGCTAAAACATGCATGGGAAACCCAGAGTATGGTCCACCGTGTGATCTGGAAACGTTTTTAAATGCATCTCAGTTTTCGTCCCCTGGTACTCGGGTTCACCATTCCAGACGCTTTACTAACACTCTCCCCACTTGGAGAGTCAGTGCCTTTAACCTCCTGTTTGGCACAGTTTGCAATTTCTGCGCAACATGAACAGGAATAGGGAGAACCAATGAGAGACTAGCTGTAGGTGTCTGCACGGGCAAATTTAACTCTCACTTCCCACCAGGAAGAGGAATTAACCACAGGCTCAGCATGCCGTGCCGGAACCAGATTAAGGCCTGAAGCAATTCTGTGCGTTTGCGGCTAGCTCACATGAAAGCGAGTTGAAGAAAGGAGCTCAGGGGCACTGTAATTCACAAACATGCGGAGTTATAAATGACAGCTATCGTCCAAAAATATATTGAAGGAAGGCTGCGAAGAGGACTTGAAACCGGGGCAGAATTTCAGGAAAACGATTACAGGGGGTAGACTGGAATTGCATTTTAAGCATAGGAATAGGGGCAGAACGTCGATAATGAAGCAGTTGGCCCAAAAGGGCGTATGCGTTTTTTCCTGAATATATTCAGGAAAAAACGCATACGCCCTTTTGGGCCAACCAAGCAAGCTTGTAATGGAATTCTGCACCACAATGAAGCCTCACTGCCCCCCGGTCAAAAGGGTCATCTGAAAAAAGTGTAAAATCCAGAAAGGCACGTCAGGCCATGGAGTATAGGGAGCCTTGTTATGTTGATGGGCGGTATGTAAATTGCCAACAACCACTCTGGAGAAGTGTATGGTGTTCCTGAAACACCAAAAACAAAGCAACGGAGCCTATGGCACTTTCACTTATGGTCATATAGCTTAGGGAATTTAAAATCAAAAACACAGAGCCACCCCAAATTTTCAGACGGCTCTGATTATAAGAACCTCGTCTGCGGTACAAGTTAAATATCCCAGAAAGCGAAAAATGGATAAAGAACTTTTGGTACGTATATACAATGGAATATCACTCAGCAATGAAATCTATGTCATCAGGCCCGTCGCGGCATAATGAGTGGATTCAGGTACGATGATTCTAAGTGAAATAAGTCACACAGAAAAAGAAACCTCATAAGATATCACTAATACACAGAATGTAAACTTGGCTACAAACGAAATGAACTACAAAACAGGGTCTCAAATTTAGAAAACCAACCAATGCTTCCTTAAGGGCAAAGATGAGTTCGGGTGCAGCATAAAACCAGAGATTGAAATTAGCACAGATACCATTCCATTACCCAAATATGTAATAGTCAAGACCTACACCTTGCTCAACGAAATGGACTCAACAACCCATATTCAAAGCCCAGGAATATACCTGACTAGTAAGAATCATAAAACCCATGGATTTATATGTCTACAGAAGAGAATCAAGTGTGTGTACAGCGGCATAAATGCAGCAGTGAAAATGTGATAAATCCCATTATCAAAATGAATTACAAAAACAAAACACAATGACAGTGAAATAGAGAGCAATTCTTAAATAATTCATTCAGGGTTTGTGATGCAACCTGGATTTACCACATCTACACCCAGAGCCAAGTGAGACATAAGGTTGGGCACTTCGGGCTGATAGCATTGGTGACGTTCGATGAGCAAATGCAGACCCTTTGAAGTCATACTGCATGGTACCCATTCCATGGGTCCCAACTCTCCAGGTTTAAGGGATTCTTCCTTCAGCTAAAACATGCATGGGAAACCCACAGTATGGTGCACCGTGTGACCAGGAAACGTTTTCAAATGCATCTCAGTTTTCGTCCCGTTTTACTCGGGTTCACCATTCCAGACCCTTTACTAACACTCTCCCCACTTGGAGAGTCAGTGCCTTTAACCTCCTGTTTGGCACAGTTTGCAATTTCTGCGCAAGATGAACAGGAATAGGGAGAACCAATGAGAGACTAGCTGTAGGTGTCTGCACGGGCAAATTTAACGCTCATTTCCCACCAGGAAGAGGAATTAACCAAAGGCTCAGCATGCCGTGCCGGAACCAGATTAGGGCCTGAAGCAATCCTGCGGGTTTGCGGGCAGCTCACAAGATAGCGAGTTGAAGAAAGGAGCTCAGGGGCACTGTAACTCACAAACCTGCAGAGTTATAAATGACAGCTATCGTCCAAAAAAATATTGAAGGAAGGCTGCGAAGACGACTTGTAAGCGGGGCAGAATTGCAGGAAAACGATTTCAGGGGGTAGACGGGAATTGCATTTAAAGCATAGGAAAAGAGGCAGAACGTCGACAATGATGCTCTTGGCCAAAAAGGGCGTATGCGTTTTTTCCTGAATATATTCAGGAAAAAACGCATACGCCCTTTTTGGCCAACCAAGCAAGCATGTTAAAGAAATCTGCACTAAAATGAAGTCTCACTGCCCCCCGGTCTAAAGGGCCATCTGAAAAAAGTGTAAAATCCAGAAAGGCAGCACAGGCCGTGGAGAACCGCGAGCCTTGTTATGCTGATGGGCGGGATGTAAATTGCCAACAGCCACTCTGGAGAAGTGTATGGTGTTTCCTGGAACACCTAAAAAACAAAGCAACGGAGCCTACGGCACTTCCACTTATGGTCCTATAGCTTAGGGAAATTAAAATCAAAAACACACAGCCACCCCAAAGTTTCGGACGGCTCTGTTTACAAGAACCTCGTCTACGCTACAAGTTCAATATCACAGAATGTGAAAAATGGATAAAGAAGTTGTGGTACGTACGTACAATGGAATATCATTCAGCAATGAAATCTATGTCATCAGGCCCATCGCAGCATAATGAGTGGATTCAGGTACGATGATTCTAAGTGAAATAAGTCACACAGAAAATGAAACATCATAAGATATCACTAATACACGGAATGTAAACTTGGCTACACATGAACTGAATTACAAAACAGAACAGGGTCTCAAATTTAGAAAACCAACTTATACTTGCTTATGGGGAAAGGTGAGGTGGGCTGCTGCATAAAACCAGAGATTGAAATTAACACAGATACCTTTCCATAAGCCAAATATGTAATAGGCAAGACCTACTCCTTGCTCAACGAAATGGACTCAACACCCCATATTCAACTTCTAGGAATATACCTGACTAGTAAGAATCTTAAAACCCATGGATTTATATGTCTCCGTAAGAGAATCAAGCATTTGTTCAGTGGCCTAAACGCAGCAGTGAAAATCCGATACATCCCATTATCAAAATAAATTTCTAAAACACAACACCATGACAGTGAAATAGAGAGCAATTCTTAAAAAATTCACTCAGGGCTTCTGATGCAACCTGGATTTACCACATCTACACCCAGAGCTGGGGAGACAAAAGGCCGGACACTTCAGCATGATAGCATTGGTGAGGTTCGGTGAGCAAATGCAGACCCTTTGAAGTCATACTTCATGGTACCCATTCCATGGGTCCCAACTCTCCAGGTTTAAGGGATTCTTCCCTCCACTAAATCATGCATGGGAAACCCAGAGTATGGTCCACTGTGTGATTGGGAAACGTTTTCAAATGCATCTCAGTTTTCATCCCTTTGTACTCGGGTTCACCATTCCAGACGCTTAACTAACACTCTCCCCACTTGGAGAGTCAATGCCTTTAACCTCCTGTTTGGCACAGTTTGCAATTTCTGCACAAGATGAAGAGGAATAGGGAGAACCAATGAGAGACTAGCTGTGGGTGTCTGCACGTGCAAATGTAATGCTCATTTCCCACCAGGAAGAGGAATTAACCAAAGGCTCAGCATGCCGTGCGGGAACCAGATTAGGGCCTGAAGCAATCCTGCGGGTTTGCGGCCAGCTCACAAGAAAGCGAGTTGAAGAAAGGAGCTCAGGGGCACTGTAATTCACAAACATGCAGGGTTAAAAATGACAGCTATCGTCCAATAATATATTGAAGTAAGTCTGCGAAGAGGACTTGAAAGCGGGGCAGAATTGCAGGAAAACGATTTCAGGGGGTAGACTGGAATTGCACTTAAAGCATAGGAAAAGAGGCAGAACGGCGACAATGATGCTCTTGGCCAAAAAGGGCGTATGCGTTTTCTCCTGAATATATTCAGGAAAAAACGCATACGCCCCTTTTGGTCAAACAAGCAAGCATGTTAAAGAAATCTGCACTACAATGAAGTCTCACTTCCCCGGTCAAAAGGGCCATCTGAAAAATGTGTAAAATCCAGAAAGGCAGCACAGGCCATGGAGAACAGGGAGCCTTGTTATGCTGATGGGCGGGATGTAACTGCCAACAGCCACTCTGGAGAAGTGTATGGTGTTTCCTGAAACACGTAAGAAACAGAGCAACACAGCCTATGGCACTTCCACTTATGGTCCTATAGCTTAGGGAAATTAAAATCAAAATCACAAAGCCAACCCCAAACTTTGGAACGGCTCTGTTTACAAGAACCTCGTCTACGGTACAAGTTCAATATCCCAGAATGTGAAAAATGGATAAAGAAGTTGTGGTACGTACGTACAAAGGAATATCACTCACCAAAGAAATCTGTGTCATCAGGCCCATCGCGGCATAATGAGTGGATTCAGGTACGATGATTCTAAGTGAAATAAGTCACACAGAAAATGAAACATCATAAGATATCACTAATACACGGAATGTAAACTTGGCTACACATGAACTGAATTACAAAACAGAACAGGTTCTCAAATTTAGAAAACCAACTTATACTTGCTTATGGGGAAAGTTGAGGTGGGCTGCTGCATAAAACCAGAGATTGAAATTAACACAGATACCTTTCCATAAGCCAAATATGTAATAGGCAAGACCTACTCCTTGCTCAACGAAATGGACTCAACACCCCATATTCAACGCCTAGGAATATACCTGACTAGTAAGAATTTAAAACCCATGGATTTATATGTCTACAGAAGAGAATCAAGTGTGTGTACAGCGGCATAAATGCAGCAGTGAAAATGTGATAAATCCCATTATCAAAATAAATTAAAAAAACAAAACACAGTGACAGTGAAATAGAGAGCAATTCTTAAATAATTCATTCAGGGTTTGTGATGCAACCTGGATTTACCACATCTACACGCAGAGCCAAGTGAGACATAAGGTTGGGCACTTCGGGCTGATAGCATTGGTGACGTTCGATGAGCAAATGCAGACCCTTTGAAGTCATACTGCATGGTACCCATTCCATGGGTCCCAACTCTCCAGGTTTAAGGGATTCTTCCTTCAGCTAAAACATGCATGGGAAACCCACAGTATGGTGCACCGTGTGACCGGGAAACGTTTTCAAATGCATCTCAGTTTTCGTCCCGTTTTACTCGGGTTCACCATTCCAGACCCTTTACTAACACTCTCCCCACTTGGAGAGTCAGTGCCTTTAACCTCCTGTTTGGCACAGTTTGCAATTTCTGCGCAAGATGAACAGGAATAGGGAGAACCAATGAGAGACTAGCTGTAGGTGTCTGCACGGGCAAATTTAACGCTCATTTCCCACCAGGAAGAGGAATTAACCAAAGGCTCAGCATGCCGTGCCGGAACCAGATTGGGGCCTGAAGCAATCCTGCGGGTTTGCGGCCAGCTCACAAGATAGCGAGTTGAAGAAATGAGCTCAGGGGCACTGTAACTCACAAACCTGCAGAGTTATAAATGACAGCTATCGTCCAAAAAATATTGAAGGAAGGCTGCGAAGACGACTTGTAAGCGGGGCAGAATTGCAGGAAAACGATTTCAGGGGGTAGACGGGAATTGCATTTAAAGCATAGGAAAAGAGGCAGAACGTCGACAATGATGCTCTTGGCCAAAGAGGGCGTATGCGTTTTTTCCTGAATATATTCAGGAAAAAACGCATACGCCCTTTTTGGCCAACCAAGCAAGCATGTTAAAGAAATCTGCACTAAAATGAAGTCTCACTGCCCCCCGGTCAAAAGGGCCATCTGAAAAAAGTGTAAAATCCAGAAAGGCAGCACAGGCCATGGAGAATCGGGAGCCTTGTTATGCTGATGGGCGGGATGTAAATTGCCAACAGCCACTCTGGAGAAGTGTATGGTGTTTCCTGGGACACCTAAAAAACAAAGCAACGGAGCCTACGGCACTTCCACTTATGGTCCTATAGCTTAGGGAAATTAAAATCAAAAACACACAGCCACCCCAAAGTTTCGGACGGCTCTGTTTACAAGAACCTTGTCTACGCTACAAGTTCAATATGCCAGAATGAGAAAAATGGATAAAGAAGTTGTGGTACGTACGTACAATGGAATATCATTCAGCAATGAAATGTATGTCATCAGGCCCATCGCAGCATAATGAGTGGATTCAGGTACGATGATTCTAAGTGAAATAAGTCACACAGAAAATGAAACATCATAAGATATCACTAATACACGGAATGTAAACTTGGCTACACATGAACTGAATTACAAAACAGAACAGGGTCTCAAATTTAGAAAACCAACTTATACTTGCTTATGGGGAAAGGTGAGGTGGGCTGCTGCATAAAACCAGAGATTGAAATTAACACAGATACCTTTCCATAAGCCAAATATGTAATAGGCAAGACCTACTCCTTGCTCAACGAAATGGACTCAACACCCCATATTCAACTTCTAGGAATATACCTGACTAGTAAGAATCTTAAAACCCATGGATTTATATGTCTCCGTAAGAGAATCAAGCGTTTGTTCAGTGGCCTAAACGCAGCAGTGAAAATCCGATACATCCCATTATCAAAATAAATTTCTAAAACACAACACCATGACAGTGAAATAGAGAGCAATTCTTAAAAAATTCACTCAGGGCTTCTGATGCAACCTGGATTTACCACATCTACACCCAGAGCTGGGGAGACAAAAGGCCGGACACTTCAGCATGATAGCATTGGTGAGGTTCGGTGAGCAAATGCAGACCCTTTGAAGTCATACTTCATGGTACCCATTCCATGGGTCCCAACTCTCCAGGTTTAAGGGATTCTTCCTTCCACTAAATCATGAATGGGAAACTCAGAGTATGGTCCACTGTGTGATTGGGAAACGTTTTCAAATGCATCTCAGTTTTCATCCCTTTGTACTCGGGTTCACCATTCCAGACGCTTAACTAACACTCTCCCCACTTGGAGAGTCAATGCCTTTAACCTCCTGTTTGGCACAGTTTGCAATTTCTGCACAAGATGAAGAGGAATAGGGAGAACCAATGAGAGACTAGCTGTGGGTGTCTGCACGGGCAAATGTAATGCTCATTTCCCACCAGGAAGAGGAATTAACCAAAGGCTCAGCATGCCGTGCGGGAACCAGATTAGGGCCTGAAGCAATCCTGCGGGTTTGCGGCCAGCTCACAAGAAAGCGAGTTGAAGAAAGGAGCTCAGGGGCACTGTAATTCACAAACATGCAGGGTTAAAAATGACAGCTATCGTCCAATAATATATTGAAGTAAGTCTGCGAAGAGGACTTGAAAGCGGGGCAGAATTGCAGGAAAACGATTTCAGGGGGTAGACTGGAATTGCACTTAAAGCATAGGAAAAGAGGCAGAACGGCGACAATGATGCTCTTGGCCAAAAAGGGCGTATGCGTTTTCTCCTGAATATATTCAGGAAAAAACGCATACGCCCCTTTTGGTCAAACAAGCAAGCATGTTAAAGAAATCTGCACTACAATGAAGTCTCACTTCCCCGGTCAAAAGGGCCATCTGAAAAATGTGTAAAATCCAGAAAGGCAGCACAGGCCATGGAGAACAGGGAGCCTTGTTATGCTGATGGGCGGGATGTAAATTGCCAACAGCCACTCTGGAGAAGTATATGGTGTTTCCTGAAACACCTAGAAAACAAAGGAACAGAGCCTAGGGCACTTCCACTTATAGTCCTATAGCTTAAGGAAATTACAATCAAAAACACACAGCCACCCCAAAGTTTGGGACGGCTCTGTTGACAAGAACCTCGTCGACATTACCAGTTAAATATGCCAGAAATCGAAAAATGGATAAAGAAGTTGTGGTACGTACGTATAATGTAATATCACTCAGCAATGAAATCTATGTCATCAGGCCCGTAGCGGCATAATGTGTGGATTCAGGTATGATGATTCTAAGTGAAAACAGTCACACAGAAAAAGAAACATCATAAGATATCACTAATACACGGAATATAAACTTGGCTACACATGAACTGAATTACACAAAAGAACAGGGTCTCAAATTTAGAAAACCAACTTATGCTTGCTTACGGGGAAAGGTGAGTTGGGGTGCTGCATAAAACAAGAGATTGAACTTAGCACAGATACCTTTCCATAAGCCAAATATGTAATAGAGAAGACCTACTCCTTGCTCAACGAAATGGCCTCAACGCCCCATATTCAACGCCTAGGCATATACCTGACTAGTAAGAATCTTAAAGCCTACGGATTTATATGTCTCCGTAAGACAATCAAGTGTGTGTACAGCAGAGTAAACGCAGCAGTGAAAATCAGCTAAATCCCATTATAAAAATAAATTTCAAGAAAAAACACAATGACAGTGAAATAGAGAGCAATTCCTCAATGATTCATTCATGGCTTGTGATGAAACCTGGATTAACCACCTCTACCCCCCAGAGCTGGGTGAGACATAAGGCTGGACTCTTGGGCCTGATTGGATTGTTGAGGTACAGTGAGCAAATGCAGAGCCTTTGAAGTCATACTCCAGGGTACCCATTCCATGGGTCCCAACTCTCCAGGTTTAAGGGATTCTTCCTTCAGCTAAAACATGCATGGGAAACCCAGAGTATGGTCCACCATGTGATCTAGAAACGTTTTTAAATGCATCTCAGTTTTCGTCCCCTGGTACTCGGGTTCACCATTCCAGACGCTTTACTAACACTCTCCCCACTTGGAGAGTCAGTGCCTTTAACCTCCTGTTTGGCACAGTTTGCAATTTCTGCGCAACATGAACAGGAATAGGGAGAACCAATGAGAGACTAGCTGTAGGTGTCTGCACGGGCAAATTTAACTCTCACTTCCCACCAGGAAGAGGAATTAACCGCAGGCTCAGCATGCCGTGCCGGAACCAGATTAAGGCCTGAAGCAATTCTGTGCATTTGCGGCTAGCTCACATGAAAGCGAGTTGAAGAAAGGAGCTCAGGGGCTCTGTAATTCACAAACATGCAGAGTTATAAATGACAGCTATCGTCCAAAAATATATTGAAGGAAGGCTGCGAAGAGGACTTGAAACCGGGGCAGAATTTCAGGAAAACGATTACAGGGGGTAGACTGGAATTGCATTTTAAGCATAGGAATAGGGGCAGAACGTCGATAACGAAGCAGTTGGCCCAAAAGGGCGTATGCGTTATTTCCTGAATATATTCAGGAAAAAACGCATACGCCCTTTTTGGCCAACCAAGCAAGCATGTTAAAGAAATCTGCACTAAAATGAAGTCTCACTGCCCCCCGGTCAAAAGGGCCATCTGAAAAAAGTGTAAAATCCAGAAAGGCAGCACAGGCCATGGAGAACCGGGAGCCTTGTTATGCTGATGGGCGGGATGTAAATTGCCAACAGCCACTCTGGAGAAGTGTATGGTGTTTCCTGGAACACCTAAAAAACAAAGCAACGGAGCCTATGGCACTTCCACTTATGGTCCTATAGCTTAGGGAAATTAAAATCAAAAACACACAGCCACCCCAAAGTTTCGGACGGCTCTGTTTACAAGAACCTCGTCTACGCTACAAGTTCAATATCCCAGAATGTGAAAAATGGATAAAGAAGTTGTGGTACGTACGTACAATGGAATATCATTCAGCAATGAAATCTATGTCATCAGGCCCATCGCAGCATAATGAGTGGATTCAGGTACGATGATTCTAAGTGAAATAAGTCACACAGAAAATGAAACATCATAAGATATCACTAATACACGGAATGTAAACTTGGCTACACATGAACTGAATTACAAAACAGAACAGGGTCTCAAATTTAGAAAACCAACTTATACTTGCTTATGGGGAAAGGTGAGGTGGGCTGCTGCATAAAACCAGAGATTGAAATTAACACAGATACCTTTCCATAAGCCAAATATGTAATAGGCAAGACCTACTCCTTGCTCAACGAAATGGACTCAACACCCCATATTCAACTTCTAGGAATATACCTGACTAGTAAGAATCTTAAAACCCATGGATTTATATGTCTCCGTAAGAGAATCAAGCGTTTGTTCAGTGGCCTAAACGCAGCAGTGAAAATCCGATACATCCCATTATCAAAATAAATTTCTAAAACACAACACCATGACAGTGAAATAGAGAGCAATTCTTAAAAAATTCACTCAGGGCTTCTGATGCAACCTGGATTTACCACATCTACACCCAGAGCTGGGGAGACAAAAGGCCGGACACCTCAGCATGATAGCATTGGTGAGGTTCGGTGAGCAAATGCAGACCCTTTGAAGTCATACTTCATGGTACCCATTCCATGGGTCCCAACTCTCCAGGTTTAAGGGATTCTTCCCTCCACTAAATCATGCATGGGAAACCCAGAGTATGCTCCACTGTGTGATTGGGAAACGTTTTCAAATGCATCTCAGTTTTCATCCCTTTGTACTCGGGTTCACCTTTCCAGACGCTTAACTAACACTCTCCCCACTTGGAGAGTCAATGCCTTTAACCTCCTGTTTGGCACAGTTTGCAATTTCTGCACAAGATGAAGAGGAATAGGGAGAACCAATGAGAGACTAGCTGTGGGTGTCTGCACGGGCAAATGTAATGCTCATTTCCCACCAGGAAGAGGAATTAACCAAAGGCTCAGCATGCCGTGCGGGAACCAGATTAGGGCCTGAAGCAATCCTGCGGGTTTGAGGCCAGCTCACAAGAAAGCGAGTTGAAGAAAGGAGCTCAGGGGCACTGTAATTCACAAACATGCAGGGTTAAAAATGACAGCTATCGTCCAATAATATATTGAAGTAAGTCTGCGAAGAGGACTTGAACGCGGGGCAGAATTACAGGAAAACGATTTCAGGGGGTAGACTGGAATTGCACTTAAAGCATAGGAAAAGAGGCAGAACGGCGACAATGATGCTCTTGGCCAAAAAGGGCGTATGCGTTTTCTCCTGAATATATTCAGGAGAAAACGCATACGCCCCTTTTGGTCAAACAAGCAAGCATGTTAAAGAAATCTGCACTACAATGAAGTCTCACTTCCCCGGTCAAAAGGGCCATCTGAAAAATGTGTAAAATCCAGAAAGGCAGCACAGGCCATGGAGAACAGGGAGCCTTGTTATGCTGATGGGCGGGATGTAAATTGCCAACAGCCACTCTGGAGAAGTATATGGTGTTTCCTGAAACACCTAGAAAACAAAGGAACAGAGCCTAGGGCACTTCCACTTATAGTCCTATAGCTTAAGGAAATTACAATCAAAAACACACAGCCACCCCAAAGTTTGGGACGGCTCTGTTGACAAGAACCTCGTCGACATTACCAGTTAAATATGCCAGAAATCGAAAAATGGATAAAGAAGTTGTGGTACGTACGTATAATGTAATATCACTCAGCAATGAAATCTATGTCATCAGGCCCGTAGCGGCATAATGTGTGGATTCAGGTATGATGATTCTAAGTGAAAACAGTCACACAGAAAAAGAAACATCATAAGATATCACTAATACACGGAATATAAACTTGGCTACACATGAACTGAATTACACAAAAGAACAGGGTCTCAAATTTAGAAAACCAACTTATGCTTGCTTACGGGGAAAGGTGAGTTGGGGTGCTGCATAAAACAAGAGATTGAACTTAGCACAGATACCTTTCCATAAGCCAAATATGTAATAGAGAAGACCTACTCCTTGCTCAACGAAATGGCCTCAACGCCCCATATTCAACGCCTAGGCATATACCTGACTAGTAAGAATCTTAAAGCCTACGGATTTATATGTCTCCGTAAGACAATCAAGTGTGTGTACAGCAGAGTAAACGCAGCAGTGAAAATCAGCTAAATCCCATTATAAAAATAAATTTCAAGAAAAAACACAATGACAGTGAAATAGAGAGCAATTCCTCAATGATTCATTCATGGCTTGTGATGAAACCTGGATTAACCACCTCTACCCCCCAGAGCTGGGTGAGACATAAGGCTGGACTCTTGGGCCTGATTGGATTGTTGAGGTACAGTGAGCAAATGCAGAGCCTTTGAAGTCCACAATGAAGCACCACAATGAAGCCTCACTGCCCCCCGGTCAAAAGGGTCATCTGAAAAAAGTGTAAAATCCAGAAAGGCACGTCAGGCCATGGAGAACCGGGAGCCTTGTTATGTTGATGGGCGGTATGTAAATTGCCAACAATCACTCTGGAGAAGTGTATGGTGTTCCTGAAACACCAAAAACAAAGCAACGGAGCCTATGGCACTTTCACTTATGGTCATATAGCTTAGGGAATTTAAAATCAAAAACACAGAGCCATCCCAAATTTTCAGACGGCTCTGATTATAAGAACCTCGTCTGCGGAACAAGTTAAATATCCCAGAAAGCGAAAAATGGATAAAGAACTTTTGGTACGTATATACAATGGAATATCACTCAGCAATGAAATTTATGTCATCAGGCCCGTCGCGGCATAATGAGTGGATTCAGGTACGATGATTCTAAGTGAAATAAGTCCCACAGAAAAAGAAACCTCATAAGATATCACTAATACACAGAATGTAAACTTGGCTACACACGAAATGAACTACAAAACAGGGTCTCAAATTTAGAAAACCAACCAATGCTTCCTTAAGGGCAAAGATGAGTTCGGGTGCAGCATAAAACCAGAGATTGAAATTAGCACAGATACCATTCCATAACCCAAATATGTAATAGTCAAGACCTACACATGGCTCAACAAAATGGACTCAACACCCCATATTCAAACCCTAGGAATATACCTGACTAGTAAGAATCATAAAACCCATGGATTTATATGTCTACAGAAGAGAATCAAGTGTGTGTACAGCGGCATAAATGCAGCAGTGAAAATGTGATAAATCCCATTATCAAAATAAATTAAAAAAACAAAACACAGTGACAGTGAAATAGAGAGCAATTCTTAAATAATTCATTCAGGGTTTGTGATGCAACCTGGATTTACCACATCTACACCCAGAGCCAAGTGAGACATAAGGTTGGGCACTTCGGGCTGATAGCATTGGTGACGTTCGATGAGCAAATGCAGACCCTTTGAAGTCATACTGCATGGTACCCATTCCATGGGTCCCAACTCTCCAGGTTTAAGGGATTCTTCCTTCCACTAAATCATGCATGGGAAACCCAGAGTATGGTCCACTGTGTGATTGGGAAACGTTTTCAAATGCATCTCAGTTTTCATCCCTTTGTACTGGGGTTCACCATTCCAGACGCTTAACTAACACTCTCCCCACTTGGAGAGTCAATGCCTTTAACCTCCTGTTTGGCACAGTTTGCAATTTCTGCGCAAGATGAACAGGAATAGGGAGAACCAATGAGAGACTAGCTGTAGGTGTCTGCACGGGCAAATTTAACGCTCATTTCCCACCAGGAAGAGGAATTAACCAAAGGCTCAGCATGCCGTGCCGGAACCAGATTAGGGCCTGAAGCAATCCTGCGGGTTTGCGGGCAGCTCACAAGATAGCGAGTTGAAGAAAGGAGCTCAGGGGCACTGTAACTCACAAACCTGCAGAGTTATAAATGACAGCTATTGTCCAAAAAAATATTAAGGGAAGGCTGCGAAGATGACTTGTAAGCGGGGCAGAATTGCAGGAAAACGATTTCAGGGGGTAGACGGGAATTGCATTTAAAGCATAGGAAAACAGGCAGAACTTCGACAATGATGCTCTTGGCCAAAGAGGGCGTATGCGTTTTTTCCTGAATATATTCAGGAAAAAACGCATACGCCCTTTTTGGCCAACCAAGCAAGCATGTTAAAGAAATCTGCACTAAAATGAAGTCTCACTGCCCCCCGGTCAAAAGGGCCATCTGAAAAAAGTGTAAAATCCAGAAAGGCAGCACAGGCCATGGAGAATCGGGAGCCTTGTTATGCTGATGGGCGGGATGTAAATTGCCAACAGCCACTCTGGAGAAGTGTATGGTGTTTCCTGGGACACCTAAAAAACAAAGCAACGGAGCCTACGGCACTTCCACTTATGGTCCTATAGCTTAGGGAAATTAAAATCAAAAACACACAGCCACCCCAAAGTTTCGGACGGCTCTGTTTACAAGAACCTTGTCTACGCTACAAGTTCAATATGCCAGAATGAGAAAAATGGATAAAGAAGTTGTGGTACGTACGTACAATGGAATATCATTCAGCAATGAAATGTATGTCATCAGGCCCATCGCAGCATAATGAGTGGATTCAGGTACGATGATTCTAAGTGAAATAAGTCACACAGAAAATGAAACATCATAAGATATCACTAATACACGGAATGTAAACTTGGCTACACATGAACTGAATTACAAAACAGAACAGGGTCTCAAATTTAGAAAACCAACTTATACTTGCTTATGGGGAAAGGTGAGGTGGGCTGCTGCATAAAACCAGAGATTGAAATTAACACAGATACCTTTCCATAAGCCAAATATGTAATAGGCAAGACCTACTCCTTGCTCAACGAAATGGACTCAACACCCCATATTCAACTTCTAGGAATATACCTGACTAGTAAGAATCTTAAAACCCATGGATTTATATGTCTCCGTAAGAGAATCAAGCGTTTGTTCAGTGGCCTAAACGCAGCAGTGAAAATCCGATAAATCCCATTATCAAAATAAATTTCTAAAACACAACACCATGACAGTGAAATAGAGAGCAATTCTTAAAAAATTCACTCAGGGCTTCTGATGCAACCTGGATTTACCACATCTACACCCAGAGCTGGGGAGACAAAAGGCCGGACACTTCAGCATGATAGCATTGGTGAGGTTCGGTGAGCAAATGCAGACCCTTTGAAGTCATACTTCATGGTACCCATTCCATGGGTCCCAACTCTCCAGGTTTAAGGGATTCTTCCCTCCACTAAATCATGCATGGGAAACCCAGAGTATGGTCCACTGTGTGATTGGGAAACGTTTTCAAATGCATCTCAGTTTTCATCCCTTTGTACTCGGGTTCACCATTCCAGACGCTTAACTAACACTCTCCCCACTTGGAGAGTCAATGCCTTTAACCTCCTGTTTGGCACAGTTTGCAATTTCTGCACAAGATGAAGAGGAATAGGGAGAACCAATGAGAGACTAGCTGTGGGTGTCTGCACGGGCAAATGTAATGCTCATTTCCCACCAGGAAGAGGAATTAACCAAAGGCTCAGCATGCCGTGCGGGAACCAGATTAGGGCCTGAAGCAATCCTGCGGGTTTGCGGCCAGCTCACAAGAAAGCGAGTTGAAGAAAGGAGCTCAGGGGCACTGTAATTCACAAACATGCAGAGTTAAAAATGACAGCTATCGTCCAATAATATATTGAAGTAAGTTTGCGAAGAGGACTTGAAAGCGGGGTAGAATTGCAGGAAAACGATTTCAGGGGTAGACTGGAATTGCACTTAAAGCATAGGAAAAGAGGCAGAACGGCGACAATGATGCTCTTGGCCAAAAAGGGCGTATGCGTTTTCTCCTGAATATATTCAGGAAAAAACGCATATGCCCCTTTTGGTCAAACAAGCAAGCATGTTAAAGAAATCTGCACTACAATGAAGTCTCACTTCCCCGGTCAAAAGGGCCATCTGAAAAATGTGTAAAATCCAGAAAGGCAGCACAGGCCATGGAGAACAGGGAGCCTTGTTATGCTGATGGGCGGGATGTAAATTGCCAACAGCCACTCTGGAGAAGTATATGGTGTTTCCTGAAACACCTAGAAAACAAAGGAACAGAGCCTAGGGCACTTCCACTTATAGTCCTATAGCTTAAGGAAATTACAATCAAAAACACACAGCCACCCCAAAGTTTGGGACGGCTCTGTTGACAAGAACCTCGTCGACATTACCAGTTAAATATGCCAGAAATCGAAAAGTGGATAAAGAAGTTGTGGTACGTACGTATAATGTAATATCACTCAGCAATGAAATCTATGTCATCAGGCCCGTAGCGGCATAATGTGTGGATTCAGGTATGATGATTCTAAGTGAAAACAGTCACACAGAAAAAGAAACATCATAAGATATCACTAATACACGGAATATAAACTTGGCTACACATGAACTGAATTACACAAAAGAACAGGGTCTCAAATTTAGAAAACCAACTTATGCTTGCTTACGGGGAAAGGTGAGTTGGGGTGCTGCATAGAACAAGAGATTGAACTTAGCACAGATACCTTTGCATAAGCCAAATATGTAATAGAGAAGACCTACTCCTTGCTCAACGAAATGGCCTCAACGCCCCATATTCAACGCCTAGGCATATACCTGACTAGTAAGAATCTTAAAGCCTACGGATTTATATGTCTCCGTAAGACAATCAAGTGTGTGTACAGCAGAGTAAACGCAGCAGTGAAAATCAGCTAAATCCCATTATAAAAATAAATTTCAAGAAAAAACACAATGACAGTGAAATAGAGAGCAATTCCTCAATGATTCATTCATGGCTTGTGATGAAACCTGGATTAACCACCTCTACCCCCCAGAGCTGGGTGAGACATAAGGCTGGACTCTTGGGCCTGATTGGATTGTTGAGGTACAGTGAGCAAATGCAGAGCCTTTGAAGTCATACTCCAGGGTACCCATTCCATGGGTCCCAACTCTCCAGGTATAAGGGATTCTTCCTTCAGCTAAAACATGCATGGGAAACCCAGAGTATGGTCCACCGTGTGATCTGGAAACGTTTTTAAATGCATCTCAGTTTTCGTCCCCTGGTACTCGGGTTCACCATTCCAGACGCTTTACTAACACTCTCCCCACTTGGAGAGTCAGTGCCTTTAACCTCCTGTTTGGCACAGTTTGCAATTTCTGCGCAACATGAACAGGAATAGGGAGAACCAATGAGAGACTAGCTGTAGGTGTCTGCACGGGCAAATTTAACTCTCACTTCCCACCAGGAAGAGGAATTAACCACAGGCTCAGCATGCCGTGCCGGAACCAGATTAAGGCCTGAAGCAATTCTGTGCGTTTGCGGCTAGCTCACATGAAAGCGAGTTGAAGAAAGGAGCTCAGGGGCACTGTAATTCACAAACATGCAGAGTTATAAATGACAGCTATCGTCCAAAAATATATTGAAGGAAGGCTGCGAAGAGGACTTGAAACCGGGGCAGAATTTCAGGAAAACGATTACAGGGGGTAGACTGGAATTGCATTTTAAGCATAGGAATAGGGGCAGAACGTCGATAATGAAGCAGTTGGCCCAAAAGGGCGTATGCGTTTTTTCCTGAATATATTCAGGAAAAAACGCATACGCCCTTTTGGGCCAACCAAGCAAGCTTGTAATGGAATTCTGCACCACAATGAAGCCTCACTGCCCCCCGGTCAAAAGGGTCATCTGAAAAAAGTGTAAAATCCAGAAAGGCACGTCAGGCCATGGAGTATAGGGAGCCTTGTTATGTTGATGGGCGGTATGTAAATTGCCAACAACCACTCTGGAGAAGTGTATGGTGTTCCTGAAACACCAAAAACAAAGCAACGGAGCCTATGGCACTTTCACTTATGGTCATATAGCTTAGGGAATTTAAAATCAAAAACACAGAGCCACCCCAAATTTTCAGACGGCTCTGATTATAAGAACCTCGTCTGCGGTACAAGTTAAATATCCCAGAAAGCGAAAAATGGATAAAGAACTTTTGGTACGTATATACAATGGAATATCACTCAGCAATGAAATCTATGGCATCAGGCCCGTCGCGGCATAATGATTGGATTCAGGTACGATGATTCTAAGTGAAATAAGTC